>NC_069657.1:355491673-356116673 GCF_027244095.1 Hemicordylus capensis | reverse complement strand
CAGAATGGCTTGTTTTACCCCTTCTCAGGATTCATCTGTCTACCACACATAAATGAATTCATATAGATGATCATTTTATCACACATCTTCATCGGATGTGTGGTAATTCCTCCTTACCCATTGGAAGGCTAATACAAATCATCACAAATCACCTCAGAACAGTTTGGAGAGTAACAGTTCAATTACCACTTCATTCTAGAAAGACAGCATTGGTGAACCCTAGATACCTTCACAAAATGTCAGTGCACAAAAGCCTCTTTATAAGGAAACAAGTGAGCAGGATACTGCTACGTAGAGCACCGAAAAGTTATAGAAGTAAGGCATGCAATCTTGAATAACCCTGACAAGACCTAATACTGCTGCCTATACGAACACGAATGCAGCCTAAGAAATAAAATAAATAGTTTTTGAGCTATCATGAAGATAACTGGATGTGGCAAACATGGAGAGGTGGCATCCTTTAAGATTGGCAGGGACAAATGCAGTTTCTGTCAACAACTTCAATGGTTTTTTAATACAGTTAACAGACACTTTTTGATTATGTAATTATTTTAAATAGCCTCAGTGAATAAAAAAGGAGGTGTACCTCCATGTATACCAAAACAAGGGTCCCTAATTCAGTGAAAAAGTGACCCACAATTGTGATAACTTTTTCCAGAACCCTTTAGCTTGACTTACTTCATTTAATACTTGAGCCTATAGTCAAAATAAACAACCTGAGAAAAGGTGGACAATCCATCAATATGACAACCAAACCTATGTTGTTGGAGGAACTCTTGCTGAAATCAATAGAAAGATTCCTTTTTATAATAAAGAGAAGCTTTTTCATTGCCAGTGAATGAAGCACATTGGGCAATAGCTGATGTTAAGCAAATTATGTTCATCAGAGCGCTTTCCAGAATAGCTGCTCAACAGCATCAAAATGCTTCCATTCAGGCAAATCGCTTTCAAAATGTAGACAGCAGGAGGAGCAGTCTCACGAACACTAACAATCCCCCCAAACCAGCAACTTCTTTACACCGGATACACGGCGTCATAGCGCTATATTGCAGCAATTAAATTCAAAACAAGGCATTGGAAATCTGAACGGCACCCTGCTGTCAGAGTAGGGACTGCGGAGTCACAACACAGGAAGTGTGGAAGCACAATTCAGAGATTCGTCGTGACTCCGTTGCAGGGTGTAATCTGGAAAGTGCCCAGAAGACATTAATTTGTTTTTTTTACAAAAGAATTGTCATAATAATTCTTAAAGAAAATAAAAATGCAGCACAAATAAGCACCACCAGCATCAAGTCAGATCAATTTATGAAGAAAGGATAGAATCTGCAACTCAAAGAACAGTGAACAAAGTTTTCTGTAACAGTTCAATAAACGTTACATGAAAGAAGAGAACACTTCTGGTGTCATACAGAGGAAATAGAAGCACACTCAGCAGTACAATTGTAATTTGCTTCCTTAAACTTAATATTAATTTTCAAAGCATGTGTAAGTTTTTCCAAGAATCAGAACTCAGTTACAAAACTGCAGAAAAATACATTGGATCAAAGGAATGTTTTTGCTATAGAATTTACTTACTTCTTATAGCAGGGCTGCTCGATTTCAGCCCTCCTGCAGCTGTTGGCCTACAACTTCCATTATCCCTGACTATTGGCCACTGTGGCTGGGATTTATGGGAATTGTAGTTCAAAAACAGCTGGGAGCCCAAAGTTGAGCAGGCCTGTCTTATAGCAATGTATCTAGTCCAGGGCTGCTCAACTTCGGCCCTCTTGCAGATGTTGGCCCACAATCCCCATAATCCCTGGCAGTGTTCCATCTAACAGGAATTTGCAGATGTCATTGACTACAATTCCCAGAATCCCCAGCCAAAAGCCATTGCAGCTGGGGATGCTGGGAGTTGTAGTCAACATCTGGGAATCTCTGTTTGATCCCTGGCTACTGGACACTGTGGCTGGGGATTATGGGAGTTATAGTCCAAAAATTCTTGGGGGCCAAAGTTAAGCAGGCCTGATCTAGTTGTATCTAAAAGTCAAGTAGATTTTGTTACTTACTGTTATATTTAATTTTGTATTATCTTATTTGTACATGCAGAACAATTCTGTATCAATTTAAAGCTCATAGGAAATATACAATGGCCCTGGAATCCTTTGGTAACAAATAAATAAATGTCTTCCTGTAAATTAACTCTCAGAAAAACAAAACTTGTTCAAAAGCAGTATTATATCTCTGTGGCATCTTCAAAAGTGAAACATGTTTTGTATTAAGGGTTGTAGTGATAGTCAGGCTTGAGGAAGGACTAGGCTTCAATCAGAGTAACTGCTTGGAGGGTGGGCTTCTCCAAATAAGGAAGAAAGCCCAGGAGAACCAAATCCCTGTGGCCCAATCCAGAGTGAGGGGCAGGGTTTACTGGACAGCAGCCTATAGAGGAATAGTGGAGAGAATCCAGTTCTTCTCTGCAGGCCCTGAAGTGAGGTGTGATCAGCAACCACTGTAGGAAAAAGGGAGACTAACAACCTTGGGCCGAGAATCAACTGAAAGGTCCTTACCTGGAAGTAAATAGGAAGGATAGGGACCAGTTTAGCTAAACACATCAGAGAATTTATTTTTGTTTAAGTGCTTGGATCTGACTGCATGGTTCTTGCAGTTCCTGGGGATGGGGTTACTTGAATGGAGGCAAGCGATTATTGATACCTCTATAGTTTTCTTTATCAACCAATTATTAATAAATCCTTGTTGTTGTTAAGGAGTATCCCTCCTTACTGGGTCTCCGCAGTCACATGCTCTTGAAGGCCTGCCAGCTCAAGCCTTTCTTGTAGTGAGGGGTTTTCCATGCCCATATGAATCTGCCAGGCCCCTTCGCTCATCGCCTCAGGCCCTGCTCATAGCCCCGCCATTAACAGAGATCTGGTTGGCAGGGACTAGAGACAGGGCCTTTTCGGTTGTGGCCCCTCAGCTTTGGAACACCCTCCTTGAAGAGCTTCACCATGCTCCCTCCCTCAGTGTTTTTAAAAAACAACTTAAAACACACTTTTTTTAAGGAGGCTGTTTAATGCTCCATTTTTTGTTATATCTGGTGAGTTTTTTTAGATTTTATAACTTTCAGTTTTTAGCTTTTAAAAATAATTTTTAATTTGAATCTAATAATGATTGTGGTTTTTAACCATTTAACTTGTTTGTTCAACTTGGTTAGTTGTATTACTTTTATTGTCTTGTATCTATTTTCTATTTTATTGTTGTAAGCTGCCCCGAGCAGTAGTGCGCTGGAGGGGCGGGGTATAAATACTTTAAATAAATAAAATAATTAATAAATAACTTTATTCTCCCAGAATATTCCCTTGGAAGGGTGAATCTGCTCATATTAAAAAGTAGATGGTGACAGCCTCCCAGGACTCCTCACAGCTAGAGGAGGGATTTTGTATTCCCCCTGCCCCTTTTGATCATCACAAGGGCTCATAAGCTTTTTAAATGTAGATTATCTTTCAAACAGGTTTCTCATTAGTAGTAAAAAAAACCCCTAAATTTAAAACACATACATGCATTTCTCATACATATATCTAAAGAAAATAATTTAGAAAAAATTGAAAGTTAATAATTGGGCCCTATAGGTCATTAAGGGTCTGGGTGGGTTTTTCCTCTGCACCATACTGGACATCTATCACTTTTTCTAAATTTCGAAGGGTCTTTTCTAGAGCTTGCTTAAATGCTTTTCTGTCAGCTATGCTCAGTGGGAGGTTCCAACATCTACCTATGGAAGCCCAGCTTTGCCATTGTAGTTCTGGCGAAATTGAAACCATTGCTCATATTTTATTGCATTGTAGGTTTTATCGGGATATTAGGCATTGTTTGATTTTTCCCTTGTTAATTGGGTTCCCTGGACATCTAGATGATTTTTTAGTCAAATTTTTACTTATGGGTAATGATGCTTCCACTTCTTACATTCTAGTGAAACTCTGCTATGTAGCCATCAGGGTGCATAGCTCCCTGATTGGCTCCAAGGGGAGCTCAGACTGCGTATGAGACTGTTGCACTGATGTTGTTACATTTGGTATTCCCTTAACTGACATTGTTCTGTGACTTGTTCTTTTATTACTGTAATTCTTGGTTTTATCGCTGGTCAATGGCGGTAAATAAAATCTGATCTGAAAGTTAATAACAACTTTAAAGTCCAATGAAAAATAGATTCAGGTTGAAGGTAGAGTTCACTAGATATAACCAGCTCCTAGTTCCAAGCTCACAAATACCTATTGACAAGACAGTAGCCACAAATCTGCCATTTAGACACATCATGAAGCAAAGACAGAGTTTCCAGCTCTGGGCTTGCCCTGTAAAGTTGATGTAGGTACCTGGGAACATCTGCAGTGGACAGTGGGAATGTGGATGCTTAACCCTTTCCCTTTTTAGATTGTGAGCCCTTTGGGGAAAGGGAGCCATCTTATTTATTTATTATTTCTCTGTGTAAACCTCCCTGAGCCATTTTTGGAAGGGCGGTACAGAAATTGAATTATTATTATTATTATTATTATTATTATTATTATTATTAATAATAATAATAATAATCCCTAAACCTCCCTTGGCTCAAACTCACTGTATACAATCTAGCAGCCAACACTTGCTAATTGGACAAAGAGGCACCTTTTAAAGTGGTGGCTCTCTTATAATTAGCAGGGAGACATCAAATGTTCCTATTCAATCCAGCATAGCATCCCAATGAGTGTTGCTGGTGTCTTTTGTTTTTCTTTAGACTGTGAGCCTCTTTGGGACAGGAAACCATTTTCTCACTAATTTGTTATATAAACTACTTTGTCAGGCATCCACAAATCCACTTGCCAACTTACCTGAGGTAAGTGGGATAGATAGATAAACTTTATTATGATCGTAGATCATACAGAGGTAAGTGGGACACCCAGCACCACACAGATCTCTTCTACAGAGGTCTTGTCTTCACTGCCATTTTCAACAAGCTAAAGAATAGGGACATGTTGGCAGGTATGCCATTGTCTCTTACCATCTCCCAGTGCAAATGAGAAGACCCACTTGTCTTCTAAGTGTCTGCATGTGTGCATGAGAACTTGGGGGAAATTGAGGACAGGTGGCAACCACACATATTGGCTGGCCAAGCCAACCTTTGTGGGCTCCAGTACTTAGTGAACTTTTTGCCAAAAAGTAGATCATAAATATTCTTAATAATAACAATAAATATAAGACAGATAGAGAAAGGGGAATGGCACAGGAAGAATAATGAGTCCAAGAAAGATTAATGGGGTGTAGTTCAGTAATAAAGCACCTGCTTTGCATGCAAAAGGTATCAGATTCAATCCTCAGCATCTCCAAGTAAGGCTGGAAAAGACCTTTGTCTGAAATAATTCATATAATGCTGGCTAGTGTAGACAATCTTGAGCTAGATGGGCCAGTGGTCTGACTCAGAATAGGAAAGATTGTGCCATCGAGTCAGTGTCAACTCCTAGTGATCACATTCCATGTGATTTTCTTGGTAGAATACAGGAGTGGTTTGCCAGTGCCTCCTCCTGCACAGTATGAGATGATGCCTTTCAGCACCTCCCTATATCGCTGCTGCCCAATATAGGTAACTACAAATGTATTTACTAGGCACAGTCTGGGAAGCACACCAGCGGGGATTTGAACTAACAGCAGCTCTTGCACTCTAGGCAGGCTGCTTCCCAGCTGCGCCACCACAGCTGATGACAAGATAGGTTCAAATATATTTCCCTCTCCTATTTCTAATTCTACTGGAATATTATCTTGCCTCTGCATTACCTTGACAAGCTCAGGTTTGATAACACCCATTTGCCAAGGTAACATGTAGTTTCTACCTTAGACACACAACCTGGAGAAACTTCCAAGGCACCACGAGCTAAAAAGTCCTTCTCCGAGTCCTTAGTGAGAGGCAAAATTATTTTCTGATGTATTGACTAAAATGTTCACACAAGTCTGAACATATTGGAATCCATTTCACCTTAATTATCATGGATGAACATGTTCAGTAACCAACTGCAGGATATATAATATGTTGAAGCATCTTTACTATCTCCTGATGGTCCTGCACTCCCTTTGTTCTGATGTCACAGTGGAAATTGCAGGGGGGAAATGCTAATGCCTCGCTTGTTGCCATTTGCTTCAGAACATAAGAACAGCCCTGCTGGATCAGGCCCAAGGTCCTTCTAGTCCAGCATCCTGTTTCTCACAGTGACCTACCAGATGCATCTGGGGAGCCCACATGCAGGAGATGAACGCATGCCCCTCTCCAGCGTGTTGGCCAAATGATTTCTGCGCCTTTCACTAAAAACAGACAAATGGCATGTGCTAGTTGTGCATATGATGATGATAATATATTCTAAAACCACTGAAACAGGGATGTAAATAAATAAAATTACAAATCTCTGTTTTTATGACATTCTTGCTCTAGCGTGTATGAAGGTCCACAAGTAGCAATTTCAGAGAAACTATACATTTTTTTAAAATGATGAACAATTTCCCAGCAAGCCCTATCTTCTACATTTACCCGTGAAAGCCTATAACATGTAATAATGCTGATGATACAATTACCTAACCCTGAACTGAAATATCCACAATTTCTACTATCAATTTTTCTTCCTTTTGTTCTTGGAAATGTGACTTGGATTCGTGTTCAGATGAGCTCAACCTGTTCTATTTGCAGACACAGTTAAACAACAAAAGACAGCATCTTCGGGGGCGGGGAAAAGCTATGTTTGCGTTGCCCTGCTTCTCTTCCTCGTGCGAATAAAGTTTTCCTTCCTAGCTCCTCCCCTTCCATAGCTAGGCATGCACCGTTCTGTGCAACCGCTTAAAGAAAAAGGACATTTCCCTTTTGCCAAGGTCGTCTCTTGATGTTGCCGGCGGGGAGGTGATCTAGGAAGGAAGACCAACGCGCTGGAGTCCAGAGTGCGGAACTGCAAGAGCAGCGCAGGAACAGCGGGGCGTGTGCTTCATCTTTGCCGCTGCCGGCAGCCAGCAGCGCGTGGTGAAGGAGCGCAGCCAGTTTCCCAGGTGCACCCGCCGCAGGAAGAGGCAGCTTGAAGGATGGGAGCACACAGTGCAAGGCGGACCAGGCGGGGGTGGGGGGAGAGGCAGCAGAGGGAACTTACCAGATTAATGAATGTCAGGAATTTCCAGCTGCCTCCATAGGTTTGATGCGCTGGCATGTCAATGGCCTTGTAATTGCACAGGATGGAGAAATACGAGAGGAGGATGGCGACTCTCAGCACCTGACAGGGCACGAGCGCCATGTTGCTACTTTATAACTTAGGCCTGCCTAGCTCGGAATGATGCCGGCGGCTTCGAGGCCACGGGGACGCGCTTTCCTGCCTTGAATGTGGCGCGCGTGTGTCTTCCTGCGGACCTCTAAACAGAAGAGCGGGCTGGCGCGAGGCGCGCACCTGCAAAGCTCCGGGTTCTCTACAGAGCTGGAGAAAGAATAGAAGCAAGGGCATAGACTTAAATAGAAAGACTCACACAGCATGCCTAGCTTTCGGGTTTAGTCTGGGCACCATCGTTGGTCTTCCCTCGTCATAGAAGGGAGAGCTGTCCAAAGAAACATATGGAGAAACCCGGGATTTTAGCATAGCTGTGTCTGGGCAGCAGCGTCTCCACACACGCACAATAAAAGATAGTATTGAGCCAGGGGTTTATGTTCTTTATATCTCAGGTCTGTCTTCGTAAGAACTCCCCCCCCTTTTGTTTTTTTTACTAGTTAAAGCAGTTTAAAGCCTAAGACGTCTAAATGCAAGGCAGTGGAACTCAAAGATTCTGCATTTGGGCACTGAGTTTGGGCTGGGACGGTTTTGAGACGTCAGTTCAAGAAGTAGATTGACCTTTGCTGCAATGAGAGGTGTTTTGCGGGGGAGAATTTTGTCTGGAAACTTCAACCAGCTTCTGCCACACCTCTGATCTGCACTGTTAACAGTGGCGTGCTAGGGCTACCACAAACCACTCTCTTAGTCACAGCCTCCTCACCTCCTCGTGGTATGGACAATATTGGCACTGACCGGGGAATTTTTCTGTTTAAAACAGCATTTATCCCATCACCGCACACACACATTCTTTACATAAAATGAGATGAAAGAGCATGAAACACCTGTCTTTGTTGTCTCCTTGGTTTCTGGGGAAACATGCATGAGATACTTACAGCTGTGCTTGGATTCTGAATTTCTCTATTCTAAGAACAACTCTAGGTTCCGAACTTTTATAAGCAGACAATTGAAATGTCACTCTAGTTTTTACCGCCTATCTCTATAAGCAAGGGGACACATGGTTTCCATGCCGGACTTCCGGGTTCTTTTCCCAACAAGCCCTGGTAGTCTCCCGCTGGTGGTGGTGGTATAGCGACCACTGAACACGGGAGACAATATAGAAATGCGGTAGATTGGCAGCATTAGTATTATGTTATTATCCTCAGCTTACCTCCATCCTGCCACCCGTAGAAATAAAGCTAAAGCTCACAGTTTCAAATCCAGATTCTCTCACGTTGGACGAGAGAATAAAAAAGAAACCAGTTGTTTGAGATCCTAAAGAACTGTCCTGCAAATGCTTCCTGGGCTAGGGAAGAAAATATAAAATTCTTTCTTTCTTTCTTTCTTTCTTTCTTTCTTTCTTTCTTTCTCCCCTCAGAATACTGACCAGTGTTTGAGAGACTTTGCATGCTCCTGGACCTTTTCAAATCAAGTCCAGGGTTGTACATAACATGTAACTCTTCGTTGTGGATTTGAACACCAGCTTTCATTTTGACTCGGTCTTCAAGTGCTCAACATCTTGAAATTGGGTGTTGGGGTCAAGACAGCATTTGTTCTTAAAATGCCATCATCTTTTGCCCAATGTCTCGGGCTTCAAGGCAGGTATCACACTGTGTGTGTTTTTTATTTAACATCTTTCCTGGCTTCTTAAAAGCTGGTGTGAGGGTTCAAGTGAGGTTTATGCTTAATACACAGTATGCAGTCCTGAATATGCACACCACCTTTCTTTCAAATGTCTAATTGTTAGAAGGGGATATCACATTGTATTATATATTGCATTTCCCCTCTCTTGGAAAGGAAGTGTGGCTATTGAGCTGATACTTGCACTTGGAACACAGAATTGTGCCCTGAACAAGTATGCGGGATTTCATTTTAATATGTAGAATTATTGTGTACAAACTGACAAATGGGCCCACAAACAGTTCAGTAGTTAAATACCTAATTTTACTCAGGCAGCAAAGCTGATAGTTTTGTGCTGTTTGTATCAGTTTTAGTTTCTAGTGTTTGCCTGAAAATGCTTATTGAGCAAGTACTAAGGATATGTGTGTTGTGTGTGTGTGGTGTATTAACAGTATACCAATCCTGAAATGTTGCCCAGTATTATTATTTTCACTTTGTAGATGGGTGTGTGTGAAACTGAGAGATAGTGCCAACAATGCTATAAAGTAGTCCAGTATAATTATCCCCAGATGGTGAGACTGAGATAGTGGCTGACAACTACCTTGTCATGTAATCCAATATTAATAACTTTATACTGCAGATTGAGAGCCAGAGTATTTGGGAAGGGTGTCTGACAACAAGAATGTAATGTTCTGTTATGCACCCCCCCCCGTGCTTTGCCGGTGCAGGTTGCGCAATGGGATGAGGATTAGGGAAATTAGCTTAGAACAGCCCTACAATTTTGTCCACTATAATTTTCTCCACATTTCAAATATACCTCTAGCTAAAATAGAAATAACATTTGAATTGCAGATGTGGATAATGCAAAAACTGATTTACATATCTCTGTTTACAACAGCAGTACTATTAAAATAATCTGCATATGCAATGATAGTAGAAACCAAAAGTATTCCATGAATGGGTGTCTGGAGGGAAGCACTCCTGGGGAACATCAGTAGATAACTGAATTCTAGAACAGCCATCATTTTGATATCATGAGCTGCAGTAAAAGTTACACAGTGGGTAAGTAAGACTTCTGTCTCCTATAGTATTATTTTACAAAATTCACAGCAGCAGATATTACAATGATTGATTGATTGATTGATTGATTGATTGATTAAGTGCCATCAAGTCGGTGTCAAATCTTAGCGACCACGTAGATAGATTCTCTCCAGGATGATCTGTCTTCAACTTGGCCTTAGGTCTCTCAGTGGTGCATTCATTGCTGTTGTAATCAAGTCCATCCACAATATGTATGCCTAATTCTATTCTCTTTCTTGGTGTTTCTTTGGATGTTAATTCCTTTTTATCATTCTTGAAGAGCCTCAAGCAAAGGCAGCAGTTTTATGTAACCCCAAAAATAGCATCTTAGAGAAGAAGTGTGGAATGATTTTCTAGAACCATTTCAATCAGGCTTCAGGCTAACTTTTGGATGGCAACTATTTTGGTAGCCCTGGTTTGATCTCTGTTTAAAAATTGATAAGAGGAATGTAATCTTGTTTCTTCATGACCTTGCAATGGCCTTTGATATGGTGGGTCATCAAATTATCCTGCCATGCCTTGAGGAGTTTCAGGCAACTGCCACATCACTCCTTGGGAACTTGCTGGAAGAGTGTGGCAAGGTTCCATCTTATCTCCCATGTTTTTGAATATCTATAGGCAGCAGCTGAAAAAGATTGCTCATTGTTTTAGAGTGCACTGTCATCAACATGTTGATGACCTCAGGCTCTAATCCCCCCCCCCCATTAAATCCAGGAACAACAGTTGGAGTCTTAATCCAATGCCTAAATTCTGTTAGAGGCTGGTCTAAATAAGAATGAAGAAAATCAAGGTGAATCCTGACAAGACAAAAATGTTGCAGGTTGAGGGGGAAAGATCTTAGCTCCATGGAAGTGTATCTGCTTTGCACAGAGAAGTTCCAAGGCTCAGTCCATGGCATCTCTGGATAGGTTTGGAAAGATCCATTTGAAACCCTGAAGAAATCCTGGCAGTCAGTGGAGAAGACAATACTGATTTAGATGGACCAATGCTCTGCCTTTGTCTAAGGCAGCTTCCTATGCAACCTATGTAATGGTTGGTGGTCCCAGGGACTTGTGAGAGGTATGTATTCTTGTTCTAGATAGGATTTGATTCTCCCAGAACAGCAGGTGTAGTGTCTGCATATGGTCCTGGATTTGAGCCTGCTTCTGGTGCTAGCTATGGCTTTTCATCGAGGCTATTCTCATGTGCAGCCTAACGCAACCTAGGGATGCCCAATCGAGGTTAGGTTGGGTAAGAACCACAAGGCGCAGATCCCAGCGGCGTCTCGGCAGCAACCCTGCCAAAGACGGCCAAAGATCGGCCAGTTAGCTGATGTTAAGGGTGCGCTTGTGCTCTTAGCCACATCTAACTGCTTGTGTGTCAGCACCGGCTGCCTGCAGGCAGTGCTAAAACACTGTGGGTCTCCTGACCAGTGCTGCAGGGGACCCTCACAATGCACTGTGCACTCATGTGGTACATTGTGGGATTTCTGGGGGCCAGGACGACGCATCCTGACCCCCACAACTCTGCATTGCCAGAGGCAGCAACGGAACATCTAGGCACACATAGCAGCAGGACCATCTGTGGGGAAGGTATGCTCCTGCAGCCTTCCCCGCTACCTGCTCTCAAGCCCTCTCATGGGATCGTGAGAAAGAGCTCATCATCAATTAAAACTGATAAACCACTTGTGCCAACATCATCCATGGCCTATTAATGTCAAGTATGAATGTGACTGCAATTTCTTTTGTAATGAAGCTTCCCTTGAAGATGATCCAGAGACTTCAGATTATGCAGAATTCTGTATGACCTGCCTGTCTCCTAACAGGGGCTGGATATAAAGAGACATTAGTCCAATTTTTAATCATTGTTACTGGCTACTTACCATGTTTCCAGACCGATTTTAAGGTGCCTATACAATTTGAACACAGCCTTGTCTCAAAACTGTCTCTTTATGAGTCTCCTCCCTATTTTTTGAGAGCCCTTGCCCTAGGTTTCTTCTTCTTTCATGGCAGTACACAGCTGGGCTTTCTTTGTGGTGCCACTGAGGAAGACCCACCAGGTTGCCTCTTTGCTGAGGACTAGGCTGACAGAGGCTAGGACTGGACCAGCTTCCTTGCTGAATGCAGTGTGTCTCGCAGAAGAAGGAAACTCCCTGCCCAGGTAAACACATAGGAACTTGTCATCTGGAGGAGTCATTACTGTTGGAAACACCACCTCTCTTTATCAGCATTGATGCTGCATATATTCTTCACATTTATCACTTTTGGTTTGGTCAAATGATGCCCTTATTTTGATGTGATTGGACCCATTAATTTTTGTCTGCTCATGCAAATCAAAAACCATCACCTCTACCATACAGTTTTACTAGTTAGTTTTACTAGTTAGGTTTCCCTCCCTTAATTAAAGCAGTGTTGTCTGTTTTAATCATTGCTTAGTTTATTTCAGTTGTGACATTTAGTAGACATGCGTGATTTAATGACCTGAACTAATGACAAAAAAGATTTTTACTGTGTAGCAGCAATCATCGTTTATATTATTAACCTCTAGTACCTGCTTTTTAAAGAAAAAGATAGTTTGCATGTTCTGCTTCTATGACCCCCAGGATTTGCTGCAAGACAGCTTTGTGTGGAATAGTGTAGGGTTGTTGTTGTTTTGTTTTTGTTTTAAAAAGATCAATACACCCAGCTAAATGTGAGATTGTATTACAACAAGACAACATCACCACTGTGGGCCCATTTAAATAGTCTGTGAGTCAAATGGAGAGTGCAACTAACTAGTGTTTACAAATCTGCAATCTTGTGTAGAATCCTAGTTGCATGGTCAGGTACACTATTAAATCTGCTAATAATACAAACTTTCTATTAAAGAGTTAATGTGTGCATTGCAGTATTTTATGTAAAATACAACTTTTCTAGCTGCGTTTCATAAAAGTGGCTGCAGAGCTTTGAACATATTTTATATGCTTTATACCTGTTTTATTATTTTTGCTTGGAATTCACTGTCCTGTTCTATAGCCCAAAAGCCATTAATTTCTCTGTTTGCACCCTTCTGTCCCTAGCATTCCTGGCTGGTATACTGGCACCAGATCTACAAAGCTTTGGTTACTCATCATTTGTGAATTCATTATTTGCAGCCTGATTCTACAAATCAGTTTTACTGCTATGTTGCCACAGCAACTAAAGCAGTGTCATGTTTTGCAAGTGGGCAGATATGTCCTATGTTGCACCATCACTATTCATCAAATACCCTACTGAAGAGGAAAAGTGGTGCAGGGATGGATCATGGTTCTTGGCTCCCAAACTGACAATAGAAGGTTCATTAGCGGAATTTTGCTTTGCCATCCCAGTCCTAAAGAAGGCCTTTGTGCAGCACAACTATGCCATACAGGGGAATGAGACCGGCACTATTTGTGAGGAGCAAACCCAACCAGGCTTCCTGGCACTGATAGGAGTCTTGCACAGCCTCTGAGCAGCTAGAACCCACAGTTCCTTAAGAAGCCCCTTTGAAAGAATCTGGAAGCATTAGGAATCTAGTGCCCTCTGTCTGGATCCTGTTCCCTCACCATCTCCCCAAGACCCGAGGAGTACAGGGCTAAGCTCCAACACCAATGATGAAGTTTCCACCTGGCTGCTTGGGGCCTCTCTCCCAATGGGCATATTTGGGAGGAGGGGAAAGCCAGTTCAGATGCTTGCTGCAGATCAGGGCCTGCCTCGGACTGCTTGAGAGCTCCTCTGAGAGTTGTCTCCTGTAACGTCTGCTTCCGACTGACTTCTGCATGGGCTGTTGACCAAGACTCCTTATTTTGCTCTCTCTGCCCCCATTCCTAGCTTTGCTTGCCTCTCTTGACTTGCACTGCAGTCTCTGTTCTGGCTTTGGTTTTGCTGCTTGGCATGGACCCTCCTTGCCGTGTAGGGCCTGGGCACAGACCCTAATTCTTCTCATAGCTATTTCTTCTCAACATCTTGTGTTGGAATGAATCCTTGCTTTTCCACAGCTGTAATCAGTAGACCAGCTGCACAGTTGCTCGCAGAATCAGACTGTTACTAAGATTGTTTTATCTTATAGACTTATCAAATTGAATGTGATTTATTTTTAAGAACTTCAAGTCTAGTATGGATAAAAGAATAATTCTACCATATTTTAATGAACTAAACACTGCATGAAATGAAGTTCTCTGGATATGTTTTTTTTTAATTTATTTTACATTGTTGCATGCATGTTGTAAAATCTTATATTTACTAGGAAAACAGACTTGCAGTTTGCAAGCATTCCTGTTGCACCACAAAATGGCCATGCACTCTCCCATCACTTGTTTCTAGTTGATGTGCTTTTTTATTTCTTAAGTGATCTTCATAGAAATCCAACACGGATTGAAATGCAGTGTACTAAAAAAATATAGTTTATTCATTGCTTCCTAATTCAGTGCAAGTCCTGACTCTCTATCATGAAAAGTACCTGAGAAAACTGTAGGGGGCTTACTAAGGGGCTTACTGTAGGGGGCTTTCTAAGGGGCTTACAAGGTAGCAACAACTGTAAACCACAATAATAATTAAAAGAATAAATATGTGTTTTAAAAAGGCTATAAAACAACACTAAAATCAAAATAGCACTAAAAGCAGCAGGAAGGTATATTTATTTATAATATTTTAATAGCACTTTTCAGTAATGTTCCTAGAGGACTGTACAAAACATAATAATAAAAGCAAATAAAATCAAAATCCCACCCAACTGACAAATTAAACAACAATAAAGCAGCAGTTAAAACATCTTAAAATTCCTTGGAGAATCAAAAGGTCTTTGTTGGAGCCAAAAGAACAATCTTAAGACTTGGGCAGATTCATATGGGCAAGCTAGTCCTTAAAATGAGGAAAAACCTAAGTATGTAGTACACCGCTCTGGGCTCCTTGGAGGAAGAGCGGGATATAAATGTAATAAATAAATAAAATAACTAGGTTGCTTTTCACACATGGCTTTTAGCTCGCATCTCCTCTGGAATGGAAGGTGTGTGTTCACATATCGGCCAGATTTACCTCGAAGTCCCTGCAAGCTATTGAGGAGCACTTCACACACAATTTGTGTTTTTCATTGCATGTTAAGAGTGTAGCCCGGTTTATATCCAGGGTAAAATAATCCACTTTTTGCATCGTGTTTTGGGGGCAACTTTGAATCCGCAGTAAAGCCTCACAGTAAACTTGCAATAAAGCCTGCTGTGTGAAAAAACACCCTGGTCCTTAACTGTTTATATATTATTATATTATTATTATTTATTATTATTATTTACATCCCGCTCTTCCTCCAAGGAGCCCAGAGCAGTGTACTACATACTTAAGTTTCTCTTTCACAACAACCCTGTGAAGTAGGTTAGGCTGAGAGAGAAGTGACTGGCCCAGAGTCACCCAGCTAGTTTCATGGCTGAATGGGGATTTGAACTCGAGCCTCCCCGGTCCTAGTCCAGCACTCTAGCCACTACACCACACTGGCTCTCTAAAGTTCTAAAGTTTAGAACTTTAAAGTTTTATCCCAGGATCTTAAAAAGCATCCTGGAAAAAGATAGATCCCAGTGCAGATCAGTGTGATGTATTCCAATCACCACATTGCTGACCTGCACTCTGGTGGGTACATTTTGTCCCAGTTGTAGTTTTAGTTGTCTTTAAAAGGCAGCCCCTTTCGGTGAGTATTGCAATAGTCAGTCTTATCCATGTGCCCCCATGATCTTGGCATCCTACAAAACCTGTTTTGCAGAGATACCAGTAAAATGTGTGTACACACCATGAACAACAATGCCTCTTTCATACCACCTTCAGCTTCCTGAATTGGCTAGACTGAGCTGTGAATCATAGCTTCCATGGTTTATACCTTGCCTCTGCTATGAACTCAGTGGGTGGCCTTAGGCAAGTCTCTCCCTCTCAGCCTCAGTTCCCAAGCTGACAATATGGGGATAATAATACTTACCTTACAGGACTGTTGTAAGAACTGCATCAAGATAATACATGAGATATGAATTTACCCCCTTGAAAAACACCATACAAATACTGAATAGTGCTTTTGTGATAAGCTGCACTTTCCAAAATTCCTGCGGCCACAACCCTTATTTGGAATTCAGGAGGAGGTCCCATTCATATCAATGGGGGCTACTTCCAAGCATCATGCACATTTCCAAGTAAGCATGCTTCAGGCCTCAAGAAGGCAATAAGCTGAGATGACATTTTGCTGCATTTCCCCCACACCTCTTATGTTTTCTATTTAAGAAAACATTTTCTCTTATGTTTATATTCATTAATCCAAAAACCTTTGGTTTAAGATGCTTTACATTTTCACTCGTGCTCTAAAAAGAATGGAAATTGCAAGTTAAGGTGCCGGTCTTAACTTCCATGCCATAAAAGTTGTAAAGATTGTGTGCAGTCTGGTAAATAGTTTTAATGCTGTTTTAAAATATTATTTTAAAAATTTTAAATTGTTGTAATGTGTGTGTCCCCCTCCCCTTTTTGTCTTAACGAATGTTTTACTTTGTTTTTATTCTGTTGTAAACTGCTCAGAGACGTAAGTTTTGGGCAGTATAAAAATGTTTTAATAAATAAATAAATAAATAAATAATATGATGATGGCTTTAGAAATGAGGCTCCATGCACCCACCACTTTGCCTTAATCAGAGATGCATCAGGCAGAAATTCATCATGGGCATATCTAGGAAGTTATTAGGGAAACTGCTCCTGTTAAATGTCTGCCTGGATGCATCCCTCCCCTGTCCAATTGAAAAACCAAGGCAAAGTGTGGGTGCACATTTCTAAAGCTAGAAATTTCCCATCCTCACAGATCTCCTGCTTGTTTTAATTTTCTTCAGGATGGTCTTAGCAAAATAGTGTAAACGTACACAAGAGACATAGCCATTAACACACACACACACACACTCTGCAGCCATTCACAGATGCATGCATGTGCACACACACATACACTTCAGCCATCCCACCCCCTATCCAGGGGTGGGGAACCTTGGCACTCCAGCTGTTTTTGGACTACAACTCCCATAATCCCCAGCCACAGAGGCCAATAGCTAGGGATTATGGGAATTGTAGGCCAACATCTGCAGGAGTGCCAAGGTTCCCCATCCCTGCTGGCCTATACAGTCCAGATATCCTCCCCCCACACACACACACCAGCCTAGAGGAGCCCAGAGGAGCCCTTTGCAGACTAGCTAAATGGAGCACGTCTTCTCCTCCTCCTCTACCCCCTCCTCCTGCTTACACCCAACTGCACAGAACAGCATACCAGTTTGGGCTGGAGGTCAGGACAAAATGCACATGATTTTGAAGAACCAACAACAATGGAGTAACTGACGACTGGAGTTGAACAGTGCTTTTTCTAAAGCAAAGGAGAGTATTAAAGGTATTTAATACTTAACCTTCTAAGGTATTAAAAGGTATAGCTGCAGAGGGGGAAGGAAAGAAGAGGGCAGAAGAAGGAAACTGGGCTGTGCTCTCAAGGCTTGGACAGGGAAGGAGCTGACTGCCATACTGGTTGTGGGCAATGCTGTGGGCACGACAGCTTCAAAAGTCCTACTGGACAGACGCTTAGCAGTAAAGATGCATTTGTCAGCCTCTTAAAATGGAACTATGAGGATCAGTTGTGAAATAACCACCGATTGGGTCCCAGAGGGATATACAAAAGGCACTTTTCTGGCATGCAGTTTAAAGGCTGAAACAATGCAAATGGACTACAGAATCGTTTAAATGCCACTTCCTCAGTCTGAAACAACATCGCCAACCCTTTAACCCCCCTTTTAAAAACTTTGAACTGCTCTAAGTCATTTTTAATGGATCTTCACCAAATTTGCAGGAGAGGTGTCTCTTGTCACCTAGTGAGTGTATTCTGGTGGCCAGGCAGATCGAAGAAATGGTTTTGATTTTATAAGCAATAGAATGTTCAGGGCTTATCATGGTGGAATGTTGAAACCACTGACTGTGCCAGTATAATAGAAACATTCAGTGTTGAAACTACTCTCCATCTTAACTATACTGGCATGACTGTGCCAGTATAATAGAAACAAATGTTCAAAAAATGGGGGTGGGGGGGACAGAAATATATCTCTACATGAAGTTTAATGGCTCATGGACCCTGTTCCCCATTGCATCTGGTCACGATAAAGCTGGGTGGCACATTTCAGCCTCACTCTCCTCAGTGTCAATGACAGCGTGTCATCTGTTCATCAGATATGTGAACTGCAGAGCAGGAGAATTAATCTGCAGGGGCTATATATTCTGCTTTCTGAAGAAAATACTGACGTTGTGAGTCGTTTAAGACCTTTCTGTAACCTATTGTTTTAGCAAGACTCAGGCCTTTCTATATCAGTGTGACTAATGTCTGGTGAAGAGAAATGTGAGACCCAGAAGTAAGCGTAGGAAGAGCTCTAGGAGGAAGCTAAATACAGAAGCCCCAAACAATATTTAAAGAGAAGGATGAAGCTGTGGATAGAAATTTAATGCAGCATGTATTTCACAATAGAGTTTTAGGCTGCTGATCAATGGCCACCAGGAATCCTTTGAGAACAATGGGATAGTCTGAAAGCGTCAGAACTGTAGGTGGCAATACCCAATTCTAGGCCTGGTGGGTGTGCAGAAATTAGAAGCAAATGAAGGAGGAGCCAGAAGTGCTTCTTCTGCTTGATGACTGCACCAGAATAGAAGTCCAGGATCCTAGTATTTAGACCAGGTCTGGCCAATGTAGAAGCTTTGTACTGCTTGCCATTCATGAATCCAATATGTAATACATCCCTATTCTGTCCTGTGCCTGGAAAAGGCTCCAGAGCAGGAGGGTGCACAATGTCAATTAACATTCTGAGTACCTGAACATACCTGGAGAAGTCTCTTATACAGTTTGAATATTTAACATACTTTTAAATTGCTCATTGGTCCAATTATATGTCCCCTCCAGAATTTTATGAGTGCTCAGATAAACATACAGAATTCCTACATGTGAAAGGATCTCTGGACATTTCAGTGAAAAGATCCAAAGCTTGACACACATTTCCTTTGCCATGTTGACAGAGTATCTTTACTGAAATAAATGAAGAAGGCGGTTTAGGATAGGGATGTGCATGAACCAGTTTGGCACCTTCTTAGGGTAAACTGGCTCAGGCACCCACCGCCAAACCAGTTCGGCGGGGTGAGGAGCAGTTCCCCTAAGAAGCAGGTAAGCAAATCCTTTCCTGCTCCACTTCTGCCCCGCTGCTTTTCCGGGTGGAGCGCTTGTTCTACCAAAGGCTGAGTGTGGCTGTGGTGCTGTTCCCTGCAGCCTGTGCATGCTGACACTGTGCACAGGCTGCAGGAAACACTGCCACAGCTGCGTGTGACCTTTGGTAGAGCGAGCGCTCCACCCAGAAAAGTGGCGGGGCAGCAGTGGAGCAGGAAAGGATCTGCTTACCTGCTCCTTAAGGGAACCACTCTCTGCCCCGGCCATGGCTGCCCAAGCCAATTTGGGCACATCCCTATTTTAGGAATGAGAGCTGAGCTCCCATCCCCATGCCAAAGCAATCTCTGGAATCGGACAATGGTTTCATCTATGGCTTTCATCAATGGGCAAGGTGACAGAGCGTGTAGTGGCATCCCAGCTTCAGAGGGTCTTGGATGATATGGATTATCTGGACCCTTTTCAATCTGGCTTGCGCCCTGGATATGGGACTGAGACTGCCTTTGTCGCTCTAGTCGATGACCTATGCTGGGAACTAGACAGGGGGAGTGCGTCCCTGTTGGTTCTGCTGGACCTCTCGGCGGTGTTCGATACCATCGACCATGGTATCCTTCTGGGCCACCTCTCAAGTATGGGAATCGGAGTTACTGCGCTGCAGTGGTTCCAGTCCTTTCTTGGGGTGATTGTCCAGAATGTGGTGCTGGGGGACTACTGCTCGGCCCCGTGGCCATTGGCCTGTGGGGTCCCGCAGGGTTCAGTCTTGTCCCCCATGCTGTTTAACATCTACATGAAGCCGCTGGGAGAGGTCATCCGGGGATTTGGACTGAGTTGTCAGCAATATGCGGATGACACTCAGCAATGTCTCTCCTTGTCACCTGATCCTAGGGAGGCGGTGGATGTCCTGAATCGGGGACTGGAGGCTGTGATGGGTTGGATGTGGGCTAATAAACTGAAATTGAATCTGGACAAGACGGAGGTACTGTTGGTCAGTAGGAGAGCCAATCGGGATGAGGAGATTTTACTGGATCTGGGTGGGGTTGCACTCCCCTTGAAGGAGCAAGTACGCAGCTTGGGGGTACTACTGGATCTGGATCTGCTTAGCTCAGGTGGAGGTGGTGGCCAGGGGTGCCTTTGCACGGCTTCGGCTAGTGCTCCAGCTGCATCCCTTTCTTGAGAAGGCAGATCTGGCCACGGTTACCCATGCCTTAGTCACGTCACGGCTGGATTACTGTAATGCGCTCTACGTGGGGCTGCCCTTGAAGAATATCCGGAAACTGCAGCTAGTGCAAAATGTGGCAGCTAGGGTTTTATCTGGAGCTGCTGTTGGGAGCACATCACCCCCATCCTGAAAGAGTTGCACTGGCTGCCAGTTCATTTCTGGGTCCAATTCAAGGTGCTGGTTTTGATCTTTAAAGCCCTTAACGGTTTGGGCCCAGGGTACCTGAGGGACCACCTGCTCCCAAGGGTTGCTGCCCACTTGACGAGGACATCTGAGGGGGCTCTGCTCCAGGTGCTGACAATGAGGGAGGCCTGGCTGTCATGCACTCGGGACAGGGCCTTCTCTGTTGCTTCCCCCAGACTTTGGAATGCTCACCCAGTGGCCATTCACTCCTCGGATTCCATCACAGCTTTTAGAAAGCTTGTTAAATCTTGGCTTTTTATCCAGGCTTTTACATATTGTTTTTATTGCTGTTTCTGTATGTTTTTACCTGTTGTATTGTTTTTATGCTTGTATTTTATAGATTTTAAATTCAGTTTGTTTTTATATTTTTAGCTTAATATTTTTATTGTCATTTTATTGTATGTTTTTTAACTTTTGTAAACCGCCTTGTGATTGTTTTTAATGAAAGGTGGTACATAAATGCAACAAAAATAAATAAATAAATAAATAAGATCTAGCAAGACTAGCAATCTAGCAATGGCTTCATCTCGCAAGTAGATTTTTAAAATCATGTTATATGATTTTACACACACTGTGTACATAGTGATAGGAAAACTCAATTTTTTTTCATGCAATGGTTACACAGATATAATTTCTGGAAATGCAAATAATTATCGTGATACTATAATTATAGTGATACTACTCATGGTATCTCTCTCTTTTGTTGTTTTTGTTGCTTATGTTGTCCTATATGGAACATTAATATTGACTGAAAGTAGTCTACTAACTTGTTTGCTCAAATTTATTAGCTGAGAATGGAATCTTGGTGTCTCTAGTTGATTAAAGCTCTTTGAGTCCATCTTAAAACTAACTACCTGTCTCCTAAGATCCACTCAGGATGCCATTCTTGAAACATTCCTGCACATTGCTAATATAATAGTTTGTCCTAGAATGAGTGGGACTATCAGCAAAGTGCTCTACTCTTACCTTGTTTCCTCCAACCTTCTTGGAATTAAATATAGTAACATCCAACCACATTATGTTGCTAAAGACATACGCTGCAATTCTGTTCCTGCACATATGGAAAACAAAGTGTGGAATGACTATTGCTATTGCAGTTCTCTAATATAATCTTCCCTTTCTTCCCCCACCATTCTGACTTAATGGCTAGCATACTACTGCTGTAATGTGGCCAGCCATTTATTTCTAGCCAAGGTCCTCTCATTCCTTCTTCCAGCCTCTTGTTCCTGCCACCTGTTCTTCTCCAGTACCCATCAGAAGCAAGAATAGAGCAATGGGGGCCCAGGGAAATGTAAGCAGTGGATGCTGAAAGCTGAGACATGAAAGGCAGATGCAAACTAGGTGCTGACTTCACTGATCTCAAGGGGACCATCGGCCATAGAAACATACTTATTACAGTCAGGTACAGTATTGTGTGGAGTAAAAACTACATTCTACCATTATGAGCCTTAAATATTCTATTGGTCTTAAAATCCAAAGTGTCTATCCAGTCTATACAGTACGTAGGTGAGGTGACAAGTGTCACCAATGACCCAGATTTGATGCAGATACGTTTTAAAGAAAACCAAAAACACCTCTGACAGCTCCAAATGCACTATAACCCAGTCAAGAAATCTCCCTATAGGGGCCTCTCAGGCCAGACTGTAGTGGCTGCCTTTGAACTTAAGGATTTGGCTGAGCGACCACTGACCGCAATGATAGTGCAATCCAGGTGGGGAGGTGCCAACTCAAGAACATAAGAAAACCCTGCTGGATCAGGCTCAAGGCCTCTCTAGTCCAGCATCCTGTTTCACACAGTGGCCCACCAGATGCCTCTGGGGAACCCACAGGCAAGAGCTGAGGGCATGCCCTCTCTCCTGCTGTTGCTCCCCTGCAGGCTGCAATTGGTATTTAGAGGCATCTTGCCTCTGAGGCTGGACGTGGCCTATAGTCCTAGTATGTACAGCATCCCCAATCGGTTGCTTGCTACATGTGCACCTGAAATATTTCTGGTTGTCAGGGTTCACCCAAACGAAGCAGGACCCCTCAAGCATGGATCCCTGATTCTGATGTCAGCTCTCATTCAGAGCTGGAACAGCCAGAGTCAGTTGCTCCTCAGATGAGCCCTGAAGCACTTCTGATCCAGTGCCTTCCAGCGGGGGGATCCAGAGGCGTAACTAGGGAAAACGGCGCCCGGGGCAAGCACAGAAATTGCGCCCCCCCCCCCGCCGCGCCACCCCACCACCCCCCGAGCATACATCTGACTGACACACATGTTTCAGAAAACTTTTATTTTAAAAATTTAAAAAATTACAAAAATTACCAAAAATTTCAAAATGCGATAAATAACCAAAAATGCGAACTCTCCCTCCAAGTAGCCCAGAGTGGTGCACTACATACTTAGGTTTTTCCTCACAAGCAACAACCCTGTGGAGTTGGCCTGTATCTCAAACAACAGAATTATGATGCAATGATGATACACACTACATTATACTTAGGTTTTTCCTCACGGGTTTTACTTAGGTTTTTCCTCCGTGTGTGTCCTCATCGTCCTGCCTGCGCCTGCTGCAGTGCAGCCCCAGCCCCAGCAACGACGCTTTCCTCCACGACGGCGACCGTGCCACCACGTGCAGGCGAACAGAGGAGGACGGACGGACGCACCGCACGCATGCGCAGCACGACTCAGCACGCCGGCCGAGTCGCACGTGCGTGCGTCACTGACTAGAGACCCTCTGGCTGGCAAGCCACTAGAGGGCCTCTTTCTGGCTGTTCCAGACTAAGTGAGCGACGGAGCAAGCGAGCCTCAGCCAAGGGCAGGCGCAGTGAGCAGCATGAAAGTTGCCCGCCACGGCACCCACCGCCAAGCCAGGCCACTGACTGGCCACAAGCAAAGCAATGGGGGGCACAGGCAGGCAGGCGCAGTGAGCAGCATTAAAGGCGCCCACCGCGGTGCCTGCCGCCGCCAAGCCAGGCCACTGACTGGCCGCCAGCAAAGCAATGGGGGGGCGGAAGGGACCGCTCGTGGGGGAGGGGGTGCCGACACGCTCCCTTGAATGCTGCAGCGCTGCTGCACTGAGCAGGAGAAATGTGTATTTTTAAAAAAATAAATAAATTTAGATTTTTTTTGGTCATGGCAGCGCCCCCCACGTGACCCGAAAAGATGGCGCCCGGGGCACGTGCCCCCCCTGCCCCCCTATAGTTACGCCTCTGGGGGGATCCCACCCTGCCTTAGAACCCCCTCCATTGCTCTTCAAGTTTTAAAGAGTTGAAGTTATGTCTGGAGGGGGAGGGCAACTCAGGTGTCTTCTCTAGAGTAGTGGATCCAGAAAGAGTGGACTCACCAGTTATACAGACTCTCAGATGATACCAGACTTTTGCTAGTTCAAGCACTTCCTTTAGAACTTGTGCCTCCGCCCTGCCCTGCTTGACCTGGGTTTGGACACTGGCTGATGCATTCTGGCATTATATACAGAATCCCACAAACTAATCACTAAAATAATGCAGGTAGGTGAGCCAATCGAGATGAGGGGATTCAATCAGTTCTGGGTAGGGTTGAACTTCCCTTGAAAGAGCAGGTTCACAGTTTGGGGGTATTGCTGAGCCCGGCTCTGCTTTTGGAAGTTCAGGTGGAGGTGGAGGCCAGGGTTGCCTTTGCACAGCTTTGGCTACTGCGCCAGCTGCATTTCTAAAGAAGGCAGATCTGGCCACTGTTACACCTTTGTCAGATCACAGCTGGATTACTGTAACATGCTCTATCTGGGGCTGACCTTGAAGAATATTTGGAAACTGCGAGTAGTGCAAAATGTGGCAGCTAGGATTTTATCCGGACCTGCCCATAAGGATCATATTACTCCCAGTTTGAAAAACCTACACTGGATGCCAATTTGTTTCTGGGTCCAATTCAAGGTCCTGCTTTTGACCTTTATAGCCCTTAATGGTTGGGCCCTGGATACCTGAGGGATTGCCTGCTTTCAAGGGTTTCTGCCCGGTTGACAAGGTCATCAGAGGGGCTCTGCTCTGCATGCCGACAATGAGGGAGTGCTGTAAATCTGTTAGCTCGGCTCACCCAACAGGATTTACAACCCCCTTCAGCACTCCCCCTGTGAGTTAATAGAAAGCAGCAGCGAAGCTACACGAAGGAAAATAAAAGGCTCACAAAGAAAATAGTAAATGAATTAAGTCCCCCTGAACAGTACCCCACTCTAACGATAATAATAGTAATAATTAATTAAAGATAGTAATAATTAATTATAATTAATTAAAGATAGTAATAACTGAAAAGAAAACACAGAGCGAAGAATGAAAGAGCAAAGGACACCAGAAACAAGGAATTAATGGAACAAAGCAGGAAAGCATAAACAAGGGCAAACTGGAATACGGAAAAGTCAGGAATTCAGAATAGTACATGGTGGACTGCGGTCAGCAACATTGCTAACAGCATCTGAGCAATTGACAAATATATATGGTTCAAGAGAACCAGCAGCCAATCAGGCTTCCCTGAGTCAGCACTTCTGCTCCCTCTTTTGTTATCTCCTGCGCCTGCATGACTCCCACTGAGCCTGCCTCTTGAGATGTCTTCTCAAGACAGGTGAAATCCCAGGCTCCTCCTCCTCAGAAATCATGTCTGGCAGCTGTTCCGAGTCCTCAGCTCCAGAGTCTGGTCTCCCTGCCAAATCCTGTTGCTGTGCCTCTGAGCCCTCACTAGCAGGCGAATCCTCCTGCTCTGACTCTTCTGAGTCAGAAGTCTGAGCCATGACAGGGAGGCTCGGCTGTCGTGCATGTGGGACAGGGCCTTCTCAGTTATTGCTCTCAGACTTTGGAATTCTCTCCCAGAGCTTTTTCAGACGGTGACTTTACTTCTACTTTACTTTAGGAAAGTGAGTGTACGTTCACATATCAGCCAGATTTACCCTGAAGTCCATGCAATATTTCAGAGAGTGCTTCACACAAGATTCGGGTTTCCCCTTCCATATTGGGAACCTAACCCGATTTATTTCCAGGGTAAAAAAATCCTCTTTTTGCACCATAGTATCCATTATGCCCCAAACTCAGAGTAAAGCCTTGCAGAAAACCCACGGTAAAGCCTGCTGTCTGAAAAACCTCCTGGGCACTTTCCAGACTAGCTGCTCAACAGCAGCAAAATGCCTCCATTCAGGCTAGTGGCATTGAAAACATAAACAGTAGGGGGAGCAGTCTTGGAGCAACTAATAACCCAAAAAACCAGGAACTTCCTTATGCTGGATATACAATGTCCTAGCTCTATATTGCAGCGATTAAATTCAAGACAAGGCATTGGCAATGTGAACAGCATGCCCTGGTGGACATCTGCTCCTCAGTCTCCATCACAGTTTTTAGAAAGCAAGTGAAATCTTGGCTTTTTACCCAGGCTTATATATGAGTGTTGTTTTTGTTGCTGCTGCTTTGTATTTTATGGCTATATTGTGCATGTTTTTAAAATGTTTAATGAGATTTGTATTTTCATATTCCAATTTAATATTTGTATTGTGTAACTTTTATTGTTTTGTAAGATGCCTTGAGATTGTTTTAATAAAAGGCAGTATACAAATTTAATGATAAATACATAAATAAAATGCACCATCTGTACCATGAGCCATTCTTACAACATCCAGCTGCTGTCCTCAGATAACCTGCGCAGGAGTCTAGAGGCACTTTCAGCCTTGGAAAGTTGTCCAGATTGACATCAATCAGTTGCACTTCAGCCAAAAAATGGAACTGGCAACTGTAGGACTTCCATAGAGTGGGATTACCCTTGATTCTTCCTTATCTTTCTGAATGGAGTGGAGAGAGAAAACTGCTGCACCCATGTTTCTGCTTGGACATTTACTACAGATGGCATTTGGGGAAATACTATGCTTTGTACAGAAGCATTAGGCAAAAATCTAACAGGTAGATCTGTAGCAAGTGACTAGGAATGCTACAGAAAAACAAAAAGAAGTTTTTCTGTAGAACTTCTTCCAAGACATTTACTGTAGCAGGTGGTATATTGGGGAAGCACTGCACTTTGTACAGATGTATTAGACAGATGTATTAGCAAATGATTGGAGAAGCTACGCCGTCGCCTGTTGAGTTTGTGCCTAGAAGCATCCTTCCCCAGCCTGATGTCAAACTGAAAGACCAAGGCAAATTGTGGGTGCGTGCAGCCTAATTTGTAAAGCCAGCATGAGGCTGAACAAAGTATTGACTAATGTGCTGCAGGATTAAAGTGAGCACTAACTTTCAATTCCCACACTTTTTACAGCATGAATAAAAATGGTAAGCAGTATCTTAATTCCCATCTTAAATAAAAGGGCATTTTAAAGTATTTGAATATATATATTTACACCTCTCAAAGCAAAAGTTTAAACCAGCTTAGCTAAATCTCTGAATACAAAGGAGAAAGGCCTGGAGTTTGAAAAAGGAGCAGAGTGATACTATCAGTAAGTTCTTGATTTCCCCTCTCCAAAATTTGAACTATGAGTATTATTGCTTTATTCCATGGAACCTAGGATTATAATACTTATTCAGAGTATTATACTTAATTTTCATAGGAAAGTATATATAGACATTTAAATTACAGGGGGATCTTTTCCCCCAGAATGAATGTATATGCCAGATTGAGTTAGCTATAACTCACTAATTTCAATTAATTGATTAAATTCAGCTCTGCTTCTGCTTTAATTGTCACTAATCACAGCCTTTCCCCTATGAAAGCACCCCTGCAGTCTAGACAGTATGTATTTATTTCGGTAATAAATAATGAATAAATACAGAGAGTGCCATTAGCCATTAATGTAGCAGATTGATTCCCTGATGCACATAGTCACCATCCTTGTTTTAGTGCTTATGCCACCTGTCTCTCACATTTATCATACCAGGCTTTAGTGAGAATAAATGAGATTCCCTTATCATTTGTTGTTTAGTTCATTTTTATCAACTTACAACATGCCAACAAAAAACAGGGCCCGTCCTTCTACAAAGACATAGAAAGAGATACAAATCGGAAAAAGTATGTAACGTAGGCATACTTTTAAGAGTTCTTCTGGCATAGTGATCTATGCGGCTTATTTATCATGATTAGGACAGACTCAGCCGCTCTCTGTGTGTGTTTTAAAACAAATCTACCTTAAAATAAATTACCTCAGATTAAAGGACAAAGGTCTCATGATTGCTTGCATTTTGGTTTCTCCTTTTAGTCCCTACCTCATAACTATTCACCCTGCTAGTATTATTTCTGCCAATGTGTTGCCGGGACTCTGTGACAAATGTGATCTGTGTCAGCTAAAGGAAAAATGGAAAACAAACTAGTCTGATGCCGTGGGAGCACCTGATGCTATAGCATAGCTGAAACTAAGTTGTGTGGACCTGTAAAATTCTTAAATGGGGGACTATTGGAGCTCCAAGCATGCTTCCTAAGGAAAAACAGGATATAAACATAACTAATTATAAAGCACCTAAGAAACAATAAAGATGAAATCTCAAACATTCCTACATTGCCCACCTTTAATCATTTAATGCATGAGCACATTATGCCTTTATCCTTTATGCCTTTATCACCACTCTGGGCTCCTTGGAGGAAGAGCGGGATATAAATGTAATAATAATAATAATAATAATAATAATAATAAATAAAGAATTGGTGGGACCATACAACTGAAAAAGTTGAAGAAAATGAAGATGTAAAAATATTATGGGACTTCTGACTACAAACAGACAAACATCTGCCACACAATACACCAGATATAACTGTAGTTGAGAAGAAAGAAAAACAAGTGAAAATAATCGACATAGCAATACCAGGGGATAGAAGAAAAAGAAATAGAAAAAATCACCAAATACAAAGATCTACAAATTGAAATTGAAAGGCTGTGGCAGAAAAAGACCCAAATAATCCCAGTGGTCATTGGCGCCCTGGGTGCAGTCCCAAAAGACCTTGAAGAGCACCTCAACACCATAGGGGCCACAGAAATCACCATCAGCCAATTACAAAAAGCAGCTTTACTGGGAACAGCCTATATTCTGTGACGATATCTATAACAATTGACAATAAAATTCTGGCATCCCAGGTCCTTGGGAAGGACTCGATGTCTGGATAAAACAAACCAGTCAATAACACCTGGCTGACTGTGTAAATAAATAAATAATATAATATAATATAATCCTGAACATCAAGCAGCTGCTTAGTCTCACAAAAAGCCCATGAGTCAGGCTGGGAAATATAGCAACTTGCCCAAGGTCATCCAGTAAACTACATAGCTGTGCAGGGATTTTAACCTTGGATATCAACTACTATACACCTTAGCACTATTCAGATATGATGTTGCATCTTCATGCAGACGTCTGTACCAGTGGCATAGGAAGGGCATAAGCAGCCCATGTTTGGACACACACACCCCCATGGTGGAAGGCCATGTGCACATGGTAGCAGCAGCAGTGGCGGCTTCCCTCACGGAACAACCCAGGGTAGGCTGCCCTGCCCCTGCCAATCAGCTGGCTGTCGCATAGGCATAGTGGCCATTTGAATGGTTGGAATGGCAGTTGAGTGCCGTGTCTACAACTCAGCTGGCTATCATGCATGTGTGGCAGCCCGGTAAGCGGCAGGGGTAGGCCAGCCTACTCCAGGCTGTTCCATTAGGGAAGCTGCCTCTGCAGCTGGCAGCTGCATCTGTGCATGCATGGCGAGGAGAAAAGGGGCACCCACATGTGGCAAGGAGAGAAGAGGTGCTCGGCGGCCACCGGTAGGTGTTCATCTGGCAAGCAGAATGGCCCTGGTGGCAGCTAAGTATGTATGGGTTCTTTGGAATCCATGTGCACAATTACAGCTCTGCCGTTAGTCTGTACACACACATGTGTTTTTGCAAGAATAATTGTACCTGCATTCATTTTAAAAGTGTGTCTGTTTCTGGCCTTTCCAACCCTTTATTCCTGCCTCTGCACTTGAGTCCTGCCTGATTTTGACTACAATCCTGCCTCTTTTTGCTTAGAGTCAGGTCTTCTGCCTCGCTCTTACTGTGCATCCACCTCTAGCCCTCAAATGCTGTTTTCCATTTCTAAAACGTGGCCTTGACTGTTTGGGGCCACACTACTTTCTCTGGCCCTATGGACTGACAGTTAGCTTCCTCAACCTAGAATGGAGCCTGACACCATTACAGTTCTTCATTATCTGTTATGTATCCCCCCATGGATACATGGAGCTCCAGGTCAATGTAAATTTAAAACTTATGTTCTTCTAGAAATCTCCATGTTTGGGGCCTTTAAAAATAATGACTGTGACAGACGATTATAATGAATATTTATATACCACTTTTCAACAAAAGTTCACAAAGCAGTTCACATAGAGAAATAAAAATAAAGATGGCTCCTTTTCCCCAAAGGGCTCACAATCTAAAAAGAAACATAGAGGCTATTCTGACGATCACTAGAAACCAGGCTAAGGGAGCCCATCCTGGTTTCTAGTGTTCGTTAGATCCACTGGCCACACCCGCGACCTGGTTCCATGGCGGCTAGCCCACCTAGGAACCCCTCCCCTTAAACAAGGTGAATAGATCACTCGCTCCATTAACTGCATTTTGGTGGTTGTGAGATGCCACTGTGAAGATTTGTGCCATGATGACTCTCAAGGAGACCCCCGCTGGGAGGCTCCAACAAGCCTCCTGGCCTCAGGGGTCTCTCCAGGATGCCCCACTCACTTGCATGGGGCATCCTGGGACTTCCGGGGCCATTTGGCCCCCAATCCCCACCACCCATGCCGGCTCTGTGAAGGAGCCAGCAATTGTGTGGGCGGCTGATCTGGCTGGGGACAGCCTAGGGACAGCTCTCTGCCCATGTGCTGGGAGAGCGGGCTAAGTCTGCTTTCCCCACACAAACCCTAATGGCACTTCACACTAATTGTGTGAAATACCTCATAAGATAGACACCAGCAACAGCTACTGGAGGGATGCTGTGCTGGGGATGGATAGGGCCAGTTGCTCTCCCCGTGCTTAATAAAGAGAATTATTATCCTCTTTTAAAAGACACCTCTTTGCTCAGTTAGCACATCTGGGGATGGATAGGGCCAGTTGCTCTCCCCGTGCTTAATAAAGAGAATTATTATCCTCTTTTAAAAGACACCTCTTTGCTCAGTTAGCAGGGTTACTCTAAAGGACTACTAAATTTCAGTAGGACTTCCTCTAGTAAATTAAGTCCGGATGCCCACTGGTGATTTTAATATTCATATTGACCCCCATTCCGAATCTTTTGTTCAGCGTTTTATCTCTCTTTTAGATTATTTTGCTCTAATTAACTTGTGTCATACACCCACTCATACCATTGGTCATGTTTTAGACCTGGATATTTTTTCACAATGTGCTCTCTTTCTCTCTCTCTCATATCTCAATTTTGTTCTCTTTCTGTTCTTGCTGATATTTCCATTTATCTTACAGGTATATTTGTCTGCATGTCAGACCATTATTTCACATCTTATATGCAGAATATATTGTGTTTCATCCTAAAACCTCACATTTTCCTTCTTTTTTATTTTAATTGGCAACATCACTCATCAGTTTTCTCAAGTGTTTGGGAGTTACCCTCGATCCTTCTCATTTGTTGCACACATTTTTGCTCTGGCTAAGGTCCATTGGTTTTCTCTTGTATCCCTAAAACATTCTTTTTAATCTATTGATTCTGCTATCTCTTATTTAAACCCTCATTTTATCTTGCATTGGTGATTGGTTTTTCCACCCCTTACCTTTATTCCATCCCTTAACTTATATGTTTTCAACTTTTCTGCTGGGTTAGTTTTTCTTAACACTTTAATTGCATTACACCATTAATGTTACACTGTTGTATGCTTCACTGACTTCGTCTGTTGTTTCACAATGTTCAAACCTTCTCTAACCTTTAAGTTTCTTCACAATATCACCTCTCCTTATGTATCTTCATTGCTTTCTTTCTGTTCTTCTCCTTGGTCCCTCCCTTGGTCCTACATCTCCACTATTTTGTGCTTTATCCCATCGCCATGCCTTTTCTCTTGTGGTTCCTCATGTGTGGAACTCTTTTCCTTTAAATGTTCCATAGGTCTCGTCTTTGTTTCACTTTCAGAAAGCATTAAACTTGCCTTTCTCTCTCTTGCTTTTCCCTCTTGAGGTATTATTTGCTGTCTCTTTCTTCCTATTCTTAGGTAAATCATTGTATTTAACTCATTTTCTTTCATTTTCTTCCAGCTAAAGTTTCCTTTTCCCCTCCAACTGCCTTTGCTTTTTTGTATCACTTTAAAAAAGATTGTGAGCCTGTGGGTAGGGACTTGTTTTCTAGTTTTCTACAGTGCCTGGTGCATATTAGGTGCTTATATAAATAATATAGGATGATGACGATCTGTCAGGCAGTGAGCACTGTCGAATCACATTGCTGAAAGATGTACAAACATTGCAACAATTTCCCCAATACTCTGCTCCCACCATATGTGCGAAGGAGTGTTATGTGCTAAGTGTAGAAAGCTCCATTGTGGACAGGTTCTAATAGTGAAATGCTAGTTTTTCTGTTCAAGAGAAAAATAAAAGGTAGGCATATCCTGAATGAACTTTCAGGTTTCCCCTCCCCTGTTTTCCTTCCCCTCCCAGAACATTCCTAGGCAGGCAACTGAGGAGGAATCAAGGATGGAAGCAGGGGCGTAGCTATAACTGAATGAAAGTGTTCAAAGAACACGGGCCCCCAGCTCCTGAGGGCCCTCCAGCTCCACACATCCCTATTTTCTTCATTGTCTCCCTCACTCTGAGGGGCCACCCAAGAGAGGGATGAACACAGGTCCCCTCTCCCCTAGCTATGCCCCTGGATGGAAGAACTGTCATACAGCAAGAGAACAAACTCAGCAGCTGAGTCAAATGTTTCCCAGTTTGTCTGTTGCATAACTGCAGTGTTAAATGCTATTCTGACTAATTTCCACTGAATACAGAGCCAGATTTTCACATCAAGGAGCTGAGGCCAGATTGTCAAATGCTCAGCACTGAAAATCAGGGCCAGATTTTTCCAAAGTGATCAACACCCAACACACAGTCTAAAATGCTGAGGTCTTCTGGAAATTCTGGCATGGTGTGTTGTTGCTGCCTCTGCCTCTCACTGTCTGTAGTACAGCAGCAATCTGTGCTATATGCACGCAGAAGAGCTATCTCAATGTGACCTGCTTCGTCTGATTCCTCAGCTGACTTTCCTCCCTGAGTATGCAGGCATACAGTTATAGTTGCTGAGTGGAGGCCAGTGAAGCTAAGCCCATCACACCTACAGGAGAAAGTAATGATTCCATCAGCAAGGGAAAACCTTATCAAAAGTGTAACTGAAGCAACCTTATGGCATATTTCCTATGTTATGTTAACAATAAAAAATAGGAAGAGCTTCTATAATACTCTACTTCAAGGAAGCCCTAGTTATTTCAAAACAAACAAACAGCACAGCATACGTATATGTTTCTTGGAAGCAGATACGGATAAGCCCTTAACATCTATACTACCCTTTTAGACATGGGATTGAGTGAGGGGAGCACGTGTGATGCTCTAAAGTCCATGTATCTAATGCCCAGTTCGTTCATTCGCCAGAGCTGGTAAGAGTGTTCACATGGTGGAGCAGTGGGCCCATCCATTCTCCCCTCCATCATGTAAATAACACCATGTGTGATATGGACACTCCACATGGATGGATACCCTGTTTGCAAGATCCTCCCCCACCCCAGCTTATAAGATGGAAGAACAATGTAAATCAGGCATCTGAGTCTAGCATACTCAATGTGGTAGAGGGAAGAATGTCGACTCCATCACCATTAAAGACCCTTATACACCCTTATGAGCGTATAAACTAACAGGTGCCTAATATACCTAACAGGTGTTATGTGATTAATTCAAAATTGTTCTAAGTGTCCAGTTATCAATAGTCAGGAAACTGAGGCCAAGTTAGTTTTTAAAGGATGGGCTTATGCTTTCCCACCCCACAGTTTCTTGTTTTAGGATAGTCTTAATCTTAGCTAGGGGAAATGTTAGCTTATAAACATTGGAAATTTAGCTTATGAACATGTTGTACAGTCTTCCACCAGCATATCCAATCAACCTGCCTTGTTGTGGAAATTTAAGGAACATCAGCTGTCTTGCAAAAGAGCACAAGTGTGCAGATACTTAAAGTTGCACACCCGCACTTTGGGAATGCAACTTTTGTCATTCATTGTCCTTTGGAAACAATGGAAATTGCATTCCCAAAGTGTGGGAGTGCAACTATAAGTATTTTCATGCTTGCACATTTGAGCAAGACTGTTGGCACTTCCTTAGATACTCGCAGCAGCATGGGCCACTTGGTAAGACTGCAACACATTTGGCGGGGGGGCATGTGCCTGTGAGAGTGAAAGCTGAGCTTAATTTTGAATCACTTTGATTTCTAAGCACACACACACACACACACACACAAAGGACGAAAGACAGTGGCTGACACCTTGACTAACGAAGCACCAGTGCAACAGGAGAAGCACCAGTATAACACAAGTGCTTCTGGAAGCTTCTGAAGAGTTCCAGACTACTGCTGCACCAGCATTAGTGTGCATGGGGTAGAATTTCAGTGTCCTCTCCTTCCCCCGAAAATCCTCTGTGTCATCCAAAAATATGTCCCTGGGGGCACTTGGGTGACACATTGGGTAACCATGTACTTGGGTGCTTCCTGGGGAAAGCGGTGTGTGTGTTGAAATTTGACCACTCTCCTGAGCCAGCAGTGGAGCTGAATTAGTTGAACTTTTCAGAAGCACCAGTACTTTTTTAGGATATCAACTTTTGTTGAAAAGTGGTATTTAATAATAATAAAATATCTTGCATTACAAGGTTAATAAATGCTGCCAGAAATGTTAAAACTTTTAAGAATAAGGCTGGTTAGAAATTAGATGAAAATAAATAAATGTGTTCCAGCTGAACCCTACAGTGAGCCAAATGTTCACACTAACATACTATCTCCTTTTGCATTGGCAGGTTTTGTCTAGAATAGTATATAGGTGTTAAGAGTATCTGCTTCACACACTGTAATTGCTGTTAATTAATTTCATTCCTGTAGCAAGAAAAAAAATCACTGATAATAAAACTACATTGCAAGATCACAGTAGTGCCAGCATCCTTCAAGAAATGGAGTTTTTTTTCCACATTTCTAAAAAGTTTAGGGGAAACTATTGAGGTCTACAATGTACTCAGGTCTCTTACAAAATAGTTGACGGAAAAAGATTATTGTGAAACAGGATAAACATTTAAGGCTTATAGTTCCTACTAAAAGCTAGCAAAATATTAGGATATGAACGACATTCAAAAGGTCTGGCTACATTAAATGGATTTCTGTTCTAGATTTCAAAAATCTAGAGTCACAAAACATAGGTGAAATGATTGGTCATGTTTTTATTATTATTATTATTATTATTATTACATTTATATCCCACTCTTCCTCCAAGGAGCCCAGAGCGGTGTACTACATACTTAAGTTTCTCTTTCACAACAACCCTGTGAAGTAGGCTAGGCTGAGAGAGAATTGACTGGCCCAGAGTCACCCAGCTAGTATCATGGCTGAATGGGGATTTGAACTCGGGTCTCCCCGGTTCTAGTTCAGCACTCTAACCACTACACCACGCTGGCTCACGCTGGCTGGTTTGTTAGTTACTTGCTTTTGACCAACTTGATCAATCAATCAATCAATCAATCAATCTTTATTACATTTTTTAACCAGCATAAAGTAGATTACATTAAAATAGCATTAAGGCAGCATTTAAAAAGACTGCCCAGAAGACAGTAGAGAAGGTAAAAGCTATACATTCTTATACAGCTACTGTTAAGCTGCTGTAAGCTTAAACTACAGTTAAAACTGGTAAAATTAATGTAAAATGGATAAGACTATATAAAAGCTTTAAGTGGTTAAAATCTTAAAATTTTAGCCAGTCTGTAAAAATTATAAAATGCTATAGAGATTAAAACAAAGACAGTAGATGAATATGCTAAAAAGGGTAAACTGTGTGAACATGCGCTGTGTTGGGCCTGCTTAGTTCTTGCTGTTGGTCAGGACCAGACAAATTGTACAAACTTGGCAATGTTATGTGTTATAACATAGAGCAGGGTTAGAGTCAGAGAGCAGGAGAGAGATGTAGAATTGGCTTGAGGGACCTGGGGTTTCAATTAATATCAGGAGAATGAGGGAGATACGAATGTCTCTGTAGAATGGGCAAAGGAAGAGGACATATTTCAACTCCAGAATCACAGGGGCACAGGCATTCCGAGAAAGGGGTCTTCCTGTATCTGCCTTCTAGCACAGCCGAAGGAAGGGCACCACAACAGGCACAGAAGGCCCTTCTGGGTTTGGGGGCTTTGAGCTGTATACTTCCAGCTGAGGTATACAGCAGGCGTTGTTATGCATCTTAGTCTTTCATTTAGCTCATGCCCTCATCACTTCTCGGTTGGACTCTTGCAATGCGCTCTACCCGGGGTTGCCTTTGAAGACGACTCGGAAGCTTCCGCTGGCTCAAAATGCCGCGGCCCAGCTGCTTATGGGCAGCAGAAAATATGATCAGGTTTCACCTTTGTTGAGGTCATTGCATTGGCTGCTAGTTCGCTTCCGGGTTCAATTCAAAGTGCTGGTTATCACCTATAAAACCCTTCAGGGGTTGGTGCCTGTGTTCCTTCAGGACCACCTCTCCAGTCCAACTTCGACCCGCCCTGTGAGGTCATTTCAGGTGGGCCTTCTCAGAGTTCCAGGCCCAGGAGAGGTACATGGGGCCCAAACTTGTGGGAGGGCCTTCTCTGTTGCAGCCCCCTCCTTATGGAACACCTTGCCTCCTGAGATTCATCATGTCCCCCTCCCTTTTGTCCTTTAAGAAGCTTCTGGAAATTTATCTATTCTGCCAGGCTTTTAGTTCTTGGTCCATGTGTGTGGGTTGTTCTCCCCCTTTCCCTTTCCTTTCCCCCCCTTTCTGACTGCCTGGATGAAGTGTGACCAGGTGGCTTTTATAGCATCTCTTTTCTTGCACTTAAGTAGCTGTTTATACTGCCTCTTCTGCTTGAGAAGGTCCTGCGCAGACACTGATCTCATATTGGTTTTGTAGGCATGGTAGTTGCTGATGAGTGCTTTTCTGGCCCTAACACAGTCGTCAAATCATGGTTTAGAGTGGTTCAGGTGCTGTTTTGAGTGAGTGTTGTTTTTAAGAGTTAGGTGCTTTTGTAGTTCCTGTACTAGATTGTTATAATTCTCTAAGGTTGAGTCAGAGGGTTCTGCTGTAGTCAGGGACAGCTGAATGTGCTGGAAGTGTTCTGAAGTAAGTATTTTGGTTATAGCTTTGTCTAGGTGGGTGAACTATTTGGCGTGGCATGGGAAAGCTCTTCCCACTGGTAGAATGTTGGGTTAGTATAAGTCCTCAGTTTGGGGCTGTTGGGTGAAGGGCCTTAGTCATGGAGCAATTGGAAAGTGGTCACTGTCAAACTGGGGGATAACCTCAAACTGATCAGCAAATGGGAGCAGGCTTCCAGGGACGATTATGTAATCAATGACACTTATTCTGGACTGGGCCCAGCAAGTGAATTTAGTGGGGTGATCATTTACGAGGAAGCTGTTTAAGATAAAGAGATTGAGTCTAGTAGCCATTTGGGCCAGGCAAAGCCCCGCACAGTATGACTTCCTGTCCTTCGAGTGGCGGGTAAGCAGGAGTCTGCTGTGGGATTAAGCAGAAAGCAACGATGTCATGCATATAAGTTATTATTGTTGGGGCCCAGTCTGGTGTTGAGGTAACCTCCCAACACTATGTGCGCATTGGGACTGGAGGAGAGAAGGTTTGTTAGGTAGTTTTCCAGTGCAGACCACAGATTCCTGACACAGTGCGGGAAGGTAAATGTTAATTATTAGTAGGCAGCAGTGTCTGAAATGAATTGTCACTGCCATAGCGACAAGCTTAAATGGGGGGATTCTTGCTGATGTTGCACATAAGGTGGTAGAGGTTAGCAGGCCCAGTCCACCTTTGGATCTGCCCCGTCCTGTGCCAGTTATTTTTATTATTTATAATGTATTAAAAATATTTCTATATTGCCCAAAAATTGTGTCTCTGGGCAATTTACAATTACAATAATTTAAAACATCAAATCAATTAACAATTAAAATAATTTAAAACATTAAACACATTTAAAATCCAGTATTTAAAAATTTAAAACTATAAATCTAATTAAAAGCCTGGGTGAATAAATGTGTCTTCAGTGCCTTTTTAAAAGTTGCCAGAGATGGGGAGGCTCTTATTTCAACAGGGAGTGCATTCCAAAGTCCAGGGGCAGCAATGGAGATGTCCTGTTCCCAAGCAGCCGCCAAACGAGTTGGTGGCAACCACAGACAAACCTCTCCAGATTATCTTAACAGGCGTTGGGGCTCATGGTGAAGACGACATTCTCCTAAATACCCAGGGCCTAAGCTGTTTAGGGCTTTATATGTAATTATCAGCACCTTGTATTTTGCCCGGAAATGTATCGGCAGCCAGTGCAATTCCTTCAAGACAGGAGTAATATGGTCTCTCTTAGATGACCCAGAGACCAACCTGGCAGCTGCATTCTGGACCAACTGCAGTTTCCAGACTACATACAAAGGCAGCCCCACATAGAGCGCACTGCAGTAATCCAGCCTAGACGTTACCAGCAGATGTACCACTGTTTTGCGGTCATTCATCTCAAGAAACGGACACAGTTGGCATATTAGCCAAAGCTGATAAAAACCACCTCTGGCCACTACCTCAACCGGGGACACCAGGGAGAGGTTCTGATCCTGAAGCACCCCCAGACCTCATACCTGTTCCTTTTGGGGGAGCATGACCCCATCCAGAACCAGCAGATCAAAACTGAATCCAAAGTTCCTACCCCGCACAATACGTACCTCTGTTTTATCTGGATTCAGCCTCACTTTGTTATACCTCATCCAGCCTATTACTGCCTCCAGTGTTACAGACCAGGCCTGATCTATATACTAAATATGCTCATTAGCTAGTATATAAAATAGGTCTGGACCAAGTTCTTTTATATTGGTGACCACGTTTGATCTGGATGCAAGGAAGAAAAGAGATCCAACCACTCAAATATTCAATGGGCTTTATTGAGTAGAGAAGACTAACAACACAATCTAGCAAAGCAGAAAGCAGAGCACTCTATCAATATTGCTAACAGTATTTAAACAGAACATCTTAGCCAGTACCAATATATTCCACCCAGTGTGCCTAACAGACATATGTGTGTGCAATTAAATCTTCCTAGAGCCTAGTACAGTTTAGATACAGGCGGAAAAGGGGGGAGGGAGGAAGGCTCAGGGCTGGTATGGTTTTTGGGGGGTCAGAAATTAGTAGGGGGGAGAGGTGAAGATTGTAGGAGAAGGGGAAGGGATGAGGGAATTCCAGGTTTGTATGAGCAGCATATTTACCCAGGCTTGAGAATGGTGGATCTTTCAGCTGAAGAGGAGAGACTGTAGCTGGGAGCAGCAACAGAGCCATGGTCTGGCTTCTGGTGGTCAAGCAGACAGTTTGCTCAGAGCGAGGCAGAGAGTGAAGGTGCCATGGCTGGGGAAAAGTCTTGACTTCTCACTGCGCAGTAGAAGTCACAGACAGTTCCTGTTCATGAGCAGAGTTCCTGAGCAAATCTTGCTGTAGGCACAAGATAGCTAGCATGTGAGCAGAATGCCCGTAGGCACAGAACTACTAAACTGCCATGTCCAGAGACTCCTTCTTATAGTGGTTCCATCCTTTGATGTCTTCTGGATCACAAAAGGTGTTTTTCTGCTATCCTCTGAATATTGTCTTTTAATTACCAAAATTAGCTCAGGATATTTGGTCAGTCCAGAGAGATCTCTGAATCTCATCTTCTGTAAACTCTGTGCTGAGAAGGGAGGGGCAGGGAAATCTGCATCTAAGATGCTGCAAATTGCATTTCCCCCCAATAGGTGTTAAAATTCAGAGTTAGTAAGGAAATTGATCCTATTTGGTGTGAGACAGTCATTCTTACTTCTTGTGTACCTCTTATCTAGTGTGTAATTATATTTAAAGTAACATATATGTGCGTGAGACATTCAATACATTTGTAGCCTCAGTAAGGTGAGATTAAAATCTACAGACAGATCTCTGTATGCATTTGGCTATGTTGAACTTCCATGGAGAACAATACAGTTAATCACTGACAAAGATTTAACACTAATAGGAGGGGGGGCGGAATCAGCCCCCTGGCTCCTTCCACAGACACTTGGTAGCCAGTGGTATTAGCATATGGATTACAGCATTCAGCATTCAGATCTGGCTTCATTGTGTTTCCTTGCATGTCCATTTTAACAACACAATACTGGATCACCTCCTGCTCCAGAGCAGGGGGAGCAACATCCTAGTTCACCTTGAGTTCAGGTATCATTTCTTAATAAACTGAAATCAGACACAGGCCTATATTTCACCATACTTCTGAGTTGGTACCTCTGGTTCTGATATATGGGGTTCATAACACCAGGCAGGCATTTAGGGAGGTTATGCCTTCTCTTGAAGATGTTGACATGGAAAAATAGATTTGGGTGTCATTAGCATACTGATAACACCCTGCACCAAATCTCCTGTTGATCTCTCCGAGCAGTTCCATGTAGATGTTAAACAGCATTGGAGACAATATGGAGCCCTGAGGGACACCATACAAAAGTTCAGATTTTGAAGAACAACAGTCACCAAGAGACACCATCTAGAATCTGCCCGTGAGGTAGGAGCAGAACCACTGCAAAGCAGAGCCTCCCACCTCCAGTCCCCGCAAACATTCCAGAAGGATACTATGGTCAATAATATCAAAAGCCTTTCAAGAGATCCAAAAGGACCAACAGAGTCACATTCCCTCTGTCAATTCCCAATTGAAGGTCATCCACCAGGCCGACCAAGGCAGTCTCCACCCCATAGCCTGCCCAAAAGCCAGTTCGAAATGGGTCTAGATCAGGGATTCTCAGTGTTGGGGCCCCAGATGTTATGGGACTTCAACTCCCATAATCCCTAGCCCCAATGGCCTTTGGTTGTGGATCATGGGAGTTGAATTCCAATAACATCTGGGGACACAACGCTGAGAATCCCTGGTCTAGATGATCAGTTTCCTTCAGACCGCCTGGAACGGGGAGGCCACCACCTTCTCAATTACCTTGCCCAGTCATGGAGGGTTGGAGACAGGCCTGCAATTGCTTAACTCTGAGGGATCCAAGGCAGGCTTCTTCAGAAGTAGACTAATGATTGCCTCCTTAAGACAAGGAGGCATCCTTCCCCCCCTCAGAGAAGCATTTATGATCTCTTCCATGCTCTCTACAACAGCCTCCCTGCCAGATATTATAAGCCATGTCGGGCAAGGATCAAGAGGGCAGGTGGTAGGCCGCACCATTCCAAGCAACTTGTCCATATCCTCAGGGGTGATGAACTGAAACTGATCCAGGGTCATCACATAAGAGGAGCTGCTGGACACCTCGGCATCAGACTCTGTAACAGTTGTGGAGTTTGAATCTAAGTCGGCCCGAATACGAGAGCTTTTGTCCACAAAAAAACTCATTAAAAAGGTCATAATTAGTAATTGTTGGTTCCATGTACTGATTCAAGGTGGAAGGGGTGCACATTAGCCTCTTCATGACCCTGAACAACTCCACCAATGTAAACTTGCAGACGCGATACGGGAAGAAAAGAATAGCTTCTTTGCTGCATGTATTGCCTGAGCATAAATCTTCAAATGCTCTCTATGTAATAATCTGTTGGATTCTAGTCGAGTCTTTCTCCACTTGTGCTCTAACCATCTACCTCGCCGCTTCAGCCCCCATAGTTCCTCCGTATAGCAAGGGGCCAGTTTCAAAGTGGGTTGGAGAGGACACTTGGGAGCAATCATGTCCACTGCCCTGGTGAGTTGGTTATTCCATTTCTCCACCAGAGTGTCAACAGGGTCACCAGCAGAGCCAACACTAAATCTCTCCAAGGCTTCCTGGAATCCTATTGGATCCAGTAACCTTTTTGGGTGGACCATCCTAATGGTCCCTCTGCCCCTGCGGAGGTGGGACATGGTCGTGAGTCGAACCTTAACCAGATGGTGGTCCATCCATGACAATGCTGAAATCACTGGAGTCCCCACCCATGGAACACCACCCTGTTCAGAGTGAAAGACCAGATCAAGTGTGTGACCAGCAATGTGTGTTGATCCTGAGACCACAAGGGATAGGCCCATAGTTGTCATGGCCATTAAGAATTCTTGAGCTGCCCCAGACAAATTGGTCTCAAAGTGAACCCTGAAGTCACTGAGTACCACAAGCCTGGGAAACTCCAATGCCAAGCCCGAGACCAAGTCCGTAAGCTGAGTTAGGGACTCCATTGGGCAGCGGGGCAATCGGTACACCAACAGAAGTCCCAGTCTATCCCTGGTCCACAAATTTAGGTACACACATTCAGTATAGTCAGACACTTCAACAGGGATCCTGGCAAGGAAGATGTTGTTCTTATAGACCACAGCCACTCCACCTCTCTACCCACGCCCCCTCCCCTGCTCCTCCCCTGGAGGGAGAAGCCAGGACCAGACTGGGCCACCAGCCTCCCCCAACCAAGTCTCTGTAATACAAACCAGATCAGCCCCTTCATCCAGAATCAGATCATGGATGATTTCAGGTTTATTCTGGGCCGATCTGGCATTACAAAGGAGCAAGACGAGGCTCTGTGGATGGTTGGTATTGCTTTCCAAGGACAAAGAGCTGGCAGGACAGCCAGAAGGAGAAACATGAATTAAGTTTCCGATTTCCCTTCCACTGCAATGGCCAGCTGACCTGTCAATGTTACTTCTTCTATTCCCCACCACCACTGGAATAGCTGCCCCATAATCAGTGGATACACCCCCTGTCTCCCCATCTCCAGACAGATCCAGACACATTAAAATTCAACTCACCCAGGATTTCAGACAGAAGCTGAATTAAGATACCCACCCACCGTCACATACCATGAGGGATCCTGAGCCAAACAGCCTGGCCCTCACCCTCGTTATCCCCCTGAAGTGGATCCCCCAAAGGGTTGATAGGCAGCATTCCTATAAAGGCCCAGAACTGGGCAGCTGACCCCAGGAACTGCTGAGCCACCCACCCCTGGCCCTAGTCCTACACATACTCCCCAGAGGCAGCAGGCTGCAGTCTCACAGGGAGAAGCAGAAGCAGGCAGGTAGTAGCAGAAGGAGCCAACAGCACACACTTGGTCTCCCACCCCGAGCAGCACTGAAGGGGAAGCAGATGGGCACTTCCTCTCTCCTCTGCTGGGCTTCTAGGGGACTGAGAGACAAGGAGCATTCCTATAAAGGCCCAGAGCTTGGCAGCTGACCCTAGGAACTGCTGAGTCACCCACCCCTGGCCCCAGTCCCACATCAGAATAATTTTTGTTCAAAGCTTTGGTTACGGGGAAATGAACTGACAGAGAGGTAGAAGTTCAAAATGAAAGAAAAATTTTATTTGGGGTTCAGTGGTACAGTGGAATAAGAAAGTTGATTAAAGCAATATTACCACCAGCAATACATTACAAGATTAACCAGATAACTGCAAAGAGGAAATTTCGCTTAGTGTCCAACATAAAATAACTTTCAGGCTGCCTAGAGAAAGGAGGCTTCAGATTTAAGAAAGAGAGTAGGGATAGGGATAGCTCAGAGGGGTGCAGTGATTATCATAGAACCTTGTCCTTCCTTTAGTAGCGATTGGACCCTCATGGTTCAGGTGCAACCAAAGGACCACTTTCCTCAGGAATGGAACCAGGTGATGAAAAACCGAAGGCAGCTTGAGGGTAAGGTAAATCCCAAAGGTGTCTGTTCTCGTGTAGCCAGCTCCTCAAGGTAGCAAGGCAAGCTGAATGGATCGAGCCAGTGAGGAAGGCCATTCTGGAGGCTGGAAGCATGATTGGCACACAGAGCAAGGCATGGCTAGATGTTATAGCAGTTGCCAGGCCTAGCATCAAAAGTGTGGGTGACTCCAAAGTGTAAAAACCAAATGAAGCACACTGGTTCAAGAAACTAGGAGCAATTATAGCCCAAAATGTATCCTGAGCCAACATTCCATTTGCCCTTCTTTCCTGAATAGGGCCTTTCCGAGGAATCTCAAAAGGTTCCATTATCTGTGTTTGCGTGTTAGAGTTACAACACAATGATCTGAATGGGTCAAGAACAACCTGTATGTAAATGGCGTGAATTAAGGTGCAAACAGAGTATCTCTTAGGTCGGAAGAACTTAGTAAACCAATCAGAATTTTAATGAGTACACCTCTGAGTTCCTATTGCCCACTTAACTCTTTTTGGTGGGAAGGGAATTGCATTCATTGTGCCTTATCTGACTTTCCTGCTGAGGTGATTTAACTTGTTTGAGGCAACTGCAGAGGAGAGGAAGTAAAGGGGTCAATCTTTGGACTGACAGACCTTGAGAGGAGCCTAACTCCAAAGTTTACTCCAGAGTCTACTTAGACATTACCAAAATATAGACAAAGGTGCGAGGCTAATCTCCTTTCAATTTGCTTGGCAGATGTTGAATCTGGGGGTGACCGTCCCACTGCCTGCTAAGTGACTGGTTCCCAGTATGACAGCGAACAGGGAGCCCATGATCCTGTGAGGCTCCTGAGCATGTTAAGAGTGAGAATCACAAGCCTGTGGTCTCATACATAAGCAGAGAGGCTTCTAGAAGTCCGCAGAAGAGCAGTGCTAGCAACAAGGAGACAAATCTGCAACTGGCATGCTAGCCTGCCACATTCTAACTTGTTTCATCTTTTAAATAATTGGCAGGTCCAGTAAATTTATCACACCTGCTTGGTACAGTAGAAGTTAGACTTTAACCTATTCTATCCACTTGTTTTATTCTATGGAATTCATCACTTTCATAATCATCACCACCACCATCATCATCAAACCTTATTACGATCACTGACCAGAGATGAAATTAATCCATATCCCTGATTTATATGTGCTTTGTCCCTCTCTACCCATATGCACAAGGAACTCTGGGACTTTTAGTACTTGAAACAGCATGCTACACTATAGAAATTTATGTTTTCCTGTCTCTCAAATTATACCTCCTAAAATCAAGAGCACAGATGCATGCTCTGAGGCTATTCTCATGGGCATCCTAACCCAGGCTATGGCAGCCCAGCCCAGCCTGGATTAGGCTGCTTGTGTGGCTTGCTGGGATTGCTCCCAATCCCAGTGCTTCTGCACCACCTAACCCTGACTTTTAACCCCAGCCTTTAGCCAGGGTTAAGGCCATGAGTGCACCCTTTACCCTGGTGCCGGGCTCGTGTGTGTGCTCGGGCTACAGACAGCTCGCTCATACGCAGAGCTGGGCAGCAAGAGTGCCTGATTGAGGGAAGATCCCTGAATGCACCATGCTCCTGCAGCATCCCTTAGTGCATTGTTCCAAGAGCATGGTGCATTCAGGGATCAGGTTAGGTGGTGCAGAAGCACTGGGATTGGTATGTTCTCAACTCCTGCCTGTAGGCTTCCAGCAGCATCTAGTAGGCTACTGTGTGAAACAAGATGCTGGACTAGCTAGATGGGCCTTGGGCCTGATCCAACAGAGTAGAAGTGCCCTGTTCCACAACATCATCAGTGGTGTTTACACACATCAGTGTGTTTCATTGCACAATATCCTCTGGCATGGGTATATATTCAAACCCAGTTATACATAGCAATGTGGTATATGTATTTTTCTGCTGCTAATATAACATAGCTGTACAGACTTGGTAGCAAATAGCTGGAAAAATAATAGGATCACAAGTGGACACCCTCTCATATTGCGGCTTATATGTAGTTGCAAGAGATGCACGTAGTATCTTTCCTACAGTTCTTCCCATACATGGTGTTACGGAGATTCATTCCTGGACTGTCTGAACTGAGGTCACGACCTCAGCCATTGCTCCCATCATTGCTCCCATCATGGATTAAATCAGGATGCCTGCCCAGTGGGTCTTGACCCATTCTTCCTCTTTCCTGGGACCATTTTCTTGCTTCTTTGCACTAGAACAATTATATGGTTGTTGTTTTTCTTATTCACTAATCTAATTCTTATAATAAAATGAATATTCAAGACAAGCTGGGGGTGGTACTCAAGAGATTCGTTTATCTTAAACTTGGAGTGCTCTTAATGGTTTGGCAGATTTTGCAAGCAGCTCCTGTTCAACTTGTTACTTAGCAGGATAAAAAACCCACTCCAAAACGTGACAAGTAAAAAATGCATTATGTAAATTCAACTTTTTCAGGATCTAGAGACCTTACAATGATTTCCCCCATTAAAGGCTCAATATCCATAATTACAGTTTTCTGAGAACTATACCCATTCTGCATTTTGTTAGATGTCATTATCACCCATTGGTGCATTAATGTCAAATAATAACATGTATTCATGCAGCATAGGGTAGTCTTGCTCATAACTTCTTTAATTTATAGGTATAGATTTTTTCAAAAGAAGGCTTGCTTTTAAAATGCAATGCTCCAGAGCAGAGATCCGCAGAGAAATTATTTGATCAGGCCATTGCTATGCAAACACCGTAGCATATCCCTTCATCTTAATTCTCCTTAGCGTAGTACCTTCACCCTTCACCCTGTTTGAGAAGATTTGAAGAATGAAATAAGATCATCACAGAACTGGAAAACTGGGAGTGGCCCAAAGGTCCTCTGAAGCGATATGCTGTACTTGCACAATACTTTTTCTCTGTGAAATTTCTTAATCTGCTTGCCTGTTCTATCCAGATTATGTAACAACAGGAGCTATCAAGTAGCACTATAACAGAGGCATATATATGACAAGGAATGGATTTAGGAATAGACATGCAAATCAGGCAAATTAGTTTTGTTTCATGCTCAGGGCTGGCCCAAGCACCTTCACCAAGCCACTCCAGCTAAGGCTGGAGTGACAAGGTCTTCTACCCCTGCTTGTGTGGTATGGTACAGCGGCCATGGGCCACTAGGTAACAGGGGCCGTGAGCAGAGGCCAGGCAGAGGACAGGCAAAAGCAAGTAGAGGCAGCCAGACAGGGTCAGAGGCCAGCATAGACAGGGGTCCTCTGCCTGCCACCTGAAGCAATGGTCTCAATCAACCTCATGGATGGGCCAATTGTGCACACAAAAGCTCTTGCACCAGTATCCAATCTGAGGAGACAGTATAGTGCAGTGGTTAGAATGTCAGACAAGGACTGGGGAGACTATAAAGCTTTATGCACTCATGAAGCTCCTTGAGTGACCAGGAAACAGACCACACACTCTCAGCCTAATTTACCTCACAGGGTTGTTGTGGGGACATGTAATAGTAATAGGGGGACATGTACAATGCCCTGAGATCCTTGGATGGAGGGCAAAATGCAAAGAAATACCCCTGCTAACTTGGCAAAGAGGCACTTTTTAACGTGGTGATTCTCTTTATTTAGCAGGGGGAGAGTAACTGGCCCTATCCACCCCCAGCACCGTATCTCCAGTGACTGTTGCTGGTGTCTAGCTTATGTTTCTTTTTAGATTGTGAGCCCTTTGGGGACAGGGATCCATCTTATTTATTTATTATTTCTCTGTGTAAACTGCCCTGAGACATTTTTGGAAGGGCGGTATAGACATAGAATGAATGAATGAATGAATCAATGAATGAATAAATAAATAAATAAATAATAAAGACATGACAGTAGGAGGGTAAAACTCCTGCTTTTCATACATACCCTGCCACATATAAACATACATGTGAATCAGCCCATCTCCATGTAGCTAGCATGCCAGAGATTAGTGGTCTGGATAGGGGTGCTGTTGGCATGGTCACCCTACATGGAAATGGGTTGACTCGCATGGAAATGGGATGCCTGAGGCTTTGGGGAGATGTAAATTTCTTTAAACAAGTGCATTTATACTTGACAGGTTTGAAGTGGATTGCTTACACAGGGAAATACTTTATCAGGTGTCCTTGTCACTTCTCATTTGGACCTAAAAGAAATAGCAGTTGGGAATCTAGGTAGTTCAGAGATAATGGGCATTGTAACTCTCTAATATTTGTTGCTGTGAATCTTGTACAATGATACCACAGGAGACTGAATGTGGAAAAACTGTACTCAACGCTGTGCAACTCTTCCTACAAGTGATTCTCAGAATAGGCTTCTGCTCTCAGTTTCAGTTCTGTGCTGGTGTTCTCCACAACTGTTGTTCTCCTGACACCCATTCACAGAACTTTGGTTCTATTATAATTTAATATCTCCCGTTTAAAGAAATAGTAGTAGCCCAGACTAGTAGCCATTGATAGACCTGTCCACCATGAATTTATCTAAATCCTTTTTAAAGCCATCAAGGCTGGTGGCAGAGAATTCCATAGGAAAATTATGCGTTGTGTGAAAATATTTACTTTTGTCAGTCCTACATTTCTTGGCAACCAGTTTCATGGGATGACCCCTCGTTCTACTGTTATGAGAGAGGAAGAATTTTCTCTCTCTCTTAACATTCTCTATACTATGCATGATTTTATAGATCTCCATTGTGTCTCCCCTCAGTCATCGTTTTTCTAAACTAAAAAGCCCTAGGTGATGTAGCCTTGCCTTGTAAGAAAGGTACTCTAGATCCCTGATCATCTTGGTTGCCCTCTTCTGCATCTTTTCCAGTTCTACACTGTCCTTCTTAAGATATGGTGGTTAGGACTGTATGCAGTACTCCAAATGCGGCTACAACATAGTTTTGCATAAGGGCATTATAATATTAGCGGTTTTATTTTCAGTCTCCTTCATGGAATTCATCTTTTTCACAGCTGCTGCACATTGAGCTGACACTTTCAATGAACTATTCAGCCTGACCCTGAGATCCTCTCTTGGTCAGTCACCGACAGCTCAGACCCCTTCAGTGTATATGTGAAGTTGGAGGGGGGGTTGCCCCCAAATTGCATCGCTTTATACTTGCTAACATTGAACTACATTTGTCATTTTGTTATCCAGTCCTACAGTTTGGAGAGCTCCTTTTGGAGCTCCTCACAATCTACTGTGGATTTCACTACCCTAAATAGTTTTGTGTCATCTGCAAATTTGGCTACCTCGCTGCTTACCCCAACTTCTAGATCATTTATGAATAAATTAAAAAGCAATTACCAATTACCAATAATAAATTAAAAAGCAATTACCAATTACTTCAACCAATTACCAATAATCCACACATGAACTTCTTATCCCATAACTTCTTATCCCATAACCATAAAGTTTTCTCAAGGGTCTTTGATGAGTCTTTGTTGAGAAACTTTGATGAAAACTTTTTGAAAGTCCAAGTATACTATGTCAACAGGATCATCTTTATCCACATGGCATTCTCAAAGAACTCCAAAAGGTTCGTGAGGCAAGATTTACCTTTGCAGAAGCCAGGCTGGTTCTCCTTCAGCATGGCCTGTTCTTCTATGTGCTTAACAATTTTATCCTTGAGAATGCTTTCCATCAATTTGCCCTGAACAGACATCAAGCTAACCAGCCTGTAATTTCCCAGATCCCGCCTAGATCCATTTTAAAAAATTGATCTTACATTGGCTGCTTTCCAGTCCTCTGGTACAGTCCTCATTGTAGGGATAAGTTATATATTTTTGCAAGGAGGTCAACAATTTCACATTTGAATTCTTTAAGGACTTGCTGGTGAATGCCATCTGGCCCTGGTGATTTTATAATTTTTCCAGACAGTTTAGAATGTCATCTCTGTCTGACTCAGTTCTTTAGCCTCTGTCCCTGAGATACTCGGTTCAGGCACAGGTATGCACTCAGTATCTTCAGCCATGAGGACAGATGCAAGGAACTAATTTAGCTTCTATGCAATCTCCATATCCTCCTTAATAATCCTTTTCACTCCCTTATCATCTGATCCAACTGCCTCCCTGGCAAGTTTCTGGCTTCTGATATGTTTTTAAAAGTTGTTGTTTTTCCCCTTGATGCTTTTAGCTAAATGTCCCTCAAACTCTCATTCTGCCTCCTTTATTGTCTCCTTGAGTTTGTGTTGCTTTTGTACTCTTCATTTGGGCAGGCCTTGCAGTTTCTGAAGGAAGCATTTTCCCCCTTTCTAGCTTCCTTGACTTGTTAGCCATGCTGGCATCCTCCCGGACTTAGTGGTACCTGTCCCCTGCTTTTGTTATACATTTTATCTGGGCATCTATTATTGCGGTTTTAAATAAACTCCATGCATTCCGGAGAGAAGTGACTCCCCTGACCTTCCCTTTCAGTTTCCCCTCCCACCAAACTCTTCATTTTAGATAGATATCCTCTTCTGAAGTTCAAAGTGTCTGTGTTAGACTTCCTTGACAATTCTCTTCTTGAATGTATGCTGAATTTCTGAAGGTTATTATTTGGTACATGACCATACCAAGACCTCAAGTTGTGTCTGGCCAATAAACAATTTCTCAAGCCACATAACTCAGTTCGTGGATGACCCTCCTGTTAGATATTCAGTATTTATTTGTTATGTCAGGTGGTACTCCTATTCATTCATTTAAAATAAATGAATCTGTCATGTATACTTGATTTTACGATAATTCCAATAAGCATAGATATTTTCTGGATATAAACAGAGCATCAGCAATTGTTAACTCTTTGCCTGATTTATATGCTACTTCTTGTAGATATTTCTGTAATGCTAGAAGCCTTCTTTGGATTCTTGGACGTGTCAATTATATGAAGGCTTTCAGAAAATTGCCTCCTCACTTGTGGTCTGTTTCCACAGTTACTGTTTTTCCACAGATGAACTGGTGGAGTTGAACAATCAAACACCATTGCCAACACTTGTTTTTCTACTTGAGCTGCAGAGCATAATACTGTTGGGTACTTGGCAATGCTTTGGATGGTCATGTTGGTCTTTATATTCTGCAATGATACTGTACTGAATCCAGTAGAACAGGCATCTAATGCCACAGTTATTGGTTATGGCTTGCCCTGTATCAGCCCTGGCCAAGCCCTCCCCAAGTCGAGAGCCCTCCCACAATGGCAGCAACAGCAAAGGAGTCAATTGCCATGATTTAATCCTGAGGGTGTAGTGGAAATTTCAGGGCAAAGTAGTTCAAGCACCTTGGGAGATTCTAGTGACACTAAAGCATAATAATAATAAGTCCTGAATCATTTGAAAAAATGAATGTGCAAATTTGTAGTAAAAGAACCTACAGAGTAGGTCAATCTAATAGTTGTTGCAGGCAAACCCGGCAAACATCAGACAATGGATTTGGACACAAGAGAAATGGACAAAGTGATTTGAAAAGAATGTGTTGGTGCTAGGGCTTCCTTTGCTCTGAGATTAGCTACTTTAGCCTTTTAGAAGTAGTTTTGCTCTGAAGAGCATCTTTTTTTGTTTTTCTGCTGCCCCAGCTCTCTCAAGTGTTTTGTAACCACTTCCTCTGCCCTGCATATTTTCACTGAACACTCCAGAGTAAATCAGTTTGTTTATTGTAACCACTTCCAGCCATTTCACACCTTGGTGTTTCTATGTGGGGAGGAGTCTGATACATTTGAGATCTTGTGTGTAAGTGTTACCCCCACAATAAGTTAAAATTCTCCTGAGGAAAAAGGGGGGAGTTGCACACTAAATCTGTTAGTCTGCTGATCACTGTAGGGTATTATGTGCACTTGTACATATACACTCACACAATAAACTAACACCATTCACCCAAAGATCCAAGCTATTCCTTCTCCTCCCCACAACCTCAGCAAATATTGATGAAAACTTTCAACTAATCCCTCACCAGCCAATAACTCTTGAAACGTTGAGGCTTTTGTTAAGCCTCCAACAAAAAATAAACAGGAAACAGAAAAAAATTAAATTTGCATATGAAGTAAGACCCAAGTTAAAGTAAGGATTTCTGTCTTTGTTGTTAACTTTTGTTTTTTCACCATGCTCATCCACAGGTTCTAGTAACACACACACAAACATTATCCTTCAGCATTTTGTTTTGAGTCCACACTTGTCTGAACACTCTAGTAGCAAAGGAGCACACACACCACACCACCGATAACTGGGGTGTTCCTCAAAACTGCTTCCCTACATGCAACAACTTACAGAAGATTGTGGTTCCTATTGTTACTACAGGTAAGGTGTCTAGAACCAGTCCTCAAGGAAACTGCATTACACTTATCAGGGAAAGGTTTTTGGTGTGAGCCAAGTGATTGCATTTATTTGGAGCTTGCAGTCCAAGGCAATGGCATTGTGCCTCAGATCCTTGAAATTGTGCCATGGTGGTGTCATGAAGTTCTGCTAAAGTGCAGTTTGTGGGCACAAATGTGAGCTGCAATTTGATTATGGTTTTAAGCGGTTTGGCCATAGGGTTTCCAGGTACAGATGGTGAAAAAAGTCAATATCCATCACCAAAATAGTGACAATGGAGGGCGCTTTTTACCAAAAATGTTTCCAAGAAGTCTCCACTAAAATTTGTATTTGTTTATTGGTATTAAATAAAATTTGTATTTGTTTATTGGTATTATATATGCATATTTTGATGAAAATTTGAGAATAAATACAGGTCACCATGCTGACCAGGCTGATGACCAAGTGAGCTGTTGTCTGCTGTCTAGGTGCTGAATTCTCAAGACTCCTGCTTCTTAACTGTGAATTCCTCGCCTGGTTCGGTTTGCCTTACAAACAGTCTTCTGTCCTCCTCCTGCATAGGTCACCCAGCCTGCTCTCCCCATCCAGGCCAGCAACTTCACCTCTTGGCAGAGGTGCACCTAGGTAATTTTGGAGCCTGGACCTAAAGGCCTTTGGAGCCCACCCACCTTGCTGCAAGTTAATCATCATCCCCCTACACACACACACACACACACACACACACACACACACACACAGAGTATTTTTTAACATGTGGGTTCTTGAGGGCCCAAGCAGCAACTGAACTCACAATAATGTATGACTATAAAATGGGTATATTTATGCAAATATGTATTATCACAAACGTTTCAACTTGCAACTTAACATATTCCTATCCCACATATTTCTCCCCCCCCCACATCTCTAAGGCAGAGGTCATGTTCGGCCACCCAACGTAGGTCACAGTCACACTTGGCCACAGGCACAGCACGGGCTGGCAGTGCAACACAGCGACCACACCACTCAGGATAGACTAAAGAGGATTTGGGGGCCCCTAGGGGGTGTGGAGGCCCTGGACTTCTACCTGGAATTCCAGGGGAAAGAGTGCCTCTGCCTCTTGGCTTGAGGCAAGGCAGCCAGCTAGCTAGTGAGCCAGCCTCTTTGCATACTGGCACAGCAGTGTGTGCATGGTCTCCCACTCACTTGCTGTTCTATGACTACAAACATTTATATACCACTTTTCAACAGAAGGTTTCACAGTGGTTTTCATAGAAAAATAAATAATACAATGATCCCCTGTCCCCAAAGGACTCACAGTCTAAAAGAAATGCAAGGTATCACCAGCATCAGTCACTGAAGGAATGCTATGCTGGGGTTGGATAGGGCCGGTTGCTCTCCCCAGGAGAAAAAGAAGAGATTCGCCACTTTTAAAGGTGCCTTTTTACTCAATTAGCAGGGGTAAATGCTGAGTAAAGCTAGTTAGTTAACTGCTAATTTATCACTGCTGCCACCACATGAAGGAACCAAGCTGAACCTGTCGGGCCTACTTATCCGTGCTTCTGCATCATATGGCTCTTCAACCTGCCACTGAAGCAGAAGCTCCCCTCTTGGTTCCCCATGGATGATCAGACAAACTGTTCCAGCTGCCTGCTCCCCCAAACTACAGACACAAAAACACATGCAAAAAAAAGTTGTTTGGCCTCCACAAATAATCTCTGTTCCTCCTAATGCAAAAAAAGTCATTTGCTCTCCAAAATAGTTGCATGTCCTCTATAAAAGTCCCTAGTTGGCAACCCTATCTGGCCTATATATAAAAATAATGCAAATTCAGGAACATCCGTTTAGATTCTAGTATACCCGAAATATTCCATTCCATCCTATATCTATTCTGCCTTGGGAATAGAGGAAACGCAGCGGATGTAAAACGCTGCGAATTCTGATTGGCCAACAGGGTAGTCAGTGGAAGCTGAAAACAAACCCAGAAGATCATATCGGATAACTAGCTTTTAGACTGATTACTGCTGCAACAACTCCTTTAGGAAATCGACTGATATCGCGTTCACGTGCATGAAATCGTATATGTTCTATGAATATCAGGTAATCAGTTTCTATCAAACAGCAAATTAGTTGCCTTTTGAGATGTTGACTAACTCCCCATTAGATTCCTCCCCAATTAGAAGACGTAGTATCTATTGATTGCTTAGATATGAAGGCACCAGCATGAAAAAGATAGTAATAATCCAGCCCAAAGGAAGCAGAAAAGTGCCTAAATGGAAAGCTTGCTTTCTGGAAATGCATACCGTGTCTTAAAATAGAACTGCTCAAAGAATGTTAGGTGATCGTCCCCCCCGCCCCCGTCACATGCTAAGAGAAATGTTAAAACGGCAAAGAACTGCAAAGAGCACAGGAACTTCTTTACGGAGGAGGGGAAAGGGCAACAGAACAGGCGATTTGCAAAGCAGTTGGTTTTATTAAAGGTGAACTGCTTAGAACTGGGTTGGAAGCCGCAAGATAAGAGTTTAAACTTTAAAAGCTGCCGCAGGAATGCAGTCAGCACGGGGGTTTATTTTGTTCTTCCCGACAGATAATGTGACCTTGGCCAGGCGAGGGAGGTGGAGAACCGGGAAGGAAAGAAAGGGAAGAGGAGGGGAAAGGGGGGAGTGGAAGGGCGGGAAATATAATCCCACCCACATCCTTAAAGGAAATTCTCAAGCTGGGAAGGACGCGCAACTTTTGCATGGCAAGTTGAGACCGGCTCTCCTGGGAGTTCCCTTGTGGGGGGCGGAGGGAAGAGGAAGCGAGATCTCCTCTGGCCGGCAGGAGAGACTCGTCGCTCTTGAGAGGCCCCGCCCCCTTCCTCTCCCCCGCCCCGCTCTGTCGCCGCCGCTGCCGCCACACAGTGCACCTCTCTCATACACGCTCCGTCTGTCAAACGCACACATTAGAGCCCACGGCTCTCTAGAACTGGATCTTCTGGTTCAGCGTACGTCCCTCCCTCCCTCCTCCCTCCCTGGGACGCGCTGGGGGATCCGATGACATCACTGGCTGTGCTCTCCCCTCGCTCTCTCTACCCTTGTAACTTCTGTTCTGGGAAGTGGTGCCAGGAATAACCCAGGCTGACTGCAGATCAGAGGCTGCTATCATTCTGAAGGGGAGGGGGGACAAACACCGCCTAACTGCGGCTGCTTGGGCCTGTCGTTTCTTTAGGTTCATATTTATTTATTTTTAAATCGAGCTTACGACGAGAGAAGGAAAAAGAAAAGGAGAAAAAACGAAAGAGCTAAGCAAGAGGAATGATCGATTTTTAAGAGAAACACACGAACCAGACGCCCTTTTTCTGTTGGAATATCTCTATTTGTCTCTATATAAAGAGACTGCAAGTCACCTCACTACAGATCCAGGCTTAGTAAGGGAACAACAAGAACACACACACGGTCCAGTCATCATCAACAGCAACAACAACCCCAAGGGCGCCAGTAAGAGGGCTTTCCTTCTCGGTGATTCCCAGGTGAGCTCCTGCTGCAAAGACGCTCCCCCTCCTTGTATATCCCCCCCTCCCGGTTAGGGGGAAGCAAGCAACTGACAGTCGTTCGAGGTGGTCGTGATCATTAGTATTACTATGTCTGTTGAAGGGAGCGGGGGAAGAGATACTCTTATTGGCTCGCTCGCCCTTTTTATTTGGTAGCAGGAACGCAAGTCTTAAGTTGCGTGTTTATGCTTGAGGGAAAACCTATTTTAATATGCTACAACTTGGTGCATTTGGGGACAATACTTGGAATTGGTTAGAGGTTTGCCAGTGGGGTGCGAAGGGAGCGGTCAGTAGTGACTTGGTGTGTGTATGTATGTGTATGTGGTAGGGAGCAGGGAAGGTAAGGTGGGGAACGGGGATGGGTAGTAGTACTAGCCTCCTCGTATTAGATCACTCCGTTCCCTTGGGAAAGAATATAGACTGTTAAAACTCATCAGCCCCTTTTTACGTGTTTTTGCCGCAAGCCCCCTTTGCAGGAGATGTTCCAATAATTCTGATGCAGAGTGTATTGATTAATGGAAGTCCTTATTGCAGAAGCACCCCACGCTCCATGCTGTGGAACAGACGTCACCTCGATTCCAGTGTGGTTTTGGCTTTGTGTAGAGAAGTTCAGATCTGGCAACCTCGGTTAAGATCCGCCTCCCTCCCGGCCCCCCCCCGCAAAAGATCTCTCCCCCCCCCCGCTTCTTGTGTGCAAAGGGGAAGGTCTTTGTTAGTGGCCTACTGCTAGGGAATGTGGGGAATACCCAGCATGTAAGTGTATGCAGATTAGGAGCAGGCTGCCTTGCGTAATCTCCTCCTGTGGGGAAGAAGTATGTGCATGGTTACTAATGAGCAGATGAGGAGGCGGAGGAAGAGAGGAGAGCTGAGAGGAGGGGACGCGACACGGCTGCTCCTGCTCCTCGACTGAGGCAGCGCTCTGCCCATTTCAAGGTAGCTAGCGGGGAGGTGAAGGGGAGGACACACACATAAGCACACCCGCCTCGCGTAGGGGCTGGGGTTGCATTGAAGGGCGGCGGGGGGCGGGGGTTGCTGTCGGAAGGAATTTCAGTCACTGGCTCCAAGGGCTCAGGGTGACTTGGCAGCTGCCTGAACTGGCTTCAGTCCTCCTTGCGGCTGTGGGTCGGAGGTGGCGTGTGGGAGCTCCAGGCGGGGGCCGAAGAGGAAGCTCGTGGTGGTGGTGGTGGCGGCGGCGGTGGCGGCAGCAGCAGCAGCTGTGCGCACGGGGGGAATGAATGTTCCGGGGGGGGGGAGGTCTAAGGAGAAGGATGTCTGTGTGTTGCGCCTTTATGTCTGTTCCCTGAAGTGGGTGGAACGTTGGCCCGTTCCGGGAATGTTCCATGACGTGTAAAAGCCACAGGAAGGGGGTTAACAAGGGGCTTTGCCTGCTGCTGCTTCTCTGAAAGCAGATGTGCGCTCCCTTCTTCTGCACACTCGCTTCCTTAAGGGGTTTAGGACGAAGCCTGTCCCCCCCACCCCCGCCCCTATTTTATTGCAGAGAAATGTATTTCTTATATAATAGGTGTGCATATGGATGTTTGTATATGATTATGTAACAGGCACATCCATGCTTGGTCCCCACGATCCCCTCCTCGGAGCATCTACACTTGAAATGTAAAGAGAGGTGGGTGGGAAGGAAGAGTCCTACAGTGTTGCCCGATATTGTTCTTTAGGGAATTGGAGGAAGGAAGAAATATAGCAGGTTTTTGTAGTTTCTCCTTGTATTATGTCTGTAATGATCAGAAATTATGATTTGAAGGGGCAATCCCTGGTTTAGTCTAGGCCACCAATGAGCATGTATGTTTTCAAGCTTCTAAAGGTTCTCTAAACACTTCCAACTTGCAGGGTTTTTGAAATGCAATATGATTACTCCTTGCCTGCAGAAGAGAGGAATGATATAGAAAGTACGCTGAAAGAGGAGGTGATCATCTCTTCTGTTTAAAGATGTTCAGTGTAGAACCAATAACAGGCCCAATTTGAATACTTAGCAGAGTCCCTAAGCTCTCCTACTACTGTTGCCCCATGCCACAGGATTTCCACCTCTCTTTAAATTGTGTACGTTCTCTTTATATGACTTGTATATTATAAACATTCAAAGCAATTTTACCTACAAGTGTTGCTCTGCTGTTTTGTTGGGATGTAATTGAGAAAGCTATTTTTCTGAAATCTTTTTGGCCTTTATTACCAGGCATATGAGCCAAGATCTTCAATTGAAATGTGTGTGTGTGTGTGTAGTTGCTATTAGAACACTGGTAGTTCCATGTGTGCTTATGAACATTATGATCAGGATGGTGGATGCTGTTCTGACAGCTATGTTGTACCTTATATATTTCTTAAGTGCCTAAGAATCCAGATGCTGTACATAACATAGCAATGACAAGACCCTGCCTGCAGCTTACAGTCCAAGTAGAAACACAAGGAAAAAGGGGATTAAGGAAAGAATGGAGGAAGAGAGGTTCTGAGCTAAAACTACAATTTAGGAAAGGCCTGAGAGAAAAAGCATGTTCTGAGGCACTTCTTAAAGAGTGGGAGGAACTGAATCTTATGAATGTTGGGAGGTAATGAATTCCAGAGATAAGGTGTTGCCAAAGAAAATGGACAAAGACAGAAGACAGCAAGTATAATCCTTGGTCTAGTTAAGAGATGACTTTTGAAGACCATATAACTCTGTAAAGAACATTAGGGTGTATTTAAAAATATGTAGTAGAATTTTAAATTCTGGTAAGGGATTAAACTCATGATAAGGAAGCCAGTATAAATGAGGAGAAACATGATCATATTGATGGACAAGAAAATGAGATGACCTATGGAATGAAGAATAGCTGTTGGTGGTTTTAGATGGGATGAAAGATGACCTACAGAAGGATATTGGGATAAACATAATGAACATGTTTTTAGCAGTATCTTTACAGAAATGAATGAATGTTAGAAATAGTTATGTTAATATGAAATTTTCCATGTAGGATGAGAATAAAATAATCACACCCAATTCTGTAGTCTTTAGAGTAAGGGAAATTGAAACACTATCAAGAGTTAAACAGAAGGAACTGACAAAGAAGCCAAAGGAGGAAAAGCAAAACTTTGTCTTAAAGAAATTTAATTTAGAGAAGCAAGGTAGGCAGAAAGATTAACAATTGTTGAGATTAGGAACTGAAAAACATGATTGTAAATCAGCATAATACCAAAAGAACATGGAGCAGGTCCAAGCAGTCACTGAGTAAGAAGGGATCCCAATAATGAAACATAAGGGACAAAGGCAAGGACAAGAAGGACACATTAATTAAGGACACAATTAATTAATTAATAGAAATATGGTAACTTGAAGAAAACAAAAAATGAACAAGATCCAAAGATGACAAAAGAATGGACAAAGGATCCAACAAGGAAGTTGAACACAGATGACACTGTTTAAACAAAAGCAGTAGTAATAGAAGTGAAAGCTATTTTGGTTAAGTGGCAGCTATGAAAATCAGATTAGGACCAGAAGCAAGTTAGAGGAGAGAAATTCCAACTACTATGCAAAAAGAGAGCAGGGAGACAGGGCTAGGGATATGTATGAATAGATTCGAATCTGCTGCCCTCGAATCTGGGTTGATTTGATTTGGCCTAATTTTTAAGGACTAGGGTGCACCAAAGCAGGTTGGGTAGCAGGGCCCCATGGGTGTCAACTGCCATCCAACTCCCATAGCAATTGGGCGTAGGGGTGAATTTTTAGGAATTTTTATGTTGTGGATTCTTGGTTATGAAATAACTTCTTCATAGAGATTCCCTATGTGTTTCTTAAGTGCCTAAGAATTCAGATGTTGTATATAACATAACTATGACAAGACCCTGCCTTACATCTTGCAGATATATATAGAAAAGCAGAGTTTATTAACTAAAAAAGAGCAGAATTGGGAATAACAAGGAGAGGTAGCGAATAGTGATTATTATAATGGCAACAAGGAGGAAGAGCAAAGTAACTAGAGCCTGCAGCCCAAAAGGCTTTGAAATGGAAGAAAAGGAGGAAAGGGTAAGATAAATAAATGTCAATAAATGTTGGTGTCAGGTCCATCCTTCAAAGGGGTAGCTCCGCATCATCCAGTGCAGAGTAGGCTGTTCTTAAGCTTCAGAAACCATTCATATATACACAGTAACTGCTGTTCCTTTATCTCTAACAGTGATGCTGTCTACCTGTGACAGGCAGTTCTAGGCTCACTTTAGTGCAGCCACTACCCATGTCTCCAATCTCTCCTAACAGGAAGCTCTCCTGTAACCACCTCCCATTAATCCCCACAGGTGCAGACTTGTCTCCCCAGCTCTAGGCCAACCTCCTCTCTAGTTTGCTGACTTCTGGCTATAGATACTCGCTCTTCCTGCCTACTCCATTGTAACACCCTCCTCTGTGTGGGGATTTTCTTCTCAGCTGTGATGAATCAGCAAGGTATGCCTGCCAGGAGGGGACTGGTCCTAGCGCCCCTTGGATTAGTGCTGTTTTCCCTCCAGGCTTCCTGGCTGTCTTTGCTTCCATAGCAGTTTTGGGGTTCTTGCTGGGGGCTTGAGGCTCCCAGATGTGCAGAGAAAGGTCTAAACGATTTCATGAGGTTGAAATAATAAGAGTAAATGTATGGCCAGCAGAATGAATAGGTAAAGTGGGGGACTGAATTTAGGACTTCAGCCTTAGTCAAGATACATAAAGTGACTTGCAAAAAGGAAACATGGTTTTTATAACTGTGGTTCTGTTTTAATATAAGCAAATAGTCTATGCAAAAGTCTGCAAGATCTGCTACAGTGTTTTACCTTTTATTATCTTTACTGTTCTATCTATATATAGTACTTTGTCCAAAGACCAGTGTGGGCAAAAATTGTATACAGATCTGTATATGTTCAGAATTTAGACATTGACAATGGTAGAAGTTTCATCTTTGTATAATCTTCTTCAAATTATGCATTTGATTCCTATATGTAATGATATTAATAAAAAAAAATCTTCTACTTGGATCAATTAAGACAAAGTGGACCAGTTGTCAAATTACTTATTCAGGTGAACATTAAATTTTTTTGCCTGAGTTTCCTTATCAGTTCTGTGTTGATTTGATAAGTTCTTCAGATTCATTAAGATGTAATACTGGAAAAATACATGTTTTTATAGTAAAATGGTACATGTATAGTAATTAAGGTTCTTTAATATTGCTCCCTACCATGTCACAATCTTCGACTCCATCATAACTTCAAAACTGCACATATGGTTCATGAGTTCTGTTTTTAATCTTAAATGTGCTTTTATTATAGATGATAGAAATATCTACATAAAAAGGTAGATATGCTGTAAGGTTTCTGTGATGATATTTTCTCTGAGAGATAATAAGAATATATACTGTGTGATATTTGTATATCTACAATATTTCTGGTACAGATTTATTTTAATGCTACAAAGCCTAAGCTGATTTTGTTTCACTTGACTAAAACAATGTTGATATGACATAATTGATTCTGACAAATCTGATGATATAAAAAAGTTTTTGTGTGTGTGGCGTATCCATTGTACAACAGAATAAGTGTTGATGGTTTTTGCTTGTAGAGTTAAAAACAAACACATTGTCGTAGTGAGTTTTCCTGAGGCATGTGCAGCCCACCCCTCAATCCTAGTGGGGGGAAAAACCACTTTCTGAGATCCTCATCGTTCACCCTCAGAAGCTAAAAACCCAGTTCTATGAACCACTCTTTGGATCTGTCATATATCCTAACACTGGCATGAGGGGCAAATTTTCACCTGGTGCTTGAAAACACTGTATTGGTGTTTTATTTCCTGCTACTGCCAGAGGTTGCACAAGGCCACTCTCTTATGGCATCCTACCAGGTCGATGTCAGGAATTATCATTGTTGGGCACGTGCCGAGGCCCACACCCCAGTAGGGGGCCCACTGCCAGCCCCTGGAGCCACTTGGCTCTGCTTTTCTTTGCTGTTGCTACCTGCTCTCTCTGTGCATACAAGTTTGCAAGTTCAAGGGGGAAAAACAGCAGTTCCACTTTCATTGCCCTCTGCCTCTATGTGGTGGTGTAGATCTGGCCCAAAGAGAGGCCAGGTTAGTGGGCAGTAGTGGGCAATTAGATGGACGTATTCATGGAGGGAACAGCTACTGAAGGCAAATTGTTCAAGGCCATTTAAATCTTCAGGTTGGCACTGCATCTTACAAGCCTTTTTGGGACAAGAATCTGCAGCCACTTGTGCAAATAGTCAGTGCATATTGCTTGCAGTAAGTGTAGGATTTTTTCTAAAGATGAGCCAGTTATTTGCTAAAAAAGCATCCTCTATATTGATCTATTGCAGTACATTACATGCTTCTTCCAGGATAGAATTTAAACTTCACAATATATATTTTAAAATTATTATTATTACTATTATTATTATTTATTATTATTAAATTTTATACTGCCTGATATGCATATCTCTAGGCGGTGTACAAAATTTAAAATATTTAAAAGTCACAAATTAAAATACATGACAATAAAAACAATATAATAAATTATTTAAACAAGTTTGTAAAATTATTAAAATTCTAATTAAAAGCCTGAGGCTCTCTGGGATCGGTTAATCCAGGGGTTCCCAACCTGTGGTACTCCAGATGTTGCAGAACTACAACTCCGGTGATCCACAGCTACAATTTATTCGGCTTGGAGATGATGGAAGTTGTAGTTCAGCAACATTTGGAGTACCACAGTTTGGGAACCCCTGGGTTAACCCAAGAGAGAGTGGCTTACAAAAAAGATGCCCCATGAGCTTCATACCTGAGTGGGGATTTAAGTCTGGGTTTCCCACATTCAAGCCCACTACTCAAACATTATGCTATCTTTACCAGCTGTGGTAGATTTTTTGAATCGGGCTGAAAGACATAACGGGTAGAGTTCATTCTTCTTAAGGAAGAAGAAATGCGTGGGCCCCCATTACTTATTTATTATATTTGTGCTTTCTTCCCTTCTGTTGGGGGTGGAGATTGGTTTGCAGGATGCTGCTAAGCAGTGTAGCTTCTGTGGGGGAAGCAAGTGGCTAGCTGGTTTAAAAAAGGCCTCACATTACCCTTGGACCAGGAGGGAATTAATGTGCTATTGACAGGATATAAAAACTGAAAGCAAGGGTGTGGGGGAAGCAAGGAGGCCAATGGCTGTAGAGTTGGAACAGGGCCTGAAGGTGTGAAAGCCTGGGGAAGGATGTCAAGGGAGAGAGTGGCTGAAGGAAAGTGGGACAGAAGTGCCTATGGACTGAGGAGCAGGGACCTGAGTGAAAAAGAGCATGGAAGGTGGGGAGTAAGGCTAAAAGGTTTTGTTGATTCATGGGCTAGATTAATTGAATAAAAACATTTTGATTAACTAAAAAAACTTCTTTTGGTTAATTGTACAAGAGCAGGTGCCATCTTAGAAGAGAAGCATTTTTCTCATCTTTCTCACCTGCTGCAACATAGACACGCATTATGCTATTCATGTACTTGGTTTATTTAAACTACTTATTTGTTGCCTTTCTAAAAGGTATCCAAGGTGATATACATAAAACAAAAAGAAAGCAAACAATTAAAATACAAAGCTAACACTATAACAAAATAGCATATGTAAAACCCACTGAACAGGTTAAGTCTACACATCTTTAGAACAATGAACTAGTATAAGAAGCACTATAGCAATAATCCTCAATCAAATCTTTAAATTTTTTTTATCTTGTACCTAAATGTCTCTAATAAATCTCATGGATATGCACAGGAAGGCTATTCTGTAGGAAAGACTCCACTACCAAAAAGACGCTTTCTCCAGTAGCCACCTTCCTCGCTTCATCAAGTGACAGCACTTCGAGAAGAGCCTCAGAAGAAGAACTTAAAGAACAGTTAGATTTATATGAGAGGACCAGTGGTCCCTCTCATTTTTAAAAATCTCTGCGTGGAATGAGTTTTGTTCTGGGCAGCAGTATCAAGGCACTGTGTGTGCACATGCATTCAAAGTGGGGCCTTCCTAATTCAGCCTGAGCGGGATCTAAAATTAATTGAGCAGACATCAGCAAACCTGTGAGCATGCAAATGCCTTAGATGGAACAGTGGAGAGGAGGTGGTCCTTCAGGTACCCCCCCCCCCGCTGTTTAGAGATGGATTTAATCAACACAGATTTTATTCATTTATGATTGTGTCAGATTTGTATACTGCTTTTTATTAAAATAATCCCAAGGGGGTTTGCAATATATTTAAAAAATACAAATATTAAATTTCTATATTAAAAATAGTACAAATTTGTTAAAGTTAAATACATATTCACAACAATGTAAAAAACAGTAGAAACCCCATAAATATGTCTAAAAATCTGTTTTAACTTGTTTTCTAAAAGCCATGGAAGCTGAGGAGTGGATACCAGCTGGGAGAGCATTCAAAAGCCTGGGGGCAATGACTGAGAAGGCCCTGCCTCATGTGCACAACAGTTGAGGCTCCCTCATCGTTGGCACATGGAACAGAGTCCTCTTCGATGATCTTGTCAAGGTGGAAGAAATGCTTGAGAGCAGGTGGCCTTTCAGAAATCTAGGGTCCAAACAATTAGGGGCTTTATGGGCAAAACCACAGGGAAAAAATTGGCAGCCAACATAGCTCTTTCAGAATGAGTGCAATACTATCTTAAAAGACAACTCTGGATAAAATCCTAGCTGCCACATTTTGTACTACTTATTTAATTTTTATTTATTTAATGTATATACTGCCTGTCTCCAGCTCTAGGCAGTTCACAAAAAATAAAAACAACAAAAACAAAGTAAGACAATCTGTTAAAACAATTTAAAACATTCACTAGCTGCAGTTTCCGAATATTCTTCCATGATACAGTCGATCTGTTAAAGCTCATATGATTAATATCTGTGCCCTATGACTGTGTACCCTAATGACTGTGCCCTAGAACAGTTGGTCTTGCAACCAACCAGAGAGAAGGCGACCTTGGACTTAATCCTGAGTGGCACCCAGGACCTGGTGCAGGATGTCAGTGTCATTGACCCTTCAGGGAACAGTGACCATAGTGCGATCAAATTCAGCATACATGTGGGGAGAGAATGACCAAGGAAGTCTAACACAGATACTCTGAATTTCAAAAGAGGAAACTTCTAAAAAATGAGGAGTTATGGTGAAAAGAAAGCTGAAAGGGAAAATCAGGAGAGTCACTTTGCTCCAGAATGCATAGAGTTTACTCAAAATCACAATACTAGAAGCCCAGTTAGATCGTATACTCAAAAGGAGGAAAGGTACCACTAAGTCCAGGAGGATGCCAGCATGGCTAACAGGTAATGTCAAGGAAGCCATAAAAGGGAAGAAGACTTCCTTCCGAAATTGGAAGACTGACCCAAATGAAGAGAACAGAAAGGAACACAAACTCTGCCAAAAGAAATGTAAGGTGACAATAAGGGAGGCAAAAAGAGTTTGAGGAAAATTTAGCGAAAAGTGTCAAGGAGAATAACAAAAACTTCTTTAAATACATCAGAAGCAGGAAACCTGCCAAGGATGCAGTTGGACCATTAGACGATGTGGGAGTGAAAGGGATTATGAAGGAGGATATGGAGGTTGCAGAAAAGCTAAATGAGTTATTTGGGTCCGTCTTTATGGCAGAGGATACTGAGCATGTACCTGTTCCTGAAACAGGCTTTTCGGGGATGGAGGCTAAAGAATTGAGTCAGATAGAAGTGACAAGAGATGATGTTCTAAACTGTCTGGAAAAACGGAAAACTAGCAACTCGCCAGGGCTGGATGGCATCCATCCAAGACTCCTCAAAGAACTCAAAGGTGAAATTGCTGACTTCCTTGCTAAAATATATAACCTATCCCTGCAATTGGGCTCTGTACCGGAGGACTGGAAAATAGTCAATGTAACACCGATTTTCAAAAAGGGATCCAGGGGTGGTCTGAGAAATGAAAGGCCGGTTATCTTAACATCCTTTCCAGGCACATTGATGGAAAGTATCTTCAAGGATAAAATTGTAAAGCACATAGAACAACAGGCCCTGCTGGGGGAGAACCAGCATGGCTTCTGTAAAGGGAAATCTTGCCTCAGAAAAGCTTTTGGAGTTCTTTGAGAGTGTAAGCAAGTGTGTGGATCAAGGTGATCCAGTTGACATAGTATACCTGGACTTCCAAAAAGCTTTTGACAAAGTTCTTCATCAAAGACTCCTGAGAAAACTTAGCAGTCATGGGATAAGGGGACAAGTACATGTGTGGATTGCTAACTGATTGAAGGAAAGGAAACAGGGTGTAGGGATAAATGGAGAGTTTTCACAATGGAGGGAAGTAAGAAGTGGGGTCCCCCAGGGATCTGTACTGGGACCTGTACTGGGACAATGTTCAGCAGCTGTGAAAAGCCAATTCCATGCTAGGGATCATTAGGAAGGGGATTGAAAATAAAAATGCTAATATTATAATGCCCTTATACAAAATGATGGTGCGGCCACACCTGTAGTACTGCGTACAATTCTGGTCACCACATCTCAAAAAGGACATTGTAGAACTGGAAAAGGTGCAGAAGAGGGCAACCAAGATGATCATCTTGGTTGCCCTCTTCTGCACCTTTTCCAGCTCTACAATGTCCTTTTTGAGATGTGGTGACCAGAATTGTCACCTAGAGAACCTTCCTTATGAGGCCTAGAGAGCCTTCCTTATGAGGCAAGGCTACAACACCTGGGGCTATTTAGTTTAGAAAAAAGACGACTACGGGGAGACATGATCGATGTCTATGAAATCATGCATCGTGTGGAGAAAGTAGATCGAGAGAAATTCTTCTCCCTCTCACATAACACTAGAACCAGGGGTCATCCCATGAAACTGATTGCCAGGAACTTTAGGACCAACAAACGGAAGTACTTTTTCACACAACGGATAGCTAACTTGTGGAATTCTCTGCCACAGGATGTGGTGACAGCCAACAAACTTGAAGGCTTTAAGAGGGGTTTGGATAACTTCACGGAGGAGAGGTCTATCAGCGGCTACTAGTCGGAGGGTTATAGGCCACCTCCAGCCTCAAAGGCAGGATGCCTCTGAGTACCAGTTGCAGGGGAGTAACCGCAGGAGAGAGGGTATGTCCTGCCTGTAGGCTTCTGGTGGCATCTGGTGGGCCACTGTGTGAAACAGGATGCTGGACTAGATGGTGCTTGGGCTTGATCCAGCAGGGCTGTCTCTTCTTGGTTTTATTTAATTCAGTAAATAACTCTAGTAAAGAGCTGAGGGAAGCATGATGGTTTAGTGAGAAAGGAAGGTCTTAAGAACAAGAGAAAGTTTATGCTGTCAGTGAATAGGGGCATGTATAGAACCATAGACTACAGAAGTTGTGTTACAGGGAGGCCCATAATGCAGAAGGACGGGTGAGAATTTATTGGACGTGATGGGCTAAATCACTGGCTGGAAGTCTTACTTGTGAAAGCTCCAACTCTGACTACAGTGACACACAACCTTTTCTGAATTTCCATGTAAATTCCCAAATGTAACTTGGCCAAAAAAGCAAATGAGGAATAAATGCTTTCCTAATATTTATATAATCCAAACTGTGTGGCAAAATGAAGGGGAAAAAAAGCCCTAGAGGATTTTAGATTACCGTATTTTCTCATGTGTGAGATCTGTTTATAATCCTTGTTACTATGAAGACAAAACACAGAAACATGCATTTTTGTTGTCTTTGAGTAATGGTGCATGTGTCTGAATGCCGTATAGTGTCTAATCTGTATAGATTATCTAGTAGTAGATTAATGTGACTTTCTTTATTTTAAAGAATTAAAATAAAAGAAGATATTGATGTTGGATTTTAATAGGTTTGAATAAATTCTGGGATGGTTTATAAACATAAACTAACTTTGGCCTTACAATATTAGAGGCCCTCTTTTATAAGAGGAGAATTGCACTGTGTACTTAACAAGATGTACAAATTTTATTCATATGAGAGTGAATGCAGAATATTAATTGTACATGGGTAAAGGGGATAAGTTGCAATTTACTCCAGCTTTTCCAAAGCCATTAAGGACAATACTAAGGATAATTTATCAGGGCTAAGGAGCTAGTATAAAATCCTTTTGTTTTAGAAGAGTTCTGTAATCAGTCGGGAGGAGTTATTCATTAATCAGAAGACAGTTCTAATGTAGGCAAGGTGACTAAAAATAAATAATTTAGAAACATGGATTTAAAGTTTTTGTTTATAATTAGTGTGTTCTGACTTTAAAAGAAGTGTTTCTCATAAATAACTTTGTTTAAAATAATATCTGAATGTATGTAAATCTAAAAATTGCCTTTTAGGTAAATTATAAATATGACACAACAGGTTTATATTGAATTTATTATTGTGCATGCTATGAATATTTAGGCCTGGTTCAAATGTAACGGGAAACCATCGTTTCCTGTTATGAGAACAAGTCCTGAAGAGCTGCAGTCTCCTCCTCCTTTAGACACAAGAGGAGGATAGTGAAAGTGTTTACTGTCATTTCAGTGAAAAGGCCAGTTTCTCATTATGTATGAATATGGGGAATTGCTGTCTGTTAACTAACTAAAATTAGAAAAGGCCAGGCTATCAAACCATGGTGTGGTATCCTGGCTTGTTCTAGCTAGTTTGTATCTAACATAGAACTGCAATTTTTTTTCTCCTTTAAAAGTAAAACTCTTTCAGTCTCCTCTCGGGCACAGGGGAGGACGCTCTCTGAAGCTTGTTCGCTTTGTATCTGAACAGCACCTTAAGGGCTCACCAAAATAGCATGGACACAGTTTTCCAGGTCAGGGGGAAAGTGCCATTTCCAGTGGTAACTGGCCCTTGGTTCTGGGCATTACCAGTCTTCTACCAACTGGTCTTGCTTCATTTCCTTATGTATAAAGCCAAGCAGAAATGCTTAAATTGACCATTCTTCCCTAAACAAATTTACATTCTGTTGTACAAAAAGCACATGGGCTGCATGACCAGAAATTTGGATTGATGTGGTATTAAAACTGTAGGTTCTGTACTTGGGTACACCACACATGGGAGTGTCCAGCAAGTACCTTCCCATCACTATTTAGACTTGAATCAGCAGTGGGGCGCATCAGGGATGATTTGGTGCAACTGAACTCAAATTGGCAAGTAGCCCAATTCAGGATTATTCAGCCTGATTAGCCTTCTGTGAATTGGCTCTGAATCAATAGACAGCCCTAATATTCAGGCATGTTCAGGAATGTTAAGGATTGAGAACTGTGTTTAAATCACAACTTTTCTGGATTTAAATCATTCATTTTTGAATATAGAAGGCCTGTGTGGTATAAGTTGCTACTGTGAATATGGGAGAGCCTGTAGGCCACTAGTGGGCTTAAACCTTTTAAATACAGTGTTTGCACCTGGGAGGTGTTTGAAAGTGTCGACTCAATGTGCGGCAGCTGTGAAAAAGGCCAATTCCATGCTAGGGATCATTAGGAAGGGGATTGAAAATAAAACTGCTACTATTATAAGAGGGCAACCATCTCTGGCAATTTTCAAAAAACACCTGAAAACCCATCTTTACACCCAAGCTTTCTCAGCTTCCTAAATTTGGGTTTTTTAAATATCTGGCCTATTTTAAAATTCAAAACCCGATTTCGGAGTTTTTAATCACTGTAATTGTTTAATTGTTGTTTTAAAATGGTTTTAAATTGTTAATTGTTGTTTTTTAATTTGTTTTACCTCTTTACTGTTTTAGTGGTTTGTTTTAATTGGAAACCAGTTTATCATTATGTATGAATATGGGGAATAATACAAATTTATTATTCTGTTTCTGTTCCGCCCAAGCCAAATGGCTCTAGATGGTTCACATCAATGATGAACAAACATTAATTCAGATTAGCTTAACCTGCACAGAGCAGTGGTGGGCTAGTACTTGATTGCTCCCCTCCCCCCTTGCCACAGCCCCTTCACCTCAGAGATCTTCCCACCCTCACCTGAGCTGCACTCTTGCTCCTCCTCCATCCCGTTGCTTCCATCCCCCTCATGGTTGCTCCTCCATCCCTTTACTCCACCCCCTTAGCTCGTAGGGTCGCAGCTACAGCGTTGCTGGCACCTGTTGGCCAAGCTGCAGCCCCCTATCCTCAGAGACCTCCCCACCTGAGCCCCACTCCTGCTCCTCCCCACAGAAGCAGCAGCAGTGGTTAACCGGGGCCTTCCTCTCTGCCACCACCGCCATGGCCGCTCGTTCCCCTCAGGCCGCTGACAGGCCCGGGCCCGTCCCTTGCCTGCCTGCCCCTTGCCTGCCTGCCTTCCTCTGACAATGGCCTTGGTAGCCCCAAACAGCAGCAGTGGTTGACTGGACTCTTCCTTGCTGCTGGTGCCGCCATGGCCGCTTATTCCTCTCAGGCTGCTGACAGGCTGAGGCCTGTCCCTTGCCCTTCCTTCTGTCTCTCTTCCCCTCCCTTTTTCTCTCTTCTCCACTCACTCCTCCCCACTCTTTCTTCCCCCTCCTTCCTTCATGTTTTCTCTATCCCTTCCTGCCTCCCTCTCTGAGTTAACGGATCTTGTTCATCTTGTTTCCTCATCTAATTCACACAGCAACAGCCTCCTTCTCTTGAAGGGGCTCTTTCCTCCCTCACGACCCCTCTCTTCGCAGACCCCTGCCTGCTATCCTTTATGTACAGGTGAAACTCGAAAAATTAGAATATCGTGCAAAAGTTCATTAATTTCAGTAATGCAAATTAAAAGGTGAAACTGATATATGAGATAGACGCATTACATGCAAAGCGAGATAAGTCAAGTCTTAATTTGTTATAATTGTGATGATCATGGCGTACAGCTCATGAGAACCCCAAATCCACAATCCCAGAAAATTAGAATATTGTGAAAAGGTTCAACAGTCTAGGCTCCAGGTGTCCCACTCCAATCAGCTAATCAATCCATAACACCTGCAAAGGGTTCCTGAGCCTTTAAATGGTCTCTCAGTCTGGTTCATTAGGAATCACAATCATGGGAAAGACTGCTGACTTGACAGTTGTGCAGAAAACTATCATTGACACCCTCCATAAGGAGGGAAAGCCTCAAAAGGTAATTGCAAAAGAAGTTGGATGTTCCCAAAGTGCTGTATCAAAGCACATTAATAGAAAGTTATGTGGAAGGGAAAAGTGTGGAAGAAAACGGTGCACAAGCAGCAGGGATGACTGCAGCCTGGAGAGGATTGTCAGGAAAAGGCCATTCAAAAGTGTTGGGGACTTTCACAAGGAGTGGACTGAGGCTAGAGTTAGTGCATCAAGAGCCACCACACACAGACGGATCCTGGACATGGGCTTCAAATGTCGTATTCCTCTTGTCAAGCCGCTCCTGAACAACAAACAATGTCAGAAGCGTCTTACCTGGGCTCAAGAAAAAAAGAACTGGTCTGTTGCTCAGTGGTCCAAAGTCCTCTTTTCTGATGAGAGCAACTTTTGCATCTCATTTGGAAACCAAGGACCCAGAGTCTGGAGGAAGAATGGAGAGGCACACAATGCAAGATGCTTGAAGTCCAGTGTGAAGTTTCCACAGTCTGTGTTGATTTGTGTTGATTTGGGGAGCCATGTCATCTGCTGGTGTTGGTCCACTGTGCTTCATTAAGTCCAGGGTCAATGCAGCCGTCTGTCAGGAGATTTTGGAGCACTTCATGCTTCCTTCTGCAGACGAGCTGTATGGGGATGCTGACTTCATTTTCCAGCAGGACTTGGCACCTGCCCACACTGCCAAAAGTACCAAAACCTGGTTCAATGACCATGGGATTACTGTGCTTGATTGGCCAGCATATTCGCCTGACCTGAACCCCATAGAGAATCTATGGGGCATTGCGAAGAGAAGGATGAGAGACATGAGACCAAACAATGCAGAAGAGCTGAAGGCTGCTATTGAAGCATCCTGGTCTTCCATAACACCTCAGCAGTGCCACAGGCTGATAGCATCCATGCCACGCCGCATTGAGGCAGTAATTGCTGCAAAAGGGGCCCAAACCAACGTTTGCTGAAGTGTAGGCGAAAGTGCCCAAATAACATAGTGAGCTGTTCCATGTAGGCAGTGCCCCACAGAATATCAGTAGATATTTGGAGTGGGATAAAGTGACCTTTCTAATGGCAATAGGAGGATTGCTAAGTCTAGGGAGAAAGTGTTCTCTTCTTCTTACTAGGGGAATCTATGGGTCACACCAGTCACTGTGCTTATTTGTGTTTGTGTTATTCCTCTTAATTTACATAACCAGATAAAACTGCATGGCGGCTTGCATTCTACGCTCTGTTCCACGCCAGTGAGCCGGACTTCTTACCCATTAAAGTTTGAGAATAGGATGAGATCGTTCTGGCTCCAAGACCTCTAATCATTCGCTTTACCAGATAAAACTTTGTTTCCCTTAATTAAAATAGCAAGTGGGGCCCAATCGGGAATCTTTTCTCTTGGAGCTCAGAGCAGCTTTGGGAGGGAGGCATTTCTGTTAGAATTATAGTACAAGAAGAAAGCACTAAATATCCCTACGTGAATGCTGCAGTTTGGAGTCTTATCGCCCGCCTCCCACTATTTCAATTTTAAACAAACAAACAAACACATGCACCAATTGCACATTTAGTATTACATCTGGTTTTACCCTGTATTGTTTTTGCTTGTGAGAGTGAAGCCTCTGGAAATGATTGGCTGAATGAATATGATAACATGGAATGATCAGTTGCACAGGTAGCTAACAGTTTGCATTCTTGCTTCCATGGTGGAAGGAAAAGTTGCCAATTAGATTGGGATTGAAACTTCACATGGGTCAGACCGAGGACTGGGGAAATCCCAGGGAAGTGAAGGAATGGGGCCTCGGGTGGGGGAGCTGAAGTAAGGGTGAGCTAACCAGAGAGAGAGAGCTCTGAAGAGGGGCTGACTACTATGCAAGGGGGCACTGGAACGTTAGAAAATCTAGTCAAGAGACAGTTGCTAAAGGATATGGGATAAAGTAAATTGGAAGAGAGGGGCTTAGCATAGCAATAGGTGGTCGGGAGAGGAGCTTCATTCATTGAACATGAGAAGATGGAAAGAGGAATGCCCTGGCTATTTATGTCTCCTTGCTGATCAGGGGCACATCTAGGGGTAGGGCAGGCAGGGCATGTGCCCCGGGCGCCACTTGAAGGGGGGCGCCATTTTTCTAAAATTAAAAAAAAAAATTAAAATGGCTGCTGAAAACAAAATGGCCACTGCGCATGCTCAAATGGCCTCTGTGAGGCCCTAGGCCATGCCAGGCCTCGCAGAGGCCATTTGAGCATGCACAGTCGCCATTTTGTTTTCAGTGGGCATTTAAAAAAAACATTTTTTTTAAAAAATGGCCACCGCACATGCTGAAATGGTCCCTGTGAGGCCAGAGAGGGGAGGGGAAACCTTTGCAGACCCCTCCACAGCCTTTAGGAAGCCCCCCAAAGGGGCTACAGGTAATTTTTAAAATTTTTTTTTTAAAAAAAAAACTATTTTTTTTAAATTTTTTTAAAAATTAATATAAGTCACTGTACACATATTCAGTTTGGCACTGTGTACAGAGAATCAGATGGGTGTCAGATGTTTGGACAGGGGGCGCAATTTCAGTGCTTGCCCTAGGCACTATTTTCCCTAGATACGCCTCTGTTGCTGATGCATCCACTGACCATGCCCCTGATGTCCCCATGGTTGGCATCTGTCTGTAGAGGAAAGTGCTGAATGCAGGGAGATATGTATACAGATATGTATGTACAAAAAGGAACAGGCTTTAAATAACAAGATCTTAAAGTAAAGTGGGCCGTCAAGTCGGTGTCAACTCCTTGTGACCTCAGAGCCCTGTGGTTGTCTTTGGTAAAATACAGGACGGGTTTACCGTTACCATCTCCCACGCAGTATGAGATTATGCCTTTCAGCATCTTCCTATATTGCTGCTACCCGATACAGGTGTTTCCCATAGTCTGGGGAAAGTACCAGCAAGGATTTGAACTGGCAAACTCTGGCTTGCTAGTCAAGTCATTTCCCACTGTGCCATTAGGTGGCTACTAACAAGATCTTAATATATTATAAATGCTCTTACTGGATTTCTTAATGATTAGGTCCTGTTAAAATCACATTGTCAACCTATTATCTTTAAGCACTGGGAACTTGCTTGGAGTGAAAATTATGTAGGAAACTGGCTTACACAGACTTAGACCCTTGGTCTATCTAGCTCAGTATTGTCTACACTGACTAGCAGTGGCTCTCCAAGGTTTCAGGAGGAGTCTTTCCTGGCCCTGTTTTGAGATACCTGGGACCTTCTTAATACAAAACAGATTCTCTGCCACTGAACTATGGTCCTTTTCCACCCCAGTATGTAGGGGTGTCAAGATATGAAGGAGGACAACATTAATAGCTAAAAGAGGTCAGAAGCTACAGCTGATCACTGTGTGAAAGGTTGTGCCTGTCAATTTTTAAAAAAAGTACTTTTGTATTTTTTTAAAAGAATACAAAAGAATTTTTAATACTCTGGAAGGTTCTGAAGGTAGTTCACTGTTGATTCATTTCCCACAACACAATTTAGAAATTATGTAAATAAATGTGTGTTCTGAAATATGACTTCATAAAATAGGCAAAAGCATATATGTTTGTCCTTCTGCCCACAGGAAGGCACATAGGAAGAATCTCAAATCTATGATGTAGGAGAGTGACAGCTATTTTGAGGGGTAAAGAAAGTGCACAATAGCTATAACTCTCCTGGGAAAATTGTGTTAAATTTTTGTTTAGTTTCAGCTATAATCTTTAATTTTAACCAAAAATATTTTTAAAATTGTTTTACGTTAGGGCTACAATCTTGTCTGTAGTTACTTGGGTGCAAATCTCATTAATCACAGCACCCTGTCTAGGGGCAGGACTGCAGCCCAATAATTATTTTTTTAATAGAATTTGGAATTGTATTAGAAGCCTGCTGTATTTCTGTTCATCTCTGCCCCATGTTGTATCTTTTTTTCTTTTTTAAATATAGAGACATCTATGGTGGGTTAAAATATAAATATATATTCTGGGGCATTGACAGAGGACTCCTTAAGGATCATATATATTTTTTATAACCATACAGTGACTTCCACAGTGTTTGATCATTTATTTTCCCTTGCCATTTCCCAATAAGATTGGAAAACATTTCAACTACTGTGTTCTTTGAATTTTCTAGAATGAGGTGCCTTTTTAATTGTTTATGAAATATTTGTTCTTTCATCCTAGGGTGTATATGCACAGCAGTAACCATTCTAGACAGGTCAGTCCTACCTTCAGCAATACATGGTACGCTGAATAATCATGTAAACAGAGGGAATGCTGAGCCAGATGGTGGCAACAAGGCAGCAGGAAATGAAAAGCAACTTTGCAGGGCTAAGGTGTGTGCAACGGCCTTTACTATAAAATTAGCTGGAAGGGACAATAGAACAGGGCTAAGCTGATGTGCCAAGTAAAGTATCTCTCTAAATACTCAACTGGAACATTATACAAAAGGCTTACTCCTGACCATAGTAGTTTGTACGGCTCTCCTGTTAACTTGCTAGTTGCCCGAATTCCTGCAGAAACATACTATATCAGCAAAGATTTGAAACTGAGGACTGTTCCTCTGGATACAGCTGCCATGTAGAAGCAACAATAAGTGCTTCCGTATCTCAGCAGGTCCTCATGGCAGGTGTAATATGAGCGTTGCTCATGATGTACTCTGATTACATGCAGAGCCTCTGTGCCAGCCTTGGTTACCATCGGTAATGTGTGCTACTGGTGTTGTGCAATCCACTTAATGAGTAGTTCTTGTGTGTTATGGCCTCTGCCTGTGCTGTCACCATATGTAAGTGGCTTTTGCCTGGCTATGGTAACATAAGAATTGGCCCTCAATCTGGTTATTTGGTCTAGACCTGGGAATGCTTTGAAATTGTGGCCACACCAGATAGCCCTGCAGGCAACTGGGAACTTGACATTGATATTTGACACGGATTACTCTTTAAATTGTAGTATTCTTACTTGAACCCTGTTAAGATGGTACAAGATCATTTCAGAAAGGCAGTATTGCCAATTGAAGGAGACAAATCCCATCTCCTTCAAAAGGCCTCCAGATATATCCAATTTTTATTTATTTAATGTATATCCCAGCTTTCTTCTGTGGTGGAACTTAAGGGGTGGTACATGGAACTGTGGTGTGGTTTGCCAGGCCATCTCTCTACCAGGTACTGATCAGACGCAGACCTGCTTAGCTTCTGCAAAATGGATGTGTCTTGTGCCCCAGACTATGCCATTGGACCCCATAGCAAGCCCGTCCGAGATCTTGTAATAGAATTAGGAGCAATTCACAGTTGTATTTTCTGTCTGGGTGCATGATATGTGGATTTTTTTTTAGTCTCAGTTTAATGTGTTTGTCATTTCTCTTACATTGACAGCTTTTACTGAAGAATATTAAGCCATGCTTCCATGCCTTGTGTAGAATACTTAAGAGTATGTCTGTTTACATTGCTTCAGCACTGTTCAGCTTTAACATATCTGCAATGTGTCACTTGATCCTGGTCAATAGTTCAGCTCTGTAAGACAGCCTATAATAGTCGAGGACAATTTGGATCACATGACACTTTGTCAACCAAGTGGATTGTGGTTGGCGATCCAAAGGAGGAATAAATAGACACTGATTATTTACGGGCATGTGTGCTGGAGCACAGAAGGTCCCCATATGTTTCAAGGCAATGATATGAAAAAGCCATTTAGCATCCTAGTCTGGAATGAGTCTGGGATATTGTTGTGTGTTCCTTTTGCATGGGTTTTAAAGGTTTAAACATTGTTTTTTAATAGAAACAACCATATTGAAATTATATACAGTTTAGTGAAAGAGCTTTTATTTGAACTTGTGTTAATCTGGTCCTGCTTTCTGTATGGCTTGCTATTCACTTCATAAAATGTTATGATTCTTTTTATTGCACTTGAAAATAAGTTCCTTCTCCTTCAAAAGGGCTCTCTCATTTATTATTTAATTTATAAATTTAAAGGTGCAAATAAATTTCACATCTCCTATTCTACCAGTTTTCTGGATATGTGTGACAAGTGTGTTGCAGTGGGGAGAGGCTGCCTCCTGTTAATAATACGATTGCATACATTCTTTTCCTCCAATTCATTGTGTATACTTCTTCCTTGATCATTGCAACATTGCCAGTATTATCCCATTATTTCTTGTTTACACAGTCAGACAGGTGTTATTGACTGGTTTGTTTTATCCAGACATCGAGTCCTTCCCAAGGAGCTGGGATGGCTGAATTTTATTGTCAGTTGTTATAGATATCATCGCAGAATATAGGCTGTTCCCAGTAAAGCTGCTTTTTGTAATTGGCTGGTGGTGATTTCTGTGGCCCCTATGGTGTTGAGGTGCTCTTCAAGGTCTTTTGGAACTGCACCCAGGGTGCCAATTACCACTGGGATTATTTTGGTCTTTTTCTGCCACAGCCTTTCAATTTCAGTTTGTAGATCTTTGTATTTGGTGGTTGTTGTTATTATTATTATTATTATTATTATTATTATTATTATTATTATTATTACATTTATAGCCCGCTCTTCCTCCAAGGAGCCCAGAGCTGTGTACTACATACTTACGTTTCTCTTTCACAACAACCCTGTGAAGTAGGCTAGGCTGAGAGAGAAGTGACTGGCCCAGAGTCACCCAGCTAGTATCATGGCTGAATGGGGATTTGAACTCGGGTCTCCCCGGTCCTAGTCCAGCACACTAACCATTACACCACGCTGGCTCTCACTATTACAGATGAACAGCTGAGTTTTGAGAGAGTAGCTTGCCTAAGGCTGAGCTGGAATTGGAATTGGGAACATTGAATACATAATACATACTCCTAACTGCTGTGCAACACCAATCTTTCTTATAAATCTATATATTTAATGTACCCATTGCTAATCCCATGTGTGGCAGCTCTCGTGAGAGTTTGCTAGCAGCTGCCTGGATAGCGACGGGGGTGGGATGGGAGGTGGCGGCAGGCCGGGCTGGCCGCCGGGAGCAGGAGGAAGAGGAGGCGGCGGCAGCAGGCTGGTCCAGCCCAGCCACCAGGAGCAAGCGGTGGCGGGCTCCCGGCTGCTAGAAGGAAGAGGTGGTGGTGGTGGCGGCGGGCCAGCCCAGCTGCCAGGAGGAGGTGGCCACTGCCTGGAGTGGACAGATGGGCAGTAGGAGGTGGCGGGCCGGTTTTCCGGCCGGCCCACCACCCAGGAAGCACCGGGGATGTGTAGGGGGGGCCCATCATCCAGAAAGTGCAGGGGCGGGGAGAGAAGTGGGTGGGGGGAGAAGAAGCAGGCTGGTTGGCCAGAAAGCTGGACTCGCCATTGGGGGTGAGGGAGAAACAGGCAGCGGCAGTGGGTGGGCCGGCCTCTGGCCCAGCTAGTTAGTAGTATTCCACTTGGATTTGGGCAGGGTCTTTCTTAGGCTTCAATCCTGTACACACTTACTTAATAATAAGCCCCAATTGAAATTCGTAAGAATTCTGACTGCTGAATATATCTGAAACATATATATTTTGTTCAGATTGCTGCATATATCTGAAATAACCTTAGTTGGGTCAATGTTTTGTGGGGTGGGGTTTACTTTTTTGTGGGGTGGGGTTTACTTGAAAGCAAAATTTAAATCATAAGCTACTAAAGGATTGCCAGCTTGATTGTGGCTGCTTACAGATATAAGCAAGTACTTGTGCAGAAGCATATAGACGGAGGATGCTTAGGTAAAAAGCCTTCGGTGACTGAAGGTAATACATGGTAAAGATCATTTCTGGAAACTCACTGAGCCCGGTTTCAATTTTAGCTTTCGTGTTATTTTATTTTCTCAAACTTGTAGACTGCCCCCAACTCCCATCTCTGGGCGGTTTAGTGCAACATAAAACAGATTAAAAATGAAAACTTTAAAACCACAGTCCAGTTTAAAAAAAGAAAACTTGAGTGAAAAAAATGAGTCTTTAGAGATTTTTAAATAGTTGTCAGAGAAGGGGAGGCTCTTATTTCAGCAGGGAGAGCATTCCAGAGTCTTTGGGGTAGCAATAGAGAAAGTCTATCCCCATGTAGCCACCAGAGGAGCTGGTGGCAACTGCGGATGATCCTCCCTGGATGATGTCAGTGGGCAATGGGGCTCAGGGTGAACAAGACGTTCTCTTAAATACCCAGGGCCTAAGCTGTTTAGGGCTTGGTAGGTTATAACCAGCACCTTGTACATTGCCTAGAAATGTATTGGTAGCCAGCGTAGTTCTTTTAATATAGGGATCATTTCTTTGAGATGACCTAGAGACCAACCTGGCTGCCACATTCTGTACCAACTGCAGTTTCTGGACTATGTACAAAGGCATCCCCACACAGAGCTCATTGCAATAGTCAAGTCTGGAGGTTACCAGCATATATACTACTGTTCTGAGGACATTTATCTCAAGAAACGGATGCAGCTGGCGTATCAGCCAAAGCTGATAGTAAACACCTCTGGCCACTGCCTCAACCTGGGAAACCAGGGAAAGGTTTGGATCCAGAAGCACTGTCAGACTGATTACCTGTTTCTTCTGGGAAGTATGATCCCATATAGAACCGGCAGATCAAAATTGTCTTGCCAGTTCCTACCACGCACCTCCCAGATTCAGTCTCGGTTTGTTATCCCTCATCCAGCCCAACACTGCCTCCAGGCAGGCATTCACTACTATTACTACAGACTAGCTGAAACCGCACAGAGCTTCTGTGCGGTAGTTTACTTACTTTTTGGAGTTGTGTTGTGAGAATTTCGCTGGTTGTTCAGTTGTTTCTTTATTTTCCCACTAGTATTTTTAAGCCCGTTATGATAACGGGCGCTAGCTTTCTATCCCGTCTTTTCTGTCTCTCTCTCTCTCTTTCTGTCTCTTCCCCCCCCTTGTCCCCTCTCTCTTTTTGTTTTTTGTTTTGTTGTTGTCTCTGTTTTTGTTCTTCCTTATTTTGCTTTTACTTTTTTGGGGTGTGTGTGTGGATGAATAACGGCCAAAATGGCCCATGAGAAGGTGGCCGCCCCCGCCTATCGCCCTCCCGCGCACCCAGCTGCCGGAGCCCACCTTACCCGCTCCAGCCCGAAGGAGAAGAGAGGAACTCGGAAACAGAGCTATTCTCTGTGTTAAGCTGCTGCCCATACTGTCGCAATGGATGCAATAGGCGTCCTTTGCGTCCATAGCGGCAGTTTGAGCAGTGACTTAGCACAGAGAGGAGCTCTGCTCGTGAGCTCCTCTCTTTTCCCTCGGGCTGGAGCGGGTAAGGTGGTCTTCGACAGATGGGAGGGCGATAGGCGGGGGCGGCGACCTTCTCATGGGCCATTTTGGCCCTTAATCTTTTTTTGGGGGGAGCGGGGAAGGTGATTTTGGGCAGCTGGGAGGGCGGGTGAGCAGGCGGTGGCAGCGGCTGTGAGCGGGCGGGGGCCTCGTTGGCGGCTTCGCCGCCACCTCGCCCAGCTTCATTTTGGGCAGCTGGGAGGGCGGGTGAGCAGGCGGCGGCGACGGCTGTGAGCGGGCGGGGGCCTCGTTGGCGGCTTCGCCGCCACCTCGCCCAGCTTCCCTGTCCCCCGTCTCGGTCTTCCCCCGCCGCCATTGCCCTCGCCTTTTTCAGGGCGGCCGCTTCTGGTTGTCTCGGCCTCCTCTCGCCGTGCCGCAGCTCATGGCCGAGGCGGCGGCGGAGCCGCCGCCTCGGCCACTTTCCCCCGCCGCCACACACCGGCTAATGGCCGCCCGTGGCTGTGGGACACTGGTGTCTGAGGTCCTGTGTCCCTTGGGCTCTTCTGGGCCTGCGCTTCGCGCAGGCCCAGAACAGCCCAGGGAGGCAGGGACGCAGATCCCCAATGTTCCAAAGCCACGGCCACTCACTTAGCCTTTTATTATATAGGATGTGTCTTCGTTGTCTTTTTGCAGTTCTTTTTGAGCATTAGTGCACTCTTTGGGGGAGGTTGGTGTTTCAAGTATTTGGTTAGGGTTTTTTTCTTGTCCCTACTGTTTTGTGGGGTTTTTTCCTCCCCCTCTTAGCAGGGTCAGGTAGTAGCTAGATATTATTTGTTTTTGTGGGGAGTGTGGCTACTGTAGACCCACTAATTTTCATTTTTTAAAATTATTTTTAATTTTGGTGGTGGTGGTAAGACTGGCTACCCTTGTCCCTCACAGTCCAGTGTTTTGGTTTTCATCCACCTTGCCTCTTGCCCCAGTGTTGTCCTTAAAAGCCCATCCCCCGTTTGTCTTTTTTTTGTCGGGCCGGCCGCACCCCCCCCGCCGTCTGCCCCGGTGTCGGGCCGGCCGCACCCCCCCCGCCGTCTGCCCCGGTGTCGGGCCGGCCGCACCCCCCCCGCCGTCTGCCCCGGTGTCGGGCCGGCCGCACCCCCCCCGCCGTCTGCCCCGGTGTCGGGCCGGCCGCACCCCCCCCGCCGTCTGCCCCGGTGTCGGGCCGGCCGCACCCCCCCCCGCCGTCTGCCCCGGTGTCGGGCCGGCCGCACCCCCCCCCGCCGTCTGCCCCGGTGTCGGGCCGGCCGCACCCCCCCCCCGCCGTCTGCCCCGGTGTCGGGCCGGCCGCACCCCCCCCCCGCCGTCTGCCCCGGTGTCGGGCCGGCCGCACCCCCCCCCGTCGTCTGCCCCGGTGTCGGGCCGGCCGCACCCCCCCCCCGCCGTCTGCCCCGGTGTCGGGCCGGCCGCACCCCCCCCCGCCGCCTGCCCCGGTGTCGGGCCGGCCGCACCCCCCCCCCCCGCCGCCTGCCCCGGTGTCGGGCCGGCCGCACCCCCCCCCCCCGCCGTCTGCCCCGGTGTCTGGCCGGCCGCACCCCCCCCCCCGTCGTCTGCCCCGGTGTCTGGCCGGCCGCACCCCCCCCCCCCGCCGTCTGCCCCGGTGTCTGGCCGGCCGCACCCCCCCCCCCCGCCGTCTGCCCCGGTGTCTGGCCGGCCGCACCCCCCCCCCCCGCCGTCTGCCCCGGTGTCTGGCCGGCCGCACCCCCCCCCGCCGTCTGCCCCGGTGTCTGGCCGGCCGCACCCCCCCCCCGCCGTCTGCCCCGGTGTCTGGCCGGCCGCACCCCCCCCCCCGCCGTCTGCCCCGGTGTCTGGCCGGCCGCACCCCCCCCCCCGCCGTCTGCCCCGGTGTCTGGCCGGCCGCACCCCCCCCCCCGCCGTCTGCCCCGGTGTCTGGCCGGCCGCACCCCCCCCCCCCCGCCGTCTGCCCCGGTGTCTGGCCGGCCGCACCCCCCCCCCCCCGCCGTCTGCCCCGGTGTCTGGCCGGCCGCACCCCCCCCCCCCGCCGTCTGCCCCGGTGTCTGGCCGGCCGCACCCCCCCCCCCCGCCGTCTGCCCCGGTGTCTGGCCGGCCGCACCCCCCCCCCCCGCCGTCTGCCCCGGTGTCTGGCCGGCCGCACCCCCCCCCCCCCGCCGTCTGCCCCGGTGTCTGGCCGGCCGCACCCCCCCCCCCGCCGTCTGCCCCGGTGTCTGGCCGGCCGCACCCCCCCCCCCCGCCGTCTGCCCCGGTGTCTGGCCGGCCGCACCCCCCCCCCCCGCCGTCTGCCCCGGTGTCTGGCCGGCCGCACCCCCCCCCCCCGCCGTCTGCCCCGGTGTCTGGCCGGCCGCACCCCCCCCCCCGCCGTCTGCCCCGGTGTCTGGCCGGCCGCACCCCCCCCCCGCCGTCTGCCCCGGTGTCTGGCCGGCCGCACCCCCCCCCCGCCGTCTGCCCCGGTGTCTGGCCGGCCGCACCCCCCCCCCGCCGTCTGCCCCGGTGTCTGGCCGGCCGCACCCCCCCCCGCCGTCTGCCCCGGTGTCTGGCCGGCCGCACCCCCCCCCGCCGTCTGCCCCGGTGTCTGGCCGGCCGCACCCCCCCCCCCCGCCGTCTGCCCCGGTGTCTGGCCGGCTGCACACACACACACACCCGCTGTCTGCCCCGGTGTCTGGCCAGCCACATCCCCCCGCCTTCTGCCCCAGAGTATCTGTGCAGTAGTTTACTTACTTTTTGGAGTTTTGTTGTGAGAATTTGTTTGGTAGTTATCCCGCGCTCCCTCACGCTCTCTCCATCCCTCCCTCCTCCCTCCATTCCTCCTTTTTTTGTGTGTGGGCAGAGTGGCTGCTGTTGGCTCTCACAGTCTCCCCTTTTCTATTTTGTAGGGGAGGGGATTCTGGCAGCTTGCCTTTTCAGTGGCCTTTTTTGAGGGGAGGGGAGAATCTGGCTGCAGCTGGCCCTCGTAGTCTCAAGGTTTTTATCATTTTTATTTTGGTGGGCAAACTGGCTGCTGTTAGCCCTTGCAGTCCCCCCCTCTTTTTTTTTTTTTTTAAGGGAAGGGGTGTCTGTCAGAGAGTCTCCATCTCTCCTTTGTGTGTGTGTGGGCAGAGTGGCTGCTGTTGGCCCTCACAGTCCCCCCTTTTTGTAGGGGAGGGGATTCTGGCAGCTGTTGGACCTCACCGTTTGTTTGTTGTTGTTTTGGAGGGGAGAGTCTTGCAGTTACTGGCCCTCAGAGTCTCTAAGGGTTCCCCCCAGTTTTTGGTGTGAGGTCTTGCATTCCCAAGCTTTGTGTCCCCCACCCCACTCCTCACTGCTTTGTGCACTCTGAAAGCACATCCATCTGTCCATCAGTCTCCATCTCTCCTGTGTCAGGTACAGTGGGCAACCAACTGCAAAATAAGTGTCACCTCCTGTCTCGCGCCTTGCCGCCCTCATCTGCCCAACCGCCACCTGTGTCTTGCGGCCATTCCTGAAGCAGGCAATTGCCACTCTTGTTTGCAAGCCATGACTCTCACTCCCCACTGCATAACTCCTTACTGCTTGTCCACTCCGCTTGCTTTACTCTCCGCCAAACTTGCCCAAGCAGCCCACCCGCAGCTGTTTTTTGGCTCCTTGCCACCGCTGTCCATTTGCAGCCGCCTTGCTCCCACACCTTCCCCAAGCAACCCGCCACCAGCCGCCCACTTCCCAAAGCGCCTAGCCGCCTTGGCGCCTAACGCAAGCACGCCACCGACAGCTGCGCACTTCCCCCAGTGGCCCACCGACAGCCGCGCGCTTCCCCCAGCGGCAACCTCGTGAGTGGTGGCTGCTGACTGTTGGCCAGCCAATCCGGAGAGCCTGCTCCACCCAGCCAATCCGCTGGGTTGCCGGGACGCATCCCCACAGAGGCACGTCTACGGGGATTAAATATATAGATATTTATATACTGCTCTTCAACCAAAGTTCTCAAAGTGGTTTACATAGAAAAATAATAAATAAGATGGTCCCCTGTCCCCAAAGGGCTCACAATCTAAAAAGAAACGTAAGGCAAATACGAGCCCAACAGCCACTGGAGACATGCTGTGCTGGGGTTGGACAGGGTTCGTTGCTCTCGCCTGCTAAATATGAGAATCATCACTTTAAATGGTATCTCTTTGCTCATTAAGCATTTAGAGATCTTATGCCTTCTCCTGATTATGTTGACATGGAGAAATGGATGTGGGTGTCATCAGCATATGGATAGCACCCAGCACCAAATCTCCCAATGATCTCTCCTAGCATTTTCATATAGATATTAAAAAGCATTAGAGACAGTATGGAGTCTTAGGGGCACCATACAGAACTTCAGATTTTTGAAGAGCAAGAATCTCCAAGGGACATCATCTGGAACCTCCTTGAGAGTGGAGCTGCTGCAAAGCAGTGCCTCCCACCCCAACCCCCTCAAACACTCAAGTGGGTTACTACGGTAGATAGTATTGAAAGCCACCCAAAAGGACCAACAGAGTCACGTTCCCTCTGTCAATTCCCGATTGGAGATCATCCATCATGCTGACCAAGGCAGTCTCCACTCCATAGTGTGCTCAAAAACTTGTTTGAAATGGGTGTAGGTAATCAGTTTCCTCCAAGTCTGTCTGGAACTGTGAGGCTACCACCCTCTCAATTACCTTGCCCAGCCATGGAAAGTTGGAGACAGGCCTACAGTTGCTTAACTCTGAGGGATCCAATTCAGGCTTCTTCAGAAGAGGTCTAATAATTGCCTCCTTAAGACAAGGAGGCATCCTGCCCTCTCTGAGAGGCATTTATAATCTCTACAAGGCCCTCTACAGAAACTCCCTGCCATATAGTATAAGCCATGTCATATAAGGGTCAAGAGAACAGGTGGTATTCCACACCATTCCAAGCAGCTTGCCCACATCATCAGGAGTTGCAAACTGAAACTGATCCAGCCTGACCACATAAGAGGAGTTGCTGGACACCTCCACATCAGACATTGCAGTAATTGTGGGGTATGAGTCTAAGTTGGCCCAAATATGAGAGATTTTAGCCACAAAGAACTCATTAAAAATTTTCCAGCGGGTAATTGATGGTTCCACATTCTGATTCAAGAGAGGAGGGGCATGTACTAGTCCTCTCACAACCCTGAGCAACTCCGCTGCTTGTAAGCTTACAGATGCAATACGGACAGAAAAGAAATTGCTTCTTTGCTGCATGTATTGCCTAAGCATGTGCTCTATGTTGTAATCTGTCAGATTGGAGTCTAGTCTCTCTTCACTTGTTCTCCAGTCGTCTCCCTTGCCACTTCAGCCTCCATAGTTCTTCTATATACCAAGGGGCGAGTTCTGCTGCAATTTTCCACCAGGGTATCAACAGGATCACTGGCAGCCAACACTAAATCCTTCCAAGTCTTCTTGGAATCCTGTTGGATGCAATAACCTTCCTGGGAGGACCATCCTAATAGGCTCCCTCACACCTGCAGAGGTGGGATGTGGTTGTGAGTCCAAACTTAACCAGATAGTGGTCTGTCTATGACAGTGGGGAAATCATAGGAGTCCCCATCCATGGAACATCACCCTGATCAGAGTGAAAGACCAGATCAAGTATGTGACCAGCAACATGCTTTGGTCCTGAGACCATTTGGGATAGGCCCATAGACATAAATGCTGCTATGAAGTCCTGAGCCGCCCCGGACAAATTGGTCTCGAAGTGAACATTGAAGTCCCTTACCACCACAAGCTGGGAGACTGCAACACCAAGCCTGAGACAAATTCTGTCAGCTCAGTTAGGGACTCCATTGGGCAGTGAGGTGATCAGTTTACCAACAGAATTCACAGTCTATCTCTGGTTCCTAAACTTAAGTACACACATTTGATATGGTCAGATACTTCAACAGGGATCCTGGTAAGGAAGATGCTCTTATAGACCATAGCCACTCCGCCTCCCCATTCATGTCCTTTCATCTGCTTTTCAACAGAGTACCCTGGAGGGAGAAGCTGGGACCAAACTGGGCCACTAGCCTCCCCCAACCAAGTCTCTGTGATACATACCAGGTTGGCCCTATCCAGAATCAGATCATGGATTATTTCTGATTTATGCTGGACAGACCTGGCATTACAAACGAGCAAGCTGAGGCTCTGTGGGTGGTTGGCACTGGTCCCCAAGGTCAAAGAGCTGGCAGGACAGCCGGGAGAGAAAACTGCTATTAGATTTCTGATTTCCCTTCCCCTGTAGTGGCCTGCTGACTTGCCAGTGTTACTTCTTTTATTCCCCACAACCACTGGGATAACCTCCCGATAATCAGTGGATATGCCCTCATCTCTCCATCTCCAGACAAGCCTAGACACTAAGAAATTTCCTTTGAAGCAGATAAAATGTATATAAGATAAATTTTCCTAGGAGCTAATATAGACGCTTACTCCAAATTTACACAGTATCTACTGCATGTGCATGAGGTGGCTCTGTGTAAGTATGTGTTGTAGATGCTGATGTTCACACCATGGCAGGATGGTGATAACGTTAATTGCTGTTCTGCTACCTAGGCAGAATCGTCTCAGCAGACATTAAAAGGTGTTAAGCTATGTCTATTTGGATAACAGGAAGGCACCTGATCTCGCTCTGCTAGAAAAACACAGCTTTTGTCTGTACAGATAATATATTAGACATTGATATTTTTGTAGGAAAATGGGATGAATATTTTACTATTCAACAAGGCCAGATGTTTGCAGTTTTGCAGCATTTATGCAGAGCAAGCCCTTTATTAGCACTGTCCTATCAACATTTATCTTCTCCATAGTAGACAGGAATTAACATTTTCTTACTGTAGCATTGAGATGAACACTCAAAGTGAACACTACGAATAAATGAGCGTTGATATTATTAGATGTGCTGGCTATTTGTGTTTCTGGTAAATGTAAATCCTCTGGGTACCATTGAGAGCTTTTTTGTGTTGTGGTATATGATAAACAGCACTTAAGTAAAAGCAGGCTGCTGTCCAGCAAAGTGTAAATGATTGGTTATAACATCACACCCAAGACTGTAGTCATTGGTGACTTTTTAAAGTATGATAAACTTTTATCTTCACAAATACGGTAACAATTTCATAAGCTTCATGGCAGTTCTTAGTTACCCCAGAAAAAAGATTTATATATTAGAAATGGACCACAAGCTCCAAAATATGGGCTTACTGTAGTGTAGTAGTTAGTGTGTGAGTTGGGAAATTCAAATGTTTTAATCACAAACATGATTCATTCAAAAGTTTTAATCACAAACGTACTCAGTAGCAAGCCCTCATTTCTTCAGTCACTCCCATACAGGGATGATGATATAGGCTTCTTTCACCAGGGTTTTTTAGATAATGTATGTGAAGTGTGAATTTGAACACTTGATATGTGCCACATACATTCTGTGTTGTAGTAATATTTTTGAACTAAAAATGAAGAAAAGTTCCAGTAAAAGTTAAGTTGAAGCTAAAACATCTGAAATGACCCCTTCATTAATATTACCCTGTAGAGAGCAAGGTGCTTTGGAGACTTTGTGTGTTTCTAAGAACTAGATGAACAGAGCATCTGTGTGCTAGGACTTTATTGCTCTCCTTGATCCCTGCCACAGCCCCTGCTTTATTCTTCCTTATCTGCATATGGAATCCTCACTGCCCAATCACCAATCACCACAGTACTTCTGTTCTGTTACCTCAGATTGGTCAAGCATTGTGTGGGCAGGGCTTGCCAGTATGACCTTAGGGTAGTATATATGGAGATGGTTGGTAGATAAATATTCTTTTAAAGATTAGTCATACAAGTTGACACTGACTGTTAATTGAAACAAATGGGAGGGGAAGCATCACACCAATGAAGACAGGAAAACAAAAAGGGATCAGTGGAGAAGTAATTGTAAAAAACAAGTTCCAATGCATCTTGAGGCTGGTCAACCTCTTCAGGAGAATACATAATATAAAATTACAAGGATTAAAATCGGGGGCGTACCTAGAGGAGAGAGGGCCTGTGTGCTCCCCTCTCCCTGGGGGCACCTCGAAATGAGGGAGATAATGAAGAAAATAGGGAGGGATGAAGATGGGGGGCCCTAAGGAGCGGGTGGGGGTGGGGGGCTAGATTCTTTGAACCCATCTGCTCAATTATATCTGCACCCCTGATTAAAATATATGAAATACATACAAGTCAAAAGACAATAATGAAATTACATGAGCGTAATAGAGTAGAAACTTTGATAAAACCTGACCAACAGTACAGATAACGTAGTAAGGCTGGTGGCATTTAACAATTTCTCCTCTAGCCTTTCTATGTTATCTATGCTGTTGGTCAGGTTTGATCAAAGTTTCTATTATGTTCATGTAATTGTCTTTGGACATATGTATTCGCATATATTTTAATCCTTGTAATTCTCTAGACTCATGAAGAAGAGGAGAGCTGGTCTTGTGGTAGCAAGCATGACTTGTCCCCATAGCTAAGCAGGGTCTGCCCTGGTTGCATATGAATGGGAGACTTGATGTGTGAGCACTGCAAGATATTCCCCTCAGGGGATGAAGCCGCTCTGGGAAGAGCAGAAGGTTTCAAGTTCCCTCCCTGGCTTCTCCGAAATAGGGCTGAGAGAGATTCCTGCCTGCAACCTTGGAGAAGCCACTGTCAGTCTGTGAAGACAATACTGAGCTAGATAGACCAATGGTCTGACTCAGTATATGGCAGTTTCCTATGTTTCCTAGGTTGGGTAGCTTTGAAAAGTGTTGGGAGGATTTCTACAATAAATTACTTCTGCACCATTCCCTTTTTGTTCTACTGACTATTAATCTACTTTCCCGCTGGTCATGTTTTTACGTCAGTTGGGCAGCATCCAGCCTACTTAGTCAAGACTAGGTCCCATTGAAATGAATGGGACTTGCATTTGTCTTGTAACTTATCTCATTGATTTCAATGGGACCTAGTCTTGACTAAGTAGGCTGGATGCTGCCCAACTGATGTAAAAACATGACCAGAAGGAAAGTAGATTAATAGTCAGTAGAACAAACGCAAGTCCCCTTCATTTCAATGGGACTTAAGTCCTGATTGACTTAGTCTGGATGATGCCCACTGTGTGTATTTATTGGTTTTAAAACCAATCTTTACAAATACAGCAATTTGGTGGTGCTGCGGGAAAATGCTTGACTAATAAGCAGAAGGCTGCTGGTTCGAATCCCCGCTGCTACTATATTGGGCAGCAGCAATATAGGAAGATGCTGAAAGGTATAATCTCATACTGCATGGGAGAAAGCAATGGTAAACCCCTCCTGTATTCTACCAAAGACAACCACAGGGCTCTGTGGGTGCCAGGAGTTGAAATCGACTTGATGGCATACTTTACCTTTACACTGGATGAGTGATTTATTGAAAAAGTAAAGCCATATTTACTTTTGATCTCCCCATTGTCATGGACAGATCCACCCTTTGATCTCCCCATTGTCATGGACAGACCACCATCTGGCTAAGTTTGGACTTACAACCACTTCCCACCTCCGCAGGGGCGAGGGGCCTATTAGAATGGTTCGCCCGAAGAGGTTATTGGATCCAGTAAGATTCCAAGAAGCCTTGGAGGGATTCAGTGTTGGCTTTGCCGGTGATCCTGGTGATGTCCTGGTTGATAATTGGAACAACTTGCTCACCAGGGCAGTAGACATGATTGCCCCCAAGCTTCCCCCTCCAACCCACTTCAGAATTGGCCACTTGGTATATGGAAGATCTATGGGGGCTGAAGCAGCAAGGTAGGCGACTGGAGCACAAGTGGAGAAAGACTCGACTCGAATCCAACAGACTATGACATAGAGCACATATAAAGATTTATGCTCAGGCAATACGTACTGCAAAGAAGTGTTTCTTTTCTGCCCGTATTGCCTCTGCGAGTTCACGCCCAGCAGAGTTGTTCAGGGTTGTGAGGGGACTGGTATCCGCCCCCCCCACCAGAATTTGGAGTCATCAGTTACCCGCTGTGACGTGTTTAAAGAGTTTTTCGCAGATAAAATCTCTCAGATTAGAGCCGATCTAGATGGAGACTCCACAGTAAATTTGATGTCTGAACTGGAAGTGTACAGCAACTCCTCTTATGTGATTCGAGTGGATTGGTTTCAGATTGTGACTTCTGAGGATGTGTACAAGCTGCTTGGAGCGGTGAGGCCTACCACTTATTCTCTTGATCCTTGTCCAACATGGCTTGTTCTATCTAGCATGGAGGCTGCTGTAGACAGTCTGGTGGAAATCATCAATGCTTCTCTGAGGTAGGGCAGGATGTCTCCTTGTCTTAAGGAGGCAATCATTAGACCTCTTATAAAGAAGCCTGCATTAGATCCCTCAGAGTTGAGCCTGTTTCCAAGCTCCCATGGCTGGGCAAGCTAATTGAGAGGGTGGTGGCCTCTCAGCTCCAGGCGGTCTTGGAGGAAACTGATTATCTAGATCCATTTCAAACTGGTTTTCAGGTGGGCTATGGGGTGGAGAATGCCTTGGTCAGCCTGATGGACAATCTCCAATTGGGAATTGACAGAGGGAGTGTGTCTCTGTTGGTCCTTTTTCAATACTATCGACCATAGTATCCTTCTGGAATGTCTGAGAGTGTTCGGTGTGGGAGGCACTGTTTTACAGTGGTTCCGCTCCTACCTCTCAGACAGATTCCAGATTGTGTCAATTGGAGACTGTTGCTATTTGGTCCGTCTCCAGCTACCACCAACTTGTTTGGTGGCGACACAGAGATGGGCCTTCTCGGTCGCTGCCCCGAGATCATGGAATGCACTCCCTGCTGAGATACAATCCTCCCCATCTCTGGCAATTTTTAAAAAACACCTGAAAACCCATCTTTTTACCCAAGCTTTCCCAGCTTTTTAAAACTGTCTGTTTTTAATTTTATGGCTGTTTTTAAATTGTTACATTGTTTTAACTTTTATATGTGTTTTAATTGTTTTAATGTTAATTGCCCAGAGACAAAAGTTTGTGTGGTATAGAAGTTTAATAAATAAATAAATATTGCTGAGTTAAGGCAAGAAAGCAGTGACTACAGAAGAAGCTGTATTGTTCTGATATAGCATTGCACTGTGGTGTAATTTCAGGTACCCAGTAATTAAGCACAGTCAAAAGCTATGCCAGGAGTGGCTCCACTATAAGGGCAAGAGGGGCGCCCCCCCCCCCAGTATACACACATATACACACTCCGTTTATCTCTTTCTCAGCTGGCTGTCTCTCTTCTTATTTTCCTCCTCCCCTCTCTTGCCCCCTGTCTCCTGACCCATGCCCAGTGCTGTTCAACAGAGGGCTTTTTCTCTTGCTGTTTTTCCCTCCCTCCCATCTCTGACTCTGGGGTGGTCGGTAGCTCCATCGCCCATGCTTCACTGCTCAGCACCTGCGCAGTCCAAAGATTTCACATTCTGAAGGCACTCAGGATATGCTTAATTTTTTTGCTAATGTGGGCGATGTCATCATTGCCCAGCTGATTCTACTAGACTTGAGTTCCAAGTCTACAGGCTCAAGTGGGTGGGGAAAGGAGGCAGAGGCCGCCTTTCTTTCTCTGAGATAGACTAAGCAGTCTTTGGTTCAAATGCTTAAAATATGGATTTCATGCTGGTATGTTTGAATGATAGAAGAGAGAAACGGAGGTTGGGGAGGAAAAGGGAGATGTTTATAGTGATTTCTCTCCCTTGCCTTGCATGACCCCCATCTCTGCTTCCCAGCTCCTTTTCTCTCAGACTGAGTTCATTCACTGGGATTAGTTTCAAATGCTTCAAATTAGTTTATTTTTACAACAATGACCTTATCCCATCAGCTACTTGCAATTTTACTGACCAGCAAAAACTCTTTTCTCTCTCCTCCTCCTGGCTTGTTTTGTTTCCATCCAATTATTACGTGTGTTTGCTTCTCTCATCATTTACACTGCAGCTTTTGCAATCTCTCTGTTGCAAAGAATATTTTCCCCAGTTCCTCCATTTCTCTCAAATCCGATCATTCAGGGAGGAAGAGAAAGTTTGAGATGCTTTTCCTCGTTCTCCTTTCTTTTCTCCTCCTCGGCTCAATTTCTACCCCTTTTCTCTAAAATGCTGAGAACCCCATGCCACCCTGCAAAGAGGAGACTCGGAAGCAGGGAAATATTTCCAAGCTGCTTTGAAAAAGGGAGATGTGAGAGCTGGCAAACTGAGAAGAGGCTGGTGGGAGCTCCTGGTCCTTTAAGCCAAGACAATTTAAAACAAGAGAAAGAGGGGATCAGTAAGTGTTTGGAAAAAAAGAAAGGCAAAGGGGCCAGTGCTTGTCCAGAAGGACTTGGGGGAATCTTCTGCCCTCTCCCTCCTCCTCTATGCAGGCTTCCCTCAAATGAGTTATATAAAAAGATCTGATACATGACTGGAAGCTGACCAGTGGTTGTTGGTTTTTTTTTTACTATTAATTCTGTATTTTTAATCTCACTTTCCTACACCTTCTGTTCCTTTTTTTAATGTTTTCCTCCAATGCTTGGTGGACTTTTTTTTTTTTTTTTGAAGAACGTTTAGCCAAAATATGGTGTTTGTCTGCAGTCTTATCTCCTCTTACATGGACTATGTATGAGAGAACCAGCTGTGTACTAGCAATGTACATTTTTAAAAAACAATTTTAAACACTGGCTTTTATATGGAATTTTTTTAAATTTAAAAAAACACCAAAAAACACCCGCTCTTTTGCTTTTCACATTTCCATTTTGGAAAGAGTGTATAAGCCACCTGTGTCTCTGGTTTTAAATGCCATGCTTCAAGGGTTATTCAAAGAGGAGGAAAATAGTAGCATTTTACAATATTAAAAACATTTGCTGAAGAAAATGGTATAGGGGAAGGAATATGCTCTGAAAATATAAAACCACATTGTACTGTACTGAATTAATTATGCTATATTTTACTGATCATCTTAGTGCTATAGGCTTCTTTGTAATGCACAGCTAATGTTGCTTCTCTGCCTGGCCCCGTAACATTTGTGCCCTTATCGGCAAGGATTTGACAGATTAAGTCTGCCTATCTTCATGCTGGAGAAAACTTCATGTGTTGGATCTCTGCCTGTTGTGTAGCAATTAAAGACCGAAGGGGATGGGACTACTCGGGGAAGAGCACCTGCATGCTTGCATGCAGAAGGCTGCAAGTTCCCTCCCTGGCATCTCCAAGGTTGGGCTGAGAGACACTGGCTCCGCCTCCAGCAGCTCCCTCACTGGCTCTGCCCATTACCTGCCCTGCCTAGTGCCCACCCAGTCCCAGGAGCCACCAGCTGCCACTGAGCTATGCAAAGCAGAAAACATGCCAACAACAACTGAGCATCCATCTGCCCAATTTTCACATTTTTCAGTGCATGCCTTGGACACTGTGGGATGATTGGTGGGAAGAAAGAATGGGCAATAATTCCTTTTGTAACAAAATAACAATGGAAAAAATCTCCTGGAATGCATGAAATATTATAACCTTGGGCAAAAGAGGTCATTTAATAGAGTTCACTGTTAAGTAATCTGATTTTCTGATAAAGATCTGGACTTGTAGAACCAGTTACTGGGAGTTGGAGGCATTCTCTTTTGAATGTGTTCTTTATTGCACACCCAGAGGTATCTGTACAACATATTGTAATTGCACACTCTGGTTCTTAGCTTGCTAGTAAAGAAACTCCCTTGTGTTTTAATTCAAGAATTGAGTTCCATCTGGTCCAGAAATGCTCCATGTGTTATGATTCCAATATCAGAAATCCAAATATTGTCTCAGTTGTATGATATAACATATGATTCACAGAAATCTGTAAACAGTGTAAATGAGAAGGGTAGAGCAGCTGCCCTGTCTGGAGCTGCCCTTTATTTTTTATTTTTCAAATTTATATCCTGCAATTTTTTATTTTTATTTTTTGGTTGTGTGAAAATACCAAAATAAAAAGTATTAAATAAATCTGGCTTGTTGCATCAGGCTTCCAGGGCAGTTATAAGTGAATTTTGTGTAGCTTGCTGTGGTAGAGTTACCACAAGTTATTAAGCACCAGGAGACAGTACTGTGGCATGCATCCTGGTGATATCTTTCCAACATCTATCAAATTGATTTCAAGAATATGCTTACAGTGAACTGGTAGCATGAGTTTAATTTCAATGTGCCAAGAAAGCTGTATATCCTTACCAGTGCTTATGTTGATTCTGGCTGCTTGCTGTAATTGCAGGTATATACTGTAGCTGTGCTAGCTTCCAGAACTGGTCTCTTCCCACTTCTGGCTTTGTTGAAGTGGCTTTCCATAACCATATCCTCTGTGGTTTGCTCTAATACGGTTTTTACTTGGAACAGATGGCATATTATACTGAAAGTTTGCAACTCTGTCCTCTTCTTTTTAAAACTCTCTTGATTTTTCATCAGGGATGCTATAGTAATCTACAGGGTTTGATTTCATGTGGATACTGTTGTTTTGCTGGTGTGGACAATTATCCCCGAACTATCTTTATGTCCAGTTTTCTCCAGTGTACTTTCTGGTGGGTGGAGGAAACTGCATGTACATTGTTCATGCTAAGAAAAAAGACTGAGGCTGCAGACAAAGCTTTCCAGGATGGTCTATGTAAATATGCTTGCAGATACACCTTTTCCCCATCTCACGTTGAGCCTGTTTTATCTACATGCATACTAACTGAATGGGAATTGTGGTATTATTGCAAAATAAATACATTTTTAATGCATTTGAGCTTTTTAAAAAAGCAGCATATAGGTGTTCATCCATTGTTGTAATGCACATCAATTTGCACAATAGCCTTATAGAACTCATTTCTATTTCTCTTTCAATGGCCAAATAGAACTCATTTGTGCAAAAATTTGGCAGAACAAGAGTATTGGAGATATTCCGTGGACTGCCTCTGTCTGTCTGAAAATGTGAAAAGATAAAGTGGAAAAATTGGTGGAAATAACAAAACACGTTTCTTACACTTCCAGTTTTCACATTTTGTGTTTACTTTTTGAACATGCAAGGAGGAGGCAGGCACATGCTCTTGGCTCAGCCCAGGGCTGCAGTGCAGGAGGACAGAGGGTGTGCACAGCGCTTTGGTGGGCAGCCAGCGCTGGCCAGTTTGCTTCCAGTCCAGGCTGGAGAGCTTCAGGCAGGGTCAGGGACTTGCGGAGAGCTTCAGGGAGGCATGCACCGACAGAGGTCTCCAGAAGCCGTGCCCACCCACCCACCAAACAGCTGAGAGTTGGCAGAGAGGGAGTTGAAGCAGCGTGGCTGCAGGGAGCCTTTCCATAGCAGGCAAGCCTGTGTGCGACTCCTGCTGCTACAGGTCGCTGTGCAGGGGGAAGCTACATTTTGGAGGACAGGATGGGCTTGTCTCAGTGCAGAGCAATCTCCTTGGTCACCCCCGGCCTAAGGACGGCCCTGCATTTAAGCTAAAATGACCAAGCTTCTGCTGTGCAGGTGCATTGAGGTGCACCAGAATGGCAAACTGGGTGAGTCTGGCAACAGTACAGCTCCTTGGCTAATTGCTTGTTGGACCTGTGTGAAGCTCTGAAGGAATGAGGCCCGAACCACCTCCTTTTTGTATATAATATTTCTTCATTGCAATTGCTTTGCTTACTCCTTATGTTAAAAAGCTGTGCAGAGGTCAAAAGTCCACATCTCCTGTTATAAAGTTTGGTATTGAAGGGAGAAGAATTGTACTGGTTTAATTTTGGAGGGAAGAGAGATTTGATTTGATTTGATTTGATTGGGTATGTTTTTAAAAAATGGGGGGAACTTGAGTTGTTTTAACTGGGTGGTTTGAAAAAAATTGGAGGGGGGGAGAGAATATAAGGAGGCTCTTTTCAGCAGAGTTGCACTTCTGACTCTGAGTGCAAGTTGCTTGCAGAGTCGGAGAGAATCGGAGTTGGAGTTGGAAAGAAGAACAAAGAAGAGCTGCTGGAAATAGAGCTGCAAAATCACTGGGAGAGTTGAGACTCTCTGGAGAACTGAATCGCTCTCATATTTTAATTTTAAACTGTTTAATTTGTGCTTGTTTTTATGAGATTGCTTTTATGTATTTTGTGAAATGTTAACTGTTTTTATTCTGTGTTATATTGTGTTAAATTTTGTATACTGCCTAGAGATGTACGTATCAATAGTACAAAGCAACTGAAGGGACAGTCGGGGATTGAACCCCCAGAACTAGGAAGGAAGAGCAAGACTTGAGGCTGAGCAAGGGACAAGCTAGGTTTTCTGCAGAAGCTGATTAGGGGGGATTGCAAGAGGACTCTTGGTAAAGACTCTTGAGTTTTAGGGCCCAGTATTAGTGCAGGATAGATTGCAGTCCAGGCTTTCTTGAGGCAGCAGTGTGCCGCCCACCCCAGCCACTGGCAGTCAGCCCTGGCCCCTGCTTGCCCCAGGGAGCAGCGGCCATTCCCTTCATAGTTTGGGAGATGGGAGAGCTGCTCTCGCTGCTGTCCCGCTCCGCTGCAGCTCAGTGGCGGCTTTAAAAGTGTTTTTTTTTTTAAAGAGCCCCGCCCCTAGGTGGCCATGCCCCCCCCCAAGTCCCTGTCCCGATTTCTGCCAATGCAGTGTTGGCAACCCTACCTGTACCATCTGGGAAGGTGTGCACAGAATGCTGGGAAGTGGAACCCTTCCCAGTGCTTTCCTCCTAGAGCTCTTAAGAGAGGGCATCTTAAATGAGGCCATCTTAAGAGCAGGCTTCACCTCTTAAAGGGCCCTCTCAGCACTGAGAAAAGTGCAGTACTGTGTGGGAAATGGCTCTCACATAAAAAGTTTTTTGCCGAAGTGTCCCCCACCTGAAAAGTAGTGAAGATCATTGATTTATAGTGTATTCTCTCACTATATTTTGGGGAGAACTCTGTCTGGTATTGGAGATCCAGGGTCTTGGAGTGTGCTCACCCTGCAGGAGATAGTAACTCAGAAACTAGTATGTTTGAACATACTGGCCACCTGATCCCAAATCTCAGATCATGTGTTCAAATATAAATATGGCACTACTCTGTTCCTTTGTTTCTATCTATGGTGAATGGGACTTGAGTGTGTTTCTTGAGCAAGGGAAAAAAATATTTGGACTTTATAACTTGGAAGCTGTAACCATTCTGTTACTTTTAATTGATATCATCTGGTCATTTTGAGTGAAAATGCTTGCTCCCTTGTGAAATCTATTTATTGTAAATATTGTTGTTGCCTAGGTTATAGTCGAATTTTTGAAGCAGCAGCTATGAATCTGCCTTCTATTTTTTAATTTTTCTGTAGTGTTTTTCTCATCGCTTCCATGAATGAAATTTTCAGTAAAGATTGTAAGCTTAAAAGTAGGTTACTTTTGAGAACCACTGTTTCTAGTTTTGATTTTGAAATCTGTTCTACTGTAGTTAAAAAAAAAATTGGCACCAAAGCCCTTGTATTCAAAAGACAGAATGGACATCCTGTATTGCTTCATTTTTCTTCCCTCCTATCTTTCTCCTTTTCTAAAGATTCTTATGGCTTTTGTGCTTGAGAATAGTACATATCTGAAATTAAAAATAAATAAATATATTACAATTGCAAACTGCAGGATAGTGGAGGATATATCTTATTTTCCTTTTTAACCAGTTTCTCTGTATACTTGCTGTAGTTTTTTCCCTTTGTGACAATCGATTCTTCTTCAGTAACCTTTGAAGGCAAAGGTTTTCATTCAGTTGTTTTCAGAAAGGCAGAGTTAAGGGAGGAACATAGCAAGTGCCACCACAGCCTTCCTGCTGGCATCCTTGCTCAGGGCAGCTGGGTGTGGTGGGGGAAGAAGTTGTGTGGTGAACTACATGTTGCTGATCCTTTAAGGCCCTGTCAAAATGCCACTGAAGTTTACAGAAAGGCTTTCTTTATCGTCTCTAGAAGTTTGTCTAGATCTTAAAAAAACAACAGCGTGCACTCTTTACCTGAAGAACAGTTGTAACTTATGCTTACTGGAAATCTCCTTAGTGTACAGATTTAAGAGGGCTGAAGACACCACTTTAGGCCATTATTCATCTCCTCCTCTCTGTGTGTTAAATGGAGTGTCTGGCTTGTATATACTTGTTGCATTAAGTCAGCAACAGCAGCAGCTCTCTCCTGTCTCTCACTTCCACTGGCTCCCTTTCTTATGCAGGGAGCAATGCAAGTGAGAGACACAAAGGTGCCCCCGCCATTGGCTTCATATTTCAGCAGTCAGTGCTGGAGTGGGTCCAGGTAGCCACTCCAAGCTTCCTACTACTCTGTGTGTGTGTGGGGGGGGGGCATAGGTGCTGAGATGAGGATGTCCCCACCACCATGTTGGATGTTATTTAGGCTTATTTATATATACTTTTATTTCTAGTGCCACCAGTGATATGATGAAGCCTCTGTAACCAGTGTTCCCTCCAAGGTGTGCACATGCACTCACAAGCTTTTTAATGCCTGCTCAGTTAATTTTAGATCCCGCTCAGGTTGAATTGGGAAGGCCCCACTCTGAATCCACATGCACGCACACACTGCCTTGATACTGCCACTCAGAACACAACTCATTCCTTACGCAGATAAAAACAATTAGAAGAAATATTGTCTGTGAGTCTTGTGGTTTCTTTAGCCTGATAATATGGCTTTGCAGATGTGAGGAGGGTTTGACAGAAATCACTCAGTCACGATGTTTGCCAGAACAAAACAAGTGTAGTATTTATTGTTGTTGTCTGAGGTTTGTTTCCACTACTATTCAGTAGGGCTGGGTGCATTTAATTTCCCTTCCCTGTGTACTCTTTCATGAAAAATTATATCTTGCCCCCACTTTGTATGTGAATGGGATAGAGATATCAGTGACTGCCCTGTTATATCTAGTTTTGCCTTTGTCAAATGCATGATTGAAAAGAACAGAACCTGGGTGTTTGTGTGCTGTACAAGTGGTAGCTAGAAATGCAAATTCATTGACATGGTTAGCTTGTAAGAATGCAGAAGATAATGGCGAACATAGTTAAATGAATATTGGGGAAAGATATTAATCTTATCCATAAATCTGTAGGTTTTAATGAATTAGCTTACGATAACTTAAATGTTAGGAATGTGTTCCTAACTGCGGAACAGTTCCATAATGGAAAACAGTGACCTATGGAACTAGTGGAATCCTCTTTCAGTTGTTAAATGAATGGCTGAAGAGAGCTAATAGAAAGGCAATAGGTATGGAATCTCCTGCTTCAAGGATGTGGTTTAGATCAGGGATTCTCAACGTTGGGCCCCAAGATGTTATTGGACTTCAACTCCCATAATCCCCAACCAAAGGCCACTGGGGTGGGGATTATGGGAGTTGAAGTCCAATAACATCTGGGGACCCAATGTTGAGAATCTCTGGTTTAGATTAGATGGGTTTCCTTCCTACTCCAAGGTTCAAAGATAAAATTAGGTAAATCAAGATAATTTTTATAGGCTGGGTTGTACTGCAATACCAGTGAGTCACAAACCATTGTGATAAACCATAGTATTGGGTTGTTTGGATTTTTTTAAATAAGGTGCAAGAATTGTATTTTATTACAATGAGCAGATGGTGTTTTCCTCTACCAGATCTTTGCCAGAGATGGTTTAATACACTTCTTTCAATGATACAGATCAACAAGAGATAATTACCAAAAGATTAACTTTCAGCACGTGGATGCTTGTGCTGCTGCTTCCTAGTACGTGTGTTTGTTAACAAGTGCAGCCTTGCAATAATGGGTTTACACTACTAGTAGTTTAATAGCTGTGTTTTCTGGTGAGTTCCTTAATGTGATAAGTTATATTATAAGAACATAAGAACAGCCCTGCTGGATCAGGCCCAAGGCACATCTGGTCCAGCATCCTGTTTCACATAGTGGCCCACCAGATGCTGCTAGAAGCCTGCAGGCAGGAGTTGAGGGCATGCCCTCTCCTGCTGTTACTCTCCTACAATGAGTACTCAGAGGCATCCTGCCTTTGAGGCTGGAGGTGGCTTATAGCCCTCCGACTAGTAGCTGTTGATAGACCTCTCTATGAAGTTAAAGCCACCCTCTTAAAGCCATCCAGGTTGTTGGCTGTCACCACATCTTGTGGCAGAGAATTCCACAAGTTGATTATGCATTGTGGGAAAAAGTACTTCTGTTTGTTGGTCCTAAATTTCGTGGCAATCAATTTCATGGGGTGACCCCTGGTTTAGTGCTATGTGAGAGGGAGAAAAATTTATCTCTATTCACTTTCTCCACACCATTTGTGGAGACCTATATCAGGTCTCCCTGCAGTTGTCTTTTTTCTAAACTAAAAAGCCTCAGGTGTTGTAGCCTTGTCTCATAAGGAAGGTGCTCTAGGCCCCTGATCATCTTGGTTGCCTTCTTCTGCACCTTTTCCAATTCTACAATGTCCTTTGTTAGATGTGGTGACCAGAATTGTACACAGTACTCCAAGTGTGAGCCAACTAATGACGCAGTAGGGAAATGGCTTGATGGCCAAGCCAGAGGTTGCTGGTTCGAATCCCCGCTGGTATGTTTCCCAGACTATGGGAAATACCTGTATCAGGCAGCAGCGATATAGAAAGATGCTGAAAGGCATAATCTCACACTGTGCGGGAGGAGGCAATGGTAAACCCTTCCTGTATTCTACCAAAGACAACCACATGGCTCTGTGGTCGCCAGAAGTCAACACTCCAAGTGGGGCTGCACCATAGTTTTGTATAAGGGCATTATAATATTAGCATTTCCCCCCAATCCCGTTCCTAATGATCCCTAGCATGGAATTGGCCTTTTTCACAGCTGCCACACATTGAGTCGACACTTTCAACGAGCTGTCCACCACAACCTCAGGATCCCTCTCCTGGTCAGTCACCAACAGCTCAGATCCCATCAGCATATACTTGAAGTTGGGATTTTTCGTCCCAATGTGCATCACTTTACACTTGCCAACATTGAACTGCATTTGCCATTTTGTCGCCTACTCACCCAGTTTGGAGAGATCCTTTTGAAGCTGCTCACAATCCGTTGTGGATTTCACTACCCGAAAGAGTTTGGAATCATCTGCAAATTTGGCCACCTCGCTGCTTACCCCTGCTTCTAGATCATTTATGAATAAATTAAAAAGCATTGGTCCCAGTATACATCTCCCTGGGGGACCCCACTTCTTACAGCCCTCCATTGTGAAAACTCTCAATTTAAACCTGTCATTCAACCAGTTAGCAATCCACACATGTACTTGTCCCCTTATCCCTTGATTGCTAAGTTTTCTCAGGAGTCTTTGATGACAAACTTTGTCAAAAGCTTTTTGAAAGTCCAGGTATACTATGCCAACTGGATCACCTTGATCCATACTCTCATGGAATTCCAAAAGGTTTGTGAGGCAAGACAGGGGCGTAACTACTATTAGGCAAGGGGAGGCGGCTGCCTGGGGGGCCCCCATGCCTCGAGGGGCCCCCCAGAGGCAAGTCACATGTTTTGTGTGTGTGTGTGTGTGTGTGTATCAGCGAGGGGCCCATTTTAAAATTTTGTCTCTGGGCCCACTCCAGCCTTGTTATGCCCCTGAGGCAAGATTTACCTTTGCGGAAGCCATGCTGGTTCTCTCCCAGCAGGTCCTGTTCTTCTATGTGCTTTACAATTTTATCTTTGAGGGTTCTTTCCATCAGTTTGCCTGGAATGGACGTTAAGCTAACCGGCCTGTCATTTCCCGGATCGCACCCAGATCCCTTTTTGAAAATCGGTGTTACATTTGCCACTCTCCAGTCCTCTGGTACAGAGCCTGATTTCAGGGATAAGTTATATATTTTAGCAAGGAGGTCGGCAATTTCACATTGGAGTTCTTGGAGGACTCTTGGATGGATGCCATCCGGCCCTGGTGATTTGTTAGCTTTTAATCTTTCCAGACAGTTTAGAACATCATCTCTTGTCACTTCTATCTGACTCAGTTATTTAGCCTTCATCCCCGAAAAGCCTGTTTCAGGAATAGATATATGCTCAGAATCGTCTGCCATAAAGACGGATGCAAAGAACTCATTTAGCTTCTCTGCAACCTCCATATCCTCCTTAATAATCCCTTTCAGTCCCTCATTGTCTAATGGTCCAATGGCCTCCCTGGCAGGTTTCCTGCTTCTGATGTATTTAAAGAAGTTTTTGTTATTCCCCTTGATGCTTTTAGCTAAATGTTCCTCAAACTCTCTTTTCTCTTCCCTCATTGTCACCTTATATTTCTTTTGGCAGAGTTTGTGTTCCTTTCTGTTCTTTTCATTTGGACAGTACTTCCAATTTCGGAAGGAAGTCTTCTTCCCTTTTATGGCTTCCTTGATGTTACCTGTTAGCCATGCTGGCATCCTCCTGGACTTAGTGGTACCTTTCCTCCTTTGGGGTATACAATCTAACTGGGTTTCTAGTATTGTGGTTTTGAGTAAACTCCAGGCATTCTGGAGCGAAGTGACTCTCCTGACATTCCCTTTCAGCTTTCTTTTCACCATACTCCTCATTTTGGAGAAGTTTCCTCTTCTGAAATTCAGAGTGTCTGTGTTAGACTTCCTTGGTGATTCTCTCCCTGCATGCATGCTGAATTTGATGGCACTATGGTCACTGTTCCCTAAAGGGTCGATGATGACACTGACATCCCACACCAGGTCCTGGGTGCTTGCTTGGGGTATATGATACTTTTTACTCTCCAAGATGGAAAAATAAAGAATTAGCATAGTGTAAGAACTATGTGGTACTGGGTCTGTAAGGATCCAGTATGTTTTGGAGAAAGCCAGTGTAGTGTTGTGGCTTAGATCATTGGATGAAAACTGGGGAATCTCAGGTTTTGCTTAGTTATGGTTAGTCATGACTCATGAAACTTGTTGGGTGACCTTGGACCAGTCGATAGGCTATACCTCCAAGTGTGGTCGCACCATGGTTTTGTATAAAGGCATGATGATATTAGCAGTTTTATTTTCACAAACAGCAAGTGCCGCCTTTGTAAAGAAGCAGATGAAACCGTGGACCACCTAATCAGCTGTTGTAAAAAGATCGCACAGACTGACTACAAACAAAGGCATGACAAAGTAGCAGGGATGATACACTGGAACATCTGCAAAAAATACAAGCTACCTGTAGCCAAGAATTGGTGGGACCATAAAATTGAAAAAGTTGAAGAAAATGAAGATGTAAAAATATTATGGGACTACCGACTACAAACAGACAAACATCTGCCACACGATACACCAGATATAACTGTAGTTGAGAAGAAAGAAAAACAAGTCAAAATAATCGACATAGCAATACCAGGGGATAGCAGAATAGAAGAAAAAGAAATAGAAAAAATCACCAAATACAAAGATCTACAAATTGAAATTGAAAGGCTGTGGCAGAAAAAGACCAAAATAATCCCAGTGGTAATTGGCACCCTGGGTGCAGTTCCAAAAGACCTTGAAGAGCACCTCAACACCATAGGGGCCATAGAAATCACCACCAGCCAATTACAAAAAGCAGCTTTACTGGGAACAGCCTATATTCTGCGACGATATCTATAATAACCAACAGTATTGATGATAAAATTCAGCCATCCCAGGTCCTTGGGAAGGACTCGATGTCTGGATAAAACAAACCAGTCAATAACACCTGTCTGACTGTGTAAACAAGATGATGATGATGATGATGATGATAAGAATAAGAATAAGAATAAGGTATGTCAGCACCAGAAACAAAAACAAAACACAGGAGATGATGTAAGGGGTAGGGGTGGGGAAAGACATTGCTAATTTCATGACTAATAGGCAATATAACTTCTCTTCCCCCACCTCCTGTTTTTGTATATATAGACAAGACTTATAAGTTCATGAAAATTTTATGTACATTCCACAGTGTGTTCAGAAATAGGTTTTTCATTCTTCATAACAGGTACAGCAGACAGAGCTGTGTGTTCTCTCTGCGGATGGAGCATTCATAACTTATGCTGTGTCTGGAGTAAAAATTAATTCTGTCAAGATAGACAGGATTTTGCTGTTGAACCTGGCAGTATGCACTCTGTTTTTTGTATCCAGCTACAGAAACTCTTCCCCTCCTCCCTTTCAGATGCTTGCTTATCTATAATAAATGAAAGCAAAGACAAGTCAGAAAGAGGGAGAGAAAACCCTATGCATTGGAAATGGCTGAACTTTGGCCCTCAATTTGCTGACACCCTAAGGGAGTGTAAAGGCAATGACGTCTTTGCTTGTTTCATCTGCACAACAGGAAACGCTCATGGCCTCCCCTTTTTCCTGCTATGAGAAAGTACTGTTTTTCCCCCTTCTCTGCAGCAGAGCTTGCTGAGACCTAGTTTCAGGTTTGCGCTGTGCAGTGGGCCAGTGCTAGCACGCTGCCCTGATGGATGTTTCCATCTGGTACAACAAGCCAATCAGCTTGTGGCTACTGTGCTTCAGCCAAGATTGTGAGAAATGTGATCATTTTCTTCTGTATTTCTCTCTCTCCTGCTTTGGTGAATTACCAAGAGAGAAACTTACAGTTTTATTGCAAGGTTCATTTTACAAAACACATAGGTAAATGTGGGTGAACAGAAAAGACCACAATGACCTGGGAATCATTTGCTTTGGGGACACTACATCATTTGCATAATATGGATCATGCCCATCAGCTGGGCACTATAGTATGTTCCTATAGTATGGTCCAAATAATGCTGAGTAACAGAGTGTGAAGGTTGGCAACAGGGTTCCCCCTCCCTTGATGGACCTTTATAAAAAATAAATAAATAGCACTTTTCTCAAACTACAGATTGAACTTTTGCTGATTAACCCTTTGTTGCTTTGATGCCTTGGGAAAGAAATGGCAGTTAAGAATGAAATGTTAATTGTAAATGGTGCATTTTTGAGCTAACAACTGAGAGAGAATGCAAATGTTCTAAAGCCACAAAACAAAGCAGTGTTCTCATATCAGAAGTCTTTCAAAGTTCAGCTTAATCTTCCTCCTCTTCCTCTATGTGTTGTAGAATAAGAATGATTTTTAGTTATTTTATTTAAATAAGTTTAAATGTTGGTGCAGCTACAAGTACCTGGTATCCTCTCACCCCATAAAAATGGTTTGTTTTAATAGTTACAAATGGAAACCTGTGAAATTCTATGTTTGGAATGGTTTTTGGTCTTGACGTGTTTATACTCTCTCCCCACCCCACAGTCTGTCTGTCTGTCTCTCTGTCTCTCTCTCTCTCTCACACACACACACACACACACACACACACACACACACACACACACACACAGTGTTTTTGCAAAGTGTGGCAGGCTGTGTGGCTTCTGTGCAAGTAATAGATCAACTTCTGGAGAGCCTGTCTAGAAGCTAAGCTGATCATGCTTAGATATTGTAGAAGCTGGGTGTAATGTATTGTGATCAAGGAGATTTCCCCCCCCATATGGCTTTCATGATGTGAGATTTACTGGAAGCCTTGGGTGCCCTGCCTTGAACTTCCAAATAAACCTTCTTTAGTTGCCCACCTGGTACTGGCAGGTTTGTTACAATATGTCAATCAGGGGTTCTTAAGCTTGAGTTCATAGGCTAGGTCCAAGTGCTCTGTGGAAAATATTTGCTGCACTAAATTTCATTTGAGCTAGAATAAAGTTCTTGAAAATAATTACCCTGAGCACTTAATTTTTAGGCTACTTTCATTAAGGAAAGTAAGCTTATGAGGTAACCCAGCTGTGTGTGTGTGAGTGACTCTCTCTGTCTGTGTCCCACCAACTTTGCAATGCCTCTAGACCAATATGAACCAATTTGGGTACAGTTGTAGGCAAATATAGGGATACCTCAATGGCATAGTTTTCTGATGATGTCCTCTATTCCATTCAAGATGGTGGACATGTGAACATTTGAGGCACAAGTGGGCTAACTTGTGAACTGCCTAACTGATTTGGACCAAATCTAATCCAGTTGTAGGGATAGTGAAAGGCAAGTAGGTAGATTAGTTTTTACCATAACTACTACAACCTCCCTCCCCACTTTTTTTTACTGGAGTCTTATGAAAATAAATTATATAAGTGGGGTGGAGATCCTTTGCTAATACTTGAGGATCTTGGGGGCATTTAGGTGCAAATAAGTTAACTCCTGATGTAGACAGTAATGGTCTTTGGACCAAATACAGCCGCTCAGGAGCTACATAATAGTCTGCATTGGTCTAGAATTATATAAATGTAGTATTCTAGTACAGCAAGATGCTTATGAGGAAAAGCATATTTCCAGAACTGCTCTTGAGAGTTTATACTACTTCCAATGGGAGAGAATGCCAAGCAAGGGTCTACTTGGTACAACTGGAGTTCAGGTACTTCAAAATTTAGTACTACCCCCACTGTTTATGAGTATGTCTAAAGGAAAATGGCATACATGCTATTCCATAGATGAATATTATTAAGTTTTGCAACTGCATAGTCTGTTTCTCATACCAGCTCTTGCCTGTGAGATTAGAAGAAAGAATGTTTTAAATAGATGGGAATTCAGGCAGTGATGTGAAGTTCTAGAGATGAGTATGTTATTATTTATTTCCTGTCCTCCCTACATACTATAGGGATAACATGTCTAAAGACTCTTGGTAATGGTTTTTTAAAAATGAAGTCATTTGTTGCTTTTAACACTTGTTCTCTAATTTTTTTTAAAAAAAGAATTCCCTGTAGGGTCATTAGGCATGAGCGTATTACAACAGACACATCCCTTGGGAGATTTTATAGCTGGTTTATGTAAGAGGGAAGGGGAAGGTTATATGAGTGCATTCTGAATAAGAACAATTGATTTTAAATTAAGCCTTTCTTCAGTAGGGTTTTTTCCCCCTAGACACGCTTATGCCATTATCCAAATTATAAACAAAATAAGTTATTTAACTGGAAAATGATTTATGAGTGTGCAGTAGGGCTGGTTCGAATCCCCACTGGTATGTTTCCCAGACTATGGGAAACTCCTATATTGGGCAGCAGCAATATAGGAAGATGCTGAAAGGCATAATCTCATACTGCGCAGGATATGGCAATGGTAAACCACTCCTGTATTCTACCAAATAAAACCACATGGCTCTGTGGCACAATTTTACTTTTTAGTAGGGCTTTGTGGTGACTGTCTGGAAAACATTCATTGGCTTTAGTAGAGCCTAAGTGTCATTTTCCATGCTTGATGGAATTGCAGCTTCAAAGCTCTTCTGTTCTAACCTGGATGATCTTGCATTCCTTTCAGACTTAAGCCTATTTAGATTTTAAAAAACAAAACAAAAACAGGGCCTCTCTACATGATTATACTGCCAAAGACGGGTTGGAACTCCCACCCCAGAGTGTCACTTCCCCCTCCATAGCACCATTCATAGTTATGGCGGCATTCATCTGAAGAGACAAATACTACAACAATTATAGCAGGTGATTCTGCGAAGGGGGTGAATGATGTGCTGTGGTGGGACATTTGACCCGCTTTCGGCACTGTAACTGTGTATATTCCTATTTTTAAAAATCTGCATAGGCTAATGGTAATGTGTTTTTCTTTATATGGTGGCATAAAAATATGTAGCGATCAAAAAAACTAACGCCTGTAAAGGTTAAAGGTTTTTCATTAAGCATGCTGGGCAATAGCTTATCATGGAAATAGCTCACCATGAGTAAAATCTTATAGTTAAGTCTAGCAAAATTAGTCAGTGCATCAGTGGGCTTCTTGAGTCACAGCTGTCATGGAGCATAAATGCTGCAACAGAGCATGGGTAGGCATTAGTAGACCATGGCCCAGATCCAGATTTCCAGTCCATGTTTGTGGACTGTTATAGTTCCTCCAGGTTTTGTTGACCACTGCAATGTAATGCAGGCTACACTCTGTAGACATGCATTAAGGAAGCTGTGAATAAGGGATCATCAAGCTATTGGGGAGCCAGTGGCCTTTTATGCTGGCTAGTAATTCAGGAGCAATTTCCCTGCACTAAACGTGTTTGGAATGCAAGCACACAGCCAGGAAATAACTCTTATTGTTTATGCATTATGTAGGAGGATTTATGGTTTATGCAGGAGTCAAATTGGAGTGATCATATGTACCAACTAGTTGACATTAAGCCCGTTACATTAACGGGCGCTAGAAGAGTTGAGTAAAGAACAGTCTTTCTTCAAGGGCAAGGGACATGGACTTTCCTTGTTCCTAGGTGTCCCCCTGCCGTTGGTCCCCGGCAGCTGGCATGCAGTGATAGACTGCTTCTATTCAAGGAGGCTCAGTTTGGTCATTAGGACGGACAAACCACATACCACCACCCCCAAAACAAACAAACCCTGTCTCCTTCTTTACATGAAAAGGGGCAGGAGGGACTGCCAAATCCTGCACCTGGGCCAGGCTCCCAGAGATTAGAGCTCGCCTGACCGCCCCCCCTCCCCGCTCTGCCCAAGCCCTCCTGGCCCAGCAACCTCGCCCTCGTCCTGTCAGGGAGCTGGGGCCTTACCCCATGCACATGGTATCCCTCGGAGCCCCCATCAGGAACCTCGGAGCTGGAGCCCAGCCCCATGGCTACAGAGAGGCAGGCTCAGGCGCTCAGAGGGGGAGGAAGAGGAGCCGCCGCTACCGCCATTCGCTTTCCATCCACAGCCTTCGTCTTCCTCCTGGCCAACGCCGCAGCAGCGACTGAGCATGCGCGAACGCCCGGACCACAACGGAGGGAATGGGATTGGGGAAGAGCGAGGGCCTGGACCATAGAGTCGCCGGCGCGCTCACGCCCCGGTGGACGGGGTTACTCGGCAATGGGGAGGGGAGGGAGGTGGGGCCATCACGAATGGGCGGGCTCCTCCCGTGCGGCTTGGAAGGGAGGCGGGGCCTGTTGGGGCAACGGCTGTACTGGGCTGACGACCAATGAATGAGCGCCTGTGCGCGAGACTGGCTCTGCCGCGGGGGCAGGAAGGGGGCATGACTCATGGTCGCTAGGCACGCAGGGCGACGATTGGTTCTCGAGCGGAGGGCGGGGACGGCGGCTCGTGCCTTGTCCACTGGGGCGGGGCGAGAACCCGCATTGCTGTGGCCGTTGTGGCCGTTGGCCGTTGGCGGTTTTTCGCCTTTCTGCCACCCCTCGCTCCTGTCTTCAAGGGCAAGGGACGTGGACCTGTCAGCGCCATGGCCGACGCGGACCCTCAAGCCCTGGTACTTGGAGAGGGAGAAACGTAGTTTCCGTTGCTGCGTCCGCGCGCGCCACGCATGCGCAGAACACCCGCAAGAGACACAGATGCAGGTACCTTAGTGTTTTATTATATAGGATGGCTTTATCTGTTTTATACATTGCTTGAACTCCACGACAACTGGATTGATTTGATGCATTGGTGGGAAGCTTACTTGCTTCCTTTTATCTTGTAACTGAAAATTGGCAGCCACAGTGGTGGCACACAATTTTACTATCCACACCTGCATAGAAATAATATTATATAATTATATGTCACTGCTTCAGTTGTCATCAACTAGTATCTTTGTGCAGTAGTGGTAACTCCTACATAATTTTTGTGAACAGGGATTTTTTTCACATTATTTCAAGTGTTAGGCTGTGGCTAAGAATGCTTTTAATCACCTTCGGCTGATTTGAAAGCTGCATCCATTCCTTGGAGAGAATGACCTCAAAACAGTGGTGCATTAGTTGGTAACCTCTGGGTTCAACTTCGGCAATGCATTCTACATAGGGCTGCCTTTGTACAGTGTTTGGAAACTGGTTTGTTCAAAATGCAGCACCCAGATTGGTCCCCAGGGTAACTTGGAGAGACCATATCATGCCTGTACTTAAACAATTGGACTGGCTGCCGATATGTTTTTGGGCAAAATACAAAGTGTTGGTTATTACCTTTTAAAACCCTGAATGGCTTAGGTCCAGGTTACCTTAGAGAGCATCTTCTTCGTGTGATCCCACCATATATTAAGGCCATCTGTAGAGGTCCACCTCCAGTTGCCACCAGTATGTCTGGTGGTGACTCAGGATTGGACCTTCTTTGCAGCTGCTCCCAGGTTGTGAGCTGCTCTCACTACAGAAACCCATGGCTTAGCAACATTACTGGCCTTCAAGAGAGCCCTTGAAATTTGCTTCTTTGGTCTTGCCTCCCAGGGTTTTAAAATTGTGTTTAATTGTTTTAAACTCTGTTTGAATTTTTTAGGGTTCTAATTGGTCTGTTGGTTTTAATCTACTTTGTGGAGGTGTTGTGAACCACCCAGAGCTGATAGATGGGGCATTATATAAATATAATAAATAAATACATGTTTGCTGATATAGCAATGTTGCTTTCTTTCTGTCAGTAACAAAAGTATATATAGTCTTGTTAGACATTGGATTGAGTGAAATTAGAATCTTGTGTGGTAGCAGAGAAGGGACTGAATTTCACATTTTAGGAAATGGTGGGGTGTGGGTGGATATTATGGCCCTGAATGAATGGCGGCTGTTGGGATGCTGGATCTGGGATTGTCAAGAAAAGCAGCTTAGTATCATGTTTCGTCTCCTCCCCTTGTAACATTTAGCAGTAGAACATTTAGTAGAGCAGATCCCTGTTCTACATACTATATGCACAGCATACAGTACGGTTCACAGAAAGTTGGTGCAATATAAGTTTGAATAGGCTGAAAATGTGTGGCCACGACAGAGTACATTTATTAGAGTTATGGATATGTGCGATGTAGAAGCAACCATTGAATGATGCACCTTTCTTCAACTGTGCTGTGTAAACTTCATGGCAGAAGCATCTTGATACTTTATGGTATAAACGTTACAGTGATGCTTTGGCTTGGGCCTGGGCTATATAGCTCAATTCAAGATGCAGCATCATGTAAGGAGGGTCATTATTGCAGTTGGGCAGGTTGCCTGCTTTAGTCAGAAAACATAACTATCGTGTGATGCAAGTATTTCAAGCAAGAGTATATGTGAAGCGATAAGTAAATCTGTAATGGTGTAACCTTAGCCATACCAAGATTATCCTCTTCTGCTCCCCATTCCCAATGAATCCTCTCATCTCGTTTTCACTTCACTATAGGCAGGACTAGTGCTACCATTAGGCCAATTAGGTAGCCTCCTAGGGCGCAGACCTCAGAGGGGGTGTAGAGTGTCAATGTGTTAAGAGTGTGAGAAACCAGAATAATGAGTTGAAATATGAGGAAAAAACCAGTTCATTGTTTTCAACACTAACAATACTGTTAAACTTAATTTATAAATTATAAAGAAAAAAATCTACTGAAGATGTACTTAAGGCCTGCAATAATTTGGAAAAATCATTGATATATAATGGAAACAAAGATATTGATGCTGAAGATCTGTGTTGTGAACTTATAGCAATAGCTCGAAGACTTCCAAAGTCTATGCCGCCACAAGGAGTACTTATCTTCATACTACACCAAAAACTCATGGATAATGTGCCTAATGCCATTGCCCCGCTAACTGGGCAAAGAGGCACCTTTTACCGTGGTGATTCTCTTTATTTAGCAGGGGGAGAGTAACTGGCCCTATCCACCCTTCAGCACAGTACTTCCAGTGGCTGTTGCTGGTGTCTATCTTGTTTTTTGTTTTTAGAATGTGAGCCCTTTGGGGACAGGAAGCCATCTTATTTATTTATTATTTCTCTGTGTAAACCGCCCTGAGCCATTTTTGGAAGGGCGGTATAGAAATCGAATTGATGATGATGATGGTGATGATGATGATGTTTCTGTTGCTCTAAGGATCCTCCTCTCACTTCCAGTATCAGTGGCAAGTGAACATAGCTTCTCAAAACTCAAACTTATAAAAACTTACATACGTTCAACAATGTTGCAAAAGAGACTAGTTGGCTTGGCAACTATATCAATTGAACATAAACAAGCATCAGCACTTGATCTGATTGGAATTGGTGACAAAATTTGTAAAGGAAAAGGCACACAAAGTGAGATTTTGATGTGGTTTTGTGGGTTGTGTTGCCCTTGGTGGAGGTATGCACTCTGCTGAGTGCCCTTCTAGTTCAAAATGATTTGTGTGCCAAAATATTTTATTTTGCATTTGAGAAAGATAATAAAAATGTATGTATTACCTATTCTTGCAATTTAAAATAAATTTAACAGTTTCAAGTTTTGTGCTTTTCATTTTTTCTACAAAACATCTGTTTTTGAAAATCGAAGTTGAAAATTTGGGGGGGGGGTGCAAGTACTTAGCCTTGTTCCTAAAGCACTCAGAATCTTTTTTTTTTAAAGCTGCAGTAGTCACCAGCAATGGCCACTGAAGGGATGATGATCTGGAGTTAGGGTCAGTTGCTCTCCTATTGCTAAATATAAAGGGAATCTACACTTAGAAAGGTCTCTTTTGCCCCATTACAGTGTTGGAAATTTGGGGATGTTTGCTCAGTTCTTAAACACGTACTAAATTGCTGCAAGACAGATGGGAGTGGCTTGCTTGACATAGTCTGTAGTTGCTGTTGCTTACACATACACAACAACTCAGGAAATTTTAAAAAAATTGTGGAGACCCCAAGGCTCATGTTACACATTAAAATCAAGATTAATCATACCTGTCTGTCTCTCCCCCCCCCCCCCACACAGCACCCTTATCACACAACATACAAACTGACATGATTTCAGAGAGATCACAGTATGGTTTTTTGGTGAAGGGGAAAAAATCCTGTAGGCATGCCAAAACTTAAATAAAAATTAAAACAAAAACAAAATACTTCATCAAAACAGCAAGTATTTAAATATTTCAAAGTACATAAACAACACTTGGTATTGTGAAATCTGAAAGCCATGGGGGGAAAAGCAGGGAAGACAAGCTGTTCCTTTTAAGGAAGCTTCTAGTCATGAAATTCTGGCTTGAGCACCTCTCACTCAACATCACCATGCATGAATTCAGAATACAGACAAACATATAACATTTGGGAAATCTGAGAAAATCTTACTAATTTTTAAAGACCTCAATCGTTGCCACACATACAATGCATGGCAGGGGGAAAAAATCACACCACATTTCTAGTAATGTAGAAGACAAAACAATGACATAGTCTAAAGGTTTGTGACATGATAAAGTTGGTTATTTGTATTCGCTCTATATTATGGAGGAATTTTTAAAAGCTTGGCTACTGGAGGTGCATGGCTGTATTTGTTTTGCCATAACATTCTGTTATAAGTGACCTTTATCAGTGAAGCTTTAAAAAAAATCACAAACTGTGTGATGTCCACACTTCTTAGTGCCTCTTTGCTCCTACCTTACATGGAGTTTCCATATCTGTCCCCCCACATTCCTACTGATACCTGGTGCTTACATGGAAACTCTCGATGGAGACCACAGGGTGCAAACATGTGATGATCCGCATGGAGACCACAGGGTCCAAACATGTGATGATCCTTATGTTAGTGCTGCCACATAGACCCACCACTATGTGGAACAGCTTCCAGTGGCTTCCACATCACAAAGTGGGGAGTAAAAACTGGCCCTTTGTTAAAATGATTTGGTTTTATGGAATCCTTTAGCACTGAGACCAAGTACATAACTCTGTCATATTTTACTGCATTTGAATTTCACTACATGTCAGGCCTGAAGGTAACCTTTAGGGTGTGAAAGCTGAGCAAGGATGGCAACGATGTCTTGCAGAGATGCAGAAGTTGTTCTCTGAGCACTGCAGTTGAACATCCTGCACAAAACCAGAAATGAATGGAAGCAGCACAATAGCTCTTTGTTGATCACACCCTGGCTGCTGTGTCTTTTGTTTTGCTGCTTTGTACAGTTCTGTTCTTCCTGGGCTATTTGTGTGTGACATTTCCTTTTCACAATTTGCATGAACAGTTGAAACCAGAATGACAGACTTCCCCTCACGCTTATCCAATTTATCAAACTTACTAGAGTATGTTTAGCTTGATTTTTGTAGCTTTGCTTTGTGAGCTAGAATAGTGTTGTGAATAAAATTTTAGGATTGGACAAGGGAGACAGATACTTAAACTTCTGTTCAGTTATGACTGTGAAGCTCACTTTCTGGTCATGCTGTAATCTTAAACTCTCTTTTGGATTATAACTAGTAAACTGTGATATCAAGTATATACCTAGGAAATCTATTATCAGTTTAGTGGAATTAATTAACTTTATGGATAACCTCCTAAGAGTTCTGCCAGTGGAATTCTTCTGTTCTTGGTAAAGTGGGGAGGGATTATTTTTCCTACTCCTCATTCCTCTGCAATCCCCTGTGTTTGCAAAAATACATCCCTCAGAATCCCTCAGCCCTCAGGGATATATTTTTGGGAGGCACAGGAGGTTGCCCAGGGAAGAGAGATCAGCAAAAATTACTCCTCACCACCCTTGTGCGAGACTGCGAGCAGATGTGGATTCTATCCTGCATATCTGTTTGGTCCTTGAGTTCTTTATCAGAGAAGCAGTAAGACTCTTAATACAATTAATTAGGGATGTGCACAAACCTGTGCTCGGCCGGTGCAGTATGTGTGTGTGTTACTTTTAAGGAACAGGGAGAGTGCTCTCCCCCCTTTCTCCATCGACACTGTCTCAAAAACTCCTGGTGTGGGGCAGCAAGGAGGTACACTGCCACCCCGCACCAGTGGGTTTTGAGACAGCAGTTTTTGAGACGGCAGGGAAAAGGTGGGGAGGGGGATGAGCACTCTGCTTGTTCCTTCAAGGTAACTCCCCCGCAACTGAACCGGCCTGAACTCTGAGCCTCCAAACCGGTTTGGCAATCCGGAAAGAATTGCCTGCGAACACATCCCTACAATTAATTGGATTGTATGAGTAAGGAGTACAATACTCCATGCTAATCTTGAAATATGGCAATTAATTCATTTAAACACATCGACACCATACAAATAGGCAGCATCTATACCAGTTAGTCATCCCTAAGCACTATTGAAATAAATGGGACAAGTTAGAAATGACTAACTTAAGTCTCATTAAGTTCAACGAGACTTAGTCTTTATTAACTTAATCTAGATGCTGCCATGCTGAGCTTCTAGCAGAGATGCAAAGCAGAACTCTTCATACCTTTTTAGTATTGTGAAATGGCCATGTGCTTTGCAACAAGCCCTATGACAGGACCTTCTCAGTCATTGCCCCCAGGCTTTGTAATGGTTTCCTGGCTGGCATCCGCTCCTCAGCTTCCACACAGTTTCTAGAAAACAAGCAAAGATGTGGCTCTTCACACAGGCTTTTAAATGAGATTAGTTTTTACAAACGTTATAACTGCTGTTGCTCTGTGTTTTATGTATTGTTTTAGAGAGGTTTTTAAATTCTTTAAATAGAGATGATGTATATTTATATTTATATTAATAGCTCTACTTTTTGAATTTTAATTGTGTATTTTAACTGTACGGTATTTATAGTAAACTGCTTTGAGATAGTTTTAATGAAAAGTGGTATATAAATTGAAAGTGGTATATAAATTGAACAATAAATATGAGCTGTTATGCCAGTATTCATGAAGAGGCTCTCTGCATTGCAGGAGCACTGAAGAAGGGGGCTATGAGGAAAAAGAAAAGTGCAATGAGGAGAGGTCACCCATGACTCCTATTGCAGCATCCTAAGAGCTATCGGGAAAGTCCTCTCTCTTTCCAACTAGTGCAACCTACTGCTGGCAATATGAAGGAACAAGTGGATTTTTGAAGTTCGTGCACGTGGTATGCTACTTTTAAGTGTTGCATGGTATATATAGAGGTGTGCTGTAGCAGTGGGATAGGCTCAGGCTGCCTAGTCTGTATCAAAACCTCTTTATTTTAAAACTATCCCTTTTTGCATGATGCTAGGAATTTTGCACTGTGGAAGTTAAAATAATTCCTCTCAATTAAATGTTATACTTCCTAGCTCAAAAACAGTGAAAATATGATTTTCACTAACTACTTAGTTGCCCAGGATGTACTGCATGGAAACTAGCAGGTGCAAATGAAGTTCAGTTTAAAGAGGGGAGGAGAGAGGGAAAGTATCACTCCACTGTAGAATTTTAGATTCACTGCTAAACTAGTTTTTTTGTTTCAAATGCAATTGTTAGCCCTTTCTGTAGTGGTTTATGAGAGGGAAAGCTATCTGAAATTTTGACTAGGCAAGTGTCCAGAATGCAGAACTTTAGTATGGGTGGAAAAGCTTTATGACCATAAAAGTACTGCAAGGAACTAGAGGGGTGAGGTGGAAGTTAGATAGGAGAGTAAACAGGTTATTTCCCCTCCCCACTCATGATCTCCTTACCAGGCAGGCAAAAGGTCCTGGGTAGGTCAGCACCAAACTTTCTTTATTGCTGGCACTTCCCCAGCAATAAAAGTCCTCTTGGCCAACAGGTCTGCAGAATATGATGGGAATGTGGTGCAAGCTCTGTTAATGGGGCCACAGTTAATTTTGTATGTTCTGTCGATAGACCTTAGTGTGCTGACAACAGATTTTTTTCCTTCTAATTTTGCTCAGATTTTTATTTTTATTTTTTATTTTTTGGCAAGTGTAGTGTAATGACTAAGAGCGAAGTACTTGGTTTAAGTATCTCTGGAGCTATAACTTCATTAGGTAGTCTTAAGAGAACCTCGCTCCCCTGTCCTACCCCAGTCTGTAATATGGGGATAATACTGATCAATCTTAGAGGCATAGGTAAAACACTCAGATACTATATAGAGGTCGTTCTAGAGAAGAAACATATACAGAATATCAGAAATTACAAGGAGGGACCAACAACAAAATGTTGCAGTATATCCGTGGTGTGGAAGCATTACCCTGTGGCTAACCATGGTGGGAGGAAAAAAAGTTAGCAACAAAGATAGGAACTCCTGCTCTAACCTGGGTATTCATATGCAATTTTGTGTGTGTTCTGTTTGTGGGGGTGGGGGGGCCCCACTGGTGCTTGGTCCCACGAAAGCTTAATTCAGTCCTAAAACTTCAAAAATGAATGTTAAGAAGCAGGGATCTTCAGCTTTGTGCAACTGCTTCAGAGTGGGTGAAGTCCTGTATCTTCTATTGTCTCATTGTGGTTATCTGAACTTCCTTGAGTGTTCCCATGAAGCTGGGAAGTTGTGAGGAAATGCCTTCAAAACTGGCAGGGGCACTGTCTCATAACACCAAGAGACTTCTCCATCTCCAGAAACAGAGTGGGGTTAGCTGACTGGTGAGGGAGCCACAGAGTTTCGGCATTTTCTTCTCTGGGGAATTCCGCCCCCCACCCCAGAAGCAGAAGGGATTGAAGGAGCATTCTTCAAGCTGAGAAATTCCTCCTCCACAGTTGAGGGGGAAAGGAAGGCCTTTTTGCTCAAGCCTCCCTCCCCACCCCCACCTCCTCACTGAGTTTCATTACCTCTGCCCACCTGCTTTTCCTGAACTTCACTATGAGTTCAAGAACATTCCATCCCATTAAGTTACATGGGGGCAGTTTGGCCCCATTAGGTTTTTTTCCCTTCAGACTTTTGAGAAACCAACATATCTGTGGGTCGTCCTGAATCTGCTGGTACCTCCCACTTGTCTGGTTATGTATCCATAAGTATCATAGCATTTCCAGCAGAAATAGCGCATAGATACATATACATCCCCTTGATACCAAATTGCAGACACACAGACACACACACTCTCTCTCCCCCTCTCTCTCAAATGTTTTTATTTCATATCTAAAAATAGGATTGGTAAAATGTAGGGATTTGCACTTGCCTGTATGTGTCATGTTTCCCCAACGTACCGTTATTGGGACATTTTCTAAAGGGCAATAATTTCCAGCTTCCTTGCTTTCAGGTCAGCCAGATAGGCCTGTCCAAAGATTTGGCTTTGGAGCATCTGAGCTGAATCATTTTCACCTTGCTTATGGTCCCGTGTGGAGGCAGCTGCTCTTCCCATTTGCCTCCGCACAAAGTAGTCTATGTGGAGTGCAAGGGAGGGCCCTAAAGGGGGAAGCCGTAGTGGCACTGTGGAAGCCTCACTGTGCAAGGCCCACTCTACATGGAAATAAGCAGGAGGAATGGCCACTTGGGGCCAGAGGTGAGGTAGAAATTATTTGTCTGACACTTTGAAGTCAAATCTTTGCTCAGACCAGATGCCTTTCAGAAACGCACAAGCACAGCACAAATGTAACAGCCCTCTTCTGTTGCTGTTCCCCAGAAACTCATATGCAGTAGCATACTGCAGCTGAATATGGAGGTTTGATATGGTTGTACTGACAAGCAGCAGGTCCCATTAAACTTGCTGCGTGGGACTTGTTTCCAAGTAAGCACATTTAGAATTAGTTTGGGTTTATTTTTGTGGATACACATAAAATATAAAGTCGAATAGAAATCAAACAGGGATTTCTTTATTGCCTTGGGTTTTCTAAATCCTTGAGGACTCCGAGCAGGTGATAAAATTTAACAACAAAAATATACCTGCGAGCCTGAGGTGATTGGAGAGAATGACATCCCCCCCACCCACCCACCCCCGTGCAGCAGCCTTACTTCATTTGAACGCAGATACTGGACTTTCAAGCAATTCTGGGATATTGTGTATTCACCATGGTTTAGTATGAGCTGAGTTAATGCAGTCACATTTTAAAGAGCCGAGATTAGAGCTGTGAAGAACAGCAGGATGCAAGCACAGTGGGACATGGCTGACAGTCAACAATTCGTGTTCTGCATCTTTGAAAAGTCCCATGTGTTCTTACAGTTTAAATTCAGCATCCGTTTAGCAACAAAATAGTGAAGGGTATTTGATTAGAGGATGCTCCCCTGGGAGGCTCTTTGTGGGTGGATTTTTAAAAAAAAAACTTTGGAAGATGGATGAAGATTGGTGCAAGTCACTGTTCCCAGAATCTGCAGGATTGGGGCAACAGGGCCAATATTATCTTATACGTTGGCTGTAACCACTACCAAAGTAAAGTATGTGAAACATTTTGAACATACAAAAATGCTATAGAAATGTGAAGTGTGGCTATTAATCATCTAAACATTTCAGTAGACTAGGCATTGTCTGTTCCTGATTCAGATATGGTAGTCTCTATTATGTTGTGATCACAGGCAGGAAATTCTACCTGCTACCTAGCTAGTGAAAAATGTATCAACAGCTTCTATGAGCCATGATGTAAATGTTTGTTTTTAGGGTTAAAATCAGAAAACCGGCTGGTCTGGTGGCTACTCAAGGATGGGCCTTCTCCATTGCTGTCCCGAGGCTTTGGAACACACTTCCTGCAGAAATAAGAGCCTCCCCATCTCTTACAGCTTTTAAAAGGGCAGTCAAGACGCATTTGTTCACCTAGGCTTTTAATTAGATATTGTTTTAATTGTGTTTTAATAGTTTTAACTTTTTACATTTTAATTGTTGAAATATGTTAATATTTTTATTGGTTGTTTTCATTGTCTTGTAAACCGCCCAGAGAACTTGCGTTTTGGGTGGTATAAAAATATGCTAAATAAATAAAAAAAATAAAACTTTGTTGTGCATTTAAACTCTAGAAACATGTCTTTCACTATGGTTAACCTACTGCAAATATTTCCCCCCAATATTATGAAGAATTATTTATTATTTAAATTTTATGATGAAATAAAATACTGTGTGCATTTTTGAATGAAATTGTGGGGCCCAAAGGCCCCAGTACTTGTAGGAGGCAAGGACAAGGTAGCAATTCCACTCCGGGGTGGTCTGGAGAGGCCTGACAGCTCCATCCAGGTGAGACAGGAGGGCCTGCCAGTGAGGCCAGAGCTGTGGGCAGCTCCGCAGCTGGCAGAGGAGGAATCCACAGCAGCATGGACTAATGATTCAGCCCAGGGCACTGTGAGCAGAGGTCCCAAGAATGCTAGTTTTGGAATGGTAGAGAAGGTTTGTGACATGACATTTTTGGGGTGATAATACTGATCACTTGCCATCAGTCAGTTTGGCATTGTATAATGACAATACTAAAGAATCTTCTACCCAAATAATTATTTAACTGCTCAAAACTCATGTCTCTGGGTGGTCAACAATTCAACTGAGTAAATAAACAACTGAAGACAAGTGGACAGTATACTGTAGAAAGGGTGAGAGTAGATATCCTGACACCATACAAGCTCACCTATCCCCTTTCCCTGGTACCCCTGTGAGCCATCCCTGCTCCCCCTCATTGCCATTACCCCTGCCTCCCTCTTCCCTACCTCACCTTGACGCACCACCTGCGTAGGGTGGGCCTTGTCACAGCAGCCGTGCTCACAGTCCCATTGTCTTCATGTGAGAGTATGCAGTGGTGGACCAATTGTAATCAGCTTGCTTATTTTGTGGTGCATTCTCTCGTAATCCAACATTTCACCTGTAAAATGCCTTCATGTTGTTGCCTTCATATTATGACATGGTTGCAACAGGTTAATGCACATATAGGTGTGTGTTATCCCTGCTGAGCAAAGAAGCATGTTTTTAAAGTGATGATTCTCTTATATTTCATAGTGGGAGAACAATTGTTCCTATCCAATCCCAGCACAGTATCTCTCCAGTGGCTGTTTCTGGTGTCTACCTTATGTTTCTTTTTAAGTTGTGAGCCATTTGGGAATAGGGAAGCATTTTTATTATTATAATAATTTTTTATGTAAACTGCTTTGAGAACTTCTGTTGAAAATTGGTATACTGTAGAAATATTCATAGTAATTCTAAAGAAAAAAGTAAACATTGAAACGTGGTTGGTTTTACAGTATAGAAAATTTAGTGCTATGTACTTTTAAAAAACATTTTGCACAATAGCAAACATTATTATTGGTTAGGTGTAGCAGGGAAATGCTTGACTAACAAGCAGAAGGTTGCCAGTTCGAATCCCTGCTGGTACCATATCGGGCAGCAGCAATATAGAAAGATGCTGAAAGGCATCAGCTCATACTTCGCAGGAGCAGGCAATGGTAAACCCCTCCTGTATTCTACCAAAGAAAACCACAGGGCTCTGTGGATGCCAGGACTTTACCTTTTAAGATGCATCTGGAAGTGCAGGATGTCGGACCTCAAAAGTATGACTCATTCCATGGGCCCAAGGTTGCTGTAAATGTGTGTTTCAAACAGTACTTGCCTGGCCCCAATGTCACATTGCAAACTCTTTTGGCAACTAAGGGAGTTTCAAAAACAGTTTGGAGCTCAAAGTTGAAAACAAAACCTACTAGTTATGCACAAACCAGTAGGTAAGTAGTTCTTTGGATCATGGCCAAACTTTGCTTGCCCTCTATATTGCCTTGTTTTGAAAGACAGACTGATCCCAAACTGAGATTTGTTTTCCAAAATTGAGAATGAACTTATGATTTAAGCAAAAATGTAGGAACTTTAATATTAGAGCTCCAAGTCTGATTGGTTTCGTACTATATAGTGGGCAGCATCTTGCCTAGTACGATCAAGATTCTCTGGATCAGTGCTTATACACAGGTAGGAAAGTACAAGGGTGGGTGGGGATTCAGTTTTTGGTAGGCACAGAGGTCTGCAAAGGGTGGGGGTGGGATTGAAGAAAATCACCCCTCCAGTCCTTGCATGTACAGAACTAGTTGGGATGCTCCTCATTGGCTTTTTATGATGCAAGCTGAACTTTCACGTTGCTGCTGAAGGCTGTTTATCAGACTGTGGCATTCAATAATAAGATGTAAAATCTTAATGCTGAGGAACAGGAATTCAGCTACCATCTATCTTTATAGAAGCATCTGGTGAGTAAAAATAGTAACACAAATGGATCCTATATTGTGCAGCTAATTGTATTTGTGTTTGAATATAGTACTAACCTAATTTGATTTCCCCTGCACAGCCAATTGTAGCCATGTATATATTTTGGCTCCTACTAATGATCCCATCACTTCTGTGTGCTTCAGACTGTGACTGCCTTTTCTCCTCTCTCTTTCTCCTCCTCCACATCAGTGTCTCACACCTTCTCTTGTGATTTTCTTAAGAATTATTTCTTCTGTGATCTCATAGCCTCCGTTCATTCAGTTACATTTATCATGTTCCACTTAAAGCTGTGCACATTCTGAATCTCAAGTTTGATTCCTGTTGATGACAACGAATTGTAGCTAGGAACAAAGCCAGTGTTTGGTTTTACATGGGATGGCATGGAGTTTTTCTTTTCTGAGATAGTGATTCTGGGTGGGTGGGCCTGTGACTGACTGTCTTTTAAGTTAGCTTGCCAGCCTCTGGATGGCCACCTAAGTCACAAATAAAGTCTCCAGGAAATATTTACTGCCTACCATTATCTCTTTGTTTTTGATGACCCATGACACGAAGGTGTATATGAAGGCAAAATCAGGAAACTTCTTATGGAAAAGGCAAATAATTATCAAATAATTTACACTTGAGTATGTCTGGGTGTGCCTCTTTAAAGTAAAGCTGAAGATGTATGTTGCTTGACAGGAAAATATACTTTGTATATGTGGTACTTCTCAGGAATGTACCTAGTGTAGACATGAATTTGGTGAATCCATAGTCCCCAAAAGGCTAGAGTGAGATTCATGTTCAAAGTAGTATGTATTTTGAGGAAGGCCTTTATCTGTTGTGTCCATCATTATGCCCAGGGATGAATTAAAGTGGGCACTAGCCACTCAAATATTTCCTGCTCCCCAGTCACCAGACTGGAACTTTATAGCAAAGTGTCCAAAAATGAAGGTATTGATTATTTTAAATGGCCTTTGTTTAAAGAAGCCTCATTCACTCACTTTGCTGCTGCAGAGCCAGTAGCAGAAGTGAGTGGGAGACTTCTCCAAGCTCTCAGGAGCCAGGCCATCCCCTAGATTCTTTTCTGGCCAGGTGAGACTATGTGTACAGTGAAGTGCATGGTCATCTCCCATGCAGATTTCAGCTGGCCTGGTAATGATCTCTCTCTTCACCCCAGTCTTCCCTAGTATTGAACAGGAAGAGAAAACTGGCCTGGAAGGTTTGACCTAACCCAGAAGACAGTATTTTCTAAAAGAGGTTTGTCCAATTTTCTAAATAAGTTTGAAAGTGTCAAGTAAGCTTCATTAATAAGGAAAATTATTAACAACATTAGTTGCCTTACCTCTATAAGTAATGTATAGCAAAATCCTTCTCATCCTAATAATAATCTTTGCCACCTGATTGTGCCATTAAAATAAAAAGGTTTCAGTATAGGGATGTCTTAGGTTTTGCATTTACTCCCCAAACATTTGTTAGAGGAGTAACTCACACACACACACACACACACACACACACACACACACACACACACACACTGTCATCAATTATTTAATAGGGTGATTATAATTTGGAGTAATTAAATATCAGTCTTCCTTCCTGGGCTTGAACAGTATTAAGGTTTTGATAGATTCAGTAAGACACTTTACAAAACAAAAAACCCTTAAGGGCTTAAACCATTTTCTAGCGTTTATAAAAACTGGTGAGCTGAACAACAAAGAAGTCCAGATTGAGTTACAAGGTTTCACTCATTTCTTAAAATTACCAAGTTTCAATATTTAAAATACTGGCTGACATGTAGACCGGCACTTCACTGGTGCAACAGAGGCTGACGTCCAGATTAAGGCTGTGCCATTTTATTTGATCTCACCTTCTCTCTGAAGCCCATTGTGCAGCCCTCAGGGTCTGCACAATATGCCTTCAGGGGCATATTTTCAGGAGGCACTGTAGACTTCAGAGATAAGTAGTAGAGAATTAGTCTTAGTCTTTTGCATGAGCACAGTGCTGGTCTGGATGTCAGCCACATCCACATTTGCAGCATTTTGAAAACTGAAATATGGTATATGTATGCAAATTATTATTTATTATTTCCACTTTCTTCGGCTATTTAAAATATCTTTTTTCATCATGATTCTACAATATATCTGTGATTTTGGATTAAAGAAGAAAGTAAGTGTGTGTTTGCGTGTGTGCATTGAAACAAGAAGGATTAAATAGCTGTTACAAATACTCAGCTGAATAGAAATAAGAATATCCTTCATTCCCAACATGTTTCAAAGTAAACTCTTTGTCAGTACTGTTGCACACAAAAATTCCTCTGTTGCTATCTCTGAGTTCAAGGCAGTAGACATGGTCAATATACTTAAATGATGCTGACTGACAGAAACAGTGAGGTCATTCACATAATAAAAAACTGTGTTCTACCCAGGTTTGGGAACTGTGTATACTCCCAATTTTTGATTGTGTGGAAGCCAGGGTAGAGGAAAACCTGGGTAGAAGTGATTGTGTGGAAGCAAGGTAGGAGAAAAAGCTACCCAGGTTTTCCTCTAACCTTGCTTCCACACAATCACTTCTACCCAGGTTTTCCTCTAACCTTGCTTCCACACAATCAAAAATTGGGAGTACACACAGTTCCCAGGTAGAACACAGTTTTCGATTGTGTGAATGACCTCAGTGTATTTTGGTCTGAGTACCAGTATTGATAGGGTTAGAATAGATTCAACTAATTTGTTTAACTGTATTTTCTTGAGAAAATGATTTTGACACAAAATGTGTTGAGAATAATGGATATTGCTGGTTCTGCACAACTGTTTCTCCTCTGCATGTGTACAAGTATGTGTTATATGCATGCATTTATGCAAATATAGTTTGGCATTTGAAGTCTTTGAAGTCTCTGAATTGTCTCATTGTTATAGTCCAGTTTTACAGCATTTAATGCCAAGCTGAGCAAAGATTGCCTACCGATTCTTTTTCTGAAAAGTGTGTGTATGTGTATTGGAATGACATAAGACCTGACATACATCTGAAGTAAAATTCTGAGTATCTCAGCTGCCCTTAAAAAACAAACAAACAAACAAAACCCTTTGAAGGAGCAATTTCTAGAAAATGTCACTTTAATCTGTGCTAGAAATAAATTATTTAATAGAATCCAGTTTCGATTGGCTAAGTAGAACTAGAGCTTTTCATTGCCCTAGCAGTCCCCTTATGATAATTCAAATTCACTTTAACATTAATGTTTTTTAAAGGAACACAGTTTAAGTGTATTAAAAGTATTTTCTCCTAAAATCAGTGTGGTAATTGTTTCATGGGAAGTATTTATTTGTTATTTATTGTTAAATTTATATACCGCCTTTCATTAAAACAAGGTGGTTTACAGCAAAATTTAAAAACAAGATTGTAAAAATGGCATAATTAAAATATTAAGCTAAAAATATAAAACAAATCTGATTTAAAAATTATAAAAACAATACAAAGAGCAACAGCAGAGACAATCATATAAAAGCCTGGGTAAAAAGCCAAGATATAACATGCTTTCTAAAAGCTGTGATAGAGACTGAGGAGCGAATAACCACCGGGAGAGCATTCCAGAGTCTGGTGGCAGCAACAGAGAAGGCCCTGTGCATGACAACTGAGCCTCCCTAATTGTCAGCACCCAGAGCAGAGCCCCCTCAGATGACCTCATCAAGCGGGCAGCAACCCTTGGGAGCAGGCAGTCACTCAGATATCCAGGGCCCAAACCATTAAGGGCTTTAAAGGTCAAAACCAGCACCTTGCCTGTCCAAGCCATATTGATATGTACAACTCAGAACATGAGGTAGAACCATTGTATACCATGTTCACATTAGAGTAGGAAAACTGTACATGATGTCCTCAATGTGTGTGAACATGGGTGGGAAACTCACTACAGGGATGCTGATGCTCTAGTTCTTAGTGATCAGTAGACTCTGAATTGTCTTCAGTGATGGGAATCTATATCTTCTTCCCTCCCTCCCTCCCCAGTCCCCACCCACCCACAAACAATTCACAGGATTGCTAGTTCTGTGTGGACTGTAGAGCACTGCTTTATGTATGCATCTGCTTTATCAACTTTTGCACCAGCTTGAACTGTGCATGGGATATGAATACATCAGTCTGGACTCTTACATGAAATTTATATGTAGTATGTATTCTCATTTATTTGCTATTCTAACAAAAGCTGCTACTCATGGTATCACATAGCATAATTTCATGAACTAAATTAATGTCTGAATGTAGAGGCATCTTTTTGTTCTGAGGAGGCTGTGCAGTATCTCTTATTAACTCCCTTGGATACTCTTGGTGGTCAAAATGAAAATGAAAATTTACCCCTCACTCTTGATTAAAAAAACATAATAGGCAGTTGCTGCTGTGTATTTATTGGGAGAAGAGCACAAAATGGTGGGATATTGGGTCCCTGGAGATGTTGACTTGTCCCTGTACTTCCACCAGGGGAGATTTGTCTGTACAGTTAAAAATTGTTTTTAATCTATGAATTAGGAGCAGGGATGAGGTGCATGAGGACTGAGACTGCTCTTGTATTTGGTCAATTTGTGGTCATGTTTTTTTGTAAATTTGATTAAGAGCTTAATAAACAACCTAATGGGCCTCCAAAAGGAGCAGAATGGGACACATTAGTGAACACATTTTTATAATTAAAAATAGAAAGAAGAGAAAAAGAAATGTTCACTTCAAAAGTAAAATTAAGCTCTAGCGGATTCTGAATTTATTTATACTTTGAACAAACTTTTTGATTGTATTGTGTTGCCCCTTTGTCTTTAGATTTGAGAGAGGACCATAAATAAAAATAAGGGACTTTTGCGTCAACATTTTTTGCCTTCCTTCGCTGCTATTTGTATCGTTGCTGTAATTATTATAATATAAGCATTCCTCCATCATGTATAAGGATGCAAGCATAAAATGTAGCCATGGTTTACGTTCTTGAAACATAATGTAATTAGTTAATTGAAATAGGTAAACCATGGTTGATGATTGGGTAAGCAACCTAGTATTTGAAACAATGGAAGTGGTTGATACAGTTCCTTTATCGCTCCATCATTTCTGTTGCAAGGTAACAAGCAGGTCTCTCTGCTATCTCTATCTCTTGGAGTTAGGGCTTAACTTGGCAATCCATAAAACAATATACTAAAGCAGTTTTTAAAAGTCTGGATGTTTGAAATCCTAACCAGACTTAAGGTAACAAACCATATTTGGTACTGTGGTTAAATGTTAGGTCTACCAGCTCACACTTACCAAAAATAAAACCCTACAGATATAAGCAGCAGATACAAAAGCTGTGCATTAATTCTTGCTGTACATGGGCTAGGGTTCAGTAGTCTAAAACAATTTGTTTGCGAAAGTTCGACTCCTCTACAAAGCAATTTGTTTTATGGGTTGATAATCCCGTTTAATATGGAATGGATCTTTTTGTTTGTCTTGATTACAAGGAGTGTCCTGGAATACTAGCTGGCTGTTGTCTGATGCCTGCAAAAGTTCACTGCATATCAGTAAAGAGGTCTTGAACAGAAGTTTGTATTTAATGGGGAACCAGCTGCAGAGAGCATAATTCTGTGTTATTTGCCTTCAGCCATCTGTGGTGTTAAGCAGATGGTACACAGAATATCATACCTGCTGCAGTTTTTCTTTTGGTTCAGGTTCATTTCAGGTCTTGGTGATAAGAAGTTATATAAAAGACAAAAGCGTTGTATTCTCGCCTGTTTGGCACTCTCTACCAAACTCACACTCCTGAATTTCTTGCTGCTTGCTAAAGCTTGCAGAAGGGAAGACAGAAACGGTTTTTCTTTTGGCATTCTATCCATATTGCATTGCACAAGATTACAGGAAACCAAACTGCACAAGTGCAGTAGTTAAAAAAAACACCAAAAAAACATGCCCTCAGAAGAACTTGTCTCCTCCTGTTACCCCAAAGTGTCTGTAATAGTTGCACTTTGAAGAACTGCAATTTTCTTCCGTAAATTACAAAAACCAGCAAGTTTCACACTGGGTATATTACAAAATATACCCAGTGTGAAGGAATATTTCTTCCCTTCATCTGTTTTTGAGATGGTATTAGAGAACACACCATTTTTTGAATATTGAATATTAGAAATCTTTGTAGCCTGACATCCATTTATGTGCTAACTATTACATATAAATAATCTGTTAAAGCCACCTTTCCGTTTCGTTGTGTAGAACAATTGATGTTGATCCCTAGATGTCATTTGAATCCCGAGCATTCTTACGTGGTAGACCACATTGCTTTTTTACTCAGGGTTCAAGCGTCAATAACTGTCCACATCAGATTAGAACCAGGGTTTAGATTGAGTGTGGTCCTGATAAATAAATACACATATCAGGGGCGTAACGATAATAGGGCAAGGGGAGACAGTTGTCTGGGGGCCCATTGCCTTGGGGGGGCCCACCAGAGGCAAGTCACATGACTGACTCCCCCAGATGCACACCCACCTGGGCTTCCTTCCGTTGTATTCATCCTCTGAAATTGATGTGAGTGTTAAGACCGGGAGCTACCAAAACAACAAAACCTATATCTATATCTATATCTATCTATGCCTCATTTAAGATTTCTTTACTTCATAAGCTGAGCTTCAGTGAGGGGAGGATTCATTTTAAAATCTTGTCTCTGGGCCCACTCCAACCTTGCTACGCCCCTGACACATATACTGTAAATACAATGTGGCAGAGCTTTACAGTTGCAAAAAAAAAAAAAGAAAGAAAGAAAAAAGGAGAAAATACTTTCTATAAAGGTTGCACGTCAGTAACGTGTTTGAATCTCAAAGAAGCATTTTAGAAAAGAGATGACCATGCACAAGCTGTTGACCCAGGCAGGAATTTATTCTGCTTCTTTATACACTGGCAAATAGGGATTTTATTCATCCCGCCCCCTGCTCCCAATACAGACCCCATTTCCTCAAATCAGCAGTTGTTTGAAGGCAGATATATGGCTATGTAAAGGTGGCTCAGTCCGGTAACCTGCAAACCTCTAGAAGACAACTTGCAGAGTGTTCACCATATTAGTCTGTTGCAGTAAAAACAAAAAGGAGTCCATGGCACTTTAAATATGAAAAATGCAGTATAAGCTTTTGTGGACTAGAGCCCACCCCTGCATTAAGTGTTATCTTCAGTTGGCAGGTATACAGTATATAGACTGCCATCTTCTTAGCATACCACAGGAGAGTTCATTGACTCATAGCCACTATCCTCTTAGCATCATATAGACAGAGGAATTCTGCATGAACCCTTCCTGGTGGTCATAACAGTGGACTGGATTTTTACATATAATAATTTCAAAACGATGCCCAGGCCAAGATGTTCAGAAAACAGTATTTGCAAACGTTGCAGGGACTCGCCAGTAGGACCTCCTCTAAAGCAAGGTTACAGAGCCAGTGTAGGTTCAGTAAGTGGACTGGCTGGAGCAAAGGCAAAGCTGGTCAAGCCTGTATTAGTGCTTTGGTACAGAGCTGATGGTAGGTAGCATGACAGTGGGATCGAACTATTCTGATAGGGTAATTGAATAGCAAAAAAATTGGTCTGCGAGGCAAAAGTCATCAGAGCAAGGTTTGCAGAAGCCAGATGGAATAGCCTTGCCAGCTTTTGAACCAGCAACTGGTCTGTACTATTGCAAGGCTTAAATGGAAGCTAGCAGGACTTCACCCATCTGTTTCCTCAGGGTTCTATCTGCTGGAACTGTCTCTTGATTCTGTTTCTTCCTCCTGATGAGGAGGCTTTTCCAAGCCAAGCTGCTCTGCTGCCAGCTGTGTGCTCCTACAAAGTTTCTGGCCTAGAGTCGGACCCAGCACCAGTCTCTCCCCAACAGTACATTTGGAGGTTTCTGCTCCTGCAGTTTCCATGGGGCTTGCGACTTCAGTGGCGGCCCTGTTCCAGGGGCTCTGCTGTCTCAGGGTCAGTGGAACCAGCTGGAGTACCTTTGCAACTATCTCTTTGAGGTTGCTGTCTATACAGGACAAGCAGACCAGTCTACACAAAAGAATGTGCTAATTGCAAGGAACAGAGGCAATACCTAAAGTGACATAAAACTTGACATTAAAAATGACAATATTCAGAAATCAGTGGAATAACTGTACACTCTGAGGATATTCTGCTGCTGACTTGAAGGTCACTGTTCTTCAACAAAGGAGCTTCAAAGGGAGACTCCAGCATGTAACTGTTGTATTATCAAGAGGTTTGATGTGTATTATTTTCAGGTTTAGATTAAGGTAACTGTTGCCTATTAAATGACAGGTGTTAATTAGCATAGCAAGTCTAGGAAGATTTTGGCATCACCAATAACACCACCATCCATAAGACTCTTCAACATTTCCCCTAAAAGACAGAATCCATCATCAAACATTGCAAGGAACGGAGAACATACTTAAACTAAAGATATTTTGCTTGTCTTCTTAGCATGAAGTGTTTTTTGGGCAGTGACCAAACTGAGAAGTTTGGGCAAGCAGCAGTGCTGAGAACCTGGACAATGAATGTGTTCTTCATAACATATAATATAACACAATATTTGAAGGATTACTGCCTTCAAATCTTAGCCACTTGCGTCACAGACTTCTGGGAAAATTAAAGAAGGAATCTCCAACATTTGGTTCTATTTGCAGCGTTATGATTTATTCAGAACATCTGCCCACAGGAAAGTTAAACCTTTTTTGATGTGTTTTTTTTTAAAAAGACTTTGGCCCACGTCCCCACCCCCGGCATGTCTGTTGAATGATTTCAGAGACTTCAGTGGAACTTTATTGAAGCTTTATTGAGTAAATAGGGTATGAATTGTAATGCTAGTTAGCCACAGTGAATAACATTTTATAGATTTGATTGTTGATTGCAGCTTGGTTTTCCAGTTTCAGGTGCTTATAGGTTGTTTGTGCTATGTATTTCATAATATTGATGATGATCCCGTTTTGGTTAGTGGTTACAATGTCCAGTAAGCATTAAATCTTAGATTTTTGCAGCACATGCATGCTCCAATTTCTGATTGGGTGAACCTGTAAAATGTTGGCTGGGTAAATATTGGGTCTGTACTATGCCAACCTGACATTGCTGAAAATTTCTGGTTCATAACTGGAAATTGGGGGTGCATTCTGTTTTCATTGTCTGAACTGATCCAACAGATAGACTTATTAAATATACTTATTCTTATTCCTTGCAGCTTCTATCACACTATCCCCAATAGCAGCGTCCAGGGAATTATCTATGTAATCTGCTGAATGGCACAATTGACTAATTGTATATCTGAAGTGAGTATCTGAATTAGTAGTGAGAACTGTAGTCTTAAGCAGGATGTTATCCACACTTAAAATGTTGCAGGTCCAATTAAATTGTGATTGGTGCCTTAATAGCTACATGCATCTATGCCCCTGGTTTTTTCTGCATTGTGCTCCACATAGGACTTACTAAATTTCTGGAAGCAAGAAAGCCTAAACATGATATATGCTGCTTACTGAGGTGGAGTAGAAAGGGAGGGATGCACATGCAAAGATGTGCAGACAAGAAGCTTGTGATACTAAAGGAGTTAATGTTATGCAGTGATTCTACCTCTGTGATAGGAAGTGTAGGAACAGTGTGCTCCCTGCAATACATTGCCATCTGAGCTGTAAAGGTTTCAATACCATGGCAACACAGAAGGACCAATTGTGTTCAAGGTGTAGGTATTAATAATTTCAGAAGGAGAGGTTAGGATTTTGTATGTGCATATCTGTGTATGGAGTAGTGGTAAGCACTCTGCATGTAGACCCCCTCCCTTCTTCATCTTGCATAAAGTTTAGTACTTGGAAAGAACTAAAGTGACCTACACATTTCCCTTTGTGTTTCTCAATACTCTATACATATTCCCCTCCCCACAAATTTAGGACAAACTGCAGATACTGACATGATAAAAGGCTTATAGAAACACAAATATGCAAACATTATATGTCTGTAACACTGAAGTATGAGATCAAGGTAATAAAAATGGCCCCTGAAGATCCAGGTTTCAGCAAGGGATTGCAGAAGAAAAGGAATTTCTTCTCCCCTCAGACACAATGCTTTCCTGCTGATCATATCCTCCTCACTGTTTTCCCTCTGCCTCCTGCAGGCTTCCTCTTGCCACCCCTAACTGAGAAGCGGAGCTCTTCTCAGTGGTCTGCTTTCTTTCTTTTTGTTGTTACAGAAGCTATAAGAATATGAGGGGAAAGTAAATTGTGCCCTGATTATTTGTATCTATTCTACTTCTGACACTGGGCTATTGTGCATATTGGCTGCAGAGGTGGGATTTGTTGAGATGTCAGGGTTGCAAAGAAGGCAGATGGAGAATCTCTGCTCTTGCAGTAGAAGCATCTGGAGTACTAGTGTTAGCAGGTTAACCAGGCAGCCATAAATCTGGCTTTGTTGAGTGAATGAAGATGTATTTGCAGCTGTTTTTGCACTAGAATGTGTAATAAAAGATAATATGATGTTTTTGTTTTCACCAAGATCATACCAGTGTAACTGCAAGAAGAATACACACCTCTGTGCTTTTTTAATATGCTTAATGACTAAAATCAGTCACCCAATCTTGATTTCCGTTGTCTCTTACATAGAATAATATTAGAAGATATAATGATTTTATTCTGAGATGATTTGGGGGGGGGGGTGTTCATGAACTTTTTTGTTTTAAGGTTGCTGTGAGAACATTATGTAGATATTTATCGGCATAATATGTCTATAACCGAGTCTGTGAATGCCCCTAGATAAGAATCTTGGATTCAGCTTGCTTATTCCTCCAGAAAAGGTTCTGGTTTCTGGTAACATGAAAGGGAAAATTCCTCCAGAAAAGGTTCTGGTTTCTGTTCAGGCTTGCAAGCAGCCATTTGCCTGATCACCTGTGGTGAAGAAGGGTTGACTGCAGGCAATCAGGCAGAGTAAACTGGTGTTTCTTAAAGATCAGAAACTACTAAAATAAGCATGTGTGGGTGGGCAGGAAGGCAAGTATATATTTCTGGATATATCCAGAAATATTATGTGATCTAGCAATCTTTGTGGATTTATTTACAAGTCTGTGGCTGCATTTGGACATCACATGAAACGAGTTACACATAGCCGAGGTTGCATGTCTATGGCATGCATTCAGCTCCTGCCTGTAGGCTCCCAGGGGCATCTGGTAGGCCACTGTGTGAAACAGGATGCTGGACTAGATGGGCCATAGGCCTGATCCAGCAGGGCTGTTATTATGTAAATGCATGCAACCGAGGCTTTGCAACCCAACCATGATTCCAAATTACCTCCCAAACCAGAATTTGCACCTGGGATTACTTCTCGGGTTCACAAGCAAAGGGGAGATTCCCAAAGGGTGGTGGGGTAACTTGCCTTCCTGCTGGTGGCAGGGACAGTGGCGATGGGGATCCTCTAAATCCCTGCAAGATCACTTAAAAAATGAAATTAAGTGCAAATATGTAAAATTGGATTTGATCCAATATTTCTTGAGTGGATGAAAAATCTATCCTTGCATGTACGATATGCCAAAACCTAACTGAGCTTGTAGAGTCCATGTATCATCAATCTACAGTCCTGGATACAGGATGGTTAGATGGCATTGAATCAGTTGAATTTAAGTGTGCAGGGCAGCGGCCAAAATAAAAACCCAAGCGTGAATGTAGCAAAAAGGAGCACTTTAATCTAGGGATGTGCACTAACTGGTCCGGAGGCCATTGTGTAGAGGCCTCCAAACAGGTTTGAATGTGGCACAGTTCGAAGGTTCGGCACTGGGGGGGGGGTTGCACTTACCCCTCCCAACACTTCCCCCCGCCAGCACTCCTTAAAAAAAAAAACCTTCTTGAGGCAGCAGTGTACCTTCCTGCCGCCCCTGCCCCTGTATACACATTGTATACACACCCACACACAATATGAGTAAATGTACACCCAGTGCGCATGTTCGAAATGAACATTACAACTGAGCATTGTAAACTGGGTTCAAGATTGCTATCAGGAGCGCTAGTCCTGTAACTGCAGGTAGCAAACCTGTTCATTGTGATATTTCACTGGACCAAGGAAAGATGAGAGTGAAGCATTGAAAATTGCTCTAGAATGAGAGGAATAAAAAGAAAGAACCAAGAAATAGGTGTCGGGGCGAAACCCAAAGGACGGAACTGTAGTGTTGGTGCAAAACCTTGGGTTAGGGTGGTATAAAAATGCACTTAATTAATTAATTAAAAATACCTAGCGAAAAATTATCAACACCCTCACCAAACTACACTTCTTAGAATGGTTTGAGGATAGTCATACCAGTTAAACTGGTACAAAACTGATGTGTTTGTAGCATGGATATATCCAGAAATTGTAAATGATAAACAGGAAAGTGATGGAAGATGAAATTTAAAGGGAATGGTGCTACTCCTTGGGAATAGTAATAGTAATAATAAAAAAGCATCCTGTTCACAAGGAGAAAGAGTTAATAAAAGGAGTGTGAAGAAAAGAACAGGGTAAGAGACCAAATGAAGGAAAATGCGAGGAAAGGGCCTTATGAGTAATAGCAGAAGTTAACGGTGTAATAAACAGGATGTAGAAATGCTAATTTTTCATTTCTAAATATGAGCACCAAAGTTCAAGTTGAGGGTAGGGACCCCGCATAAAGGAATGTATTCTGTAGATAAAACACTAGTGAGTGATGCTACTAAGGCAGGGCAAGTCAGCTAGGAATCTGAATGGATTAAAGCAGAAACTTGCTACTTCTGTGCCTACTGAATAGCAGGAGGAAATCATATATTACTCTGTTGTTATGCTATCTGATGGCAAATATATTTTATTTTATCCCCAGAGAAGAACTGAAATGTGAAGCTCCATGTAGATTAGGTGAATCGTAATACAGTAGGATTATTAAATTGGATCAGCTGGGATCAAAACCAGCAAAAGTGGAAAAATATGTTTGTGGTTTCAGCAGGGTGTTCAAGAGGTATTTGTGTATAATACTACAATTTGTGAAATAACTTCCCATGCACAAAATAAGTAGCCACGTAAAAAGCCAGCATACATTTGTGTTCTGTATCCTGGGATTTTAGTTTGATGTTTAAGGAGGTTAGATGAATTACACATTGAGCACTTTTTCATGTAAAACACGTCTTGTGTTTTGTAGAATTAAGCCCATTGATGCACTTTAGTTTTATTAAGTGCACTTTTATTAAGTGCTTGACTTGATGTACACAATCCTTGTTTTAGTTGGTGTTTCTTCTGTGTATAAGTGCCATATTGTGTGCAGTTTCACCCACTCACACTGTCAGGTCACAGTAGTTTATAGTGGTGTGTACGAATTGGATTTTGTGATTTGATTCATGAATTGTCGAATTGAGTCTATATTTCCGTAGAGAGCAGGTCTACCCTTTAAATCCAATGTGGATTTAATAACTTGAACTGCACTGTTTCTGAGAGAGCTGGTTTACCAATTGGGTTTAATGGGTAGGCCTGCTCTCTCAGAAAACCTGTTGGTAGACCTGCTCTCCCCACAAAAAACCAATCAGAAGCAGTAGAATGGACAACAAAATGGTGAATTGAATCAACAATTTGGTTTAATCAAATAAGGCTAGACTTCATTTGACCCCTAGAATTGTCATTGAGGTCAATGGTGATTGATTCGAAGTTGAATATTTCAAATCAACCTAATTCAAATCTATTCATCCTCAAATCGCAGTACACATCCCTAGTAGTTTATTTTACTAGTTTGTTTTAATTGAAGTGTATGGTTAAGTTGCAGGTGAGAGGTTATCTTTCACTCTACCAAATCACAAACCCCAGATCACCCATAGAGGTCATTATCACCTTCCTTCTCTTTCCTCTAAGGACTGAATGAGAAATTCTAGTGCATGAAGCATCTCCCTAATTGATATTTTATCTTCATTTTGTTTATACTCCCTGCTCCTTCTTTCCAAATCACCTTGCCCAACTACTTTCTCCCTCTTTCCCACAAGGGCTTCTGTGAGGTTTGCTTTAACAGGTATGCATTTGGAAACCCACTGGAGGTATGTGGATTTTGGGTTGAGAAATCAATAAGCACTGCCTTCCTTCTGCTGTTTCTCCCTCACCTCACTTCATATTGCCTCCTCGCAGTTGTGTTCAAGGTAGAAGTATTCATACATTCCAAAGAGCCATCCTCCTAAAACAGCTTTTCCTGTAAAAACTCGGGAGCCATGGGTGTTTCGGGGTGGGGGAGACATATATTTGCATGTAATGCCTTATTTAGTCCTGAGTACTCCCGGCATGTCGAACCTTGCGGTATGTAACTGGAAAACATGATGGATCCATGTCAGGCCTATGCAATTTGAGACCCACCGAACTGAATACATTATAGTAGTGCACTAAGAGACTCAATATGTGGGATCTGTGTTCCTGGGAGGCACAATAGAGGGTAAGTGCATTGTGTTTGGCTTGGGGTGGGTGGGGCAGTGTCACAAATTGAGCATTCCTGCAATATATACATGCTCATAGACTTCCATAGACAAACATACCTTTATGTGAAAGATACCACAGGATAGGTGAGAGCCATTTCTGTACTTGACACCTACTAAACACCTCTCTTTGTTTTAGATTTACAGTGTCAGTAGTTTCCCCCACTATCATTATGGGGCACGTTGCTATGTAATGATTCCACCTCCACCCTCGCCACCTGCCTGCCCAAATAGCATATAGTAATTTGTATTAGTCACTCATTTCTCTATGTATCAATTCACTTATGATCATTTCTGTGTATGTGTTGCAGCAGGTTTTTTCATTCCAGGCCAGTTTGGCTTTTTAAGTGGAAATGTCAAGCACCTTCAGGTACTGGAAACATAAACTGTGTGCCTGCCTACCGAGCCGCAAACACTCAAGCCCCAACCTATGGGGGCTGAGAGATGTCTGGCAAGCTTTGCTGTGCCAGCGTGAGCCTTTGTAGTGTCTGGAAGAAGATGGGATAAAGTTGCTGCCAGTGCTGCCTCTCTGCATATCATTGCTTGCATGCTGATATGACTTCTCATGGGGCTTGAAGTCCTCAGGCTTCCTGTTGCTGAAGGCTGCCTGCTTGTAAGCAGAGCACAGAGCAGTTGGGATATAATATCAACTCTAGTACCAGGAAGAATTTCCCACTCTGGTTCTTCTTACTTTCTGTCACCTCTGTCCTTCTGGGCATTGTCCTTGAGGAAAGCTCTGTATACTCCCTTCCTGTCCTGCTCAGTACTACTTTTAATTCCTAGATTTGATCCCAGGATCCTCTGCTTCTCTTGCTAACTGAGCAAAGACACAAGTTTTAAAGTGGTGATTCTTTTTGTATTTATCAGGGGAGAGCAACTGGCCCCATCCAGCACAGCAACCCTCCAGTAATTGTTGCTGATGTCTACCTTATTTCTTTTTAGATTGAGAGTCCTTTTAGGAGAGGGAACAGTCTTCTTATTTATTTAATATTTACTTATGTATTGTATTTATTAATCATTATGTTTCTGTGTAAACCACTTTTAGAGCTTTTGTTAAAAAGTGGGATATAAATATTCATAGAAGTATTAGGAGATGGGCCATACATGGCTCAGTGTGGAGCACATGGCATGCATGAAGACAGTTCTAGGTTCAGTTTCTGGCATTTCTAAGATCTTGGGTAATGGAGATTGGAGAGTCCTCTGCCTGAGACCTTGAAGAGCCAGTTCAAGTAGACCAATAAGTAGACCAATAAGGTAGTTCCTTATATAACCTGGAGAAGAGATAATGTGTATTATTTAATATGTAAAATTCAAGATGAGTAGTAAATGTGCTACATGTGAAAGTTCCTGATGCTCTCCTGGAATGTTTGATAGCAGCTTGCAGTCTCCAAAAAGCAACATTGATCAGAGCACTGCAAGATATTCCCCTCAGGGGATGAACCCGCTCTGGGAAGAGCAGAAGGTTTCAAGTTCCCTCCCTGGCTTCTCCAAGATAGGGCTGAGAGAGATTCCTGCCTGCATCCTTGGAGAAGCCGCTGCCAGTCTGTGAAGACAATACTGAGCTAGATAGACCAATGGTCTGACTCAGTATATGGCAGCTTTCTATGTTCCTGTGTTAGGGTAGACACTTTAACTAAGTGCTTGAAGTGTTTGACACCATCTTTTTCAATATCCTTTTAATTCTGCAAGGATATTTTATCTTATCTAACCTTGCAAAGAAGGCCAGCTTTTCATATGTTGAGGTTGGAGACTTTGGCTGTAAGATAGTTTCAAGCCCCTGAATGAGCCATCTGTGTAGATGCTGCCCCTTCTTCCTTCACTCCTCTTCTTTTCTTTGTTATGTCCAGACAAATTGTGGCTTGAGTGATCTTGGTTTGTAATTCTGGTTTAGGGATTGCTCAAACCACAGTTTACAAGTTTGGATGTTATGGTAAACTGTGTTTGGACAAAAACAAGTAGTAAGGAATAAATCCCCATGTACAAAAGAAAGAGAGAAAGGGAACATAGGAAACTGCCATATACCGACTCAGACCATTGGTCTATCTAGCTCAGTGTTGTCTTCACAGACTGGCAGCGGCTTCTCCAAGGTTGCAGCCAGCACTCTCTCTCAGCCCTATCTTGGAGATGCCAGAGAGGGAACTTGAAACCTGTTGCTCTTCCCAGAGTGGCTCCATCCCCTGAGGGGAATATCTTTCAGAGCTCACACTTCTAGTCTCCCTTTCATATGCAATCAGGGCAGATCCTGCTTAGCTAAGGGGACAAGTCATGCTTGCTACCACAAGACCATCAGGGGAAAGGGGAAATGTGTGTATACACACACACACACACACCTCATTCATGTTTCTCCAAACCACAGTTTGGATGACTGTCTGAATGTGGTTACTTGCTTAAGATTTTCTTAACTTGCTTAAGATCTTATGGCAAGTTCATGGCTGAGCTTTAATTTGTAGTGGTGGACTTTGTTCATAGTACCTGCTCTATGCCAGCTACAAACTGCAAGTATTCTTAGGTTTACTCTGTTGACCAAATTTGTTTCTGTGGTTCTATGGAAAATGTGCCCTAGATTGTGGATCTTCTCTATACATGGTGGCTTATGTGGACCCCGTTCTATGTGATAAGATATAATTGTGAACAAGGCCTGGCTTTTTTGTATTTGTACCTGTATCATAGTTGTGGATGGAAGAGGGCACCTATACTTCCTCCTTTGTCTGACTGGTTGTCATTGAAAATGATAGCACTTCCAGTGTGACTCTTCTAATACTGCTGGGAACACTCCCATGCCTTTTTGCCTTTTTAGAGAGTTGGCCCAGAAGAAGAATAACCTCAGGCTAATGAGGGCAGGGAGACTGTCTCACACTCACACATCAGTAAGCATCTCTGAGCTCTTGACTTTGGCCACCTTTTGGATATCTCACTGACTGCAGAGAGGAAAACTGACTGTCGTGGCTTGCTTCCTTTAATGAAGAACAGCTCCGGCAGCCAATAGCAGCTGGAACGAGGGAGGAGTTTCCTCCCTCAACTCAGTTTGCTAAAGTGGGAAACTGCGGTGCCAGTGTTCAGACGTAATGCTGCCACCACAGAATTGGAGTTAACAGTGGTGAAACTCATTACAAACTGAAGGTACAAAATAGAGTTTGGGGAGAGAAACTGCGGGACCATTTCTGAATGAAACTAAGGGTGTCCGCATTCGGACATACAATTAACAAAACCAGCCAGATTATCATTTTAATTCGTTTGTTTGTTCACTTATTTTTAAATTAAGTGCATGCTTCCTTCTTCCTAGGAATGATATTCAAGATGCTTAACAAATCATCCAAACAAAATATTTAAAAAATCAGTTGTTGACTTCTGCTACAGCCAGCTACTGCTCACCAGCCAGACTTCTGTCTTTCTCATGTATACTCTTGTTCCTTTTAATTACTTCTGTTGTGAATGGACTGCATAGGGTATTTTTTCTGCTGGCAATTGCTAAAATACTGTCTTCCTCATGTTCTCCTGTCAAGCACTTTCTTTTCACTGGATCTTGCCTGGGACCAGCTGCTACAGTGCTTTCTCTATCAATTCTCAAGCTCATATTCTAAACCTCTCAAAGTCTTGGAGTTCTGTTGATTTGCTCAAAATTGGCATATGCTAATTTCAATAAACTGAAGCCAGAATTGTGGTAAGTGTTATTAAGGAAGCTTTTCACCCATTGCGTGTTATAGGGTCAACTATAACAATTAATTTCATTCGGAAACATACTGGCAGCCAATGCAGTTCTTTTAGAATCAGTGTAATGTCTCCCTTTGTGTTGTCCAAGAGACCACTCTGGCTGCCACATTCTGAATCAATTATAGTTTCCAAACTACGTGCAAAGGCAGCCCCATGTAGAGTTCATTATAGTAGACAAGCCTAGAGGTTTCCAGCATATGCAACACCGTTTTAAAGCCATTTGTCTCCAAAAATGGACATATCTGGCATATCAGCCGAAGCTGATGAAAAGCACTCCTGGCCACTGACTCAACCTGAGAGATCAGGGAGAGTTTGGGATCCAGGAGAACTCCCATCATGACAAGAGACGATGTTCTAAACTTTCTGGAAAAACTGAAAACTAACAAATCACCAGGGCTGGATTACATCCATCCAAGAATCCTCGAAGAACTCAAAGGTGAAACTACCGACCTCCTTGCTAAAATATATAACTTATCCCAGAAATCGGGCTCTATACCAGAGGACTGGAGAGTAGCAAATGTAACACCGATTTACAAAAAGGGATCCAGGGGTGATCCGGGAAATGACAGGCCGGTTAGCTTAACGTCCATTCCAGGCAAATTGATGGAAAGCATCCTCAAGGATAAAATTGTAAAGCACATAGAAGAACAGGCCCTGCTGGGAGTGAGCCAGCATGGCTTCTACAAAGGTAAATCTTGCCTCAGAAACCGTTTGGAGTTCTTTGAGAGTGTCAACAAGTGTGTGGATCAAAGTGATCCAGTTGACATCGTATACCTGGACTTTCAAAAAGCTTTTGACAAAGTTCGTCATCAAAGACTTCTGAGGAAACTTAGCAGTCATGGGATAAGGGGACAAGTACATGTGTGGATTGCTAACTGGTTGAAAGACAGGAAACAGGGTGTAGGTATAAATGGAGAGTTTTCACAATGGAGGGAAGTAAGAAGTGGGGTCACCCAGGGATCTGTATTGGGACCAGTGCTTTTTAAATTTATTCATAAATGATCTAGAAGCAGGAGTAAGCACTGAGGTGGCCAAATTTGCAGATGACACCAAACTCTTTCGGGTAGTGGAATCCAAAATGGATTGTGAGCAGCTCCAAAAGGATCTCTCCAAACTGGGTGAATGGGCGACAAAGTGGCAAATGTGGTTCAGTGTTGGCAAGTGTAAAGTGATGCACATTGGGACGAAAAACCCCAACTTCAAGTATATGCTGATGGGATCTGAGCTGTTGGTGACTGACCAGGAGAGGGATCTTGGGGTCATGGTGGACAGCTCGTTGCAAGTGTTGACTCAATGTGCGGCAGCTGTGAAAAAGGCCAGTTCCATGCTAGGGATCATTAGGAAGGGGATTGAAAATAAAACTGCTAATATTATCATGCCTTTATACAAAACCATGGTGCGACCACACTTGGAGTACTGCGTACAATTCTGGTCACCACATCTAAAAAAAGGACATTTTTGAACTAGAAAAGGTGCAGAAGAGGGCAACCAAGATGATCAGGGCCCTAGCGCACCTTTCTTATGAGGCAAGGCTACAACACCTGGGGCTTTTTAGTTTAGAAAAAAGACTACTGCAAGGAGACATGATAGAGGTCTGTAAAATCATGCATGGTGTGGAGAAAGTGGATAGAGAGAAATTCTTCTCCCTCTCCCATAACACTAGAACCAGGGGTCTTCCTATGAAACCGATTGCCAAGAAATCTAGGACCAACAAACAGAAGTACTTTTTCACACAATGCATAATCAACTTGTCAAATTCTCTTCCACAAGATGTGGTGACAGCCAACAACCTGGATGGCTTTAAGAAGGGTTTGGATAACTAACCCAACAGCTGCTAGTTGGAGGGCTGTGGGCCACCTCTAGCCTCAAAGGCAGGATGCCTCTGAGTCCCAGTTGCAGGGGAGTAACAGCAGGAGTGAGGGCATGCCCTCAATTCTTGCTTGTGGCTTCCATCGGCATCTGATGGGCCACTGTGTGAAATAGGCTGATGGATTAGATGGGCCTTGGGCCTGATCCAACAGGGCTGTTCTTGTGTTCTTGTGTTATGTACGAATCTGATCTTCTAGGGGGAGTGTAACCACATCCAAAACAGGCAGATCTAAACTATCTCTTGGATCCAGACCCTCTATGGACAGTACCACCATCTTGTTTGGATTCAACTTCAGCCTGTTATCCCTCATCCAGCCCAATATCACCTCCAGGCAGGCACTTACGGGGTGTGTGTGTGTCATGCCATTTCCTGATGAAGTTGGTATGGAGAAATAGATCTGAGTGTCATCAGCATATTGATAGCACCCCAGACCAAACTTCCTGACGATCTCTCCTAGCCTTTTCATGTAGTTGTTAAACAGCATTGCAGACAGTATGGAGCCCTGTGGAACACCACACTTTAGCGCTTGTTTTTCAGAGCCAAAGTCTCCAAGAGATACCATCTGGAATCTGCCAGAGAGGTAGAAACGGAACTACTGTAAAACAATGCCACCCAATCCCACCTCCTTCAAGCGACCCAGCAAGATGCCCTGGTCAATGGTATCGAAAGCCATTGAGAGATCCAAAAGGATCAGCAGAGTCACACTTCCTCTGTTGACCGCCAGTTGGAGATCATCCATCAGGCCGACCAAGGCAGTCTCAACCCCATAGCCCACCCAAAAGCCAGTCTGGAAAGGATCTAAATATTATGTGTCACCCCAAACTGCCTGGAGCTGAGAAGCAACCACTCACTCATTTATGAAATGTTAAATCTTCTTTTGCCACAAATTCTGACTACCAGCTATCCAGTTGTGGATGGACGAATTCTTATTGCTAAGTCAATGTGAAGTTGACTGATATATATTTCTTTTTCCTGACCTCTAGCAATTATAATCTATCTAATTATTAAACTGGTCACAGTTTCCTTCTCCTTTCCCCAGTGTTGATACCACAAAAATATATTGGGGGGCAAAATGCATTTTGGAAGGAGGTGAGCTTTGTCCCACAAGTTAGATCTCTGAAAGAAAAACAGTGCCTGACATCTAGACTAATGGTGTGAGGAATTTTTTTTAAAATGATAACCCATTCCCTCTGAAGCTCATTATGCTTCCTGAAAATATGCCCATGAGGGTTGCTCAGTCCTTTGGGACATATTTTTGGGAGGCACACTAAAGGGAAGGGAATAGTGTCAAGAACCGCTCCTTGAATGATGGCATACATCATTCTGGATGTCAGGCACTGCTAGTGCAGTGCTAGTGTCAGTGCAGTGCTAGCCTGGATGTCAGTTAATATATTTTGATAAACTCTTGCATCCTAGGTATATCTTTTCTGAAGCAAGTCCTATTCGTGTCTGATGGAGCTAACGTTGTGGCAAGAATAAGCACTGCAGCCTTATTTTAATTTCTAGTTTATAATTAAGCAACCAGTCCTGCAATTGTGAGGGGTGGGCTGCTTGCCTTGGGGCGCTTGCCCTCTTGTGCTGTCTCTAATGTCTCCTAAGCTAGTATAATCTCTCCAAATTCTTTGTTTTTAGGGTTAACAAGATGGAACTCAAACATTTGTTCTGTACCTTTAAAGATGCTCATGAAGTGGGAGACAAAGTAGCTGCAGCTTCTCCCAGCAGCTGTTCCTTTCCTGAGTTTTTCATCTCCCCACTTTGTTGCTTGCATCATCAGTAGGAAGACGATGAGGTGCAAATAAATGGGCTGAGAAAGGGATGGACATAAGAAACTATGATTGCTTTTGATCAAACCAATTTGTCTTTTACTTTATTGGGAGTTTTCAAGGTATAGAGTGAATCTCCTAGTAACCTGGTAACCCCAACTTGTTTACCTGTGTATTTTATTTATTTTTACATTTTATATCCTGCTCTTCCTCCAAGGAGCCCAGAGTGGTGTACTACATACTTAAGTTTCTCCTCACAACAACCCTGTGAAGTAGGTTAGGCTGAGAGAGAAGTGACTGGCCCAGAGTCACCCAGCAAGTATCATGGCTGAATGGGGATTTGAACTCAGGTCTCCCCGGTTCTAGTCCAGCACTCTAACCACTACACCACGCTGGCTCCATGACTCTTGAGGTGGCTGGCCTCAAAATAAAAATAAAATAAAGACCCGTTTCCTTGCCAACTGTACTGGAAGAACTAGAAGAACCATTAAAATAATATAAATGCATGAAAAAAATATAATAGTTTTGGTATCTAGCACAATAAACCATTGCTAAAACTATAATAATAATGTTAGATTTACTTAAAAGGTGCTTGGATTGGTGGACCTTGCACTAATAAAGGTGTGCAGTTATGTAGCCCTCAAGCCATGTTGCATTGCATTGACAAGAGGAACCTATTAGAGAGGAGGGAAGGATTAATTTTGTTCTATAAAGTTGTGACTAAGATTGGCTGATTTCCTTTTTCAGGCAGGTTTCTGAGATGAACAAGTTCATTAGGAGAGGAGAGGAGAGCTGGTCTTGTGGTAGCAAGCATGACTTGTCCCCATAGCTAAGCAGGGTCTGCCCTGGTTGCATCTGAATGGGAGACTAGAAGTGTGAGCACTGCAAGATATTCCCCTAAGGGGATGGAGCTGCTCTGGGAAGAGCAGAAGATTCCAAGTTCCCTCTCTGGCTTCTCCAAGATAGGGCTGAGAGAGATTCCTGCCTGCAACCTTGGAGAAGCCGCTGCCAGTCTGTGAAGACAATACTGAGCTAGATAGACCAATGGTCTGACTCAGTATATGGCAGTTTCCTATGTTTCCTAAGTTTGGAGTGCTTGCTTTTGAAAAAGGCATGGGGAAGCAAGGCAGGTGCTTGGGGCTGAAAGAGTTGGGCATCTTCTCAGGCATTACTGCTGATCCCTGAGGCCCCTAACCGTTGTGTGGTGGCGGTGGCAGAGCAACTCTCTCTGGGCCTCACAGGTAGAGGGAACTAGTGGAGACTAGCTTGTCAATGGCCACTTGAAACCTGAAGCTCTTCCTGGGGATTCGGCATGTTCAGAGAACAAACTAGGCAAGGGGCCGGAGCAGATAGGGATGAGGCTGTAGCTCATCAGTAGCTCATCTGCTTTGCATGCAGAAGGTTCTAGCATAATCCCTGCATCTCCTGGTAGGGTTGGGAAAGCCTGCAGCTGGAAACCCTTGAGCAGACAGTAGTGAGCTAGATGGACCAATTGTCTGACAGTATAAGATGGCTTCCTATGTAGTTTTCAAATATATGACAGCCACTTTTTGAATGTGCTTCCTAATGAAATTAGAACCTTCCCTTCTCTAGATTTTTTAAAAAGGAACTGAAAACATACCTGTTTAGTCAGTCTTTTAGTTTATAGTTTTGAAGTTTTGACTTTTAGAGTTTTTGATCTGTGTTTTAAACTATTTTAATTATGTTAATGTGTTGTTGTTTTTTAGATTGTGAACCGCCCAGGCACTTAAGTGTGTAGTGCGTATGTGTGATAAAATAAATAAATTTAAAGTTAGTGAAAAAGCTCTGTTAAAGTCCCTGAACTGAGGATAGCATGGAAGGCAGCAGGTTTCATTTTTTAGCAGAGCATACTTGCTTTATATACATGCATCGACTTTCTAACTTTTAGTTGACAAACAATGAAATAAGAAGCAGAGTAAAGAACTTGTGGATTATCTTTTAAGGAAAGGTTAGATGAACTGAACACACATAACCATAAAGGTTAGATGAACTGAACACACATAACAGTATTGTAGCCTGTATGACTACTGTTTAATTACATGTCCCAATTAGACCTAATATGCATTTAAGTGATCTGTTCATTCTTCAGTAAGTACAGCCATTCAAGAAACAAATGCCATGTATTAGCAGAATTTCTATTCTCTTATCTTCAGACATTAAGGGTTGTACCACAACAAATTGTTAAATTGGCAAGGGAATTACATATAAACCAGTAAATGAATCCGTTATAAATGGAGCTTCTGTTCATTTTCTTCTTAATTTTCAAATTTCACACACCTTTTCAAGCTTCCCTGTAGATGAATAGTGAAAACTGATTTCAAAATACAACTGAGACTTCATGTCTACAGCAGTTGAAGTTTACAGAAGAAAATCAAACAGGTTCATTCTGTTTCATCCTCCTGCTCATCTTCTGCTAGTCTTTAGAAAGAGCTGTGTAATTTGCAGGAAAATCAAAACCAAAGCACTTGGGCTACAGTTCTGCACACTTGTGCATATTATAATTCCACTGAACTCAGTTGGATTTGCATGTACACAAGTGTGGGTGTGAGTGAGAGAGAGTGTTCAGCCAAGTCAGGTCTGTATTTCTAAACAAAAGGAAATGTACTGGGCAAAGAGGCACCTTTTTAATGTGGCGATTCTCTTTATTTAGCAGGGGGAGAGTAACTGGCCCTATCCACCCCCAGCACAGTACCTCCAGTGACTGTTGCTGGTGTCTGTCTTATGTTTCTTTTTAGATTGTGAGCCCTTTGGGGAAATGGATCCATTTTTATGTATGTAAACTACTTTGGAAACTTTTGTTGAAAAGCGGTATATAAGATGTTGTTATCCAACTTCATTCTAGATGGTCAGCATTCACTAGAAATGTTTTAACAGTGTCTGCATTCTCCAGCTTCTACAATTTATAGTCACCAATTATATGCCAGAATATTTATTCTATATCTTGGGTAAAATATTGTCATATTTGTCTGTAGATTAACCAGGACCAGTTGGAAAATGTGTTATTGCATCACATTTTGACAATATAGATTTTAATGGCTTTTTGTGGATTAATTGCCAGTGATCAGCAAAAGTTCCTGAAGGTCAGTTGGTCAGACACCCTGGCAAGAATGGACAGATCGTCCCATTCTAGAAGAAGATCTATTCCCTCTCTTTTCTAGCCTACTTTCCAGTAGGTTTACGAGAACACCTGGGCATTCTGTGTTTGTGTCCGTCCATGTGTCCCCTGTTATCAATTTCGCAACGCCTGGACCAATATGAACCGAATCGGGTACATTTGTAGGGACACCTCAACAGTGTAGTTTGTGATGATGTCATCCACCCTGATCCAAGATGGCGGACATGTAAACCCTCAGCAAGTGGGCTAACTTGTGCATCGCTAATCAGTTTGAACCAAATTCACTACAGCTGTAGAGACACATAGGGATGCCCAAATGGCGTGCTATGTGACAATGTCATCCACTCTAATTTTAGATGGTGGCCATGTGAACATCTGAGGCGTAAGCAAGCTAATTTGTGGACTGTCTAACCAATTTAAACAGAATTACGTACAGTTGCAGTAAGTGACACATAAGGACACCTCAACAGCATAGTTTGTGTTGATGTCATCCACCCCAACCAAGATGGTGGACGCGTAAACTTTTGAGGCGCAAATGGGCTAACTTGTGAACTGCCTAAGTGATTTGAACCAAATCTGCTACAGCTGTAGGGACACATAGAGATGCCCAAATTGGTGTGTGATGTCATCCACTCCAATTCAAAATGGCAGCCATGTGAACTTCAGAGGCATAAGCGGGCTAATTTGTGGACTGCCTAACCTATTTGAACCAAATTGGGTATAGTTACAGTGAGTGACACATAAGGACACCTCAGCAGCATAGCTTGTGGTGATGTCATCCACGCCAATTCAAGATGGTGGGCGTGTAAACTTTTGAGGTGCAAGTGGGCTAACTTGTGAACTGCTTAACTGATTTGAACCTAATTTGCTGCAGCTGCAGGGACACATAGGGACACCTCAGTGGCATAGCTTGTGATGTCATCTACCCCAATGCAAGATGTTGGACATGTGAATGTTTGAGGTGCAAGTAAGCTAACTTGTAGACTGTCTAACCGATTTGAACAAATTTATGTACAGTTGTAGTGAGTGACACACAGGGACACTTCGGTGTAGTTTGTGATGTCATCCACCCTGATTCAAGATGGCGGAAGCATAAACCTTTGAGGCGCAAGTGGGCTAACTTGAGGACTGTCTAACGGATTTGAACCAAATTTGCTCCAGCTGTAGGGACACATAGGGACACCTCAACAGCAAAGATTGTGATGATGTCATCCACCCCAGTTCAAGATGGTGGACACGTAAACATGTGAGGCGCAAGTGCACTAACTTGTGAACAGTCTAACCGATTTGAACCACATTTGCTACAGCTGAATGAACACATAGGGATGCCCCAATGGTGTAGTTTGTGATGATGTCACCAACCCCGATCCAAGATGGCGGGTGCATAAACTTTTGAAGTGCAAGTGCACTAACCTGAGGACTGTCTAACCGATTTGAACCAAATTTGGAACAGCTGTAGTGAGTGACACACAGGGACACCTCAATGGTGCTGTTTGTAATGATGTCATCCACCCCGATCCAAGATGGCAGACACATGAACATTTGAGGAGCAAGAGATCTAACTCGTGGACCTTGATTTGCACCAAATTTAGTCCAGATGTAGAGACAGTGAAAGGAAAGTAGGCTGATTAGTTCTTACTAGAACAACTTCTTGTCATTCAGACTATAGTGCACTGCAAATTTCACTGTCTTGGTAAGATAGAGTTAAAATGAAATATAACCAGAGAGGATTTTACTAAGCTTTCTCTTCACACTTTTATTTACTCTTACAACTGATTAATTGCATAATTGGAGACCAGAAGCACACATGATTTGTTCAGTCATGGCCATGTTACACCTAACATATCCCAAGGAAGCAAATCTGTCTCCCAACTTAAAAAAAAAATTTCCACCAGCAATCTATGTCCTGCCATGTTTTATCTCTGGCACAAGGTACCCAAACTGCATTGTCAGGGAACAGTTGCCAAGAAAAGGTAGATAGCCAAGATGCATCAGTATCCATGCTTAATAAACATTTAGGTGTTTATTTCAGATTTGGTATGCCAGCAGGGGCACTGTTTTCAGAATTTGCTAAGCATGGGAGTTCAGCGTTCAGCAAGATCTAAGGACTGGCTTCAGGATTCATTCATTGATAAGCTAGGAAAGGGCAACTAGTTTGTGGAACATCTGTTGTGATTGTTTTCCATTTTAAAACTATAGTGCACTGCAAATTTCTCTGGATTGCAGGAATCCTACTTTGGTTAGGTTGGCTATTCAAACTGATATGGAAGGGAAACTGATGAGATGACAGGAAAGTGTAAGTGGGCTTGGCTATGAGTCCCACATACACTTTCCCAGCTGTTCATATGTCTTCTGAGAATCAGCAGTAGAGGCTCATCACTTTTTGTAGAAAACCCGGATGTGGGAGTGGTAGAAAGCTACTTGTGGATGGTAGCTAGGAAGACTGAAGCTGGCTCCAGCTGCAGCCCAAGAGCATGGGAATTAGGGAGAAGTCCTTTAGTAGAGACTCCTGAAATAAGGTTCCTGTTCTTAGCCTAGGAGCTAGAAAACTGAGTGAAAGTTTCCATTCAGAACTTAATGGCAGGAGAAGAGTTTACTGTCTTTGATGACTGACTACATGGAAGTAATAAATTTGAAAGCATTTGGACATGCAAAAAAAAGCTTCTAAAGGCTTCTCTGCTAGGAGTGTCAGAGAAGGTGATTGCACCTTTAAATGATCCAAGCACCAAGCAAGGTGTAGCCTTCAACAGTCTGCCTCCACCTGTGCTTTTGCCCATCCTCCAACTGCCTGTGTTGTGGCCAACTTGAAGTAGGTTGAGTAGGAGGGTTGATGAGGACTGCTGGAGAACAGTGCGAGTGTCATGAGTGTAGGGCATGTAACAATATGTTCTGTCCTAACCAAGGATGTAATGCTTAGTTGTTTAACTGGCTATTTAATCAATCAACAACTATTTAATTGATTTTTTTTAAAGGGCCCAACATTAATCAGGCAGCAGGTTTAAAAAACAAAACAAAACACCAAACAGCTGCTTCTTTTTAAAATAATACTACTTGCAGAAAGTGTGAGTGGCAGGTTTCATCTTAGAATAGGCATTCTTCCTTTTCTCCTGTAGGATGGAATTCCTTTTCCAAGATGGTGGATATGCATTCATGATCTAAAAAAGAAATAATGCTTTGGAACTGTTGATCTATTAATATATAAATGAATGTAGGTTTAGTTGATTGATTAAAAGGTATGTGATAAATTGACTAAGATCTTGTTACCTGGGTGGCAGTTCTGGTTGTAAATATGGGAGCTACTACTCCATTCAGGTAAAATTTGAATTGGGCCAGAGTAGAAAATCATTGAGATGGCTACACTTGTTGAACTGGTTTTTTTTCCTGGGACTGAGGGATCACTGGGTTTGTGGAAAAGCCAGTTTCACCCCTCCTCGTGCATGTTACCTGATGAAACAAAGGATGAATGTTGTCCAGTATTATGAGTTGTAGAATCTCTGGCCTTTAGGGATTTTTTCTGGAATCTTTTATTTATAAAAACAAGACTACAAACAAGCACTTCTTTATGGGAAGCCCTGCTTAGGCATCCTGCTCAAATTGAGGTTCCTGCTCATCTAGGTTTGTGTGGGAATTTCAGGCAGATGAGTCAGAGGGTTGGGGGAAAGTGCTCTGTCTTTCCTTTTTTTCAGCATTACAAATCTTGGCTGAAGAATGGAACAGGGAGTAATAGGAGAAACCCGAACTGGGTGACCCCAACTGATTATGGTTGTGTAGTCAGGGTGCACTGCAAGTGGTGATGGACACCCCTCTCCCACTTCTGTTTAGTAGCAGGGAGTCTAGTGAGCCTTGACAAAGAATGATAAGAGAGGTCTTGTGGGACTGCAAGTATAGCATGGGGCTCCAGGCATCTTCCTTCTACAGGCTTGAAAATCAGCAGGGATGAAAAAACATTTCAAATTCCTAAGCAACACATTCACACACTTCCCAGGTTCTCAGTGACATAGGCCTGGTTCTCACAGTCTTTCAAATCTAGGCATTAGCATGATTGTTTGAACCCACACAAAGGCAGGAATCTCAGATTCATCTCTGGCCATAAACTACCTTGACATGGGTTCACACAATCACACCAATGTTGGTAACCCATGTTAAACTTCGTTTCAAATGCTTGCATGAACCATACCTTAGGATCTTGCAAATTAATTATGTATTTTTCACACACACACCCTCGGAGTTATAACACTTGATTATTTTTATCATCCATTTTCTGCAGGAAATGAATTGCTGTTTTCCTGGACACTGGTGAAAGTTATAGTGGGCGAGAGAAAGAAAAGCAGGATGCTGATAGAAGACAGGAGGAGAGAATAAGCACCAGACTTCTCTCCAGACACTTGCTTGAGATAAATCAGCTTGAAGCCACCAATGAATATTTCTACAGAGGGCTGTTAAACTAGGGCAAGCAGCACTGCCAGCGTGTACGCACAGGAGAGAAACGTGAGTGCGTAGCAGAATCTCAGTGCTAAAAATAATTTGCACTTTTATTTATAACAATGTTATCATCATTGGAGAAAGTTAGGTAGAATTACACAGCTTAGGACAAAAAAGTGCTCTTTATTTCCACCATTGCTTGTTGTGGGGTGGGGATAGTGAGACAGATCTTTCAGTGTTTCGTGTAATAGTGACTTTCATTTCACTCTAAGCAGTAAGGGTGCGGTGAGACTGTCAATACTCTTTGTTGGCCAACTAATAATATTTGAACTAATCTTCATTACACAGAAGAATTTAGCCAAGGCCACTTACAGTAATAACTGGATGCTTAAGTAAGTAAGTAAAGTTGTGTCGTCAAGTCAGTATTGACTCCTGGAGACCACAGAGCCATGTGGTTTTCTTTGGTATGATACAGGAGGGGTTTACCATTGCCGTCTCCTGCATAGTATAAGATGTATTTCTATGTTTCTGTACTAGGTACCAAATTCTGCACTAGGTATTTCAAATGTGAAAAACCTAGTGAAATTCAGTGAAATTCTGCACTAGGTATTTCAAATAAACTGCAAAATAAACCCTGAAATGGTTTAAGGTGTGGAAATTTGTCACTTTTACTTGGCTTCAGATTATGGAACAAATGATGAATGACTGAAGTCATTTTTAAACAATAGACTGAGAAATAGTTTTATAGGTACTGTACAAGGTTATTGCTTCTGAAATGTACTCTTCTTTATTAAATGTATACATGCCACTTTCAGGCAAGAGTTTTTGTGCTTGCATAGTTCTTTTTACCCTGAAACAAAATTCTGGGAATGATTCTGATTTTAAAAATATATATTTAGAAGGTTTGAATTATGCTTGAATCCTGCCTAACATTGTCAGAGGGCTCTCAGTTTGAGGGGATGTCTTTATGTCCGTGTTTTTTCTGGATTGTCTCTTGTAGCAGAACAGAACATCAGTCTATATGTTTCCAGTGTTCAGTAACACTCTAGCAAACCAAGAGTGAGAACTTTGGATGAGACTGTGTAGATGAAGGGGTGGCGCTATGCAGAAGGCTCGATTCTTTATGGCTGAGATAGCCAGTGTTGGGGCAAAGGTTTAGCTCCCACCTGGGTGGCGTCACTAAGAGTGCTTTTTCTGTTATAAGTGTATGAATGGTTGCATTTCACTCCTATGGGGAAAATATAGCACTCCAGTTGGGGGCACTGATATTGTAGGAGGAACACCTTCCTCTTTACCCGTGACCCTGGATGGCCAAGCTCTCCTAGATCCTACAGTGGGCAGTGCATTATATGTGGAGAACACACAGCAGTGCACTGCACAGATGAGTCCTTACAAAAGATATAAGCAGTTCCTCTCCGTAATGCTCATAATGATATGCATCATGCTAGTAATCTATAACCCTCATTTCACACAACAGTTCCAGGACTTTTGATGTGCCATTTTTTTAACAGGAAGTCAACAAATATGGCACAAAACATTGTACAACTGGGCTCAGAGTTTTCTTAAAAGGCTTCTCATGTTGTTTAAAGGGAAAAACAACAACCAAGCTCTCTTTTTGATGCTGGGGTAAGAGGAGAAAGCTCATTTTTTAAAAATAATGGACAATTATTATACTGTTTAAAATGTGCATGGAGACAGAATCAGGAATTTAGTAAATGAATATGAACATTGTAAGGGTAAACTTTGTATGTAGCATTTTTGTTGGTGTCCCGGCTTAGAGTTATCCTTGCAATATAGTGGCAGAAAATTACAAACAGCTTATAATTGCAGTAGCCTATTTAAATCAGCTATTCGTGGTTCTGTCTGATGAAGAATCTTAAACTCCAGCATTTCACAGCCACCTAAGAGCAGCAAATTGACTTTGGGTCTCTTGTAAGAATATCTAAATGTAGGCTGTTGAATAATCCCTTTGGGGGCCCTGTAACTATTTTTATGCCTGGATATGCGTCATCAGTGGGTATTTTCTCTGGTGACTAGCTTACATCAGTAGGTCTCCTACCATACATTCTATAACTGAGTGACTTATGATTGATGGGAGTCACGGCTGCTGTTTAGCTTTTATCTGTGACCTCGAAGAATGGACAACCGGAATTTCCAGGCTGTTAGATTCTTTGGAGTGATTGGAGAGATGGGATTGCATTGCTGATAAATGCAGGTAGTACCGGAGATGACATTCACTGGGCAGTGGGGAAGGGGGAGGAAGGGGGGTGTTCCTTGACTGAAAGGCAGTTAATTCCTGTTCTGTTGTTCAGTTTTTATTGGAAAGGTATGATTCCTAAACCGAAGGAGGAAGCTGCAATTGGATTTTTGGACATGATGCACTAGCTGTAATGTTTCCTAGTGATGTATGTGTTGGAGTATAGCAAAAGCTATGTGAATGGTTCAGTTAGCTCATTTTTTATCCAAGGAATGCTTGCTGTTTTGCAGCTCTGTTGGGGGAGATGCTCTGGAATGTAAAGGCAGAGAGGAATGTTTGAATGCTCCTTCATTACAAAGAGAAAGAAAGAAATGAGGAGTGTTTAATGCAGGGTGTTTAATCCAGATGTTGTGCTGGTGAAATCAGAAGGTGCAGAGGGGAAGGTAGTTCTTAAATTGAAGGCTTGCACCTGCCTCCGTGACTTACTGAGCTACTGGTAGCAGTTATTTTTCTGATCTTTTTTCAGTACTTCCTGGTAGGGAAACGAGTAGCAATAATAAAATGCATATTAGTAAATTACCCTTTCTGTTTGTTTTCCTCCCAATATTGCTACCTCCTCCCCCCGCCGCCTCCTCCTGTCTATGACATGTGTAAATGAGGCTGCAGTGTACGCTTGTGAGATGTTTGTCAAGCACACTCTGTGAAGATGCTGAGAGCTAGCGCCAGCTTAAGGCACTTTCTCTTTCTCCCTTTCTCCCTCATGTTTACTCCTTTTGACACAAACGTGATGGCAGCGGATGCCACATTCAACTCCCTCTGACCTCTGACTTCAGGACTGTCAAGCTCTTTTGCTGGCAGTCAGGCTGTCAAGGGAGTGACAACAAGGTGCATAAATACTAGAGGGATGTGGTACTGCATATGAAGCTGAGAATAATTATGCAGATCCTTTGCTGCTGCATGAAGAGAATATTATTTGTTTTGCTTGTGAGACTGTGTAATTGAATGGTCACTGTAAATGACTTGTTTGTCATTTATTACTATAGGGGAAATTTCTCCTGCTGTAACGCGTGGGATTCCTGGGTGGCTCTATGTTTTTTGTCCTGCAGGCACAGTTGGGCAGAAGAAATAAAACAGAAAGCAAAACCGCTATACTGCATGTTATGCATTCATTGTTGCCAATAAGTCCAGTGATGGGATACTGAGAATGCAATCTTGCCATTTATTATGCTACACATTGACTTCAGTAGGACTTATATATCAATAACTAGAGTACCGGTTTACAGCCTGAGGATTTAAAACGATGTGGAGACAAACTCCCTTGCTGACCTGTATCTATGTGTCTGGGTTTTTTTGCCCATTCAGCTACAACTCCTTTATCATCCATTCATATGTCTGCTATAGCAGGCAATGTGCATACTGGGTTTGAATAACCAAGGTAGTATCTCAAATATATGGTTTATTGTATAGCACTGTATTCATCCACCCACTAATTGACCATTAGACAGTTTTGAAAAATACAAAGGACTCATAAATACCATAGTTTGAGTTCACTCCATATATATATGTATGGCTTTTTCAAATTTCAAGTCCTGTTGATGACTCATGCCATACTGGTTATATAATTCACAGTCTGCAAAAGGTTAAACACAAATTCTTGATTGGACTTGAGTCATTTTCTGAAGAAATGTTATCTTTTTGTGAACTTAAGATGTTATGTTTTTGTGTACTTCTGTGTATTCTCTGCTGAGGACAGCAGCCAAAGGTTCATCTAGAAACACCATGTAGGGTATCTCTGTGGCCCCCTCCTGATACCTAGAAAGATTCACTGAAGAGGTTTTGTTCAGTGTTCACCATAATTAGGGTAGTGAAGGAGTTTTTCCAAGATGAAATTAACTAATGTTCCTGGGCTGTTTTGGCCTCCCCATAGTATGCAACTTGACTCAATTACTTAAGTTATCTCCTGCTCTTTGTTTGTGGCATGATATGATCTAGTTATCTTCGATCTGGTCTTGACAACTTGTGACCCACCAAATGCTGCAGCAAATGGATTGTGGCCTGTCAAGTGTTGACAGTCTTTGTGTTTTTTGTCTGGGAAGACAGCAAAACTAAAAGGTTTTCTGAGCTCCTGGTAGGCTGCCATATGTGGCTGGTGGACTGTGTTTGGATATCAATAACCCTAGAGCAGTTTCATAAGGCATACCTATGGCAAAATCAGACAGTAGGTGTTGCTTTTAATCATATTATTCTTCCACTTCTGTGAGTGAAGTTAGGGGAAAGTCTTCAGAAGCATTTATGGATGCTAAACTAAACAGCAGGGTCAGTAGGTGTTTGATGCTTCAATTCCATAAGGTCTCTGAATATCAGTTCCAAATGTTGGTTGATAGAATTTCTAAAATGCAACACATACCTGTGTGGTGTGATATAGAGCACTTTGGGCCTGTGATTAGGCCCATGTATGCTTCCATATGTGATGCCCAGACTGAGCCATTTCCTGAATTTGGGATATACATTCATGGCTTCAATTTATATCCAATAGAAAAGCTATGGAGTTTATATAGTTGGGTAGTATTGGTGACTGCAAATAGTCTCTCCCCTTCTATAGCCCTGGGAATAAGGTTTTGTGTAGAATTTATGCTGGAAAAATAAACAAGTCTCCCCACTTCACCTTTTCCATGTACTTCTTCCTGTTTGCCTGAAGTTGCTGCTTCTGTATGTAGATGCTGCTGTTAGTAACATATCCTTCCCATGAATGCTGTTTTCTAGAATTATGATTGGCTGCCATGCAGCACTAAAATCTTCTGAACTATTGGGCTATAGCCTCTCAGCTTGCTATGAAATGGGCTTGTAATTGGAAAATGGTGGAGTTCCTTATGGGGTTCTATCTCAAATAGGTAGATACTTTCTGTTCTCCAAATGTTTCCTTTCTTGACTGGTTAGTGGCTCGTCCAGCCAAGGGGGTCCACTTTCCAGAATGAGAATCAGCAGCTCCAGTGGACATTTTCTTTTGCCTTAATGCCTCCAAAGTCTATGATTCTCATTCAGTATTTGAATGGACTGTAGACAATAATATTATACACAACATGGTTTCTGCTTAGATATATCAACAAATATATGGAGGAAATGTCAAAAAGAGCATTGGATGTTCAGTGTCTCCCTCACCTTCTACTTTTGTTTAGTCTGCCTCTGAAACCAGCTGCATCTTCAGCATCTATCAGAAAGCTACTTTTGAGTGGCAAGGTAACTTCAGGTCAGATCTATCTTGGAAGCAAATAAAGCAATAAATGGGTTAACCATTATCCTTTGAGTTGGACCTATCCTCTAACTTTTTTAAAAAACACAAAAACTATAAACAACTTTTAAAAAGAAAAATTTTCAACATATTTTGGCTCATCACCAAATACTTGGAAAAACCAGGAAGCAAAGGGTGACCATTTTAGTCTAGACTCTTTGTGGTTTTTTTCATTGTCCCTAACAGTCCTTTCTGCCCCGAAGTTCAACAGGAGGACAGGATAAGACTGAAGAACTTACTTCAGCAGGATCTAGAACTGTCAGTTGTAAAAGCACATCAACTCACTACTTACTTCTGTGGTAAGTTTAGAGTCATCATACAGATGATTTACTACCAAATACAAACTATATGTATTGCAGCAAGCAAGATTTTCGCATTCACCTGGTCGTAGGGTCAACAAATTTGCCAAAGCCATACTGTGCAGCAGCCTTTCTGTTATGGCTTTGTGCTTCAGTTTGTCCATTCCCCTCTCCTCTTCCTTCCAGTGCTAAGATAGAATCAGAGTGGAACAACAGGTACTGTCATTGCCACATTGCCGCTCATTAAGCCATCGTTTGAATGCTGCAGAACATACAAGCAGTGTGAGCATATGGTGTAAATTCTCTGCCTGAACTGCTCCGTCCCAAGCCTGTTGATGAAATAAGCACTGCGTTTGGCATCTGATGTGACCTTTTTCTAAGGTAGCAGACAAACCTCACTCACAAAGACCTTACTGGTGAGTATTGCTCTTTTTCAAAGTTCCTCTGAAGGGGCCTGCATCTAGAAATTGCTTAGCATCTGCCCCTAAATGAATGGGAAGCTTGCATGCTTTTTCATTCTAGAGTTAGGCACCTCATCTGTTCAACACTCAGGGCAACAATGGAAGTAGAGACATATCAGGGCCACTGTATATTACTTTGATTACAGGAAGCCATCCTGGGTTTTATGACAGACAGTGGGGTATAAATAATCTAGCTGCAATGCTCCTTTTTAGACTATAGTCCTATGCATACTTTGGGAATATGTCCCATTGATATTAGCCAGATTTACTCCAACCAAAGCTTGGTCGGGTTGGAAGTCAACCCAGATCTGAGTAGACATAGAGAGGAGACACATCATCATAAATAAAGTAGAATAAAACCTATTATTTATATGTAAATTCAGTCTGCTTCTGAAATTTAGAAGTTATCAATGCTTTGCAGTATTTACATTTAGTGTCGGACATGAGGAAAATTACTATTCCTACTTTTCCGCAAAACGTTTCTCAAAGCAGCAGTGCCTAAACTGTCCTTTTAATTTCAATGTGACGACTCTGAATAATTTTCCTCTTCATGTCAGCCTGTAAGTCATAGGGCTTCTTCATGGAATCAGAGGAATGTCAATAAGAAGGCCAGGAGTGGGAAGTACTCAGTCATGCATACGTTCCTGTGTGACATGTCATCTGAAGCTTCCCAAGTCTAGTTCCCACCCCACTTTTTCTGAGACCCGAAGTTTGAAGTTGGCTTGACAAAATCAGTAGAGTTTTGGGTGGAAGTAGGTAACCAGATGTGTGAGCAGCTTCAGATGACACTCTGTACATAAATGTGCACACCATGGATGCTTCCAGTTCCCTCTCTGGGACTTCTTACTGACTTTCTACTGATCGTATGAAGCTGCAACTTTGGAGAAGCCGCTGCCAGTCTGTGTAGACAATACTGAGCTAGATGGACCAATGGTCTTACTCAGTATTTGGCAGCTTCCTATGTTGTTAAGTTGTCCATAGTGTCGTAAGAGTTGGAGAGAGTCTTGTAGACCATCTAGTACAACCTCGTTTGATGTAGGGAACTCAGCGCTAAAACATCCTCAACAGATGGCTATCCAGCCTCTGTCTGAAGACCTCCAGCAAAAGAACACTCACTGGTTATTGGTCCTGTTGTCAAACTGCTCTGACCATTAAGAAGTTTGTCCTAATGTTCAACTGAAATCCTGTAATTTAAGCCCAGTATCTGCTCCTGCCGTCTGGAACAAGAAAGTGGGACTTTATCCTTTTCTATGTGATTATTTATTTATTTATTGGATTGATGAACCACATGATAGAAAATATCTCGAAGAGGTTTACATGAAATTTCAAAAAAGAAAAAAAACCCCTAGCAATTAAAAACAAGCAATTAAAAACAACATAATATAATTTTTTTTAACTAAAAGCCTGAAAAAAATGTGTTTCTCAAGGGCTTTCTTCTTTTTTAAATGTATGGGTTATTTAACATATTATGAAACAAATACAATTCATCAACATAATAATAGAAAATAAATTACATGTATATAGTATAGGGTTATCATATTGTAAGAACATCTTTCCAAAACTTATAATGACCATTTGTAATATGACAGACATCTTAGTGATTATTGGCATAACTGATTAGTAGGAACCAGTGAGTGATGAACGTGTCTATCAGTCAATCAGTCTTCTTTATTATGGTCATAGACCAGCATAAGATATAGGAGATGATTGCAATGCAAAGTGTAATGGCGAGTGATGCATAGTGATATATTAAAAGTCATTTTAATGACTTTTGCAAAAGCTTTTTGCAAACCTGCTTTTTGCAAACCTGCTTTTTGCCAGGGGTTCTTGAGCGGGTTAGCCCCTAAGAGTAGGACATCAATCAAAATACCATTAAAAGGCCTAAATAGGCATAAAAGATAGAAAAAGGATAAAAGGAATGAAAGACATGATTGCCTTAAAGCCTAATTAATAAACTACTAAATAAGGAATACTACAAGACATGTAACTAAGAGCTATTAACAAAGTGGGAGAAGCCCAAGTCATCCGGGTGGTGTGCTGTGTTGGATGAGTGCATTGTTTCACATAGAAGCATGCGAGAGCTCACTGCTTACCAGCACCTGACAGATTTTGGATGCTGCTGCACAGAACCTGGCAACGTTGTATGTAGTAGTGGGTTAGAGTCAGAGAGTAGTATAGAGACATAGATGTGGCTCGAACGCCCTGAGAAATTGCATAGCAGTGAGTGGATAAAGGAAGAGCAAATGTCTCTGTAATACAAACAGTGAAGTAGGACATGCTCAGTAGTTTCAATCTGCTCAGAGCCACAGGGGCATAATTGCTCTGCGTGTAGGATCTGCCTAAAACTGCCTTCAAGCACAGCTGAGGGGAGTTCATGACAACGAGCCAAGGTGAACACACTTCTGTGCTTTGGGACTTCTGGCTGAGTAAGATAGGCCACTGGAGAGGGTAATTGTGTAAGGCCTATACTGATTAAAAGTTTCAGAATGAGAAATTTCAGAAGAGACATGTCTCTGTTGTATTAATTTGTCCATTTATGCTTGTTTCCAGAGTTTAGCATACCAGTGGCCAAGGTCCAGGAGCACCTCACTTTCCTGATAGAATGCAATTTCCATCTTTGCATTTTAGTACATATTCAATAAAGTGAATCACAAGCCAGGGGTGGGGACATAAGCCAGAGATGGAGAAGCTCTTATTCTGACAGGAAGCATGTTCCAGAATCTTGGGGTAGCTATAGAGAAGGCCCTGAGAGCTCTTCCGGTGTTTGAAGAGTGCTGTCATGTGTCCCCAGGTCTTCTCTTCTGCAAGCTAAACGTACCCAGTTCCGTCACCTTTACCTTCTAGGTCTTGTTTTCCAGACCCTTGACCATTTTTGTTGTCCTCTTCTGAGCCCATTCCAATTTGTCTACATCAGCATTCCTCTTCAGACATTATAAATCCTAAGCATGAGCACCACTCATGCTTCCTCCACTGTCTCTCACCCCACACACCTGACAACCATGCTTACAGTGCTGTTTGTCTGAACAGGGCAGTGCTCTAAGTGTGATGACTGGTGATCACATGAGCTACAAACCTTGATCAATCAATGGGTGGCCTATATGTGCTGTCAAATGTAGGATGTGTGCATGTGTGAGTTGACAGCCAGGGTGGTGGGACTTCATCCCTGCTTTCCCCCTAATGAGTAGAGCACACACTTAGGAGTTATAATGTTTGAATAAGGCTCTACTGCTGCCCAGAACACAGTACAGGAGAACCTCATTAATCACTGACTCCATATCTGCGGTTTCGTGTATCGTATATCTATGGTCAGGGAATTGGCATGCAACCTTGGTATACGCAGGGTGGGAAGGTAATGAAGGGGTTAATTTTTACTTATCTGAGTGTTGGGGTGGCCTTGGAGGTCATTTCCGGCCACCATTTTGAGACTGAGAGCCTCAAAATGGCTCATTTTTGAAGGAGTGTAGGAAAACACAGGAAAAACCCACAATTTTTATTGTGGGGTTTTTTTGCTATTGAGGAGCATTGCTGTGCTGCTGGGTCCCACGGATCACGGTAGGCCACTCTCCTCCGCATCTTTAGGGCCATTTCCCGTCTTTCTTGAACATTTCCCTGACCTCTGGGAACCTAACCCCCCCAATCTCATTGCCCCAATGTCTCCATATTTGCAGTTTCTGTATCCCTGGTAGCAGCAGAGAATGGAACCCCTGCAAATATGGAGGTTCTCCTGTAAGCAGTCAGTTTATCAAAGCACCCTTCATTGTTTTAATTGGACATTCTGTGATATTTCCTACCCGAGTCATGACTTTACAGCCCCTCTTCCATAACATGGTTATGGTTGAGTAGCACAGCTGCTGTATTTCTGATTTAAACCTAAACTGTCTTTAAAAAAAAAAAATCATAAAATTTGTATACCACCTTTCATTAAAACAATTCCAAGGTGGTTCACACAAAAATTAAAACAAGACAATAAAAATTACACAATTAAAATATAAGCCAAAATATAAAAACATAAATCTGACTAAAAAGATTTAAAATACAAGCATAAGATAACCATATAAAATACAAAGAAGCAACAGTAGAGACTATCATATAAAAGCCTGGGTAAAAATCCAAGATTTCATGTGCTTTCTAAAAACTGTGATGGAGACCAAGGAGCGAATAGCCACCGGGAAAGCATTCCAGCGTCTGGGGGCAGTAACAGAGAAGGCCCTGTCCTGCATGCCCAACAGCTGAACCTCCCTCATTGTCAGCACCTGGAGCAAAGCCCCCTAAGTTGACTTCATCAAGCGGGCAGTAACCCTTGGGAGCAGGCGGTTCCTCAGGTATTCCGGGCCCAAACCATTAAGGACTTTAAAGGTCAAAACCAGTACCTTGAATTGGACCCAGAAACAGACTGGTAAACAACCCCCTCTCCACCAATATTTATATCCCGCTCTTTCTCCAAGTAGCCCAGAGCTGTGTACATGGTTATTTTTATCCTCTCAACAACCCTGTGAAGCAGGTTAGGCTGAGAGTTAAGTGACTAGTTCAGAGTCACCCAATGATTTTCATGGCTGAATGGGGGATTTGAACTCGGGTCTCCAGAGTCCTAGTCCACACTCTAACCACTACACTGGTTCTTCATGTGTGAAATTTGGTATGCTTTGACACTCTTGAATTCAATCCAACTTGAGCTGAAAAAATGCCATAGATGAAATCTTGCCCTAAATCAGATGAAAAATTTTCAGGCTCCCCTCCACTTTTATGAATTTAGATTAATTATCATTCCCTCTTTTTTAAAAAAAGTATCACTGACTATCAAATAGGTAGTAATGTGATAGAAAATTTTCTATGGAAAAAAATTCATTTGTATAATTGAATTGTTCATAAAATTAAATAGAAATCTAATGAACTGATACAATACAAGTCCAACTGGGCCATTTTTTTCAGGTGATTATCGCTAGGAAGAAAGTATGCATATATAATAAATATGAATGCATAGCATTTTAGGAGTGCTAACATGCATGTCAGCTGTTTCCAATGCCTTCATTCTCCCCCCCCCGCTTAAAATTTGAATAATATAAGGAAGCATATGATCTTGAAATATGACTTTAAAAGATTTACAAGTATACAGTCCAACATGCTGTGCAGCACCAGTGTTTCTGACCCCCTGGGACTACTGTGCCTTTGAAAGCCAGCCCTGGTTGTGTTGTAGAAGAGTGGAATTGTACAACTACATAAAGCAACAAGCAGGCATTTGTGCAGCACAACTTCCATTCAAAACAATGCAAGTGCTCACAAGCTGTTTTACATCATTACGCATCTGCACTCTTGCACAACACTGTTGGTCTGGCTTTTATGTTTGCAGCAATCCCAGTGGGTCAACAACGCCAGGGTGATGTTGTCCAGCTTGTCAGCCAATTAAAAAAAACAACCGATTCAGTATTTGTCAAACATAACATCTAAGTCGCATTAAATTAGCTTTATTGACTCCCCACCACTCAAGTATTGCAGTTCACATACTCTTGACTATTAGAAACAAATTGGATATATTTATGCAAGATGTAAAATTAGCACGGCATCCAGGGGAACCCTGTTATCCATGGGGGTCCCGATCTTCACTACAACAGCAGATAATGGAACTTCAGATAATGGGTCATTGAGTCAATGGGACTTGAGGGGGTAGGTTCCTGGAGGTGCGGAAAACAGTGGGAAAGAGCCCTAAAAACTGAGGAGGAAAGTGCCCTGCTATGCTGCTTGGCTCTCCAGGTGCCCAGCAATGCCTCCCACCCCACAAGTCCTAAATGTGGCAATTTAATGTGAAAAATATTGGGTTAAACTTTAAAAAGAGAGGGAGAGAGAGCGCCACAAAATGACTCCTCTTTTGGAAATGGCCAGAAATGACTTCCGTCTGGCTACCCAGAACCCGTGGATACATAGAATGAATTCACCCTTTGTTGACAGCCCCCCCCCCCATGTATGCCGAGATCGGATGTCAGTTACGTGGATGTCAGGTCTGCGAGTGCTGAGGTTTGCCTATACCTTGTTTTTTTTAGATTTGTTTTCTGCATGTAAGTCAAAGATGCTAAATCAGCTCTCATTCAATTTAGAGCACTGGAAAAGTGTTAGGAAAATATTAAGGTTAAGAAAACCCACATTCCTTCAAAGAGGGAATGGTAATATCTAAAAATTATGATTAAGTATCAAGAATAAACAAAGAAGAATTTAAAATACTATTTGCTAATGATTCTTCCTGTGTATTAAATAAATCATGAAAGTTCCTTTGTTTGGCTAAATAAGTTTGTTGTACTGGAAAGTGATGGACAGTACACTTATCTACTAAGGGCACAATCCAACCAAGGCATTTCAAAATCACTGGTTTCAGTGAGAAAAATCTAAGTTTGTGCTTGTGATGGCTAGGCTTCTATTTAGATTTTGTAAGAAACATTTTCTTGCTTTTAGGCTACAGCTTTAATCACATTGGCTAACATCCAGTGTAATGAATCACTAGTTCCATGGGAGAAGCACCGGTACTTCTGAAAAGTTCCGCTAACTCAGATCCACTGCTGGCTCAGCAGTTGGGGCAACTTTCAATGACCTACCCTTTCCCACTAAGTGCTCTGTGTCACCAGAAAATTTGTCCCTGAGTGTTTAGTGGCCCTAAGGGACATATTTTAAAGTGACACAAAGCACTTCCTGGGGAAGGGGACATCACTAAAATTCCACCGCCAATACTAGCGCTGGTGCTTCTCCCATTGTGCTAGTTCTATATTAGTTACTGATTGGGGAAAAATAAAAGTCTGAGTTTCCCCAGCTAGGGCAGTGATCTTATACACAAAGGTCAACATCCTAACAATGTGCACATGTATTTAACAAAATCATGTGTGTGATGCTAGCCCCCATACTTTCAAAATATATGTGCTCTTGTGCAAGAATACAACAATTTCCATTGTGCTCCCTTTGCTACAGAGGGAAAAAATGCAAAAACCCGTGGACAAAGAATGATGATGAATGATAAATAGAAATAAATAAGTGCTAAATGAATAGATAACCAGCTCTCAACACACATGAAAACAACCAAACACATCTGGTTATTTATTCATTCAGCACTTATTTATTTCTATTTATCATTCATCATCATTCTTTGTCCACGGGTTTTTGCGTTTCCCCCCCTCTTCCATTCTGTGGACCCCATTTCCCCCCCCCCCGCTACAGAAGCACTACTTGACAGGAGAAATGTCACAGAGGGCTGCACAAATCATGTTTTTCTGTGAAAAATGCTTCTGGAGTACAGAGAGTATAGCAAAAATGGACATGCTTCTGCACCAGAATGTCTGAGCTTTGGAAGTACAGGAGCTAGCACTGTGGACATGCTTTTTATTGTAAATAGGGATGTGCTGAAACACGGTTCGGATGCTGAATAGTGGCACAATCCCTTTTTAAACTGAGGGCTTTCCTAGCCCCTTTAGTGCGGAGGAGAGCAGATCCATCCTGCTCTTCCTCCTGCTCGCTGCCATTTCTGTACTGGCAGCATCCTCCCAGGGCTGCCATGCATGAGCAGCAGTTGTTTGCATGCCAGCGCTGTGCAGGGACAGCTGGGGGAGAGTGCTGCTGGTGCATATGGATAAATAGGCACCGGTATTTTATTTAAACATAAAACTGAATGAAACTACTGATAGTCATTAAAGAGATCTTTGTAGTATGTATTCCAAAGTATCCTTGCAAAATCTGAGTGAGAATATGATACACAACTTTATATTTTTCTTGTGTCCCTGGAAACCAGAATGTGTATTCAAGCTGTTGCTAATCACCTGACCACAGATAAAGATGAACCTAAATATGTTAGGCCTTTCTTAAGCTATTAGTTACCTAAAAAACAGGAATATTTTGGAAAGTTGGAACTGAATCGCCATGTAAAAGTACTTTACTAGTAAGTGAGTAATGGAAATCACCTTTTATTTGAACTGAAGAAACAGTGTTTACAGATCAAACAAAAGAGATTTAAACAGTAGAGAATGTTAGTGCATTTGTGGTCATCTGTCCTCACAACCACTGTCATACTTTATCAAAGAAGATGTGTTTCATTTAACAGACTATGGCTTGATATTGTCCCAAGTATGGCAGACATAAAGGCTCGTGTGGAGAGCCTAAGAGGGTTCAGCGGGGAGAGTGGGCGTGGTCAGCTTTCTCCACAGATGAGCAGGGAGCCTGCCCTGGGCAGCTGGATCGACCACCCACACAATTACCGGCTCTGTCAATTACTGAGCCGGTTGGGGTGGCAGGGATTGGGGGCCTCCTGGCCCCCAGAAGTCCCAGAATGCCCCGTGTGAGTGTGTGGGGCATTCTGGGGAGCCACCCAACTCTGGGAAGCCCTTCACGAGTCGTTGTGATGCAGAGCCACGCTGCAATGACACACAAGCAGGAAAATGGGGTTAGCGGAGCACTTGCTCCGCTAACTTCGTTTAAGGGGGTGGGAATTAAGCAGGCTTGCTGCTGGCTCACATGCACAATGGAAATCAGGCTGGGCTCTCTTAGCCCCGTTTCCACTGAGCATGAGAATAGCCATAGAGTGGGTTAATGAGGATATTTGCATAACAGGCATTGATACTGGAAGGTGTATTGTAGTAATGTTTTTTAATTCACTAGTTATCAGTTAATCAGATTTACTGAATGCAATATTTAAAAATGTCTAAGAGCCTGTGAGTTCAAGTTCTTGAAACAATCTGTCCAGAGGCTGGGAAGCCATTTGCTGGGGATGCCCTGACTCTGGCTTTCCTGCATTGAAGAGCCAATGACTAGATGGGTTACAAGGCTCCTTCCAGCTCTGTGATCTCCCTCCCTCTCCAGTCTGCCTCTTGGTTTTCTCCCATCTGTAAAACCTGAGAATCAGATACCGCTGTTGAAAAGTGGTATATAAATAGTTGTAGCTGATGTGTGGCCGGAAATATCAGGCACAATTTTCAATGACTGACATTTGTTGCAAGTGGCAATTAGGGTAGGCCTGAAATCTCAACATCTGTTTGGAAAATGTTGGCGCTGCATTGCTTTTAGGAAGGCTTACTAAAAAGATAAACTCCTTGCACTTGGTCCATCTTGTCTGTCAAGAAGCTTCATACATAGGCCTTTATTTTTAAAAAAGGTAAGATGGCAGCACCACAAGGAACACAACACTAGGGTGCAAAAAACTAGGCCTCCTTGAATATAAAAGGACATGAAGGTGGCATTTCATGTGTCAGCTTCAATAGACATGCCAGAGGAAAAAATACCATCAACCTGCCCTCCAGTTTCTTTCTTCTGATTGACCTGAATATAAAATGTGACAAACCAATCTGAGTACAGTTTGAGTTATTATAAGGAAGCACTTCAAAGATGCAGCAAAGAACTGGCCTGAAGGTCACTATTGTGTTTTCCCCTCTAACAATTTAAGTCAGATTTGTTAACTAGACTGAGCTGGAACAGGAGCAGGGACACATTTTGTGAAAAATTCTCCTGCAAAATGCAGCCCTTCCAGCAATGTTTAGGGGGCCTTTTTGTCAGTCTTTTTTTGGTGGAGTTGCTCTGCAGTCACACAAATCTTGTAGTAAGCTACTACTAACTGTGAGCAAGGAGCAACATTTTTAAACGATATTATACATACTTTAGATATGACAGACTCTCTCTCTCTCTCTCTCTCTCTCTCTCTCTCTCTCTCTCTCTCTCTCTCTCTCTCTCTCTCACACACACACACACACACACACACACACACACACACACACACACACACACACTCTAACTATCCTTCAAATGTCATTCATGCGCTCCATGAACTGCTTATAGAGGTAATGATTGATTGATTAAGTGCTGTCACTTAACTGTCAAGTCGGTGTCGACTCTTAGCGATCACATAGATAGATTCTCTCCAGGATGATCTGTCTTCAGCTTGGCCTTTAAGGTCTCTTATTGCTGTCGTAATCGAGTCCATCTACCTTGCTGCTGGTCGTCCTCTTCTTCTCTTGCCTTAAACTTTCCCCAGCATTATAGACTTTTCAAGGGAGCTGGGTCTTCGTGTAATGTGTCCAAAGTGTGATAGTTTGAGCCTGGTTAATTGTGCCTCGAGTGAAAATTCTGGATTGATTTTTCTGTGTTCCATTTGTTTGTTTTACTGGTTGTCCATGGTATCCTCAAAAGTATTCTCCAGCACCAAAGTTCAAAAGCATCAATGCTTTGTCTATCATGCTTCTTCAAGGTCCAGCTTTTGCATCCATAGAGTGTCATAGGAAAAACCATTGTCCGAATGATTCTAACCTTTTGTAGGTATAGACACATCACAGCATCTAAATATCCTTTCCAAGGCCTTCATTGCAACCCTACCAAGTGCTAATCTATGGTGTATTTCTTGACTGCTGGATCCTTTACTGTTGATGGTCGATCCTAAAAGGCGGAAGCTATCCACCACTTCAATGTCCATTATCAGTTCTGAGGCTGGTTATTGTACCCGTTGTCATTAGTTTAGTCTTCTTTACATTTAGTCATACTCCCATTTTTTCACTGTGCTCCTTGCCTTTCATTACCTTTCATTGCAGATCATCTGCATTCTCAGCTATCAGAGTGGTGTCATCAGCATTGCGCAGGTTAATGATGTTTCTTCCTCCAACTTTAAAACCACGCTCATCTTTTCCCCTCTTCTTTTAGAGGTAATAGTCATGGAGAAATTGCACAGTGAATGTCTATGTCTGATTTCTGGTGGACTGCCTTTCAGATACAACTAAGATTTCACCTGGGTTTGTACCTACCTATGCCCATACCTTAATTTTCAAACCTCTCTCCTTCTCTTAGTATTGGCAACCAGCAAAAGCAAGTGGAGAGAAAAAAATATTTTTAGAGGAATATTTTACTTTAAGTTGCTTTGAGTAGTAGAAGCAAATTGTTCCATAGAGAATCTATACAGTATACAACCTTTTTTAAAAGCACCTCAATATACTGTTGTTTCAAAAGGGTGACAATGTGAGTGCAGGTAATTGAGAAAAGGCAAGCAGCAGGTATATAAACAAATTACAGGCTACCAACAGTGGCTGAGATGGTGACTAACACTGCAGGTGTTCTTCAGGTGTACAGCAGTATGCCTGCTGCAGCGCTAGCTCCTGTGCTTCTGAAGCATGGTTGCTCTTCTGCACCTATTTTTGGTGCTCTTCCCATGCTCTGGAATAACTCTGTTAACAGCAGAAACACATCCCTGATCCTGTGCAGGGAAATCACAAAAATGCAAGAGTGTCTATGTTGAGAAGTGCGGGAGGTAGTGTTGCATGCTAGTGCTATGTTGTTAGAAGCACACACAGAGCAATCAATCGGGATATTGGTTAGTGAACTGTGAATATTGGTCTTGAGATAAATAATGGATACTACCAATGGGATAATGTGTACTGCTGATGACGTAGAACAAAAGGCGGGGTACCATTTTGAAAGCTACCATTAGCATTCCTCTGTGCTTTAATATGCTATCCCTAAAAGACAGAGACTATCCAGAGACTATCCCTTCCAAGAGAGACTATACAGAAAGCTATGAACCTATCTTTGCAGAACATTAACTAAAGCTATTCTAAGCATATCTTTCTTGATTAGAGTTGTTTTAAAGGAACAATTAACTACATAAGAGTACACTTAAAAGTATTTCTTTTTCAGATTTGGAAAGTATTTGCAGTCATCTCACCTCTTTTCAAGATCAATTTTTGGTCACCGTTGTATTTTTAAAAATGTAAAATTAAACATTCTCTTTAACACATGGGAGCCAATTGCTCTTCTTACAGGGGAACATTATTACTAGTTTATATTTTCACCTCTGAATCTGATCTGCTATCTGTTTGTTGGAAGAGGACCTGACCTTCTGCTTTGCAAAGCTGACACTTGCAACTAATACAGCTGGGAGTTTTGGCAAGAACCCCATGGAGGACATGGGAGGCTGAAAAGTGGTTTCATCTGTGGCTTGAATTCAGAGAGTAGGGAACTTGTAGCACTGGCTTTCCTATAAAGGAAGAAAACAGGTGGCGGGCGAGATACAGGTTGTTCATGTTGCCTTATCTTGGTGATCAAGTTTTCTAGGACTATTGTGGTGATGGTGGATGCTTGGGTGGATTCTGTCATCATGAATAGCATCCTAGTACACTTGGGGATAACGGAATAAAGTTGCTGAGCACAGCTTGAGACTGCAGGCATGAATTGGGTGGAGAGTACTTTATTTTTATTTATTTTTTATTTTTACATTTTATATCCCGCTCTTCCTCCAAGGAGCCCAGAGCGGTGTTCTACATACTTAGGTTTCTCCTCACAACAACCCTGTGAGGTAGGTTAGGCTGAGATGCCACTTGAGGATGCCACGACTAGATCATTGAAACCAAGCAGTCATTGCCTGCAATTTTTTTTTAAATTCTTGCTTTGATTTTGTTTACTTGTATAGGTGTGTTTATGCTTTTGCTTGTCTTGTTTTCATCTTGTGATGTGAACTTCTTGGAGAGCTCAGGAAACTACTAGCATGAATTGGGCTGTGGGTGGGAGGAGCAGGACTGTGGATGGACTGAAGAGTGTTCCTAAGGAACCACTAGCGAGGGTTGGTTGTATGCTTTCATTTTCCAGCCAGCCAGTGCTCCCAGACTCTACTGTAACTTCCAGAGGTGGAGTGACAGACGTCATTTTGGTTTGTCAGTTCAGTCATCACAGACAGCAACCATGTTTCACACCGTGGTTTCTGATTCTGGTTTTGTATATAGACAAATCACAAACAATGGTTGTCAATTTGGACATCAGACCAAAGCATGGTCTGAGTTTTGAAACCAAACATGGTTGTTATGTGACATCCAAAATGAGCCATTATCTTAATGCCTTATACAAATTGTTGAACTGTTTGTACAGCCTTGCAGTATACTGGAATTCTGTGAGCAGACATGTATTCACTTGGAACATGTTTAAATATGAGTATGATATGAACAAGGTAATCTTGGTCTTGAGTAACAAATATTGAGGCTTAATTGGAGGTCCTGCCTTGGGAAGTATTTAGGATATGATTTTGTATGGATGTCCTATTCTTTAATTTTAAATATGTGTAGGGAGCAAGATTCTTTAAAAGATTATAAAACCAGGATGATACTGAAACACTTTCTCTTTAGGTATTTGCATATTTGGATATACAGTACTGCATTCTCAAAGTGACTAGTTTGGATCAAATATTTATTGTATACATTAAAGAGAAGAGAGATGTAAAAGCTTTAGGTATTGCAGAGTTAGGGATCCTTGTTGGACTACTAGTTTGTCCCTGAATTGTTTTTAGTTTTCCAAAAGCAGATTCAAAGAGTCAAGTCGGCTGCCCTCCCCCCGCACTCTGCCCTCCCCCGGTTTCGGAAAACCTTCACATTATGTACCTCAGGCAGAGATCTGAAACATAAACACCATAAACCCATGGTGAATAGTTAACCATTTGACTTGCTTACAGGTTATCAATTGTGTATGATATGACATCAGATGATTACCTACAAAAGTTTGGTCATTCTCATTCAATCCACTTCTGTGGTTTTCTAGGCAGAATCAAAGTTTCCCACATTGCCTCAGAACTGTGTATTGCAGTATTTATGCTTTAAAACTGAGATTTTATGCTTTAAAATTAGGCTTATAGAAAATGGTGTTGCTGTCTTGGCTGCATTCTCACAATCATGGCATCCTGGTTAAAGAGTTACTAATCCTGGTAAAGAGTTAACCAGGATTGCTGAGCCCCATGAAGCTGATTGTGAGAATGCAGGTTACCTGAACAATCCTGATCAAACCATTGTGGTTAAATGCAAGTTAACAGCAGCAGTTTGAGCAGGATTCCCCGAGAGATCTGTCTTCTCACAGCCTACTCCATGGTGCTCAGCAATCCTGATTAAATCCTTAACCAGAATTTTGTGATTGTGAGAACACAGCCTTTTTCTTCTTGTTCTTGACTAGCATGATTTTGTTTATAAAGCCTTTGACATCTTATAATTCAGGGCTGTACAATTTTGGCCCTCCAGCTGTATTTGAATGATAACTCCCATTTCCAGCCACAGTGGCCAAAAGTCGGGGGTGATGGGAGTTGTAGTCCAACATCTGCAGAAGGGCCAAAGTTGTGCAGCCCTGCTATAAACAAAGTGTAGCTCTTATTGAGTGAGTGCATACATATTTGTGTGTGTTACATATGGTTTTATATGCCCTTCATGAGCACATGTAACAGCTCAGCATTCCCAGTGGTCCCTTTATTTCATGAGGAAATAGTGATGTATCAATTCAACCTTCGTTATGTGCTTCAATTCCCTTTATTTTATTTGGTTCTTCTGCTAAGGTCTAAACACAGTGAGAATGTATTTAGCGACCAAGTCTCAGGAAGAAAGCAGAAGGTGCTCCCCCTTTTTTCTTGCTACCTCTGTCTAAATAGACAGGGCTGCTCAATCTTGGCCCTTCTGCAGATAGTGGCCTACAATTCCCATAATAATAAGAACATAAGGACAGCCCTGCTAGATCAGACCCAAGACCCATCTAGTCCAGCATCCTGTTTCACACAGCGGCCCACCAGATGCTGCTGGAAGCCTACAGGCAGGAGTTGAGAGCATGCCCTCTCTCCTGCTGTTACTCCCCTGCAACTGGGACTCAGAGGCATCCTGCCTTTGAGGCTGGAGGTGGCCTATAGCCCTCTGACTAGTAGCCGATGATAGACCTCTTCTCCATGAAGTTATCCAAACCCCTCTTAAAGCCTTCCAGGTTGTTAGCTGTCACTACATCTTGTGGAAGAGAATTCCACAAGTGGATCACGCGTTGATTATGCGTTGTGTGTTTGTTGGTCCTAGATTTCCTGGCAGTCAATTTCATGGGATGACCCCTGGTTCTAGTGTAATGTGAGAGGGAAAAGAATTTCTCTTTATCCACTTTCTCCACACCATGCATGACTTTATAGACCTCTATCATGTCTCCCCGCAGTCATCTTTTTTCTAAACTAAATAGCCCCAGGTGTTTTAGTCTTGCCTCATAAGAAAGGTGCTCTAGACCTCTGGTCATCTTGGTTGCCTTCTTTTGCACCTTTTCCAGTTCTACAATGTCCTTTGTTAGATGTGGTGACCAGAATAGTACATAGTACTCCAGGTGTGGTTGCACCATAGTTTTGTATAAGGGCATTATAATATTAGCATTTTTATTTTCAATCCCCTTCCTAATGATCTCTAGCATGGAATTGGCCTTTTTCACAGCTGCCACACATTGAGTCAACACTTGCAACGAGCTGTCCACCATGACCCCAAGATCCCTCTCCTGGTTAGTCACCTCAGCTCAGATCCCATCAGTGTACACTTGAAGTTGGGTTTTTTCGTCCCAGTGTGCATTACGTTACACTTGCCAACACTGAACCGCATTTGCCATTTTGTCACCCATTCCCCCAGTTTGGAGAGATCCTTCTGGAACTCCTCACAATCCAATTTGGGTTTCACTACTATCCCTGTCAATTGACTGCTGTGGCTGGGGATTATGGGGACTGTAGTCCAAAAACACCTGGAGGGCCGACGTTGAACAACCCTGCTCTAGAAAGTTTTTGGCTTGTTAGTTCTTTCATGCTCAGAACTGTGAGTCATGAATTACAGCTGTAGATTTAGCCAACGGAGAGGAAGGAATTTGTCTGCTGTACAGTAAAAGGAAGTATTTGCTGTGTTATTGTAGTACATGGCCCTTTGCCATTTTTGATAAAGCATTTAAGCGCCATGCACCCAAAGTCTACTGCCCTCTTGACCCATCATCAATCATCAGCTGTACAGTGAGGTTACATGAAACAGTAGCCCAATAGGAGAGCCATTGTTTAGGCATTGCACAACTTTTCTGGAAACGGAAACTACAGACAAAGCTTTATACTGTATTATCCCAGCTCTGATCTGTTTCATTGCATACAAGCAATTTTGAGGCTGAAATTTAGCTAGGTAATGTATGAAGCAAGTAGCATTAAAGTAAGATTTTCCCAATATGTCCAACAGTGACCATACTAGTTGGATGTAAAATAAGGAAAACTGATGCGCCCACCAGCATGTCTCCTGTGTTTACTATATAGTATGCCTTTATAAGTAGAAAATTTTAGAATAGATTTTTGGATATGCTCACAAAAGGAAAATATACACAGCTTGAGTGCCTTCTTTTCTAGTGGCTAACAGAAATAGTCCTAGCTGTTCTAATAAAGAGATTCTGTCTCAGCTGTAACTCTGTGTCACTTATGCCTGTGGTTTTCTTCAGACATGTGGGAGCTATGCTTGATGTTTACATAGGGACTGGAGGCCAATCACATTTTCTAGTGATTCGAGCACTCCGATATGGTTCTCTCATATATTGCAGGAAACACTGCAGATCAAGAGATATGTAAGCATGCACTGCTTTTTCCATAGTTTGTGAGGGACCTCTGACAGGGATAGTGACATCCAAAAGATGCCTAGATTTTCACATGAATATTTTAGCAGATTCCATGGTATATGTTTTTTTTTTTAAAGAATCCTGTGTCACTCAAAACAGGAGATTTTGAAAAATACTGCAGTGAATCTGTAGGGTGGATAGATTGAATACCCACCCTACAGAAGTTTAAAACTGAAGTAACATTTTGCATGAGGGAAATTTACAAGTGGATATAAATGTACTGGTGGTGCATGCTTTCACTGCCCCAGCTATGGCTACCTTTTTAGTTCTCATTCTCTGTGGTACTGAACAGGAGGCTTATATGGGTGGGCTCTTCAGAGAGCTGTATGTTAGTTGCCAGTGGTGCAGATCCCCGCCAAGCATTTGAGGAGTTTTCTCCAATTTACTAAACTTGCCCAAAACATGTCTCTGCTCCTCCTCCCACCCCTGGCAAAAGTGTGTTTCCTCCCCCACCCCACAATTTAAGTGAGTTGTTGCTCCTCAAGCTATTCCTCTCTCTGCGCCCATGTTTGTTACTATGCATTGTTTGATTGTATACAATGGGGTGTTTTAAAGTATTACGGCCAGAGGCCAGCAACGTTTTAAAGTGTAAGATGAGCCCCTGGTGGCGCAGTGGTAAAACTGCCGCCCTGTAACCAGAAGGTTGCAAGTTCGATCCTGACCAGGGGCTCAAGGTTGACTCAGCCTTCCATCCTTCCGAGGTCGGTAAAATGAGTACCCAGAATGTTGGGGGCAATATGCTAAATCATTGTAAACTGCTTAGAGAACTCCGGCTATAGAGCGGTATATAAATGTAAGTGCTATTGCTATTGTTAAGTGCTAAGTCATTAATATAACAGTGCAATGGATTGGAGGGGTTTAGAGGGAAAGTATTTTGTGCGTCCAGATAGAGGTGCTGCTGCAAGTTCCATTCACTTTGCCAGACCATTGCTACCTGCAGGGCCTGGTGGGTCAGGAGATCAGGCCCCCCAGAAGACTGTTCCGCTACAGCTACTACACGTGCATACAAATCTGCATATGATATTTGTCCCCCACCCCAACCACAATTCAAACTACAGCTATGCCATAATCAGAAAGCAAGCTAGCCAACATGCAGAGCAGATACCTCAGGAAAGTGTGATTGAAAAATTGAACGCACAGTGCTTTACGTGGACGAGCCTACACACATACACCTCCGCTTTGATCTTCTGCTGCATACACAGAGGGCAGAGCAAGTGAGCACAATTCTACTTCCTCCTCTATGTGTTTGGTATTTAAACATACTGAAGAAGTGAACAGGACTCTGTGTGAACTGTATCCCTTGCGAGGTATTGTGTTTGAGATGGCATTGAGTTCTATGAAGTGATCTCTGTCTCTGGTATTGGACCTGTCATGGCTGTGTAAGCCATCCTTTGATGATGGAATAATCCATTGATGAGCTGTGCCTGTGTGAATCTGCCTTATGAGAAAGCGTGGATTCTTATGGGAAATGCAGGATTCTTCTTTAAAAACCTCAGATCATTGATAGTACATGTTTTAACATAGGTGTTATTGCTATTTCTAAAATATATAGTATGAAATACGTTATTACTGAAGCTGGTTCTGCCATATTTTTAATTTCCAATGGACTACTGTATTCATGTTTATAAATCTTTTAAGTGAGTACATTTAAAAAGTAATTAAGTTGTCATTATAATTTATACCACTTCTGAAGTCAATCACCTAATTAAACTGAAAGAACAGGGAGGTAGTAGTTTCATTAGGATTTATTAAGTAGTGCTATTAATTATGCAGAACATTCAAATGAAGTAAAACAAGAAAGGAAGCATACTTCTAAAAAGGGTTTCAGTTGCTGCCCTGCTCAGTATACTGTGAAACACCCAACTTTTAATAAGTATTTTAAATTGATGGATTTTAATGAAATTAATTTGACTTTTATGAGAAATGTTTCCAGTAAGATATTTGGCACGGCAGGATGAATATGTGCAGAAAATCTTTAGGAGAAATAGAATAGAAAAGTAGAATACATATACAAGACAAGGATGCTGTACTCATGACCTCGCTGGGGAGGGTGAATAGGCTGCGGGGGGAGGCAGGAACTCGACTGCCTTCCACAGCAGATAAGGGGCTGCTGTCCGTCCTTCTGCTGTGCCGTGTGCCTACGCAAGTGGTGGCACGGAGCAGGGAAATGCTGGCGGTGGGGAGGACTTCACCCTCCTGCATCCCAGGGTGCCCCGCGACATGAGCATATTGGCTGCTCTTGTTAGAGCTGCTGCCACTCTCTGCACAGCCACTGCTTCCCCCTGGCTCACCTCTGGAAATGGCAGTGGGCTGGGGGAAGCCATTTAACCCAGTGGCGATCGCCCAATCACCGGCCGAGGTTAAGTGAACCATAGGTTTGCTTAACCTCTGCTAAACGCTGGGCTGAGTGTTGCTTGGCATGTGGGTAGCTCCGGGAACAACCTCGCTCCTGGTGCCCCCCCCTCACTCTCTCTCTCTCTCTCTCTCTCTCTCTCTCTCTCTCTCTCACTCTCACTCTCACTCTCACACACTCTCTCTCAGACTCACACTCTGCCCTAGCCTGGATTAGGCTGTGTGTGTGAATACCCTTAATAAAAAGCAAATATCTTAGATTTATCTAGGCTGATTCTAGGCAGGAGACTGCCTCCCATGTGCTTGCTAAAGGTGGGTTATGCTATACAAACACTCACCGTATGCATTGCAATCTGTAGTTATTGCAGAGGACTATATTTAAAGATTTGGGTTTTTAAAATTTTATATATATATATATATATATATATATATATATATATATATATATATGAGAGAGAGAGAGAGGCGCATGTTTTCAGACATTGTAAAGGGGTGCTTATGGCCTCTAAGGGTTAAAAAACCAAACAAACCCCAACGCGCTTAAGGTTAATTTGGGAGCAGGACTTAAGAAATCTAGTGCCACCTGACAAATGTATGACAAATATCTCTAGTATGACAAATTTCTTTGCAGTGAAGCATTTATAGCAGCCCCAGTTGCTGGGACTGAACATACATATTAAGCAGGGACTTGCTGTGAGTTCTAATTTCCTCTCAAAGGGCTCTCATGCTGGGGTGATATTTGACTAACCTGGTCATGGTTGAACATGTGAAGCTGCCAGGCGCAGCTCGTGAACGCGCCTCCGGGGGGGGGCTTCTTTAAGGTAAACGGAGCCGGTGCTCCATGCCGCCCAGCAGCCCCCGCAGCGGGGAATTGCCTCCGCCACTTACCTGGCTCCCACGGAGGCCAGCCCCCGCCAGCAGCCAGGTGAGTGGCAGAGACGATTCTCCGCTGCGGGGGCTGCTGGGTGGCACGGAGCACCGGCTCCGTTTACCTTAAAGAAGCCGCCCGCCCCCCCGGAGAAGAGTTCACAAGCCGTGCCTGGAAGCTGCTCTATACCAAGCCCTTTGTCCATTTTACCCAAAATTGTTCAGTGTGACTGATGGCAGCTCCGTAGGTTGTGGGGTATGTGTCTCTCCAATCACTTGTTCCCTGACCTGGAAGTGCTGGGGAGTGGGCCTGGAAGCTTCTGCATGCAAAGCAAAGGCTCTGCCAGAGCCATGGCCCCTTCATGGTCTTGAAGGGCCCCAAAGACTACAGTTAAGAAGATAAGAACAGCCCTGCTGGATCAGGCCCTAGGAAGCCCATCTAGTCCAGCATCCTGTGTTTCACACAGTGGCCTTCCCCCAGGGGCCTCTGAAAAGCCCACAGCCAAGAGCTGTTGCCATGCCCTCTCTCCTCCTGTTGCTCCCCTGCAACTGGTATTCAGAGGCATTCTTAAGAAGTTAGCACCTTAGTAATGCATTTGAGTGGCAAATTGGTAACGGGTCCCAGTCAAGTGGCCACAGGGTATACTTGGTGTGCAGCATGGCTTCTGAGTTTCTTGTTTTCTGAAACCAGCTCCCTCTTATTAACAGATCAGTTGCTCTGAAATAGGACCTGCTACTGGAAGTAAAACAGCAACACTGCCGCCAGTGTCTGTTACACAGAAGTCTATGTGGGCCTTGAAAGAAACTCTCTGAATCATGGCCATTATGGTGCATTGTTCTGCTCACTGTATGCATCTGGCTTATTATTATTAGCTACTAATTTCACGAGGGAAAGCTTTGAGGTTAACATTTTCTGCTATAACAATTGTTCTGAACAATAATGCATTCTGACTGTACAGCCATTAGTAGGTTTACAGATTCTGTTGGCAACACTTCATTCCATGCTTCCGTCAAAAACTGAAAATTGAATAAGAGGGTGAGAATTGCTTGACAAACTATATGCCCAGTGGTGTTCTGTTTTCTGAAGTTAAACTTGAACTATGGGCTTCCAGTATACATTCTCTTCACCTTCTACGCAGCCATAGTGTTTTTATAGGTTCACTAGTGTTACTTGCATTACATGCATAAAGCATGGAGGGAAATTGCTTGCCATAAACACTCAGGAGGATGCACATTGGGAAGCATAGCAGTGGCTACTTCTTCTTCTTCTTCTTCTTCTTCTTCTTCTTATTATTATTATTATTATTATTATTATTATTATTAATAATAATAATAATTCAATTTCTATACCGCCCTTCCAAAAATGGCTCAGGGCGGTTTACAAAGAGAAATAACAAATAAGATGACTCCCTGTCCCCAAAGGGCTCACATTCTAAAAAGAAACATAAGACACACACCAGCAACAGTCACTGGAAGTACTGTGCTGGGGGTGGATAGGGCCAGTTACTCTCCCCCTGCTAAATAAAGAGAATCACCACGGTAAAAGGTGCCTCTTTGCCCAGTTAGCAGGGGTTACCCAGTTACTTAGGGCTTTCAGTTTTAGTACTTATCCCTCATGACAGCCAAACATGATGGCTGTTCTGCTTTCTAGGGCATGATCTACTCCATATTCTAGGCATGTGAAACAGCAGCTTTGTTGAAGCTAAGCAGGTCTGGATCTGGTCACATCTTGAATGGGACTGCTACTGGGAAACCCCTGTACACCCCCTTGGATTCCATGAAAGAAAGGCAGGAGATGAATGTAATTAAATCAATACATGAAAATAAAGTGTGAAGCCAGTCTCCTATAATGGGTGATGACAATATATTGTCCATGGAGGAAATCAGATTTTTCAAATGTTTCAGTTACACAAAGCAGCATGAAATATAATTTGCCTGTGCACAGTGCAGTTTTATGTATGAGTATCTTAAACAATCCATGTTCCAAACCTTAATTTAAAACAAGCAAACTTGGGCTGACAGCACCAAAAAAAGCCAGCAAAATATTCAACACATTTTTGCTTACTGATAATAGAGGCAGTAAATAATGATTTGACTTTATATGTGCAGGACTAGAAGAATCCCAGGTTCCTGGTTGTCCAGGTCTAGGAATTTTTCTGCTGGTGCTTAGGAATCTGTAAAAATGTCCAACCTAAACATTTGGTTATAATATCAGCTATCCTGAAATAACAACTCTTCAACCTCTTTCAGTCTTTTACATGTTTATCTGATCAAAGTTTTAATCTGAAAAGGCGAGTTGCAAAGAAGAGAAAATAATTTTACATGATTGGGAAATACTGTATTGTTTTTCTTCTGTTTCATCTCAGGCGAGTAGCCCATGCTATAGACTCTGCAGAATATCATTGTCAATCATTTCAGTTTGCAGAGAAGGGTTGAATTAAGGATTTAGCAATGTAATGCAGCAACCTGAAAGCAAGAGTGTCTGCATTGGCAAAATGGGATTCACTGTTCCCTGCCCCATAAACACAGGAACACAGGAAGCTGCCATATACCGAGTCAGACTATAGGTCCATCTCGCTCAGTATTGTCTACACAGACTGTCAGCGGCTTCTCCAAGGTTGCAGGCAGGAATGTCTCCCAGCCCTGTCTTGGAGATGCCAGGGAAGGAACTTGGAGCCTAGGTCCTCTTCCCAGAGCGGCTCCATCCCCTAAGGGGAATATCTTACAGCGCTCACACACGTCTAGTCTCCCTTTCGTATGCAACCAGGATGGATCCTGCTTAGTTTAAGGGGACAAGTCATGCTTGCTACCACAAGACCAGCTCTCTTCCCTGGCTTTAAACAATGGCTTTAACTGTGAGACAAGATAACATACTGGGCTCACATCTCATGCAGGCATTTGCATTCATTCATTCATTTATTACACTTCTATACCACCCTATCCAAAGGAGGTGCACAACAAGTACAATACAATAACAAACACCATTTAAAACAAGCAAGTTAAACAATATAAAAACAAATCTGAAACAGTTCAGAGCCATTTAAAACCAATTTAAAATGCTTAAAAACAACTTTAAAACCTTGGAAGTCCAGGCCAAACAAATAAGTCTTTTGGGCTCTCTTGAAGGCCAACAACAAGCCCAGACTACAGGAATCTGCTGGGGGTGCATTCCATAGACCAGGAGCAGCTGCAGAGAAGGCCTGGCTCTGAGAGACCAGACGTACCAGTGTAACTGGAGACAGACTTCGCTGGATGACTTCAACGTGCTATGGGGATCATACAGAAGAAGGCGCTCTCTAAGGTAACCTGGACGCAAGCCATTTAGGGCTTTAAAGGTTGTAATCAACACTTTGTATTTTGCTCAGAAACATATTGGTAGCCAGTGCAGCTGCATTGAGAACAGGCATAATATGGTCTCTCTGGGTTGCCTCAGGGACCAGTCTGGCTGCCACATTTTGAACTAACTGAAGTTTCTGAACTACGTACAAAGGCAGCCCCACATAGAGCACATTGAAATAGTCATGCCTGGAGGTTACCAGCTGATGCACCACTGTTTTGAGATCATTCTCTTCAAGGACCGGACACAGCTGTCAAATCAGCTGAAGTTAATGGAAAGAACTGCTGGCCAAAGCCTCCACCTGGGATACCAGGGTGAGGGCTGGATCCAAGGGCACTCCCAGGTTACATACCTATTCTTTCTGGGAGGATTGTAACCCCATACAGCACAGGAAGATCTAACTCATCCCTCAAATTCTGATCCCCCCCCAATGAGCACCTCCCGTCTTGCTTGGATTCAGCTTTGTTGTCCCTCATCTAACTCATTACTGCCCGTGGGCAGGCATTTAGGGAATGAATGCCATTTCATGAAGATGATCAGAAATAGATTTGGGTGTCATCAGCATACTTATAACACCCTGCACCAAATCTCCTGATGACCTCACCCAGCGGTTTCATGTAGATGTTAAAAAGCATTGGTGAAAGAATGGAGCCTTGAGGGACTCCATATAATAGCTCCCATCTTGAAGAGCAGCTGTCACCAAGCTCCACCATCTGGAATCTGCCTGAGAGGTAGGAGCGGAACCACTGCAATCCCCAACTCCCTCAGGTGATCCAGAAGGATACCATGGTCGATGATATTGAACGTTTCTGAGAGATCCAAAAGAAGCAACAGAGTCATACTCCCTCTGTCGACTCCCTGCTAAAGGTCATCCATCAGGCCGACCAAGGCCTTCTCAACCCCCATAGCCCGCCCTAAAGCCACTTTAAAATGGGTCTAGATAATTGGTTTCCTCCAGAACTACCTGGATCTGGTTCACCACCAGTCTCTCAATCACCTTGCCCAACCATGGGAAATTGGAGACTGGCCTATAACTAGCCATCGCTGAGGGATCTAGGGAAGGCTCCTTAAGAAGTGATCTAATCAACTAATCAAACCATCCTACCCTTCCTCAGCAATGACTTAATGATATTAATTAGGCCATCTCCAACAATATCCTCATTAGATAGAAGCAGCCAAGTTGGACAAGGATCCAGAGAACGTGGTAGGTCACACCGCCCCAAGCAGCTTGTCCACATTCTCAGGCATCTGAGAACTTAGATTGAAACTGATTCAATCTAATACTGCAAGAGGGATTGCTGGACACCACCTTTATAGACTCTGCAAAAACAGTGGAATCCGGGTCAGCCCGAATACAAGAGATTTTGTTGGCAAAGAACCCATTAAAGTTATTACAGCAGAATATAGTCTCCGGGGACTGGTTCGAAATGGAAGGAGCCTGACTCAAACTGCTCACAACCCAGGACAGCTCTGCTGAACACCAACTGCAGAAGCAATGTGCGCAGACCAAAATTATGTGTTTGCTGCATGCTCTGCTTCTGCATAATCCTTAAAATGGGCTCTATGCTGTGTCTTGTCAATTTTGAGCCGAGTTCTCCTCCACTTGCATTCCAGTCATCTACCTTGCTGCTTCAGACCCCACAACTCCATGGTATACCAGGGGGCCACTTTTAAAGCAGTTCGGCAGGGAAGCTTAGGAGCGATCTTGTGAGCTCCCTATTCCAGGTTCCCACCAGGGCATTGACAGAATCACTGACACCACCAACACTGAAACTCTTCAAGGCTTTTTTGAATCCCACTGGATCCAGCAGCCTTCTTGGGTGGACCATCCTAATAGGCTCACCACCTCTGCTGGTCTGTGATGTGGCCATGAAACCAAACTTGACCAGGTGGTGGTCCATCCATGACAATTGGGAAACCACAAGGTCCCCCACCCACAGAATACCCCCTTGATCTCAGCAGATGAAAATTAATGCTCACAGGTTGCAATTAGATGCCCAAGAGAATGAGGGAAACAAAGCAGCAGATCAACAGCAAAGCAGAGCTGGTCTTCTAGCTTTCTAAGCTAGGGTGGTGGGTGGTGAGGCTGTGATATATCTCAAGGCCAAAACCAAGGAGACAGGCTGACAAAAATCAAAGCCCCCGTGTCTTCTCCTCCCGTCCACTCCCTTATGGTTAGTTTAAAGTGGGAAAGCAAGATGGAGAATGTAAAGTGCTTTGCATGTTTAAAGTGGTACACAAATGACCACTGCTACTACCAGTAGTAATACACGATGTAAATGTTTCACAAAAGCCTTTGGAAAATGGTATTTGTGTAGCAACTTTAATGTAGTAGCAATGCAGTATATACAAATTATAAATTCCTGTTGAAATGCATAAGGGTAGTAGCCAATGATTAAAATCTTGTTTCCAGCAAAACAGATGTCAGTTATCCTGCTAATTCCAGTGGAGTCATGATTTCATGGCATATGTGTGACTTATATGCTTATTGCCAGCTGTTGATCTCAATGATTATAGTAATCATTGTTTTTTCTCCCTGACATCTTCACACCCCTGCTTATATAAAATCGCCTTTACGTACAGAGATGTACCAAGAGCAATATGATTTGTAAGAAACGATACTTTCCAATTGACTCAGGACAAGATGGGGGCGGGATGTGTAAAGGCTACCAGATGAAGGAAGTTCTTTGATGACATAATGCCAACTTGTGTTATATAATGCATTTTATGGTCAATAAGCCTGTTGGCTGAGCTACATGTTGGAAGTTTAACACTTGTCTGTTTGCATCAAACTTTGCCATGATCTCTTTCATAAATAAATTGCTTGTTCCATGGTATTGTTAAGCATGTTTTCAGCTTCTTGAGCTAGCATCACACAGAGGCATGCAATGCTCGACTTGCATTGATTATTTTGGTACATCCACGAAGACAAAAAAGGGGGAGGAAGCCCCTCTTCTTTTTACTGATGATGGAAACAAACTGCCTATGTATTAAGTCTCAGACTATTTCCTGTTAATGAAAAGGCAGTGACTTAGAGTTGCTCCCTGTTTCATTTAACAAATGAATAGTTCCCCTCAGCTATTTTAATTTTGTATAGAGATCTATTGCCATGTTGTTTCCAGAGAATGAGAAAAGTAAAAGGCATAATCCAGTCTAATTTATTGGACCTGTTTCTGAAGGTGAGAGAATATATCAGGTTTCATAGAACTGTGGAGATGGAAAGGTCAAACACAAGCTGCTAGCCCAGCTTCTTGAGTCAGAATACTGGGATTATGGAGAACGTCAGGGCTACATAGACCTTGAGCGTTAAACAGAACATTTTTTCCAGGAGAATGGAAAGTATGCTGTGTCCAAAGCAAAGGGGCTTATTAATACAAATGTTACTGTATATAGAAAATGTGCAAAGGAGTTGTGGCTAATCAAATATTCTTTTTCTACCAAGGCCAAGGTCTCAACGAGTTCCCAATTTAAGAAGGCTATATATTTAAATTACCAGTTGTAGTCTTTAAATGTGTTTCACAAGGTATCTCTTGGGACAAGGCCCTGGAGATCTGATGAAGTGGCCTTGCTAAAGAAAATGTGACAAAAACTGTTGAAGTAAGATACAGAGAAATATCTCCTTCACAGTGATTATTGTTGCCCATTACGACTCCAGATCAAAGTACAAGATCTTACCACACATGCCAATTAAAGTATGTGGTATCCCAAATATACAGTTAATGAGGACAGGTCATAGATTTCCATTAGCTCTTGATGTACAGCAGGAGAGAAATCCTAAGTAAAAGCACAATGTTCCAGTAGTAAAACTGTAGATTATTATTACTGTTTTATTAATGATTTATTACTCCTACAGCACCATCAAAGTACATAGTGGTTTTCAGAGTAATGTAAGCAACAGACTTTGTTCCAAGGAGTTTATAACTTGCATTTCAACAGATGGGGAGGCAGTAGAAGGTGGGGATGAGGTGAAGCCAGATACAAGAGTCGCATGAGAAGAATATGCTAAACCCAGCTACACAGCTAGGCTTAATTTCAGTAGGGAATGAGTACAGCAAACAAGACTTTGAGATTAGGAATAAAATAGCGCTGAGAAATTCTTGTGGGCAAGAACAGCTGTAGTTGAGAAATCCTTCCAAACGTAAAGACTTCAGTAAAATGTAGTATAAATTGAACTAGATGTTCATTTGCATTGTCCTGTAGAACCAGGCTCCGTCACTATTAAGACAATACTTTGAAATAGAAGTGTTGTTCAACCATTCAAACAAGAAATTCTGTGTGCACATAGGTGCCAAAGGCGGGTTGGAAGTCCTGTCCCTGCATGCCACTCACCTCCCTTGTTGTGCTGCTCATAGAAACCTATTTTGTCTGCAGAGGGAAGCCGCGTAACTGTGCTGGCAGATGTTTCTGCCATCGGCTTCTATGGTCTGCAGACAAGTGCTGCCACTTGCAGGAGCAATGCAATGAGGAAGGTGAGTGAACACACCGGAGCAGGACTTCAGACTCACGTTTGGCCCTTGTGAGCATGTTTCGTGACATTATTTTGAACACCTGGACAGGGTCAATATGTTAGGGCATGAAGGAAGTACTAGATATCAATTTGTGGAAGGCTGTGATTCTGTGGTCACTGTCAGGCCAGTAGCTAAACAGAAGATCTGATAATTGGCTCCTAAAAACAAATAAACTTGCTCTTGGCTCATGATTAAATTCTGGATTCCTATAGGGGAGGGGTTTGGGTTTGGACTATTTGTTAATCTAGATTTGTCATCTCTATGGTTCTGTTAGTTAAATCTAATTAGAGATCTAGGTTATCAATCCTGAATAACTGCACATAACTTTGCACTAGTTTATTGTTCATTAGAACAGTAACTGGCATGTCTCACACACAATTGCTAATGTAGCAAATTTTAGGATTGGGATGCTGCTAGTCATTTAATGTACAAATATTTCAGTTTCATTTAAAAATGCACACATCATTAAAATGTGTATGCATGAAGCCAACCCCTTGAGGATAGTAAATAAGGTTGATATCTGCTATACTAAATTAGTAATTAGTATTACTGCTGTACTAAATTATAGTGATATCTGCTATACTAAATTAGTAATTAGTATTACTAATTCTATTCTAAAGCTTTGCTGTCTGATACCACATTCTTAAGATTATATCTCCATAGGTGACCATTACAACATGTAGCACTATATTCCATGTGATTTTTTTGCGCCTAACCGAAGCCCTTATCATACTCTCCACACCCCTTCCCCCCAGCCATATTTTCATTAAAAGCATGAGAGGGAAGCAATACCACACTCTCCAGGCCTGCTCAGACTTCAAGTGCATAAATATGTTCAGCACATGGAATTCCTCATTCTGATGTAACAGCTGGAGCTGAGCCACATGTCATTCTTCTTTAAAAAAAAATTGAAACTTCCATCAGTTGTTCAGAAAGGACAGCAGAGGCTGAATTAATCTCATCTCCACTTCTCTGCCAAACAACCTATTGCTGGGATTTCTATGCATTATTTTTAATTCTTAAAAAATAATCCCACCTTCTAGGCACAATGCCTCACCAAAGCAAAAAGTAAAAAACAACCAAAAGTTAAAAAAAAAAAACCAAGAAAAAGTTTTTTAAAAAAACCCCCAACCAAAACCACACATACAATTGCATTAAAATAGTCTGTTAATCATGTTAAAACACAGATTAATAAAAACTAAGTCAGATGTAAAACTTAGCAGGCTAAATATTGGCTAAAAGCCTCATGAAAGGGCAAAATTTTAAAGCCACTTTAAATAAGGCCAGGGACCGGAACTGGTGAAGCTGTCCAGGGAGGGCATTCCACAGCTGAAGTGCCCTGACGGAAAATGCTGTCTCTCAGGTCAATGCTAACTGAACATGAGATAGTGGCAAGCCAGAGAGAACAACTTGAGCAGATGATCTTAAGGCCCAGGGAGGTTCACATAGGCACACTTTGCACGCTTTGTTGGTTTAAAGCCAATGTGTATATGGGGCTGAAATCAATAGTCTTTAGTCTGAGCATTGTCATCCCACATCTACACCTAGTTTCCACCATCCTCTCCCTCTCCCTCCCCCTCTCTCCCTCCCCCCTCTACACACACACACACACACACACACACACACACACACACACACACCATCATCATTTATCCTTCTGGGGGCTGTGATGGAGTGGTGCTGCTCCAGAGCTCTTGCTCTCTGACTCAGACTTGTTAATCATGTCTCTGCAATATATCTAGTTCTAATGTTGCACTGGTGCAGCAGTTATACATGGTTATTTTCTAGTACGGTAGTTTGTAAGAGAGGACTGCATTATAATAGAGTGTTATTTGCCCTTCAAGTGTCTTAAATGTAGAAAAGAACTGTGCTTTATCCCAAATCAAGGAGGGAAGTCAATTGCCTGGCCGAGGGCTTCTCAAGAGGGATGACATTACACCATTAAACACTCAGGAGTAGCATGTGAAGGGGTCACAATGTCAGTTGCTCATCTAATGTGCTTCCTGTGATGCTCTCCAATTTAATTTATTTGGACCTATCATTATGTTAGTTGCCCCTGTAAATTCTTTTGTTTCTTTCTGTTTCATAGTTTTGTGACTGCTGTTTCTCTTGAACAAACTGGCATGCCCTTTTGATCATGGCAGATTCCCAACTGGAACTCCTTAAATTAATAAACTATACTTAGTGAGTTGTGAAACACATTAGATTTGAATGTTGAGAATCCAGATATATCATTGAGCCATCTAATGAGTCAAGAATGGTCTGATTTTGTTTAGTTTCGAAGATGTTATTATCTTGTGAGCATGTCACTTTTTAACCATGTGTCTCCACACTGCTATTTATTTACTGAAAACCAAAAACAGGATATGGAAAAAGGATATAAAAAGGAAAATAGCACTATGACTTGTGAAAACATTATTGGTTGGTTCTTAACCATTGTAGACACAGTGGGGGTTTTTTTCCTGCTGAGGAAAAATACTATAAACATTGACCTTGGATTAAACTCCAGCAGCATTAACAAAACACAAGTGTAGATAGCTAATACTACTTTTTGTCCCCGTTTTTAGACTTTTAACACAATAGTTAGCCTTTCATGAATAATTCCCCTCAAATGAGTACTAATGCAAAACAATGGCAATGAAAATTGATGGAAGACATACTTAAGGACAAAATTGTTAAGCATATAGAAGAACAGGCCTTGCTGAGGGAGAACCAGCATGGCTTCTGCAAGGGCAAGTCTTGCCTCACGAACCTTTTAGGAGTTCTTTGAGAGTGTCAACAGGCATATGGATAAAGGTGATCCACATAAAGGTTGACATAGTATACCTGGACTTCCAAAACATTTTGACAAAGTTCCCCACCAAAGGCTCTTGACTATTGAGTAAACTTAACAGCCATGGGATAATGGAATAGGTTCACATGTGGATTGGTAACTGGTTGAAGGATGAGAAACAGAGGGTAGGAATAAATGGACAGTTTTCACAATGGAGGGAAGTAAGAAGTGGGTTCCCCCAGGGATCTCTACTGGGACTAGTGCTCTTTAATTTGTTCATCAATGATCTAGAAGTTGGGGTAAGCAGCAAAGTGATACTTTAGTATCACCAAATTTTCAGGTGATACTAAACTATTTAGGGTAATGAAATCCACAACAGATTGTGACAAGCTCCAAAAGGATCTCTCCAAACTGGGTGAGTGGGTGACAAAATGGCAATTGTGCTTCAATGCAAGCAAGTGTAAAGTGATGCATATTGGGGCAAAAAAACCCAGATTCACATATACGCTGATGGGGTCTGACCTGTCAGTGACTGACCAGATCTTGGGGTCATGGTGGACAGCTTGTTGAAAGTGTTGAATCAGTGTACAGCGGCTGTGAAAAAGACCAATTCCATGCTAGGGCCTGGAGCCGCTTCCTTAGGAGGCAAGGTTACAGCATCTGGGGCTTTTTAGTTTAGAAAAGAGGTGATTATGGGGAGACATAATAGAAGTGTATAAAATTATGCATGGAGTGGAGAGAGAGAAATTTTTCTCCCTTTCTCACAATACTAGAACCAGGGGTCATCTCATGAAACTGAAAGCTGGGAAATATAGGACCAAAAAAAGGGAGTACTTTTTCACACAGCACAGAATTAACCTATGGAATTCTCTGCCACGGGTTGTGGTGATGGCCATCGGCTTGGATGGCTTAAAAGGGGTCTTAGACAAATTCATGGCGGACAGGTCTGTCAGTGGCTACTAGTTGGTGGCTACCTCCACCTTCAGCCTCAAAGGCAAGATAGTTCTAAATACCAGTTTCAGGGGAGCAACAGCAAGAGATAGGGCATTACTTTCACCTCTTGCCTGTGGGGTTCTCAGAGGCATCTGGTGGACCACTGTGTGAAACATGATGCTGGACTAGATGGGCCTTGGGCCTGATTCAGGAGGGCTGTTCTTATGTTCTTTGCATAAGGATTTTTAAATTTAATGAATTTTTAATTAAATTTTGATTTACCTAAAGTATCTTAACAGTTCTTAAAAGTACTTTGAAAATACTTTTAAAGTTCTTAAAAGTATCAGCACTAGGATCTTGTAGGCAGGACTGAATTATGTGTAAATTGAACTATTACAGTGCTGCAGCTTTTTATCCATAGTCTGGTGCTTTGGAGATTAGCATATATTAGAATTTTAATACAAGTTTTCTTTTTAAAAAATGTTTTGTAAACTTAAAACTATATTAAAAATAATTATAACTAACATCTCTGTAATTGTGCTAAGATTTTTGCCTTTGACTTCCTCACATTTCCATTGAGTTTATTGTTTTATTTTGAACTCCTACTGTACTATTTCACCTCTGAAATAGAGGCACTCAAGGAGGTCCATATATAAAATAAAAATAAAACTATTTTTAAAATCTTATGTCAATTGGTAACTCAGCACAGCCATAAAATGTATATGCAGCAATAAAACCAAAACACTGTATCTCCTCTATAATATAGAAGGCTGAAATGAAAAACCAAGAGTGAAACATAACAACCTTTTGCAGCAGATAAATTAAAAACTTATCAGAAAAGAAAAATCTTCTTGCAGTAGTACAACATTGGCACAATGGAGGACAAATGAACCTCTTGGTGCAGGGAATTCCACTTTGTGGATACCATGAGAAATTTCAACCAATAATAACAATAGTACTGTTGCAATAAATTTGTTATTGCAATAAATAGTTTATTTGTTATTGCAATAAATAGTTTAGTTATTGCAATAAATAGTTTATTTGTTATTGCAATAAATAGTTTTATTGCAATAATAAATTGCAATAAATGGCAACAAAACTAGGAATATAGGAAGGTGCCATATACTGAGTCAGACCATTGGTCTATCTAGTTCAGTATTGTCTTCACAGACTGGAAGCGGCTTCTCCAAGGTTGCAGCCCTTATCTTGGAGAAGCCAGAGAGGGAACTTGGAAGCTTCTGCTCTTCCCAGAGTGGCTCCATCACCTAAGGGGAATATCTTACAGTGCACACACTTCTAGTCTCCTATTCATATGCAACCAGGGTGGACCCTGCTTAGCTAAAGGGACATGTCGTGTTTGCTACCATAAGACCCGATCTCCTCTCTAACCAGCCCCAAAGACTAGCAAGTTGTGTTTATGCATTTTATTACATTTCAAGCAAGAGCTCTTCCTCTTCAACATTCCCACCAACCAGACCTCAGAAGGCAAAAGCTCTGTTCAGACATTATGGTGTACTTGCATTCAGATGTCTATGCACATGTACATGGTTTTTGTGTGAATGACTGTACCTGTATTCATTTTAAAAATGAACCTGGTACCGGTCCCTCCAATGTATGCTACAGACTGGAAGTATACTGCTGTACCTGTGTTCAACATAACATGTGAATAACTGTGCCTGTGTACAGATCTGTAGCTGTGTACACTGTTTACAGATTGTCTGAGTGTGGAACATAATGTGTGTGTATAGGGCTAAAAGGCTTGCACAGAAGATGACCTTGAAGAATGGGCTCTATATGAGAGGGTTTCCTAAGGAGTTTAGGTGAGAGTTCTCAAACTTGTGTCCCCAGATATTATTGGACTACAACTCCCATCCTCTTCAGCCACAATGCCTTTCAGCCCATTGTGGCTGGGGATGATGGGAGTTGCATTCAAACAAGTTTGAGAACCCCTGGCTTATGTGATAACCTGCAATTTGAATTGTGCCTGGAGACAGACCAGTGCCTGGAGACAGACCAGTAATGCAATTGATAAAGCAGGTGACTAACATGCAGAGGATAAAAGCCTCTCGCCCCCCGTCACAGTTTTTGTTTCATGTCATGTTAGCCACCCAGAGATGTAAGTTTGGGCGGGGTATAAATTTAATAAATACATCCAACATCTTAATTATTTTACACAGCACTTGTTAGAATGGCTCATTTGTGGTGCCTAGGTAGTCTCCCATCCAGATAGTATACAGGGCCAGATCTGCTTGGTTTCTGCAGCAGAACTCTGTCAAGTTTGATTAGCCTGTCAACCTCCTATTAAATTTTATGGGGAAAGAGGCACAGGAGGTTACAGGCTATCCAAGGCTACCCAGATAATTGGTCATATGCTGGGATTCAGGGATTTGCAAATATGGTTTTAAAAAGCCACTTTAGTGCACAGTCGCTGTTGGTTTTAGCTCCCCGTTTATCATAGTGGCTCTAAATGTCAAGAAAACTATTACCAGTCCAAAAGACCAGCAAAGTCTCGAGATGTTGTATATCTACCTTTTTGTGTTGCAAGCTAGAGCTCTTCCTCAGGGAAAATCTTCTTATATATTCTAGAGCAGGATCCAACTGTTCATGTTCCCTAGGATCCCACATTTTCTCTCACTACCCTTAGCATGGTGATAGTTCCCTGGTGAGAGAAGCCTGCTCCAAGTAGGCTCCCTGGTGAGATCACCAGCTCCAAGTAGGAGAGAGCAGCACAGTATACGTTTGGATCTTCGCACCCAGAGCCCAGAGGACCCAACCAACTTGAGGGGCAGAGACTCGTGGGTACACGAAGGGAAGTTGAGAGAATCCATCTGGGGAGCAGGAGAAATGTTGCCAGGAGGGTCAGCCACCCTCAAGAGTGACAACAACATAGAGGGTGTACAAGTTCTCGAACCCAGCGCCCTAACACTGGGCTGCTCTGAAATCCTCATAAGGCGGGCAGCCTGTGTAGGTGGCTGAAAAAGGAGGAGCTTGAAGGGTCTTTCTGTGGAGTAGAAACAATGTTTGAATCGAAATAAGTAGCCCTCAGAGGTGCCAGCAGCAAAGAAGGGGTGCATATCCTCGAACCCAGTACCCAGGTGTGGAACAGCCCTTACAGGGAGAGCAACCTGCAGTGGGTGAAGGCAAAGGAGGGTGTTTGGAGGGCTACTTTTCAGGAGTAGAAGCAATATTAGAAGGACAGAGCGTTCACCTTAGAGGTGTTAGCAACATGGAAGTTGCACAGGCTCTCGAACCCAGCGCCCAAGCACTCGGCCGCCCTGAAGCCCTAACACTGGGCTGCTCTAAAATCCTCATAAGGCGGGCAGCCTGGGTAGGTGGCTACAAAGGGAGGAGCTTGAAGGGTCTTTCTGTGGAGTAAAAACAGTGTTTGAATGGAAGTAAGTAGCCCTCAGAGGTGTCAGCAGCAAAGAAGGGGTGCATGTCCTCGAACCCAGTACCCAGGTGTTGGACAGCCCTTACAGGGAGGGCAACCTGCAGCGGGTGCAGGCAAGGGAGGGTGTTTGGAGGGTTACTTTTCAGGAGTAGAGACAATGTTGGAAGGACAGAGCGTTCACCTTAGAGGTGTTAGCAACATGGAGGTTACACAGGCTCTCGAACCCAGCGCCCTCTCTCTCCTACTTGGAGCTGGTGATCATCCCTGCAGTCCTTTGGAGGGCTTATGGCAGTCTCGGGGAAGATCCCAATCTGCTTTTCCAGCTCCAAGGTGGAGAGGAAGGCTAGGGTTGGCCATGCTGGATGGGCAAGGCATCCAGCACCAAAAAACAACATCAGCCTTTACCTCTGTCTCCAGAAGGAGAAGTTGGCGCTGGCTCTGAATGGCTGAGGTGCTCAGGGCACCTCGTCTGCTTGTGCCTCTCCTGCTCCTCTCCCACCTCCAAGATGTTGTTGTTGTTGTTTGTTGTTGTTTTTGTTTGTTGTTTACATTTATATCCCGCTCTTCCTCCAAGGAGCCTAGAGCGGTGTACTACATACTTGAGTTTCTCTTTCACAACAACCCTGTGAAGTAGGTTAGGCTGAGAGAGAAGTGACTGGCCCAGAGTCACCCAGATAGTTTCATGGCTGAATGGGGATTTGAACTCAGGTCTCCCCGGTTCTAGTCCAGCACTCTGGCTCTCATGGGCGTCATCTGCAAATCTGTGGAGACCATCTTCACCCACCCAATATTTAAGTAGATTGAGTTGGAAGAGGAGCAAGGGATTGTTTCTGATTGTATAGCATGAGGTCAGGGCTAAAAGCTGCAATTCTTTGTACACTTAACCAGTTTGCCAGCCCTCCACCTGGAGTATCCAAGAATTGGCACCAATCTTCTGGTGAATGTTGAAAACAATTGTGGAGATGCCAATGCCTTGATATTGTGGGGGAAATATTGTGGGAAGAAAATCTCCAGGAAATAGTTTCAGTCTGAGTCGGCAACCCTATTAACTAGAACAAACCCCACTGAACACAGTGGAATTTACTTCTGAGTAAACATGTGTAGGATTGTGCTGAAGGGGAAAGGCTGGGTCTTGGTGACCACCCTTTTTGGCTTGGCTTACAAACCCAGCCAAAATGTGAAGGCCCTGGTCTTGCCTTGTCAGAACCACAGCTGTAAATAATTTCTTGGTCCCAGTTACACTCTTCTCTGCTGCCACAACCACCCATACAAAACTACTTACTGATATAAATGCCTTGCACTTTATAGTAGGACAAGTGAATTTTAGCCCGTTGAAAAACGGGCACTAGTAATGCTTTCGGCCCCCGCCGCCGAACCTCCCAGCTGCCCGATCCCACCATTTGTACAGGAAAGAGGAGCTCGCCAGCAGAGCTCCTCTTTCTGCAAAGGCTCTTCTCAAACTGGCGCTTTGAGCGGAAAGGACGCCTCTTCAACTTGTCTTCCTCCCCCCTCAGTCACTGGCCACAAAAACCTTAACAGGCTTGGTAAAGTGACTCTGAGGCTAGGTGCTCATCCAACATGTGATTCAAGATGGTAAACTTTCAAAATTCAGGAGTTCAAATTTTGGCAGTCTCAGACTGGTGCAAATCAAAAGTTTGTTAGTTCCTCCTCAAGGCTGGCATGTGTGGACAAAGACCTGCAAAAGACCAGTTTAAATCTTAATTAAATTAAAATGAGCATAAATTAGAAGAATAATTTACCTAGACAATTTATCAAGGTACCTATAACCTATGGCCAAGTACCTTTTTCACTTAAACAAATGAAATGCTATGTAAAGCTCATCCTAGCTACCATACATTTGTTGGGCTCCACATCACTGTTATTTAGTTATTTAAAATATTTAAACCTCTCCCAGCCCTCAAGTGCACTACTGCTTGGGACAGTCCACAAAATCAGTAAAATATAAAATATATAATTATAATCACATTAAACCAAAATTAAATGCAGCAAGTTAAAACTATTTGAGGCATGCTTGACTTTGAACAGCAGATCTTCATGCCATATTAAGAAACACCTTTTAAAAAGGAGTTTCAGAACTAGTTTGCCATGTGGCATTGTACTCTGCAATTTGAGACTTATAACCCTAAAGTTGCAGTTGGGTGTGCAGAACTTGTTGCTCTGTGCTTTGGATTCTTACCATTGGTCAGACTTTAATTTTATGTTTTCCCCATAGATGGGGAAAGCCTGTAGCACCTGAAGTAACTTTCTTTGCATCTCCGAGGGAAGGTAGGATACCTTCTAGTCTTAAGGAGGCAATTATTAGACTGCTTCTGAAGAAGCCTACCTTGGATCCCTCAGAGCTGAGTAACTACAGGCCTGTCTCCAACCTTCTGTGTTTGGGCAAGGTAATTGAGAAGGTGGTGGCCTCCCAGCTCCAGACAGTCTTGGAGGAAACTGATTATCTAGATCCATTTCAAATTGGCATTTGGGCTGGCTATGGGTGGAGACTGCCTTGGTCGGCCTGATGGATGATTTTCAACTGGGAATTGACAGAGGAAGTGTGACTCTGTTGGTCCTTTTGGACCTCTCGGCGACTTTCGATATTATTGACCATAGTATCCTTCTGGAGCATCTGAGGAGGTTGGAGTGAGAGGCACTGCTCTGCAGTGGTTCCGCTCCTATTTTTGAGACTGTTGTTCTTCAAAATCTGAACTTTTGTATGGGGTCCCTCAGGGCTCTGTATTGTCTTCGATGTTGTTTAACATCTACATGAAACTGCTGGGAGAGATCATCAGGAGATTTGGTACAGGGTGTTATCAGTATGCTGATGACACCCAAATCTATTTCTCCATGTCTGCATCATCGGGAGAGGGCATAACCTCCCTAAATGCCTGTCTGGAGTCAGTAATGGGCTGTATGAGGGATAACAAACTGAGACTGAATCCGGCTAAGACGGAGGTACTCATTGTGTGGGGTTGAAACTTGGGAGACGATTTTGATCTGCCTGTTCTGGATGGGGTCATACTTCCCCAGAACGAACAGGTACACAGTCTGGGGGTGCTTCTGGATCCAAGTCTCTCCCTGGTGTCCCAGGTTGAGGCAGTGGCCAGAGGTGCCTTCTATCAGCTTCGGCTGATACGCCAGCTGTGTCCGTTTCTTGAGGTGAATGACCTCAAAACAGTGGTACATCTGCTGGTAACCTCCAGACTGGATTACTGTGATGTGCTCTATGTGGGGCTGCCCTTCTACGTAGTCTGGAAACTACAGTTGGTTCAGAATGTGGCAGCCAGGCTGGTCTCTGGGTCATCTCAGAGAGACCATATTACTCCTGTATTGAAGGAGTTACACTGGCTGCCAATATATTTCCGGGCAAAATACAAGGTGTTAGTTATAACTTATAAAGTCCTAAACTTCTTGGGCCCTGGGTATTTAAGAGAACACCGTCTTCGTTATGAGGCCCACCGCACATTGAGATCATCAGGAGAGGTCCATCTGCATTTGCCACCGGCTCGTCTGGTGGCTACTCAGGGACGAGCCTTCTCCATTGCTGCCCCGGGGCTTTGGAATGCGCTCCCTAGTGAAATAAGAGCCTCCCCATCTCTGACAATTTTTAAAAAGTTGTTGTGTTTAAACAGATGTGTTTAAAGACGCATCTGTTCACCCAAGGCTTTTAACTGATACAGTTTTGATTGTTTTTAATGTTGTTTTAGAATATTGTTTTAAAAATTTTAAATTGTTGTGTTTTAAATTTCTTGTTTTTGTTTTTAACTAATGTTTTAATGTTGTTTTTATCTTGTTGTAAACTGCCCAGAGACGCAAGTTTTGGGAGGTATAAAATATGTTAAATAAATTAATATAATATAATATAATATAATATAATATAATATAATATAATATAATATAATATGATTTAATTTGCAAAGTGTGTGTTGTTTCTATAGAACGTTAAAGAGAAAAAATATTTGCATGTCTTATACCCCGGTTTTAAGCTCTGGTCCTAATCAAGTGAGAGAGATTCATATTTGTTTGTTGTGATTAATAAATAAATATGCAAGTAATAGATTGTTTTTGTTAGCCTGTTTTTCTTCGTTTCTCCAGCAGCTTTCTGCTAAACTACATGTTACTTTAGAAACTCAGAGAGATGTGCTTATGGTGGCAGATGTCTTCTGGCCAATAAAGGGGGGAAATCTGGATATTATGCATATCTTAATATATTTTGGGTAAGAATACACAGGACATTGGCTTGTAAACAGTTCATAATGGCTGCTTTAGAAGCTAAACAAGTAGGGACTAGTAGTGATGTTCCCTAGGATGGAATAAAGATACTGGATGACATCTTGACTAAATGTACTTGAGGAAGTCCCACTGAAATAAAAAGGATAAGTTAGCCACTATAATTGAAGCATGCCAAACTATGGGGGGTATGTGTCAGAGAAACTCTTTTGGTAAACAAAAGTATAGCTAAAAATTGAATGGTACAGAAAAATTGGTTGGATTCAGAAAAATGCAACAGAGTTCCTCTTGTACATTGGAGTTTTCCTGCCCTTCCTTCCCATTGCTGTCCCTCGCCCCCTTGAAAATGCACATTTCAAGGGTCTAAGGATCCTCTGAACAACATGGTGTGGGGACTGCAGCAGAAGCAGAGAATCGGGGTGTAGGAATATGAAGTAGCCACTGGAACCAGACTAGTTAAAGTATGTGTTCTGGACAGGGCTCAGGAAATTCACTAGTCTACGTGTCTGTGACAAGTGAAAAATGATGCCTGATGAGCAGTGTACCATACCAAATCTTGACGAGTAATGTACCAACATAGCCTGACAAGTAAATATTTTTTTGTCAGGCTGGCGAACAGAGCCAACATTTCTTGACTCCTGGTTCTGGGAGGAGCCAGAATCTCCTCCCAGAAGGAAGGACGGCAACTCTCACTTCCTGCCTAGCTGGAAAAGAGAAGTCACAAACTAAAAGCTCTGTAAACCTTTTTACTTTAAATAAAATATAATGTTTGTTTGAACGACAGAGAGTCTGTCTGCTGTTTGAAGCAAGGCAAATGACTTGAAACATGAGGCAGAACCTTCTGTGAACAGAAATACCTCTCTTCTTGGGCAAGCCATCTTTGAGCCAGCCCACTGATTTTATTTTAGAGGGGAAACGTTTTTGTAGAAAATTGTGTAGAATCTTTTTAAATCTCAAGTCACTTTTGACTATAGCATATCATGTAAGTAATTATCTACATCTGCAATTTGAAAATTTTCATTTCAGGAATACATGCACATTGTAGGATAAAAATGGAAGCTGAAAAATTGCCCAAAGCAGTGGCCAGTTCAGTGATTATTTCATTTTAGGTGTGACATTATGGAGAATAGTTTTCAATAACACTACAGGAAGCTATTTGTTTGCATGTTTTTGTGTTCAAGTTTATGTGTTTCTTTATCTTTCGACTTCCTCGGAGGATGCTTCAGCAAGTTGCACAGATGTATAAAATTTAAATGAGCAGAGATGTGCCAGGCTGCTCAAGGATCTTGTACTTAAGCAATTTTTTTTAATGCTCAGGAGTTAAGTGCAGGAGCAAATTCTATGACTTCGTACTGTTATGTGGAATGCAGTCGTTTGTGAAATGCTAGGTCCTAATCCAGAGGTTCCAGATGTATTACTTTTCCTAACAATTCCATTTTATCAGCCACACTAATGAGCTGGCTAACAGATTTTTCTTTTCCCAACCCAGCTGAGTTTAAAAAGTTAGGTGCAAGCATGGTGCAAGCAAGGTACAGTATATTACATACTGTATCTTAGAGCCATCAGGGTGCATTTCTCATCTGTTGAGAAAATCCCAGTCAAAAGTGAAACTGCATATGAGTGCTGTTCAATGGGCTGTGTACTAAGTCTGTATTATGTCCAGTGTTCCCTCTAACAGGAACTCCCAGATGTTCTTGACTACAACTCCCAACATCCTCAGCCCAAGCCCACTGCAGCTAGGGATTCTGGGAGCTGTAGTTAACGCCTGGGATTCCCTTTTACAGGGAACACTGATTGTATTGTGGATTTTTTTAGGCTAAATTCTAAAGACATAAGATGACTCTTAAAAGATAGATTTTACTCTTAAAAGACAGATTTGAATACACTGCTCAGAGATATTTTGCAAAAGTTTTTTTCAGTCATTTCCTAGCTACATAAGACATCCTAGAAATAAAGCATAAGCCACGATTCTGAGTAATTTCCAGGTCTTCTATGTTGACTGATTTCTGTCGTTCTAAGGATCTGTCTTCCTGGCTGGTGCTCTGTTGCCCTGTTTGTCTCCCAGCTTCTCAGGGCAGGTTAGCATGTGTTTCTAACTGGGAAAGCCTGTCCCTTGCTCTGAGGTGGGTTCAGACTCCAGAGATGGCCTTTCCTGTGGAATACCTTTTGTCATTCTGTGATTGTTACAAACCTATAAGGCACCTCGTGCTTGACAGAGTTTCCTGTTGACAATTGCAAAGGCCTCCATTACTTTGGTTCCACCTCCGCCCCACCCCCCCTGCTTAGTACAGCACTTTTGTAACTTGGCCTGTCAATGAAAGGCAAGCTGGAAAATTTGATGATGGCAAGTAGTTAGAGCGCTTTTAGTTTTGCAAGATGCTTAACAGTCTTGATTTGATGTTCACCCTTGCAACAACACTGGTAGGTAGCTTATTATTATTCCTGTCCTGCAGATGGAAAATTGAGCTTGGGATATGGTAACTCAACTCTCCTTAAACTGAAGTCAACCTCTTTATGAACGTTCATAAAGTCAACGTTCTTATATGTTACTAGATGTTTGTGTTCTTGTTGTCTTTATAAAATCTTTACCACTTTGGAGAGAAACATGGGATTGTTTTAGTCTTTGTGCAATGATGAGTAAAAATGGCTTTTGCTTGTTCAGCCACAGAATGAGTGGGTTGAACTGCTTGCATGCATAAATAAGGCAGTGGGTTTCAGCCGATGGGTATGACCCCCTTGGGTTCCAAGATACCTGGAGAGAGGGCATGAAGTTCCATAGGGGGAAAGGATTCTGCAGCGGGTAGAACAAGAGACCCTTTCCTCTCAGCACTAGAGTTGTACTGTTGCGGCCACCAAATTTTCCATGCTAACCATGAAAGCTGAAGAAGTAGGGCACATGTGGGAAGCTTCTGACCATAGTAGCTGTTTCTTTTTATGCCTCTGGCCTAGACTGGTTGATATGAGGTACCTTTTTGTAATTCTGAGGTACCTTGTTATAATTCTCCTCTAATGCCAGTCTTGGATTAATAACTCAGGCCACAGATCTTGATACACATGGGAGGGGTCTGGTCACGTGGGTATGTGGGGAAAAGAATCGTGCATTTGCTTGCCACAAAGATCACTGCACAGCAGATGGCGGTGGGTGGGTTTGGAAGGCAGTATAAATTTAAAAGGAGATCAGAGTTTTAAAAGGCTGATAAACACACTGAGAGATAGGGAAATGAAAAAGAGAGGTCAGATCACCAGTAATTATACAATAATGTGGATTAGCCACTCTTCTAAATGAAGACTCCTCCAATCATGACTGTTAGCTCTTGTCTGGTATTCCTCTCCAACACCAATAGTCCTGCGCCAGAAATAGCTGCCAGAAAAACCTGTCCGCATATGATAGGTACAAGGGGCAGGGCTTCTCTGCCAGACCACATAGGGGAGCTGGTCTTGTGGTAGCATGCATGAATGGTCACCTTTTGCTAAGCAGGGTCCCTCCTGGTTTTCATTTGTATGGAAGGCTACATGTGAGAACTGTAAGATATTTCCCCTTGAGGGTGGGGCTGCTCTGAGAAGAGCATCTGTATGCTTGCATGAAGGTTTCAAGCTCCCTCTCTTACATCTCCAAGACAGGGCTGGGAGAGACTCCTGCCTGTAACCTTGGAGAAGCTGCTGCCAGTCTGTGTAGACAATACTGAGCTAGATGGACCAGTGGTCTGACTCAGTATAATGCAGCTTCCTGTGTTCCTAAGTGCAGCCCCTTTATCTGCTCCATCTTCCTCTTTGCAGCAGCTCCTAGCCACAGAAAAGGCTTGGAAAGAATGGCAGTTAATCCACCTCTCAGTCCAGGAGGTCCTCCTGCTGTGTTACATTCTCCCTCACACTCTCCCTGTAATATAGATGTATACATACCTGTGACATCACCATTTTGTAAGCTTTCCTGGTTCACATATGCTGATGTAGCTTGGCTGTTATTAGTTTGTTGGCTAGTGATCTTGCCTGAGATCAGATTAAGAACATACGAACAGCCCGGATGGATCATGCCCAAGCACTGGTGGAGCCGGACCACCGGCAGCCTGTGTGCGGCCATGGTGGTGGCCCCGCTGACCCCGCGTCTGACGTCAGACGCTGGGGCTAGCCACACCCCTGCGTCTGACGTCAGACGCGGGGGCATGGTCTGGCCGAATGGAGCCTTGAGGCTCTGTTTGGCCGGAGAGAGTTGCCCTTTAACTGCTGAAGGGGCCATGTGGCCCCTTTCGCAGTTAAACGAAGGCTGGTGCTGTCTTCGCAGCGCAGCCAGGAAAGCTGCGCTGCAGGGAAGAGCCACTCCTGGGGTGGCCTCTTCCTGCAGGGAAGAGCCACTCCTGGGCTGTGCTGCGAAGGCAGCGCCAGGCTCTCTGTGCTGCGAAGGCTCTTCCCTGCGCTGCAGGGAAGAGCCACTCCTGGGGTGGCCTCTTCCTGCAGGGAAGAGCCACTCCTGGGCTGTGCTGCGAAGGCAGCGCCAGCCTTTTAATCCCTCCATTTTAACTCCCTTCAGGAGCTACTTAGGTTGGCGCTGCGTTCGCAGCGCTCAGCCAGGAGCGGCTCTTCCCAAGTGGCCCCCTCTTGGGAGCTAAACTAGCCTCCCTATGTCTGACATCAGACGCTGGGGGCATGTCAGGGCCGCTCTCGTGGCCCCTGATTGGTCAGCAGCCCGGGTTCTTTGAACCTGTTGGCCCAGTGGTGGCTCTGCCCCTGCGCCCAAGGGCCTATGTAGTCCACCATCCTGTTTCCCACATGGCCCACCAGATGCCTCTGGGAAGCCCACAGGCGAGAGCTGAGGGCATGTCCTCTCTCCTACTGTTACTCTCCTGTACTGGTATTGGGAGGCATCATGCCTCTGTGGCGGGAGCTGGCCTATAGCCCTCAGACTAGTAGCCATTGATTAGTTGGTGACATCGAGGTTAGTTGTAGACATCCAGACAAACATGAAGTTGTGCAAGTTGTGAAGTTTCCATAGCTGGACAAAGTTATAGTTCTCCATGATATTGAGCTGTGTCTAGTGGAAGATCGTCTCCAGGACACATTCAAGGTTGGTGACCTGTTGCACAATGTGATAAGCAACATGTTGGCCTCTTCCACTAGCATAAGAGCTACCCTAGGATTGATGCTCCTTTCTTTGAGTAACATAACTCTACTATGTTCTTATTCTAGCTTGACAGCTTAGTACAGCACTAGTCTGGATGTAGGGCATTGCATAATTATATACCTCACCTGATGTTAGATATTATTTATTGATTTGCCTCTGGTTTTTTATTAATGTTAGTTTTATATATGTTAATTTACAGTGCCCTGCAGGGGATTTTTGTTTGTTGAAGCAATTTGGGCAGTTACATGTAGTATTAATCAACATTTTGGGATACCAGCTTGAGGCTTTGCCTTTCCTCGTGTGTGTGTGTGTGTGTGTGTGTGTGTGTGTGTGTGTGTGTTTGCTCTCTGGTATGCTGTTCCTTTCTTTATACATGTGGCTATAGAAGCAGCCATTTTGCTGTCTGTATGCATCAAGTCTGGTTAGCTACAGCATGCATCCCAGCTGGTAGTGTCTAAATGGCTATTTGCACTGAAGTTTGTGGTTAGGAGGATGTGCACTTTCTAATTTAGCTTCTGGCTAGAATAAAAGAACTAACTTTATTTGCAGCAGCATAAAAGTGGTGCTCTGGACATACATGAGATGGTTTGTTTATAGGGGTGAAGAAGATTTACATCTGATACATTTCAAAGAAACCTGTCAAAAGCTTGCTTTCATTCAATATTTTATTCCAGTGTAATATATTAATAAAGATTATAGATGAATGCACACACATCTCTACTGAACTGGGCTCTGTGCTCTAGTAAGAAACTCACATTTTGATCCCAGAGAGAGCCGCAGAAGCAAGCGGTGAACAGGACTGAGTGGTAGGTTCCAAACCTTGGCACAAATACTCTTGTGATGCCCTTTCATATGATTGAGCCAATGTTGACAAGCATCCATTGACTTGTGTTCAGGGCAGGGAGGACCTGCTGGATTTTTGTAGTGCTTGAAAAGTGGTGATTAGGATGAGCACCCCCTCATGTGGTTAAAGAACATCCTGACAATGTGCTGTCCTCTAATGACTTCAGAGCAGACATATTCTTGGCACATTCCCCCCCCCCAACCACCACCGCCCCCGCCGAACACATGAGCTGCATGCCTGACCAACCAAGCCCTCATTCCACCACTGATGCTGCTTCCTGGTGCTTTCCCTTTATCCATCTGGTAGCAACTGACTACTACTTGCCCTGTAGTAGCCCTTTGGGTACAGCGATCCTTCCTTCTTTCTTTCTTTTATTATTTCTCTATGTAAACCGCTTTGGAAACTTTTGTTGAAAAGTGGTATATAAACAGTAGTTGTTGTTGTTGCATTGCTGAAGCTACTGTGGATTGAAATGCCCAGGATGCCAAATGTAATCTAACTGAGCAAAGAGGCACCTTTTTAAAGTGGTGATTCTCTTATATTTAGCAGGGGGAGAATAACTGGCCCTATCCAACCCCAGCACAGCATCCCTCCAGTGGCTGTTTATGGTGTCGACCTTATGTTTCTTTTTAGACTGTGAGCCCCTTGGGCACAGGGGACCATCGTATTTACATATTGTTTGTTTTTCTATGTAAACCACTTTGAGAACTTGGGTTGAAGAGCGGTATATAAATATCCGTGGTCATAGTCATAATCCATGTCCCATTAATTTAAGTAGACTCTGATTGCTGGCCAGGAAAGACACATGATAACTGTTTGTTAAATCTACTTCTGTTGGAGATACAAAATGGATAAGATGATGCATTGGGTTAAATAACTAGAGGAGGCATTTAGTTAGAGACGTAAGTTTTGGGCGGTATAAAAATGTGTTAAATAAATAAATAAATGCAATTTTTTGAGTCATACTGGATTTTTGTGATGCGGGGGGTGGGGGAGATAACTGATTCTCATTTTCTATAGACTCTAAGTTACTTTCAACTGGAAATGCTGTTCTCCGGCAGTTGAAGTACGGTTGAAAGTGTCCAGATAGTAAGATGTGTCAAGCAATTTTGTAAACACAGCTTAACAAGAAATGGTATCTGAACTGTTGCAATGAATATTTCTATTGAAAAGATGTAATCAGAGGTGCGTGTATCTTCGTTGTTTCGTCTACACCTGAATTCCTGGATTACAGCTTTGCTGGTTGTGAATAGATGAAGGAAGCTGCATACAAAAGAGTTGTCTTTGTGCAGGTCATTGATGCAGGGTTACCACTGAAAATGCCTCATGCCTGCCTGGTAACATATAGGAATATTTAACCATTCCATTCTATTGCCATGTGTATAGGTTTTCAACCCACATCCTTGGCTGCCATTGACTGGGGGAAGGAGATCTGTAAGAAAACCAATGTAGAAGAGAAAAATTCTACGTGTTATGGGGAGAGTGTGCAAGAATGTGACATAGTGGTGTCATTTTTGTAGTCATCCCTATGTCATTTGTACCATGTAGTTCTGCTGTTGGGAACGGAATATTTACTACCAGTTGTGTGTCAACTGAAGACTATGCATCACACAGAGAGAGTATGATTGAGAATTTCTCTGCATGTCACCTTTACTATGCCCTGGTCATATTTTACTTCTGGTTTGTTCTTTCTCTATCTGTGTGTAGGTGGGGAAATGATTCATTCAAAAGTAATGGAGTGACAAGCAAGCACAACTTAAAGGTAATTCAATGGAAAGAATGTTTAAATCTTTACTCAGCCACAATCATGGAACAGCAGTAAACCAGCAAGGAGGAGGTTGTCACAATCTAGACAACACAGGATGGAAGCACAGACAGATTTTAATATGGGAATGTCTGAACGTTGGAGATGTTGAAAGCTCCCCATGAGAGCTGGTTACGTTGTCACTAATGGTTTACATATGATCTCTAGTTGACTGTCCTGTTGCATTATTGTCCTTGTTTCACTGGCATACTAATTCCTTTATCCTAAGTTCTGTTACATCAATGAGAGTTTAACTACTGGTCTTATTTATTTTTTAGTACTCGATAAAAATACCTTTTCCTTTTATTTGGTTGCTGCAGAGCCAGAAGTTGTTTACTTTTTTAATGATTCAAGTAATAAAAACAAATATAACTTTTACATTTAGTGCTACAACTAGTAGTTAATCTGACCATAAAATGTTGTTTGAGGGTCTAATATTAGATACTGTAACATGCTGATGTAGAATGTAAGATCTATATACTAATAACAACCCTGATTACCCCAAAGAGAACTAACAACAACCAAGGTGGTGTCAGGGTTTGGCCAAGTTGGGCATTGGCTGGGAATCAAGAGCATTAGAAGGTCCATGAGCCAGCCTGGAGGTCCTGACCAGTGCTTGACTCATTGACAGCTTGGGAAGCAGCAGCAATCCAGAGTATTTCATTTCGGCCATGCTAGTTGCTGCCATTTTTAAAAAAAACAGTGCATTGCTTTAATCCTGTTTCTGCATGACTGAGGCCACAGCAAAGCACTGCATTGCTGTCATCCTGCCACTCAGGTAAGCCACTTCTAAAACCTTCTGGGGGCTTACTTAAGTGGTGGGCCACAAGCATTTGCAGGAGCCAGAACAGCTGGTGTGAAGCACTTCAGATCTCTGCCGCTCGGCCATTGTCGGGGCAGGGGCCTAGTACACCATTGATGTACTAGCACAGCACAGGCCTTTGCCCCTGTGGCCCCCTGCAGCCTGTCACCAGCTACTGACTACAATCTCTTTAAAGTAAGTAGCATTGCCCAAAATATTACTGACACAACATCATGCCAGTTTGGTATACAAACATTGTATATTAAATGAAAAGTGGCACTCTGTATGCTGCTTGTTTAGTTCATATGGCTCTGAATCGCACAGTTATTTTAAGGCTAAGAGAGACTGGAATTTACTTTAGCCTTATTGTGTAAAATGAGCCATATCTAGCGGGGACTCTTGTTCTTCTTTTCCTTCCTAGTTCTTTTCACTCCAGGTGGGCCTGCAGAGCAGAGGATTCCTTCTTGGACTGCTTCCACCCATGTTCATATATAACGTACTCCCCCCACCATGAACCCTCTTGAAACTCTCAGCTGTCATAATTGTGCAGTGTCACCACTGTGTTTTTATGCTGCTGTGGGAATGGCAGCATTGCCCTGTCTGGGGCCTTCTGAGTATGGTTTCCCTTGGGACTATCAGCACAGAGCACAGTCTAAAGAATCTTAAAATGTGTGGGGACAGAAACTTACAATTAAGCACTTGTCTCATTGGTTTCGATATTATTCAAACACATTTTCTGTTGATTTGCATATATAGTCTTAGGTATCAGTGAACAACTTGCTCCTCACTGAAAGCTATGTAACGAATTTATTATAATTTGAGGGTTGGGTTTACACGAGCATGTGCGGGTGCGCACACACACACACACACACACCATATTGTGTAGTACTGGCAAGAGAGCACATAGTTTGCATGTATAATGTTTTGTGTTCAGTTTTTGGTGTATCCAATGGGTTGGTTCAGATAAACACGGACCCCTACTCACAATAATATTGGGGCCGCTATCAGAACACACCCAACCCAATATAACTGGCAGACATGCCGATGCACTCTCTACACATCCTCTAATCATATGTGAGGGGTGTTCATTCGAATTGCTTCTCTATATGACCCCTGTTTAAACATGTTTTGTAGCGCATGTGGAGGGATGATTTGAATGAACACCACTCATACATGATTAGAGTATGTGTTGAGAGTACGTTGGGCACATTTTTGCTGTGGCACTGACATTATCATGGCTAGTGGTCCATGTTAATCTGGACTGGCGCATTATAAGGATCCTCGTGTCTTATTCCTTTTGGCATATAAACTATTTTGTGCATTTTTCTGTTTAAAAACAAATAATATAAATATAATATATTGGAATAGTATAATATTAATAAATATAGGATCAGTATTTGCAGAGGAGTCTGGATGCTTAAGCCTTTAGCCTGCCTGCCTATTTTTCTCTGAAAATGCTACATGGGATGATTTTAAACTGGTTGCCCCCACCCCCCAGATGGGTTCCAAAACTGGATATAAGCAGACAATAGTGCATTTATACAGGAGAACTGACGTGTGAAAGTATTCAGTACCACTCTTTCATGTGTTGTTTCTTGCCTCCAAATGCCCACGCCCTCTAGTATCCATGTTGTTTTTATGAAAGTGGGTTTGGCATGGCAACACACACTTGCTGAGGTAACATGTATTTCTGTTCATAGTCTTTACTACAGCTTGGTGGAATTAATTTATATATTAGAAAATTTTGCTGCCGCATAGATTGCATGATTATTTATAACACAATGTTTATAGAAAAACAAGAGGAAGCTTCTTAAGGGAAACGAGTAAACTCTGAGGCATATAAAAATACCTTATAAATATGAGAATGAGGTTGAATATCCCCAATGTTGTCATAGGCTTTTTGAAAAGTGAGATATATTTGATACCAACTCCAATTTAACATACAAATATAAATGTACCTGGGACTATTGGCTGACAACCAAACTAAGTTACTCCTGAGTAGTCTTAATAAAATTAAGTAATCCTTTAGACTACTCCCTGAATATTGAATAAGTCAGTCTGGGTGTCAGCCAGTGTTTATAATTTAAGCGTATAACTATGAATGGAAGATAATGATCCCTAGTGTTAACTCTTATGGAGTGACTCAGACCATTAGTATCATATCTTCAACTTAAAACCTCCTGGAAATCTGTATAAAAATGAAAGTTAAGTATTTCATTTATCAAAACTGAAAGATAAGTATTGTATCAACATAACATAGCTATAATACTATGTTTATAGAAAAACAGGAGGAAGCTTAAGGGGAACAAGTATTAATTCTGAGGCATATAAAAACACTTCATTAATATGAGAATGAGAATGAGGAGAGAATGAAGTTGAAAGTACCCAATGTTGTATTGGGCATACAATACAAGAATCTATCATTTGTTTGTTTATTATTTCTCTATGTAAACTGCTTTGGAAACGTTAGTTGAAAAGTCGTATATAAATATTTGTGGTGGTGGTCAGGGTGTTCATCACGTTGGGGTCATTTAGACCCAAATACCTTAGGTGGACAGTGGTTCATTTCTCCCTGTTTGTGTTCTGACTCTTACCAGATGGGATCTCCCTGGGCTGTCATATACTGTACAGTCATTCCAAGTCAGTATTGTGTTAATGCCAGTGCTTGCCAATCCTGTGGCAACAAAAGGTTAAAAAAGAGTCTATCCCCTGTCTGCACCAGCCCTTCATGATGCACACGTGCTTTAAATAGCATCTGTGCTCCAGTTATGTGCTGGAGTTGTTCCTTTGCCTCTGTACAAAACAAAGTCCGTAGAAAATTACATAATGAAGTGATAAAATGCAAGGGTTTGAAGCCAGAACATATGTTTTCTTACATGCCCAAATGCCTGTAAAGACCACTGTTTACATGACTGGTTAGTAACGCATTTGTCTGCTTATTTTCAATGCAGATATCAAACAAGGGGGAGGGGAGAGAAAAGGATGCGTAAATCTCCAGTTACAAATCACTTCCAGGCCTCTTCCATCCTTTAGATTTTCACTGTGTTCCTATAAAACCACACATGCATTCTGTATGATTGTGGAAATCCTCTTTCGAAATCATTTCTGCCTACATATTTCTCTGCATTTAACTCTATGGAGGAAATATGGCAAAAGATCCAGTAAGACTTTTATTGTCTCTGTGGGAAGTAATGGTACTTCTGCTGTTGATCGTAAAAGGCATCAGGAAAAGAAATGAAAGGAATGAATTAAGTGCATGCCCTGGACAAATATAAACTATTATATTCTGGGCAATACTCTTCTGTGACCCGTGGCTCTCAAAATTTGTGCTAAAACTACTTCAGATTCTATGTACAGAAAGCCCTATATTTGTGATTCAAGTAAATTCTACAAATAGGCAAGTTTGCATAAATATTAATAGTTTAAACTTGGCCACATGGTAGCTCATTCATGTGAAGCACGTAGAAAACTGCACCACTAGAAACGTATATTTAAATAGTCATGTAATATGTACTAGCTTAACCTGCACAGAGCATCTGCATGCTAGTACTTGATTGCTCCCCTCACCCCTTGCCACAACCCCCCTCAGCTCAAGAGATCTCTCCACCCTCACCTGAGCCGCACTCCTGCTCCAGGCAGCTGCTTCCATTCCGCTCACCTCTCTTGGTCACTCCTCCATCCCTTTAATCCACCCCCCTCACCCCTCTTGGTCACACCTTCAGTGTTGCTATTGGCCAAGCTGTAGCCCCCTATCCCCAGAGACCTCCCCACCCTCAACTGAGCCCCACTCCTGTTCCTCCCAACAGGACCACCAGCAGCAGTTCCCCTCAGGCCACTGACAGACCTGGGCCTGTCCCTTACCTGCCTCCCTCCCTCTGCAATTGGCCTCGGTAGCCCTAAACAGCAGCAGTGGTTGACTGGGCACTTCCTTGCTGCCAATAGGCACCACCATGGCTGCTTGTTCCCCTCAGGCTGCTGACAGGCTCGGGCCCATCTCTCGCCATTCCTTCTTTTTCTCTTCCCCTCGCTTCTTTCTCTCTATTTCTCTCTCCTTCACGTGCTCTTCCCCTCTGTCTTTCTCCCCCATCCCTTCCTGAGTTAACAGATCTTGTTCATCTTGTTTCCTCATCTAATTCACACAATGGCAGCCTGCTTCTCCTGAAGGGACTCTTTCCTCCCTCACGACTCCTCTCTTCGTAGACCCCTGCCCACTATCCTTCCTATCTATCTATCTATCTATCTATCTATCTATCTATCTATCTATCTATCTATCTATCTATCTGTCTGTCTGTCTGTCTGTCTGTTTATTCCTCTCCTCTACAATCAAGAACATCTTCTGAGAGAGAGAGAGAGAGAGAGAGATGGTAGCCAGCTGACATAAACAGGTTAGCTTGAAAAGCACTCCCTGGTGGGCTCTGCACCCAGGTCTCTGTTGCCAACCCTTGATGTGTGGGAGCAGAACTGGGGACTGCAGAGAGTAGAGAAGCCGCATGGTTTGTCCCCTGAAAACCATGGTCCCCAAGCCTTTTTAAACTTTGAGTTTCTGGTAGAAATGGCTGGCATATTTCCAAATTCTGTTCTGTCTGTTTACATTATTGGGAATACCTGAAATTATTATGCTGAATGAGTCACAATTATATACATGTGCTAGGAATCCCAAGATATAATTGTAACATACATTTGCTCTTTTTCTGAGGTCACTTTCAATTTGTTATGCATAGTGAATTCTGAAATCTGTCCCTGTGTCACCAAGATAATAACCATGGCATTAGTTTTGCCATTTCCCACAAGATGAATCAAGAGCAAGCACTTGTTTGTGGCTTCCTTCCTTCCTTCTCTCACTTTTGAACTGTATCCTCTGGTTATATAAAGAAATAATGAAGTGACTGAAGATGTTGAGGCTATATGAGTAAGCTTAATAAGGACTAGAAGCTTCATCTCTTTAAAATACATCAAGGGCTGCTTAAGCCTATAAATCTTGAGACGCCGATGGTCCACTACAAAAAATGTAGTGGACCACTTTGAAAGCCAATTTGAAGACCCTTTCTTTCTTTCTGCCCACCTTCAGGATCACCACCTTTTCAAATTATTGAATTGACTTCCTTTTAGAAAACAATTAAGATGTAAATGAACAACGACTTCCACTCCCCCCTCCCATATTTGTCTCCTAGGACAGATTGGAATTCAGGATACGTTTTTCAAAATTCAGGTGTCGCCTATTTTATTGCTGCAAGGCCTGACAAGAAATTCCTGTTCTCTGAAGACTGAATCTCTTGGAAATGTGTTCCTTCAGAGTGAGAAGCTATTCCATTAGCAATGAGGGATATCTAATTGGGAGTATTGTATGCATACTGCAAACAACTATCAGACTCCTGACAAGATCCTGGCATATCCTGGGCAGAATTTGTTCAAATTCTATAAAGCACCACAAATGTAAATTTGCAACATGTTGCAGTACCTCCTTGGAAGTCAGTGACTGCAAAGCAATAATGTAAATGTTTCAAGAAGAAGCCATTTTAAGAAAAAATAACTGTGAGATAAGCATACAAAATGAGGCAACTTAGATTTTCATCAGAACATGTGTCAGCTGGCAACAACCCAATAGTATTTTGAAAATTGTTATTAAAACCATTTTCTTATCATTGTAGAACTATGTAATAGCCCAAGCCTGGGGAACAGATTTATATTGTGGTTTGAAATACACATATCCACACTGCCACTGTTGAATGCTTTGGGGAAATGTCACATTTTTATATGTATTATTTATCTAGTTTTGTCAACTCCTATCCCTAGAGCTCTGGGCATTGTATTCCTACTACTGCTATTCATACAATTTTACTTTTTAAAAAGGGTTAGAGGAAACAGGATAGAAAATCTTCCTTGAAATATTCCACAAGCAACCCCAAAATAGCCAGTGGCCTTGGGCAGCCACCCACAGAGCAGCTGTTATGCAGCTATTGCTGAGGAGGGGCCCTGAACTCTGAGCAGCTGCTGGTCCTCTGACTGGTAGCTGAGACAAGGCTGTTTTTTAATTGTTGATGGAAGGAAGCAGAAACTCTTAACAGGTGCTTGTGAATGGGTATCCTTAATGTCCTGCTTGGTCCCCTATCTTCAGCTCTGTACTACTTTTGCATATGTATTTAACTTAGAGCCTTTTCATCCATGATGTTTTTGTGCTTTGGTTCAGAACTCATCAGTTTTGAAAGGCAAACGTATGTAAAAATTGTCCCCTTCTTCTTTAAGGTACACATGACAAAGAAAGGATAAGTCTTTCCCCTACTCATTTATATTTTAAAGGGGAAATTTCTCCTATGGGTGTATTTTGTACTAGTGTGCAACATGTAACCTAAGAAGTGAAATCTGCTAAATAAATTTTTTGAGCCTTCTGTTTATAGGAGAACAGTGCTCAACTTGCTGAAACCTTTTCTTAAATTTTGTTTCCTAAAATAGGTGCAGAAGATTCTAAAGAGCCATTTTAAACTGGATTAATGAACCAAATAGTCTTGCCCAGGACCATTATTCACTTGTATCTCTGACATCAACAGAGGGGTAAGAAACTAACACTGGCCATATATTATTTCCAACATTTACAAAGCTATGTTGAGAGGCCCTTGTTTTTACATGGTGATGCTCCATGTGCAAGTTTTGTTGATACATTCATTCATATACAAACATGACACTTGATGCTTTTTGCAGTCATTGTTACTGTTGCTAAACATACTCAAAAATACTTTCCCCTCACCATATCTTTACCACTCTTCCTAAGTTTCTAGTTTCTCCAATAATGTGAAAAACTATTTTTAACAAACAGATGAAAAATATAAACATTAATTGTGGAGGGGTCATATTTGTGTGCTAAAATTCATTGAACTTGAAAAAGGTACAGATAATTTGGTTTATGGATGAGGTTGTTAATTCTTAAAATTACTTTCATGTATTCAATGTCATTTAAAATACAAGTATTACCTTGTATTTGAAAGGTGTAAAAGCTGATGAGAATATAAAGTTTCTGCACGTCTTGCCACTTACATTGTATAGTTCCTGACATTGCTCAAAGGGAAAACTACATAAGATAGTGGCAGACTGTGTTTGTGTGTGCACGTGCGCATGTGTATACACACACACACACACACACACACACACACACACACACACATATTCGGGTTAGGGTGATGGTGACAGAAAAGTAACTTTTTATCTACAGGCTTTTTCCTCTTCCCCAGCTGTACAGCAATACTAGAAGCTAATCTAGCTGGAAGAAAAGACCTTTGGAGGAGATGCTGTGAAGAAATAAGTGGTGGGCTCAGAGTTAACTCCCCTTACTATGTGCCCATATTTGCCTTAATCAGACACTTCCTACTCCCTTTCATATGATATTGGAGTAGATCCAGGTTTGAATGATTGGATTTGCTGCCATCTTGTGTTGTTTGAGCTTGTGGGTAACCTCTGATATCATTCCAGAAGCTGGGTGCCAGAACCAAGGGGCATCCAGCATTCTCTTTTCAACAGTGTCCAGCCAGATGCCTCTGGGGAGCTGTTGAGAAGAGAATGCTGGATGCCCCTTGGTTCTGGCCAAAAGATCTCCTGTTCATAATTTACAGTGGGAGGAAACTTTGGCATCTCTTCTGAGTGTTCAGGCATATGTGCACCTACCTACATAGCGTCTTATCCTGTGCCCATTTGTTTACAGGATACTATAGTAAGGGCAATATTAATCTCTAATCAGCTGAAAGCTACCTGCTGATTAAGGAAATTTAGTTCATTGCTTTTTTGGCCTTTAATCTAGTAATAAGGAGATATGAGATAATTTCCATGTTAAGAAACAAAAGCTACCGCTCCCTGATAGACAGCTGACTCTCTTATTATTTTATTTTCCAATCTCCCTTGCAGTTTCACACCAGAACCTCAATGGTCTCAGAAAGAACGTGTTCCCTTAACTTTCAGCCTTGTGAAAGTTAAACCTTAAAGCCAATTAAACCCATTAAGCTTGCAGCTCTTATTCAAATAAATAGGAGTTTTGCTGTTGTCTTGTGTTGGTTGTGGACTGTTCCCAGAGTGGTGGTTGTTTTAAGTGGATACAAATTCATTTAGTAGCATTGGATCTACTGTAGAGAAGTATTATGAGTTTTTACACATTCAGAAATCACAAGCAGTGTGCGCAGTAAATCACGATTGTGCTGCAGCACTTATCAGTTACAGAACTTGTCTTCTGCTACACTGGGCTTATGTATAATAGTTAATGGGCTAAAGCATTGTTCTAATTCCTATGAGCTTGTATTTTCTGTTACCTGTACTTGGGGCAAATTGACAAGAGACATCTTCTAGTCTTGAAAGCACCACTTCTGAAAATGCAGTATGCTGGTATTGCTCTGGAGCTGGCTCAGGTGTCCTTCAGTAGAATCAAAAATTAACCTTTTGGCAGCACATCACAACAGCAGCAGAGCCAAGTCAAGAAGGATGCTCCAGTAAACATCCCTTAGCTATAAGGGAGCAGAGCTGTTTGTTGCAACAGCAATTGTCTGCTCAGAACTTACTGTGTTTATACGCAGGTGGATCTACTAGCTAGGTTCTCATGGCCAAATCTGCTCCAATTCTAAATTTATATAACTGGATTTCCCTTTAAAGGAGGGTAAAGGTAAAGTGTGCAGTCAAGTCGATTTCAGCTCCTGGCATCCACAGAGCCCTGTGGTTTTCTTTGGTAGAATACAGGAGGGGTTTGCCATTGCCTCCTCCCATGCAGTATGAGATGATGTCTTTCAGCATCTTCCTATATCACTGCTGCCTGATATAGTAGCAGCAGGGATTCGAACCGGCAACCTTCTGCTTGTTAGTCAAGCATTTCCCTGCTGCTCCACAGGTGACTTTAAAGGAGGGCACCTGAGAAGTATTCTAAACACCATAACTACTTCTTTCAGCAGCACCAGTCTTGGTAGCATTGTTCTATAGGCTCTGGAAGAGATCCTAATAAAGTCCCACCAGTCCCTTGGTCCTGAAGTATTAGAATCCCCCCAAATACTTGGCTATTCTTGGGGAATGTTGCTTCTTTGTGGTGGAGAATGGTTTTTCCTGAGTGCTGATGGAATCCATCCCAGAAGTGAGAAGAGGTGTCTTAAGATGGACTCATCTTGATATTCTAATAAGATCTGATTCTTTTGGTCCAGAAGTGCAAATGAGAGTCGGTATTATCTGAAGAATTTTTGGAAGATTTCATACATCCATGTTTCACACATTTGGAAGACTTTATCCAACTCTTCATTTTGGAAGGATTTTGTTCACAGTGAACTATCACAAATGAGGTATTAAAAATGGAAGAGCAGCATTAGGGAATCTAGTCAATGCAGACTTTTTAATTAGATTTACATGTGCAGGAAATGCAACAACAATAATAATAATTGGCTGATGGGAGCCAATTAAAAAAAGCAACTTTACTGGGAACAGCCTATATTTTGTGATGATATCTATAATAACCAACAGTATTGATGATAAAATTCAGCCATCCCAGGTCCTTGGGAAGGACTCGATGTCTGGATAAAACAAAGCAGTCAATAACACCTGTCTGACTGTGTAAACAAGAAATAATAATAATCATCAAGAGTCACTAATGGGAACAGCTTTAAAATTTGAAGTGGATTGATTGATTAATTGATTGATTGATTTTGTGCCATCAAGTCGGTGTCAACTCTTAGCGAGTCAAAGTATATTAAGTAGATCTAAAATATATGAGAAATTCCCCTCCTCTCATGTTGTCATGTGCCTCTGGATTTCCCAAACACATTAAACATCTGTTAGATTGATTTTAACACTGTTGTGGTTAGGGCAAGTCTAGTTTTGAATTCATACACATTTGTATCTCGCTCCACTTCAACAGCTGAAAAGGAGCAAAGGAGTTCACTTATCTCTAGTGCAATGTTCCCTCATGGAGGAGAATCTATAAAAATGTCATACAGTTTCCAGAGTTCGAGGTCTTGCCTTACAAGACCTCAGAGAATAAGCCCCCTGCAGACCACAGGCTGAAGCAACAACACTGGAGGATTTTCCTTTTCCTCAGCAGAAATATCTGTTTGGCAAAGTTCTCTGTAAATCGTGAAAGCTTGCCCTCTCTTCCCACTTAAAGATAGTTTAATATAATGTTACACCCCACCCCACCCCACCCTAACTAATTCTCAGAGCCTTGTAAAATAGTTTTTGTAGGGCTTTGAGTGGGGGAAGAGGCAGGTCTGAGCATGCTGAGGGGAAAGAATGGAGTGCCTGGAGAGGAAACAAGATAACATCCTATCCAGGCATAACATCCTGTCCTGTGCTTCTGTGGCAATTGTCTGGAAAAGATAACAGCAGCAGTATCTCTGCTGTTCTCTCAACACTGAGAGTGCTCAGCATTGCAAGAGAATGCATGTCCATGCAGCAGTATCACCGAGTGAGACTTTATACTAAAAAAATGTAAACAAAAAAGACAGGGCTTTTTTTAATTGTGAGTTTGAGGAATGAAATCCAGCACTGGTAATTTGTAAATCACCAAAACCGCATAGGGAGAGGGGGTTTAGCAGAAACTTAAATGGTTGGCCAATGGAATTAATGGTAACCTGCACAATTCAGACAAGGGGTGAGTAGGGGAGGCATGCTCATTATTGCAATGCATCATATTAAAGGGTTTCATTTTCCCCTTAACATGGGATTGTTAAGTAGGTCTTTCAACTTTCATTAGCTTTTGAGTTTATGATCCTTCTGTGAATTGAGGCTTGTACTTCTGTAGCTTTGCATCTTTGTAAAACTGTTGATGATAATCAGTGAGCCAATAATGGCTATTTTGGTTATCCACCCCACCCTCCCCCGCCGCTGAATGTAAGGGGCATCCGTGTGGTTAGATTTTAGGATACACATTCTTGATTCCTCTAATTTAGATTATGCTACTGGACTATGCACAGCTATTCCCTAGAAAGCAAAAAGGGTCTACAGAGTTGCAAAACAAGTTTTCAATGAAAAAAATGCTTGTTCTTGACCTTAGTATCTGATTTCAGTGCTGGATGTACCAGAGAACCAGATTTTTTTTCTCCAGTAGGAGTAGCATTTGTAGCTAAACTTGCTGTTGTTTCAAGCTCATAAACAGATGCCCCATGAATGGGGTAGTGTAACAGTGGGGTAATGGTTGATTATTTTCCCTCCTATAAAAACAAATACTAGTTGTCATGTCTACCAAGAAGTTTGTCAGTTCATATAACTTGCAGAATCAAATAGTAAAGCTGTTTTTTTCTGGCTTCACCTTCAGATAAATGCTTGTCCCTGATTATTTTGCATGTGCAGAGATTTTTTTTATACGAGGAACCTTTAAAACATGTAGTTCATCAACCTGCAGTTCACCAAGAAGAGAGAAATTGCACCACTTTATTTTTATGAATGTAAAACTGCCCCTAAATTGTGAATGTAGACAAGTATGTGACACCTGTTCAGGAGTCCTTGGTCATTCCTTGGTCATTCAGAACTGTAATGGAAACTTGCTCAACCACTAAGTCATAGATGCTCTTGTCTATCAATCTGCTAGAAGATTGGTCTTTGTCCTTGGTCTCTTGACTGTTCTCTGATTGAGTAGCCTTGCTGGATCCTTTCAGATCTCCCATGCATCTTGCCTACAATTCCAAACATGATTTGAGAGCTTTGGAATCATAAGAACATTTTAAAAGCCCTCTGGATGAGGCCCATCCAGTCCAGCATGCTGTTTCACACAGTGACCCACCAGATGCCTCTGGGAAACCCATGACCTGAGGGCATGCCCTCTCTCCTACTGCTACTCCCCTGCAACTGGTATTTAGAGGCATTGCCTCTTAGGCTGGAGGCAGCTTATAGCCCTCAGACTAGTAGCCAGTGATAGACCTGTCCTCCATGAAATTACCTCAACCCCTCTTAAGCCATCCAGGCTGCTGGCTGTCACCACATCTTGTGGCAGAGAATTCCATAGGTTGATTATACATTGTGTGAAAATGTACTTCCTTTTGTCGGTCCTAGATTTCCCAGCAATCAGTTTCATGGGATTACCTCTGGTTCTAGTGTTATATAGTTGTCTACAGTCCTTCCTCCTTTCTGTAAAACAGAGCAAAGGGATATACGAAACCTAATCTTAATCATACCTTTCAACATACATCTAAACACACTGTTCTCTGGGCTACTGATGGAATCGCACTTCCATACATTGGTGTAGGGAGACTTGTGCTGTCATAATCTGTGCTGCATCCAGTTTGTGCCTTTATTCAATCCTGAATATTCAGAGCTTTCGTGGTGGCATTTTTTCACATTTCACCTAAGCACACTGAATTGCAGGTGATAAAAAGTGTGTTACACAGTTTTAACCTGCTTTTAATAATTTCCATACGACCATAGTTAGCAGTGTTTGCCTTATAGCAGGGAGCGGCAACTACAGCATGTGTGCTAATCCATTTTTCTACATATAGAATTAGACAGTGATACAAATATCTAAACAAACTGCATGGAAAATGAAATGTCAGTGTATGTGTTTGTTGCATATATTTTAGCTTTCAGGGGGAAGAAGCAACACGAGTGCTGGCAGTACATTAATATTCTATGTATTCATCTGGAGACAGACCTTGAAATCCTCTTGGCATTATGACCTCTGGTTTTCAAGCTAAAATGCAGACAGACAATGATAGTCTGAAGGATAATTCTATTATGACATTGAACCCTTAGAATACTGCATTGGTGCTGTGTCCTCTCTTCCTACAATAGAAAACACTGTAGGGTAGATAAATTGCCTGGCACCCTGCTCCAACCCCATTTACTTGGAAATCTGTCCTGTTGATGTCAGTGGAACTTATTTCCATGTAAGTCGGTTTATCATTCCCTATTTGCAATATAAGGGGTGGCACACACCTCATTCCTTAAACACACTTTTCTGCAAGTAAATCCCAATGGCACTAAAGTTAAAGTGTGCTGTCAAGTCGATTTCGACTCCTGGCGCCCACAGAGCCCTGTGGTTTTCTTTGGTAAAGTACACGAGGGGTTTATCATTGCCGCCTCCTGCGTAGTCTGAGATGATGCCTTTCAGCATCTTCCTATATTGCTGCTGCCTGATATAGGTCTTTCCCATAGTCTGGGAAACATACCGGCGGGGATTCGAACTGGCAACCTTCTGCTTATTAGTCAAGCATTTCCCCTCTGTGTCACTTAAGGTGGCTCCTAGATGTCCTTAAAATGATAAGCTTGCAGTGCAGTTCTATGCTTATTTACCCAAAGTATATTATGAAAAGACAATGGATTGCAGCCATAATATGTAAATAATGTTTAGCCATATCAATAGATTAATCATATATTAGTGGCATATTCTTTCATGGATTAACTTGTGGTGGTTTTAGTGGACAAGTGTTGGAATAATGGGATTTTTTGCTTTCCATGGTTGTCTTATGCAGTGTGATTAAAAGTAGGTATCCTGTGATGAGAGAGACCCTAACCTTGTACTGTGCTATGCACAACTGTTTGGAAAGGGACTGGATGCCAGTATGGCTATTTATGCAAGGCATTATGAACATCTGTCTTCTAAAAATAACTGGACAGACAGATGGACTTCTGTCTACTGAAATCACTAACATAGTTACCATTAATTATCTCTGCTGCCGGAAACATAGGCAAAATTTTCCAATACAATGCCAGGCAGCTGAAGGCCTTGTATATGTGTTCACCTATTCAATTGACCATGCGGTATTTTTCAAAGGTAGTGTATGCATCACTTGAAATGAAGTGGCTGTCTTTTTTGTTTGAACTGTTTAATTCACAAATCAAAAGAAACAACAAAAAAGCCACTTTCCTTCTTTCTGAGTTAGAGCTGAATGGACTGGGAGCTGCTTGTGAGGAAGGTTTCCAGCTTAAGATGTCAAGGTGGCACCTTCCCTAACATGCAAATTAGGGAGTGGCAAGAGGGCTTCAGTCAGCTTGTTCTTTAGCCCAGCAGGCTTAGGTGACTACCTATGTCCCATGAGTGTATTAAGTGGCAAGCTAGCTGGACTCAACCTTGCAAGTATTTCTTTAACTCAGGGCTGCACAGCTTTGGCCCTCTGTCTGTTGTTGGACTACAGCTCCCATCATTCCCAGCTACAGTGGCAATAACCAGAGATGATGGGAACTGTAGTCCAGCAACAGCTTGTGGCAGGGGGTGGTGGTGGTTGTGTGTGTATGTGAAGTTGCACAATTCTGCTTTCACTGAACTTGGAAGTGGAGTTCCAATCAGTGACTCCCTCCAAGATGTGGTGCAGACAGCACCTGCTGTTCCTGGGGCTTAACCTAGGAAAAAACAGCTGGTGCAGGCACATTAGAAGCCTTTCATGATCTGAGACCGAAAGGGAAGTATAAGTAAGGTGAGGCTGTTTTATACTCTTATTTCGACTCCTCATTATCCATTTCTGACCAGCCGTAATGGTCTAATGTTATGTGAGGACAGCAAGTCCTGTGGTAGCCTGAATTGTCCCCTTTGCTAAGCAGGCTCTGCCCTGGTTTCCATTTGAATGGGGAGACTACATGTGAGCCCTGTAAGATATTCCCCTTAGAGCAGGGATGTCAAACTGTGGGCCTTCTGCAGATGTTGGCCTACAACTCCCATCATCCCTGGCTATTGGCCGCTGTGGCTGGGAATTATGGGAGTTGTAGTCCAAAAACAGCTGGAGGGCCACAGTTTGACATCCCTGCCTTAGAGGATGGGACCACTCTGGGAAGAGCATCTGCATGTTTGCAAACAAAAGGTTCCAAGTTCCCTTCCTGGCATCTCCATATAGGGCTGAGAGCTACTCCTACCTTGTAACCTTGGAGAAATCACAACCAGTCTAGTTAGACCACAGTGAACTAGATGGACCAATGGTGTGTGTGACTCAGTAGAAGCCTGCTTCTTATGTTCCTAATGAACCATATTTTCCCGAATTGAAGATAACTCTGAATTTAATACTACTCCCTTTAAAAGTTGAGGTTAAATACAGGTTGTACCTGCATTTACTTGAAAGGAACAGGACTCCAAATTTAAGACAGCCTCCTGATTTTTAATATCCAGAAACTTTGGGGGGAAACTCTAGTCTTGGATTCATGTAAATACATTAGTTTGCAAACCCTCGGGGCAGGAACTGAATTATTCCTATTCTGTACAGCACCTAGTGCAGTGCTACTTGGTGCTAAATGACTCTTTAGGACTAGATTGAATCTTTTGTCTGAAAGTTTCACTCTCTGTAGTGTGGGCATTTGGGGGTGGAGGTAATACTCCAACACCCCCTTCTTGTCAACTTACTTTCATTGCAGAAGTGACTTGTGCAGCTGCAGCTAAAGCAGCATTCTAACCTTGGCAAGAGAGGCAAAGCTGATTGACTCTGCTCGGGAAATTCCCTCTCCTTGGAAAGGTGTTATGTGGTTTGTGCTGATTCTCTTGACTCTAGAAGGAACCGACCATGGATGAACCCTTGCCTGGGACTGCACACAGAGGGCAAGTATAAGAGGGACTTGACTTGGGGTGGATTCTAGTGTTAGAATGTTAAAGTGGTGGTTCTCTTATATTTAGCAGGGAGAGAGCAACTGGCCCTATCCAACCCCAGCACAGCATCCCTTCAGTGGCTGTTGCTGGTGTCTATCATGTTTCTTTTTTGACCTGTGATCCCTTTTGGGACAGGAAACCATCTTTGTATGTAAAGTGCTTTGAGATCTTTTGTAGAAAAGAAGTATATATAAATATTTCTGTTAGTCAAGTACTTGTACTCTTCAGTTGTGCAATATGAGTGCGACAGTTTCTCAAAGCAGTTCCCTAAGTCAAGTGACACTGATTCTCTGAATTATCACTTGCATTGCACTCTTGCATTATATTTACCTAATACTTCAGCACAGGCTTTACAAATAGGATCAGAAATATATTCTCTTCTATCAGAGACTGTCCCATTTGTTGAACCAAAAGCCAAACTTTGATGCCAGTTATATAACTATGATTCAGGTTTTATGGGTGGGCAGGGTGGGGGGAATCAAGCAATTACAGTTTTCTAGATGGTATGCCTCTTTCAAGGGAAACCATGATAGATAATCTTGTTTACAAGAATTATTTTTTCCCATATTGAGGAAAATGTTTACTGAGCTGAGAATGCAAATTATGCAATCAGCATTCCTTGAAGAGGGTACCTTAAAATACCTCTGATGTCCTGTAAATGTATCTGAGGAAGTGAGGCTACTGAGCGAATTCTGCATTTATTTATTTACAATATGGAACTCACTGCATTCTGAAAATCCCATGTAATAGTGTGTGTTCCTTTGGTCCATTGATATTTTGCCAACTAGTTCAAAGGCTGAATATATTCTGGGCTGGCAAGAAATCTCAGATCCTTGCAGATCAGATCATGTTAGCAGCTTTCACCAGATGGTTGTATGCTGTTTTGAACCAAACACCAGTGGAACAAACATACGTGGACTGATGAGATATACTGTTCCACTTGTTTTTGCCAAGAATCATACAGTGCATGTGTGTGGATGTTTTGGCCACATGGTATCACTGAATGAAAGAGGGAGAGGGTGTTTGGGGGAGAGCAATAAGGGAAGCAGCAGCAATCTTTTTCCCCTGTGCTCATTCATTTTAGCTGTTTGACTGGCAAATGTAACTTGACTGCAAGTCATGAACTTCATTGAATTTGATCCAAGAAAGACACAGCTGAGCAATCTGCAGGAAGCAATCTTTTCCTAGAAGTATGCAGCTCCAAACTGTTCAAGTTCTTGTGCAGCTCATAAAAGTGTCTGTACAGCCAAACCTTAATAGGCCCTGTTCGAGAGGATTTTTTCCTTCAGAGCTCCGTATTGAATGGAATTGGACTTCTGACATAAAACATGTAGTATGTACCCATCGTGCAGTGAAGCGGCTGTGATGGGGGCACTCAGTCGTCTCTGGCTGCAGCTGTTTACTGAAGGTTTTTTGGGTGGTGGTGTTTTTTTTGCAAAATATGGAAAAATGTTAGAACGTTAGCTCAGTCATGGTTCCGAGCTTGACTAGTGGAAAATATGACAGTGTTTCCATCAGCAGTTAAGAACAAGTTAAGTCTTTTATTTCTGCAGGGGTGGTGGCATACAGTTTGCCCTGTACAGGAAATTGTTAACGGCAATTGTGAGCAGCTGTACGATGGTTGCATGTAGGAGGAAGGAGTTCAAAGCTTTCCTGATACTTTCTGGGTTAGGCCTGAGTTATACGTACGTGTGTGTGTGTGTGTGTGTGTGTGTGTGTGTGTGTGTGTGAGAGCGCAAACCTTAAAGTGGGGTTGGTCTCTGTTGTAACATAGTTTTCATAGAACTGACACTCATGTATATTGCAGGAGCACATGACACACATGAAGTATGTCATTGGAAGGAAAAAAAACCCCAAAAAGAAAAACATTGGTGCATTTAGACAACACAAATATGACATGTGTTGTTAAAAATGAGTCTACTATGTATAGAAGGTGTCTAACTATACACGTGTGCATGCTCTTTCTCTCTCATATTCCCAAAAAGAAATAAAAATTAACCATCGATAATTCATGTATTGAATAAGGATGTTGCTTATTCCATCCTCCTTGTATGTTGTCAGAGGCACTCTTACCCCTGGACTTTCAGGCCAAAGTCCACGGCCTGCTTTGCTGGCCCACACAGCAGGTGGCTGAGTGTGACCTCTGGGATGGGAATATGTTAAGTTGCCTGTTGAAATGTTTCTGCTAATGCATATTTGTATAAATATATCTGTTTTATATTCTTACATTCTTGTGAGTTCAGTTGCTGTTTGTGCCCTCAAGAACCTACATGATAAAAATACTGCATGTGTCACAGTTTGTTTGTTTGTTTGTTTGTTTATTACATTTATATCCCGCTCTTCCTCCAAGGAGCCCAGAGCGGTGTACTACATACTTGAGTTTCTCCTCACAACAACCCTGTGAAGTAGGTTAGGCTGAGAGAGAAGTGACTGGCCCAGAGTCACCCAGCTAGTATGTGTGTGTGGTGCAGGGGGGCAGCAATGATGCTTAACTTTCAGTGGTGAAGTGGGAGCTCTCCAAAGGCTTTTAGGTCCTGGCTCCAAAATTATCTAGGTACACTTGTGTATGTCAGTCAGAAGGAACGTATACTTCTGTGACTGATTTAAGTTTCAAAATTGAAAGTTAGTGCCCCTTTTGAATGCCTCTCTGAGATGTTCATTCTCTTTCAATAGCACATAGACAACTGCAATATTTTCTGTATACTTTCCATTTTAGGTAGACTGCAATATATTATTTGTGAAAACCTGGTTTCATTAAAACTAATAAACATCTTTAACCAAGCACTAAAACATTTTGTGTTGCTCCAGCCACAGTGTGGAAGGGGTCTATGTAGACTACATTTCTCACATCTTTTGAACTCGGCTCCTAATCTCTGTCCCCATAACTCTGCCTTCCAGCTTTGTCTTCCTCCCCTAACCCAGCAGCATCTTCCTGTTTGGCAGATGAGTCTGTGCAGATCTTTGTTTGAAACTCTAAATAATGCCCAGTGGAATGAGTGAAGAGCAATTAAAGTTTCTTTGCACAGAACTATTACAGTCTGGCTCCCTCACCTGCTGAACTTGGCCTAGGAAAGCACTTACACTGTTCCAGTTCTGGAACTTTGTTGCCAAGAGATGGTTGCAGTTACACTTTAGTAGCCGCAGTTGTAGCACACCCCCTGCCCTCATTCTCTTGGGTTGTTAGTCTGCTTGGGTGCTCTGCTCTCACACCATCAGTCTTGATCACATGCAAATTCAAAGCATGCTACAGTGGGATTTATGCTGAGCATTCACCTCTGGCTTTGTCATGTGACTTGATCAATTTTCAGTGTGTGAGAAGATTGTGATTTCCACCACCCCTTCACCTAAGCACGCACAAAAAATCAATCTGTCCATGAGACAGAGTAGTCTGCTGACTGCTTCATAGTGCAGCCAGCTACAACTTGTGTTGGATTTGCAATGTGATCAGGGCTGCTTTTTATGTCTCATTAATTTGGTCCAAAGTGAAGAAAGATAATGAGACCTTATCAATGCTTATTGAGAACCAGTGTGATCAAGTAAACAGAGTGTAGGAATTGATTTGGAAGGACTAGGTTCATCCTCTTATTGAATAATGATCTTTGTGTTTATTCTTGAGCAAGTGACTCTCGGTTTTAAAATGGGACTATTAATTTCCCCTGATGAATTGGGACTTAGGCCATATCATCTGATGTTTTTGAAAACACACAATGGTAGGGGTTCTAGAATACCACTGCTGCTCCTATAAGCTCCTTGCTTCACATGTTCAGTAGAGCAAGTAAAATCAGATTGGTTGAAGAGACTGGAGGAAAAGGATTTGGGAAGTAATACACTGAATGAAGGAGTCAGACTTTGTTTTTTCAGATGGCAGGAAAGCGTAAGCTAAAGTACTAGAGCCTCCTAGTTTAAACGGAAACATTATTTATTCATTCATTCATACATTCATTCATTCAATTTCTATACCACCCTTCCAGAAATGGTTCAGGGCGGTTTACACAGAGAAATAATAAATAAATAAGATGGATGATAATTCAGTACCATTTGTTTGCAGAGTGTTTTACTATGCACACTTGGATGATAATTCAGTACCTGTAATGATAATTACTAAAATGGATGATAATCCAGTACCATTGGTGTGCAGAGTGTTTTACTATGTAAGCAGATTTAAAAAGAAAAGAAGAAACAAGTTCCTGCCCTGCCCCAAAGAGCTTTCAAATCTGAAGTTTGGCAGTGGGGAAAGAACAGAGGGAAGGAATACATGGGAGGTGCATGGGGAATAGGGGAGGACTGTGAGTGAATGCAGATACATGCACTTTTAAATTGGTACTGTTTATTATTATTTATTATTTGAACCATCATCATCATCATCATCATCATCGTTGTTGTCTATTATATTTATAAACCACCTAACACCTACATCTCAAGGCAGTGTTCACAACTCAAAACAATAAATAAAGCGTAATTAAAACATTTTTAAAAACATAGAATTTTAAAAATAGTTTTAACAAAAACATTTTAAAAAATAGTTTTAGCAAAAGGCCTGAGAAAACAGGTGTGTCTTAAGTGATTTTTTTTTTAAAGGCAGCCAGTGATAGAGAAGCTCTTATATTGAAAGGGAGCACATCACATATACTTTTCATAGGATTGTATGGGTGCATTTATCGTGTAACTGGATCTGAGTGCTGAGGCTGGTTTTATCCATTAAAAGTTACTGTTCCATTTCTTAAAATGCAGTTTTACCAAGAACTTCAGGAACTTTTGCCATCTGTGGAGCTTCCGGGCATTATAATAAAATTTTGAGATGCAGCAAGGGCAGCCATAACTTCAGGTTTGGGCATAGTTAAAGGTTGCCCACTTGTGGAAACATGCACACTGTTAAGATGATACCTGAGCTTCTTAAAATGAATAGTAATTACTGTCAGGCAAAGATCCCCTAGTTCTCCTATTTTAACCTGTAAGTCCCTGTCAAGCTGCTATTTCCCCCATTCAAATGATATTTCTGTATCACTGTTTTTGTTTTTGTTTTAAATGGATAGAGTTTTAATGCTCTCATTTTCAAGGGCAATGTGCCTTTGTAATCAGCTTGGAAAATTACAGAGTCAGGAAAGGAGCCTGTACATGGCCTAGGTAATGAACAGATGAGAGAACGTAATTTTAATAATACAAGGAACCTGACTAGTCTTGCCTTTTCATTAAACAGTGAAGATGTCATTCTTCTGGACAATCCATGCTTTTTGGCAGTGTGCTTCCCACACCTGAAAAGCCTTTCCTTATAAGAAAATAAACAAATGTACATACGTATGTAACTACGTACATGTGTGTGTAAATCAAGGGCGCACCTAGGTAATGTTGGTGCCTGGACCTGAAGGGCTTTGGAGGCCTCCCACAGTGAGTTGAAATTAAAAAGTCAAAATAAATTTAAAAGTCAAACCTGCATTTTACTGCGGCACCCAAAGGCCCAGGGGGGCCTCCTGCCCCCACCCCACCCCTCCTCACCTCTGCCCCATGGTGCCGAACTGCAGAGCCAAAAACTTCAAGAATTCTAGCCGCGTCATGTGCACAGCCGGGGTGTGGGGGTTAGCTGAGCAGGCCTCCCACATCCTGGTGGTGATGGTGGTGGCTTTGGTGGGTGGCGTCTGTTGCACCTGCTCATTGAGCAGGCAGAGCTTCTTCACAGTCCCCAAGGGCCGCTGGGACGAATGGTCGAGTCCAGCGGCTGCTCCCGCTCCACCCACCGACACCACCACCATCACCACGGGGGTGTGGGAGGGCCTGCTCAGCTAACCCCCACAAATGACGTATCTCACCATGGGACATCTTAATTACAAACCTCCCATATCACACCTAGTTTGAGTTTCCATTAGAACCGAGCCAAAATATCACCAAGGTGATACTTTGGCTCAAATTTGGGGAAAAGTGGACACAAAATACTCCCATTCAGTTCCCCAGACTTACTGTAATTTTGGTTCTCTGTGGCCATGAACAGCCACAAAAGAAACAAAACAGTGAAATCAAGCTACTTCTTCCTGAAGCACAAGCTATTCTGTGATACTCCCTTATCCCCTGGTGCTGACTTAGCAAACATCCCTACATTGCCTCAGCAACACAAGGAAGTTGTAATACATGACATGAGTTTGTGTTTGCTTTCCCTGCAAATGAAAAAATGCGGCCTCAGGCTGCAAAGTTGGCACTAATGTTCAGTCTAGTAATTGCAAGGTTATAGTAGAGGGCTAGGTTGCATGGCATTGAGTGAAGTCTGAGACCCAGGATCATTACATTGATGACTCCCTGAACTTAAGAAATATAAAAGAACATCAGGAGATCTGCATATCAGAGTGACATCTAGCTATTCAAATAAGATCAAGATGTATGTGTATCCTTGCTCCCCTTCCCTACCTAGTTGTGAATAGAGAAAAGTAATCTCCAGAGCAGGCCCTAAACTCAGTGCTTGAAGAGAGGGGAACTTCTGAGCACAGCTCTTTTGAAGTAAGACCAGCTCTGGAGATGAGTTTTGACTATGGGCCTGCTTAGGGAAGAGGTGGAGCCTGAAGTAAGTCAGGTTTTCCAGCCTTGTCTTGAGGCAATTCTTGATGGGGAGGGAAGGTTTCCTCAGGATTAAACTGAACTGAGGTAAGCACTGACACCTATCTTTGGCATCCCCTGCTCTCCCAAGTGAATTAGGTTGGATGTGACCTTTTTTTCAGGACAATATTCTTAATCTAATAAGTGTTAAGCAGGAGACTTCCATATCTTTTTTCCTTAAATTTATGTAAATTTATTATATACTCTAGGAAGCAGAACTGTAATGATGATAATACTAAGGCTCAATTCACATATTTTTGGAATATGGTTGTTACTGAGTAGATCATGCCTTTCTGCTTCACAAGCCATGTTGGATAGCTTTTGCTGACCTGATTAAAATTAGCTTGACATAACATGATCATCACTTCGTGCAATTGTCTTCCTGTGCATAAAAGTAGCTGCATGGATTGCTACCTCAGCCATGTATGAAGTGGGCAGAACTTTATATAAGATAGCACTAGAAGCAGCTCAAGACTGGAGAAAATGCAAACAAAAGCTTGATTTAAAAAATTTAATTGCATGATTGCGTTATCTCTCTTTGATTCAGAGGTCTAGAATTCTAGGACTTTATGGCTGTAGTCCTAAACATACCTACTCGGGAATAAGTTCTCCTGAACACAGTGGAGTTTACTTCTGTCCTGAATGAACATGCATGGGATTGCACTATAAACCTGAGAAACTGAGGAAGGATGGGAACTTAGGTAATAAAATGAGATGTTACTGCAGCTTACTTATTAACAAAGGGTTCTTTAATGTGTGTTTAGAGTGCTGGACTAGGACCGGGGACACCCGAGTTAAAATCCCCATTCAGCCATGGAACTCACTGGGTGACTCTGGGCCAGTAACTCTCAGCCTATTCTACCTCACAGGATTGTTGTGAGGATAAACATAACCATTTACACCTCTCTGGGCTCCTTGGAGGAAGAGTGGGATATAAATGTAAAAATAAGTAATAAATAAATACTTTTCAAAGGTAATCTCTAGCCCATTAAAATAGTCCTTCGTGGTATTTGTGCATTTTACATATATTTTGAGCATTATGGGTTTTGCAATCAACAGTTGGCTGCCAGTCATATGCATCTGTCCATCATCTTGCTAGCAGGTTTGTACATGTGCCAAACTTGCATAATTTAATCCCTTTAAAAGCCAATAATACTAATTACAGTGACGATGCAGTTTGCTGCATTCACTCTTCTTTGGATCTTTCACCATTTCCCCACAAAAACCTTTGCTGAGTGATTAGTTTGAAGATTGTGCTATTGTCTTCATCTTCACTGCTGACATGTAAGAGACATTGTGTGGCTTTGAGAATGACTAAAAGTAGAATGTTCTTCTGAAGGAAGCTGGAATATTAATTGCCTGGCTTACTTGCCACATCTGTCTACTTTGCCATGGAGTAGACAGTGAGAACCATGATAATGCTCACTTGGTACTTGATGTGCACGTTCAGTCAACTATTCATGTCGCAGAGATTAATGTGGCACTTCTCATGACTGGACATGAAGTACAGACTGAGGAGAGAGGGGACACCTTGAATAAGCACCAGTGAAAGAGGTGGTGCACCTCTGGATAATAAATGTATTGCCATGAAATGTCTCTCACAGGATGGACAAAATATTTATGACCTTGGCTTGCAGGATGCAAACTGTTATGCCAGCCAGGAAACCAAGTTTTATTGCTAATTACATACCACATTACTTCATTGCATTAAGTTATACATTATGCATTATATTAACCAATGAGGAACTTACTGAACATCATCCTACTGCGCATTACTCATGAGTTCAACAGGAACTGCTTTGTCTCTTGTAAATGAGAGGAGATCTGGTCTTGTGGTAGCAAGCATGGCTTGTTCCCATAGCTAAGCAGGGTCTGCCCTGGTTGCATATGAATGAGAGACTTGATGTGTGAGCACTATAAGATATTCCCCTTCGGGGATGGAGCCGCTCTGGTAAGAGCATCTAGGCTCCAAGTTCCTTCCCTGGCTTCTCCAAGATAGGGCTGAGAGAGATTCCTGCCTGCAACCTTGGAGAAGCTGCGGCCAGTCTGTGAAGACAATACTGAGCTAGATAGACCAATGGTCTGACTCAATATATGGCAGTTTCCTATGTTCCTAAATGGTCAGTAGTGCAAGAAGCTTGCCTGTTTGCAGTACTGTACTGCATGCATGCAGTGGTATGTTTATCTAGCAGTGGTCTGTGTCTTCAGCAGCTCCTGCACCCACACACCTTCCCTACCTGCTTTTCAACTTAAAAAACTTAAAAAGCAGTTTTAGAGGGTTGTTAGGGAGAGCTAAAGGAGGAGATGCAAAAATGACAGGCACATGAAGAAAAGAAACAAAACTTAAGGTAGGCAAAAGGGGCAGACATTTCTTTGTGCTCCTTCTATAAACATAGTTTTGAGCTGTCACAGAAACCAAGAGAAAGATGGGAGGGCAGGAGGTGGAGTGACCTGGAACAAGGTCTGAAAGGATCGGCTTTAAATGTCATGAATGCATGAGGACAAAAGAGGGCCTGGGGCATGATGGAAGCAGAAGGAAACAAGTGGGTCTAGAAAAGGAGGCCTCATGGACATGGAGCTATAGCTCAGTGGAAGAACACCTGCTTTGCATGCAGGAGGCTCCAGGTTCAATCCCTGGCATCTCCAGGTAGGTCTGGGAAAGATCCCTGTTTGAAACTGGAGAACTGCTGCCCGTCCTTGTAGACGGTACTTAGCTAGATGAACTAATAGTCTGACTAGGTATAAAACAGCTATATATGCTCATTGGAATGACAGTGCTGGAAGCACAAAGCCAAGTGAAAGATGGACTGAAGAAAGAGTGATGAGTAACATGGGGGCTGGGACAAAACTGCTGCTGCCTCTAAATATTTTTCCAATGGAAACAAGTTGCCTCCCCATAGGGGGAGACAGAAAGACATTTTCTTCCCAGTCATATTAGCTGGTGGCACTGTCCTTCCCCTCCCTCAGTAGTGTGAGGGGCATGCCTTGAGCCACCTGAGCTTATAATTTGTCCATCAAATACTTCTAATATTATTTCTTTATGTTTGTATCTTACTCTTTTCTCCAAGATGCTCAGAGTGTGGTGGGAACTAGCACATTTGCATTTCCCATCCTTTTATATCCAGGCCTAGACTAGTATCAGATTAGCTGTAGAAATAGCAATACATCAAGACACCTTCAGACCACTCAGGCAGAGTATACATGATAGTTATCTCTGCCTGTAGAATGCTGAAATCTGGATATCTCTGATTTTTTTTTTGTATGGAAGATCCTGCCTTGATGTAAAGGTAAAGTGTGCCGTCGAGTCGATTTCGACTCCTGGAGCCCACAGAGTCCTGTGGTTTCATTTGGTAGAATACAGGAGGGGTTTACCATTGCCTTCTCCCGCACATTATGAGATGATGTAGAAAGCTGGATTTCTCAAACTAGAAGCTGTTCCAATATTTTATTTGAATTAGCCTCTCTTTTTATTTGTTAACTTTATGTAGATCTTTTAATAAATGGCAGTTCATTGGTGTTTGTGGTTCTCATCCAGAAAGTATTGAGGCTGTTTGTTTTTTTATATAACCTTTCCACATTTTAGTTTTTTTTAAAAAAGTCTGATTTGTAATTGTAAAGTAGCATGTGTCAGACCTTTGATAATATAGGGCTCAATGATACCTCTTTACTCACACAGATGTCACAGAGTCCAGGAAAACCATAGAGATTCTGCTGTGTATCGAAATGGAACATAGCAGACTGCATGTTTAAAACCAGGATGCTGTTTTGCATTGAGGTACTTTTTTTTAAAAAAGGCAAAAAAAAGTGTTAGACTTGCTAAATATATGCCTACAGTCATACCCAGTGGGTAGTCCTGGCTATATTTAGGCTTTATGCTTGCCTTTATTTTTAATGACACCTCCACTGTACCTTCAGTTTTCAGCAAACCACTGCTTCCTGAGTTTGTAGGAAACTTGTAATTAAAGGTGGATCAGATCTTGTCAAGTGTCATTTATCGATGTATTGCAAATGGCTGATTCCTGAGCAGAAAGAACAAAGCTTAATATAACAAGCAACAGCAAAGGGTGACAAAAAAAGGACAAATGTTCTTCTTAACAGTTTGCTCTTTGCAACTACAGAACCTTATCTGATCACCCACGCTCATCTGGCTGCTGACGCTGTTTAGGCTTCATTTGCATGATCTATTTTTACAGCTATTGTGTGTCTTTTGAGGAACCAAGCAAGAAAGCTGTCTTGCAGTGATTCACCATCTCAGAGTGAACAGGGTGTCTTAAAATGTGGAAAGGGGAGAAAAAATATAAATGTTAATGTTAATTAATCTTCTTAAATATTTTGAGTTGCTGCAGCAAAGCAGAAGGCTGCTTCACTCATTACACATGGACATGTAATGCATGCAACAGACATGCCTATTGTTACAGGTACAGTATATTAAATAGTAGAATTTGTTGAGGCTTCCTCTTCACAGGTACACGCTTTGGCAAACATGTCTTTGCCATTGTGTAATATGAGAAGTAATCCTAACAGGAAAGTTTTTTCAAAATAGTATTTCTTAATACATCATCATCCATCATCAAGAGAGCCTCATTATATATAGCATATTTGTAAATACAACCTTAACCCTAAGTTAGAGCCAGTGTAGTTCTTACATTTTGGGAAACTTGTGTTCAAATCCCTGCTTTGCCTTGAATCACATGGGATGGTCTAATTCCAAGCTACCTCACATGGTTGTTAAGGTAAAATACTATTCCGAGGAACTTGGTCAAAGAGTAAAATGCAAATACAATAAATAGATCAGAAGTTGATCCAGTTTCTAAGCATTCAAATGTGCAACTGTCCATTGATATAACATGGCTTGTTTTGCTACAAGCCCATGAAGAGTACCAGAACTTCTAACAATGTAAGGATCTGCCTGAGCAGGCACAAGACCCAGCATAGCCTGCCCTGTGAAAAAGTGGGACTGCTGTTGCATCTTCACAGACTTATTTAACTTTTACCTTGTTTCTTTCATCTTGCAAAATGTGTTACCATTTTTTTTTGCCTCATGCATGTATTTTATTCCTTTAGCAGACTTTCTGCTGAAGTCTTCCTCGTCATCAGTTAGGTGGAGACCCAAAATAGCTTATTTATATGTGAGTACTGTTCATCTAGGGAACTCTTGAGTACTCACAAATTGTATTGCTCCTATGAAGCTGGTGTGGGCATGATTCCTTGCTAATGAAAAAACATATCCCAATATAATATCTGAATTGACCCTAAGACTCAGAGTGACTTTTGATTAAACATAATATGGAATGTTGGAGTGGAGACTGGAACCACAAGGGATTTGCACTCTCTTTTCTGTGTGACAGCTTTAAAATAGGCTGTCACACAGAATCTCAATTAGAGCTGGACTCCATGTGATGTCTCTGAGCCTTGGGAACATGTGCTTCCCTACACACACGTCTACTTCCTATCTAGATTAAAATTAGCTGAGTTTGTTAATGTTGCCAAACTCACCAAACTTGGCTAGATAGCCTACGTGGTGTAGTGGTTAGAGTGCCGTACTAGGTCCAAGGAAACCCAATTTCAAATCCCCATTCAGCCATGATGCTTGCTGGGTGACTCTGGGCCAGTCACTTCTCTCTCAGCCTAACCGACTTCACAGGGTTGTTGTGAGGAGAAACTTAAATATGTAGTACACCTCTCTGGGCTCCTTGGAGGAAGAGCAGGATATAAAATGTAAAAAATAAAAATAAATAAAATAAATTATTCTAACCTATTTGCTTTAAATAACGTGAGACCTGTAATTCACTTCAAACTTTGGGTAAAGACCCCAGATTATTTGAAACAAGTAGGTTATAAATAAAAGATTGGTGGGTTCATATGATATGACAAATCTCAACTTATTTTAACCTAGGTTGGAAGTACAGTAGCCTCTTGCGTGGGGATAGGAGGGGGGAAGTTGCCTTGCTGAGTCTCAAGGACGTTGCATGGCGCCTGGCTCTAACTGAGGTTCCATGTGATGTCTGAACCAGCCCAATGTTTGCACTCATCTCTTAGGAAGATAGGAAGCTGCCATATACTGAGTCTGACCACAGGTCCATCTTTCTCAGTATTGTCTACACAGACTGGCAGCTGCTTCTCCAGGGTAGCAGGCAGAAATCTCTCAGCCCTATCTTGGAGATGCCCGGGAGGGAACTTGGAACCTAGATGCTTTTCCCAGAGTGGCTCCTTCCTCTTTAAGGGGAATATCTTAGAGTGCTCACACATGTAGTCTCCCACTCATATGCAACCAGGGTCAACCCTGCTTAGCTAAGGGGAGAAGTCATGCTTGCTACCACAAGACCAGTTCTCCTCCCCTGCAGACATATAGGGAGAGCTTTTCCAATTAACTGTGGGGGGAGAGAGAGAGGATGTAAAAGTTGAACCTGACAGTCAAAAAGAAGTGCAGAATAAACAAAAGAGGGACAACACTGGTTATTATTATTTGTAATCATAATTCTCAAATCTTTTTCTTTTTCCTTTTTCCTTAATTCTAATTAAGTAAAAGAAAAAACTGTGTCGTCGAATCAGTGTTGACTCCTGGGAGAAGGCAATGGTAAACCACTTCTGTATTCTACCAATTATAATTAAGTAGGCCAGTTATATTCTAAAATATAGAGCTCCATGATAAAATCCATGTTTTATAATAATAATAATAATAATAATAATAATAATAAATAATAATAATTCAATTTCTATACCACCCTTCCAAAAATGGCTCAGGGCGGTTTACACAGAGAAATAATAAATAAATAAGATGAATAAATAAATAAGATGAATAATAAATAAGATGAATAAGATAAGAATAAATAAATAAGATAAATAAGATAAGATAAATAAGATAAGTTTTGAATTAAATTCAGCGGGTTGCCTAACCCACATATGAAATATTGTAATGTAAAACATGCTGAGGGAGAGTTGAAGATCAAGAGGTAAAAAGGAGATATTATGTTGATGACTACATATTGCTTTTCAGCAAACATTCTCAAAGTGGTTTACACAGATAAATAAATAGGATCGTTCTCTGTCACTGGTGGGTTCACAATTTTTTTTTAAGTAGACACCAGCAATAATCACTGAAGGGATACTGTGCTGAGGTTATATAGGGACAGTTGCTCTCCCCCTGCTAAATATAAGAGAATTGCCACTTTCACTTGCATATAGGCTACCATTCACTCTCATAAAGACCACATTGCAGTGTGGGCAAAATGTAGTCACCACTTGTGACGGGATAGCCCAGTCTCCACCAAAGGGGATGAAATGGGTCTTGGTGTATAGAGATCCCTGAAAATGTAGCCCTCCCTCAGCATGCACCTTGCTTGTCATAATGCACCTCATGGATAATGTTAGCAAATGAATAAAAGTGTGAATCTTGAGTCAGGAAGTCCTCAGTTCAACTCTTGCTATAAACTCACAACCTGGACTTAGGCAAACTGCTCTTCTTAGAATCTCTGCCTCCTATCTGCAATCTGATGACAATAGTATTGTGTTTTACTATTGTGTTTTACTAACACACACATTATCCAGTAATAAGAATTACTGGATAATGTGTGTGTGGTGCTTTGAATACCCTAAGGAGCTACGTTAACATTATTTTTATTCCAGTCTGATATGTGCAAGTACTACAGTCTCATGATGTGAAGTACTATGCTTGCCACTCAAGCCCAGTGTTTCTTGTTCTGTATTTTGAAAGCAATGAAATAAGGATGGCAAATGAGTTATTCGCAGACATACAAGGTTGCTTGTCTTGTAGAGTGCTTTGGTATCTGCCTAACTGTAGTTATTTTTTCAAAGAAAAATCAAGGTTAGTTTTGGAAATTCTTAGTGGAGATGCTTAAGCTGTTTAGCCCTTCTGCCGTTTTTAAAAAAATAAACCCTAGAACCTAGACTGTGGGAACAGCACTGCATTCAGAGTCTTTGGAAACCTTTATTTTAAATATAGGGCACAATCCAGAACAAAATAAGAAGTAGTTCTTAAGTCCTGTTGATTTCAGTGGGAAGGAGAGATGTGTTTAAATCTTCACAACTACGTTTGGTTAGATTCTGCCTTACAGGGTTTCTTTTTTCCTATGTTCAGCAAACAAGCAGGAAATGATGAGGTACTTTTAAGGAGGCCAAGGCAGTCTCTGACACAAAATGGAATGGTCAGCTGAAGGGAGTTTTGTTGCAGGTATCTTGCTATAGTTCTTAGAAATAACATTGTAGGTTACGTTCTTTTAGTATTGGGTATATATATATATATATATATATATATATATATATATATATATATATGTGTGTGTGTGTGTGTGTGTGTGTGTGTGTGTGTGTCATTAATAAGTAATTAAGTATTAACCATAACATATATGAGCATCTGGTAAGTAGGCCAGACTCATCAGACAATTAGTTCTTTTGAATTTCTCTCAGTTTCCAGTGTGACTTGATGTATACTATAATACAGGAGAGGCTACTTTTCAAGAAACACAAGCCTGAAGCTTCTTTCTGGAGAAATAGTTCCTTCACGTCATAGCAGCTAGAGAGAAAGTGAAAAATGAACCAGAAACAAGGAATATGACATTGCTGTTAGTCCCCTCTTATACTAGGAATGATAACTACAAATGACTCCCCAAAAGGCTCTAGCTTCTGACTGTGTTGGGCAATGCCCTCCCTAGAGAAGTGTGCCTGGCACCAAACCTGTATTCATTTCAGTGCCAGGTTAGAGCCCATAATGGTTCTTGGTTTGTAAGTTAGTTTAGTTAATACATTTATATATTAAATGTATTAACTAAATACATACATGTATTAACTAAATACACCCCATACAAAAAAGTGCCTAGGAGGTTCACAGTATAAAACCATTAAACCATTCACATAATTAAAACAATTTAAAATACAATAACTCTAAAAGCAAAGCTTTAAAACTATAAACTAAAAGCCTGACTAAACAGGTATGTCTTTAGGTCCTTCTTAAAAACATTCAGAGAAGGGGAAACTCTAATTTCATTAGGAAACGCGTTCCAGAGTCCTGGGGCAACTCTAGAAAAGGCCCAGTTTCAAGTTGCCACCAATCGAGCTGTGGCAACTGCAACTAGATCTTCCCAGATGATCTTTACAAGTGGTGGGGTTGATGAAGAAGGCGGCACTCTCTTAAATACCTCAAACCCAAGCCATTTAGGGCTTTATAGGTAATAACCAGCACTTTGTATTTTGCCTGGAAACTTATTGGCAGCCAGTATAGTTCTCTTAAAATGGATGTAATATGATCTCTTCGGGCAACCCCGGAGACCAACTTGACTAACTGCAGTTTCCGAACTGTATACAAAGGCAGCCCAATGTAGAGCGCATTGTAGTAGTCAAGTCTGGATGTTACCAGCACGGTTTTAAGGTCCATTTATCTCAGAAATGGATGTAGTTGGCAAATCAATTGAAGCTGATAGAAAGTACTGCTGGCCACTGTCTCAACCTGAGAAATCAGGAAGAGGTTTGTGTCCAGAAGTACTACCAGGCTATGTTTCTGCTCTTTCTGGGGGAGTGCAACACTATCCAGAACAGGCAGATCTAAGCCACTTCCTAAGTCTTGACCTCCAAAGTACCTCCATCTTGCTTGGATTCAGCTTCAGTTTATCCACTTTTACCACCTCCAGGCAGGCATTTAGGGAATGCCATTTAGGCCATTTCCTGATGAAGTTGACATGGAGAAATAGATTTGGGTGTCATCAGCACTCTGATAACACCCTTCACAAAATCCCCTGATGATCTTTCCCAGTGGTTACATGTGGTTGTTAAAAAGTTTTGGAGACAGTATGGAGCCTTGCGGGACTCCATACCGGAGCTCTTGTTTTGAAGATCAACAGTCACTAAGCGACACCATCTGGAACCTACCTTAGAGGTAGGAGTGGAACCACTGCAAAGCCATGCCTCTCTTGACCTCCTTTTCAGGTGAAGTGTACCAAATCTGAACAGCTAAAACACATAGAAGCAGTGGTGGTTTCTCCATAACTGTGACTGCCACCCCCACCCCAACTACCAAAGAATCACTTAACTGCTCTAGAAATCTTCTTTTATTTGGATTAGATTTCAGGGGTCATGATCAAGCCAGCAGGTTTCTGGGAACCGTGGCCATCCTTTACATTATAACTGTTTTAATATAGAATACATAGATATTTCATAGTTCCTTTTTAGTCTGTTTTTAGCCATCCTGAACTTTTGAGAAAAAGAAAACTATACATTTAAGCTATGAAATAAACTGATTAACATTTTAAAAACTCTACTCATCTATCCAGCTTTCCTAGTTATTTAAATATTTCTGGCATTTCCCCCAAAACTGTGTACCATGTTTCTACATTGAAGGTTTTTGAGCATGGCTAAGATATACTTTTTCCTTATTTATTCAACTTATATGCTGAACATATACTGAGAGAAGCTGGATTGGAAGAAGATGAGTGTGGTTTTAAAATTGGAGGAAGAAACATCAATAACCTGTGCTACGCTGATGGTGCCCTTCTGATAGCTGAGAATGCGGATGATCTGCAAGCTCTAGTAATGAAGGTCAAGGAGCACAGTAAAAAATGGGACTACAACTAAATGTAAAGAAGACTAAACTAATAACAACAGGTACAGAAACCAGCCTCGGAATCGACAATGAAGACATTGAAGTAGTGGATAGCTTCTGCTTTTTAGGATCGACCATCAACAGTAAAACTACAAGCACTTGGTAGGGTTGCAATGAAGGCCTTGGAAATGATATTGAGATGCTGTGACGTGTCTATACCTACAAAGATTAGAATCGTTCGGACAATGGTTTTTCCCGTGACACTCTATGGATGTGAACTCTGGACTTTGAAGAAGCAAGATAGAAAAAGTATTGACACTTTTGAACTTTGGTGCTGAAGAAGACTTTTGAGGATACCATGGACAGCCAGGAAAACAAACAAATGGATCATAGAACAAATCAATCCAGAATTCTCACTCAAGGCTCAAATGACTAGGCTCAAACTATCATACTTGGGACACATCTTATTTTTTTTTTATATTGTGAGCCCTTTGGGGACAGGGATCCATCTTGTTTGTTTGTTTGTTTGTTTATATTAATTATTTCTCTGTGTAAACCGCCCTGAGCCATTTTTGGAAGGGTGCTATAGAAATCAAATAGATGATGATGATGATGATGATGATGATGATGATAATGCAAAGATCTGGCTTTCTTGAGAAGTCCATAGTGCTGGGAAAAGTTGAAGGAAAGAGAAGAAGAGGACGACCAGTAACAAGGTGGATGGACTCGATTATGACCGCAATGAATGCACCACTGAGAGACCTTAAAGGCCAAGTGAAGACAGAGTATCTTGGAAAGAATCAATCTGTGGTCACTAAGAGTTGACACTGACCTGATGGCACCCAGTCAGTCAGTCAGTCAATCAAAGGAATCCAGCCAAATCAGAGGAAGGCACTGATATACTGTTCAATCAATCAATCAGTTTTTTATTACAGCCGTTGGTCCGCCAAGAACATATATTGTTGAGATTTAAATAAACTGCATTTAGATTTCCTAGCATGAAATACTTTGAAAATGTTAAAGTAGCAGAACCTTGGTCAGTTTCTGAAGCAGTTCCATTTTCCACTGTTTAAAAGATTTCACCTGTCTGAGGTCTAAATACATGTGGGAAAGAGTTCCATATGGGCTAACAAGAGCTATTGTACTGGTATATCTATCTTCCGATTTAAATATAAATATCTATCTATCTAGAACTTTCATGAAGAGCTAGTGGAAAGTTGTGACTCCTGTACACAACTTGTATAGTTGTGAAAGTTACATTCCTACACGACATAATTCAGGAAATCATGTAGAATGCTAGCTACAAAGCCACAATCAAAAGAGACCTATAACCCCCCAAGTACTGGAAATACAAAGCAAACTATATATGATCTGGAAGGTAAATGCTCTCCCATATCAGGGAGGTCCAAGAAAGGTTTTCACTTTGTTTCTTATTTTTAATAACTTGGATTGATAAAAATAGAATTTCAGTTCCTGCTCTTGTTACAAGATTGCCTTTTGAAGTACATTTGCAAAATGTATGTAGCTTTTTTTTAAAGGTACATACTGTATATACATTTGGTGCTTTTAAAAAGTGTCATAATAACATGTAATTAAATTATAGCCCTTAGGATAGTCTTCAAGTTGCAGCTGTAATGTTGAGAGCATCTTATATGTACGTTGCAGCAATTGCTTGGAGAATCTTTGAATTAGTGCCAACTGACACCCAGCAGATCAGAAGTCAGTGTGGGGAGACTCTCCATATGATTGTGGAAGTCTGGTTGGGTAAGCTGTGCTGGTTATAACCACAGCATGGAGCACTTGCCACATGGAGAGTGTTTTAGCAAAACAAATTAGACCACTCATAGGCCCAGTTTGGACATTATGCAGGAACCATGGTTTAATCTTGGTTCTCTGCAATTTTCTGGAGTCTTGAGCTCTTGTGCACCCCCCTCTTTTTTTGCACATGAGAAGAGAAAGATTTCTCCTTTTATGATTTAGAACAAGCTGATATTCACTGTGCTCAAATCCAGCTTTTTCTTAAACTATGAGTACTACAGGCCAGGATTTGCTCCCTGTTGATGTTGTAATGAATCCCAGCTTGTTCTAAACCATAAAAGGAAGTAGAAACCTTCACCCCCTTGTGCATAAATCAATGGCTTGGGAATGTTGTGCAGAATCAGGATTAAACCATAGTTCCATGTGATGTCCAAATTGGGCTATAACATCATACCAAATCCTTAAAATATTGTGTCATGATTATCTAAATTCCTGCGTATTAGAAGACAGATGAGCCTCAACGAGTCGGTTGTTCAAAAGTATAGAAGCCACTACCAAAAAGACTCTGCTTCTCCCACTAGGTCCAGTCTGTCAGTCTGTGGACAAAGATTATCCACCAAGGCAACAAGTGACCTCAGTTTCAAAAGCAGGCCAGAACCAGATGGCTGTTGGTTGAAGAACTAAGTGTCATCCAGAAATGCCAGGATTTGGGGTTGCAAAGTTGACATTCCTTCAGTGTTTCCAGATTGAGACTTGAAAAATCTGGGGACAGCAGTATTTTCTTTAGCAGGTCACTGTTGCCTTTAGGAGAGATGGAAGCTTCCTTTCTGTAAGTGACAGCCAGATCATCTTTGTCATAAAATGGGTGTTTCTGTATCCAAACCTCTCCCTGGTGTTCCAGGTTGAGGCGGTGGCCAGAGGTGCTTTTTATCAGCTCTGGCTGATATGCCAGCTGTGTCCATTTCTTGAGATGACCGATCTCAAAGCAGTGGTACATATGCTGGTAACCTCTAGGCTGGATTACTGCAATGTGCTCTATGTGGGGCTGCCTTTGTACATAGTCTGGAAACTGCAGTTGGTCCAGAATGTGGCGGCCATGTTGGTCTCTGGGTCATCTAGGAGAGATGATATCACTCCTATGTTGAAAGAATTACACTGGCTGATGATATGTTTCCGGGCAAAGTACAAGGTGCTGGTTATTACCTATAAAGCCCTAAGCAGCTTAGGCCATGGTTTTTAAGAGAACGTCTTCTTCACCATGAGCCCCTACGCCTGTTAAAATCATCTAGAGAGGTTTGCCTGTAGTTGCTGCCAACTCGATTGGTGGCTACTCGGGAACAGGCCTTCTCTGATGCTGCCCCTAAACTTTAGAATGCACTCCCTGTTGAAACAAGAGCCTCCCCATCTCTGGCAACTTTTAAAAAGGCATGGAAGACACATTTATTCACCCAGGCTTTTACTTAGATGTATGGTTTAAATTTTTAATGCTGGCTTTAAATGATTTTAATGTTAACATTTTTAATGTTTAAATGATTTTAATTGCTTAATTGATTTAGTTTTGATTTTAACTGTTAATTGATTTTAATTGTTCATATTTGTTGTAAACCGCCTTGAGCCATTCGTGGAGGGAAGGTATAGAAAACAAACAAACAAACAAATAAATATTTTCAGTTTCACTGTGAACCTTAAAGAACTAGTACATGGGTCCATGATACATATGGTTGTTGGTCTAGCTCCCAGCCTTCTGGTAATTAATTAACTGAAACCAATTCAAGGTGTGGGGGAACGGTCAGTGGCTGATACTTAAGGACAAAATTGTTAAGCATATAGAAGAAAAGGTCTTGTTGAAGGAGAACCAGCATGTCTTCTGCAAAGGAAAGCCTTGCCTCACTAACCTTTTGGAGCTCTTTGAGAGTGTCAAAAGGCATGTGGATAAAAGTGATCCAGTTGATATAGTATACTTGGACTTTGAAAAAGCTTTTGATAAAGTTCCCCAGCAAAGGCTCTTGAGTAAACCTAGCAGTAATGGAATAAGGGGACAGGTTCATGTGTGGATTGGTAACTGGTTGAAGGACAGGAAAACAAGAGTAGGAATAAATGGACAGTTTTCACAATGGAGGTAGGTAGGAAGTGGGTTCCCCCAGGGATCAGTACTGGGACGAGTGCTCATAAACGATCTAGAAGTTGGGGTGACCAGTGAAGTGGCCAAATTTGCAGGTGACACTAAATTATTTAGGGTAGTGAAATCCACAACAGATTGTGAGGAGCTCCAAAAAGATCTCTCCAAACTGGCTGAGTGGGTGACAAAATGGCAAATGCGGTTCAGTGTAAGCCAAGTGTAAAGTGATGCACACTGGGGCAACCCCCCCCCCCAACTTCACATATATGCTTATGGGATCTGAGCTGTCGGTGACTGACCAGGAGAGAGATCTTGGGGTTGTGGTGGACAGCCCATTGAAAGTGTCATCTCAGTGCGTGGCAGCTGTGCAAAAGGCGAATTCCATGCTAGGAATCATTAGGAAGGGGTTTGAAAACAAAAATGCTAATATAATGCCCTTATACAAATCTGTGGCCACATCTAGAGTATTGTGTACAGCTTTGGTCACCGTATCTTAAGGATATTGTAGAACTGGGAAAGGTAAAGAAGAAGGCAACCAAAATGATTAGGGGCCTGGAGCCACCTTCCTTATGAGGCTAGACTACAGCATCTGGGGCTCTTTACCTTGGAAAAGAGGCGACTAAGGGGAGACATGATTGAAGTGTATTAAATTATGCATGAAGTGGAGAGGGTAGACAGAGAGAAATCCCTGCCCCCCACAACACTAGAATCAGGGGTCACCAACAGAGGCCCAGAGACCCTTTGAAACTGAAGGTTGGGAAATATAGGACCGACAAGAGGATGTACTTTTTCACACAGCACATAATTAATCTGTGGAATTCTTTGCCATGGGATGTGGTGATGGCCACCAGCTTGGATGGCTTTAAGAGGGGTTTGGATAACTTTATGGAGGAGAGGTCTATCATCAGCTACTAGTTGGAGGGCTAAAGGCCACCTCCAGTCTCAAAGGCAGGATGCCTCTGAGTACCAGTTGCAGGGGAGCAACAGCAGGAGGGAGTAGGACCTGTGGACTCCCCAGAGGCATCTGGTGAGCCACTGTGTGAAACAGGATGCTGGACTAGATGGGTCTTGTTCGTGATCCAGCAGTGCTGTTCGTATGTTCTTATGATACTTCTATCTGAACTCTGTTCCAACACACTGGGATACACCTCATAGTCACTATAAAGTCCTGAACTGCACACCTGACAAAGTCTGGTTTCAGTGTCTCATAACAACTAGGCAGCCTAATCCAGGATTAAAATATCAACTATGGTTGTTTTAATGCCAGGTCTTTGGCCAGTACTAAGCATTAGTCCATTACAACAAACTCAACATGTTCACGTAGTTTTTAAGAACTCCTGTGCCCCAATGCTATACTGTTTCTTTCCCCACTGCATCTCAATGTAAATTTGAAATTCCCTGTTTGAAATCTAAAGTATTTTGAGTGTGAAGATGTGTCATGTTCTTAGTCTGCATTCCTTGCTATGGTAGATGGGTTCTTCTCTCTCTTAGCTGTCCATTACAAAACACTCCCCTTTATACATCTCCCCATCACTACTTACATTCTAGGATGAAGATAAACTTTTTAACATGGGAATTCTTTTTCCAAGCTGGGCGTATGTTAAAACTTAGGATTCAAATACATACTCTAGATGCTTACAAATTTTAATTTGTTCTAATACAATTTTAATATATTTGTTCCCACAATAATTAGTACAGTATTTCCTACAAAGGCAGGTGCTTGGGGACCTTAAGTGTGTTTTCAATAGTGTGTAAAAAACAGTGAAAAGCATGTCAGAGACTGTTCCTCACCACCACGTGCTTGCAAATGTTTACATTTATAAAATCTTCTGTATGAAGAAATGTATATAGTCACCCAGAGCTACCCCATCAAATAGAGTGAAAAGAAGTAGGCACCCATTATTTTAATAACTGTTTGGAAATACAATTCTAAATGCAATTCTTCAGTAAAAAATTTTGTTCAGTTTGTTTTGTTGAAGCAAAATGTACAATATATGGGGCTAAGAAGCATCAGTGAAAGCTGGTGGCCCTTTGGAAGTTCTCAATTCCTTAGAAAGACCTGGCCTTTATTTACTCACTGGACAACCTTTGCAAATGAAAATAATCATATCCTTTGCTTGATTTGTTGATTGTAAGTGACCTTGTTTTGTGCAATCTCAATCTGAAATGGCAGAAGTCTTTCCTAAAGCTACTACTGTTCTTTTTCTTCTTATAATCTGCTTTTTAATCTGGAATAGTAACAGTGTAATGAAAACCATCTGGAGTATACAGACCACTGGGTATTCATCTCTTAAGGGGTAAGAGAGTTGTACAAGGTCTCTGGTGGAGAGACAAAGCTTTTCATAGTATATACAAGAGCACCACCATTCACTTAAAAAGGCATCCTTTTTACCTGTTGGGGGGCTGGCCTTTCCATTAAAGGGAATGAGGGTGTCTGTAAGGCAGCATCAGCAAGCATTGGAGCACTTGTCTAGAACAGGCTCATAACTGAAGTTGTCCATAGTGCATATGCAACATATGTGTCATAATTAAGTAGGCAATGACAATAACACAAATCTTGGTCTTTATTCTCTCCTCCTCAAAAAAAAAAAAGTATCTACATGTGTTTGCGTGTGTGTGTGTGTGTGTGTGTGTGAGAGAGAGAGAGAGAGAGAGAGAGAGAGAGATTATTTGCATAGGAAACTAGAGAAAGGGAATACTGAGGATGTTTGTTTTATTTTCACAGAGCAGTTATTCTGCAGCAAAGACACGGGGATGGGGAGGGGAAAAGGCCATCTTAATTTCTTGTCCCTGGTCCCAATCCAACTTGCTATGTCCCTGGACCAGACCTTTTAAAATTGTTATAAATGGTTTGGAGTTCGGGGTGAGCAGTGAGGTGGCCAGTTTTATGGATGACACCAAATGATTCAAGGTGATGAAAACTAAAATGGATTGCAAAGAGCTCCAACTGCATTTCAGTAAAATAAGAGTAAAATGATGTACATTGGAGCAAAAAAATCACAACTTTGCATATAAACTGATGAAGTCTGATCCAAACCAGTTGAGAGAGACAGGGTTGTTGTGGAAAGCTCATGAAAACATAAACTCACTGTGCAGCAGCTGTGGGGGAAAAGGCAACAACTCTATGCTAGGGATCATTAGGAAAGGGACCAAAAATAAAACTGCTAATTAGCATGTGTGAGCTTCCTTCAAATTGCCTCAGATAGATTTGGAAATGAACCAAGTTGTTTCTCCTCAAACTTGATTCATCATTTGGGATCATCTGAGTCTCAAAAAAGAAAAGGAAAGAGAAAAAAGGCAGGCCTGCAAATTGGGAGAAGAGCAAAGACAACACCACATTGAGGACCCTCTGAACCTGAGGGTTCCACATGGGGGAGTTGGCTTTGCTCCCCTCCACCTCCTTTTTCTAGAGTGCAGCCCTTCAGAAGACCCTGTTCAATTGAATTACAGAGCTTCATTATATTAAAGAAGGAGAGGGAACCAGCAATTGGTCCCATTTTAATTGAGGCTGAGAATAATTTGGGGGCTTTTAAAGTTCACCTCTCCTTACAGGCAGACTTTAATGAGTTCCTGGATTCCCACCCCCCCACAGCCTGGCTTGAAAGAGTGTTGCCGGCACCCCTAGCAATATCATAATGCCCTTAGGCAAGTCTATATGGTGGGACCACATTTGGAATACTATGTACGGTTCTGGTTACTACATCTTGGAGTATATTGTAGAGCTGGGAAAGGTGCAAAAAGGAACAGTCAAAATGATTAGAGATCTGGACCCAAAGCTTACAGGAAAGGCTAACATGTTTGGGCATTTTAGTTCAGAAAACAGGCATCTAGATGGACATGATAGAACCTTTTAAAATTATTCATAATATGGAAACAGTGGAGGGGGGTGGATTTTCTGCGCCTGCCATAAGATGAATTGTGGGCCATCAAATGATTGGCAGGAAATTTCTCTGTCCCCAAAAGAAGTACTTTTTCTTTTCCACAGTGCATAATTAATCAATGGAATTCACTGCCACAGAATGTAGTGAAGGTCAGTAATCTGGATGGCTATAAAACTTGCTTAACTAAATGGAAGATGCCTCTCAGTGGTTAATAGTGTAATAGGTTCAGTGGCAGTATACCTCTGAATGCCAGTTGCAGGGAAGCAACAGTGGAAGAGGGCTATTTGCCTACATGTCCTGCTTCTGGACTTCCCAGAGGCATCTGACTGGCCACTGTTTTGTATCTTCTTCCTTTGTAAACACAAAGCGCCTTATGTTAGTTTACTTGATAGTTTTATTTAAAAAATGACACTACTTTACTCCTCTTCTCCCCCCTGCTTCTCAATCCTTCTCCCTACCCCACTCCCACTCTCTACTGGATCCCTACAGGGACAAACTTGTAAATAACAAAACTGATTATCAGATAGAATACAACACAGTGCAACACCCAGGATGCTGGACTAGATGGACCTTTGGTTTGATCCAGCAGGGTCCTCCTTATGCTCTGTGTGTGTGTGCATCTATCTCTGGACTGACACTACCGCAGCCTGTGTGAGGTAGTTTGCAGTATACTAGGGATTCTTTATGTAGGCAGAGCCTCTTACAAAGGAGTAGTTCCATGCTGACCAAACCTTGCTTGACGGTTTTGAAGTGTGACTACAGAACCTGGAGGCTACTTGCTGCTTTTGGCCTTTTCCTCACAATGGCTTATAGTGATATTTTATAAAAAGAAAATGTTATTTCCCTCATTTATGTCACTGCTGAATTATTTTATCCTTAACCATCTGCCTTTCTTCAGAGTCAGTTTTTACATCTCATATGCAGCTGTGCCTTTTTATTTATTTGATTCTTGGCTGGTGCGATAATTCATTATTTTATTAATGAAATATTTTGTTCCTCACAATGCAGAGCATTTGTAAGTCGATATCTCATTTTATATGAAGTGATGTATTCAGAAATGTTACAAGTTGTGTTCTTCATTATGGACTGAAACTCTTGTATTGTTTTATGAAGAAAACACTCAAGTATTAAATAGTTCCTTACATTTAACAGATTGCTTATAAATAAATGAGGTTGCTCTCACAATCGGGCAACAGGAGGCGGGTAGTGGAGAAGGCTGCGGAAGCCTGCCTTCCCTATAGACGATCTCTGAAGACTGGGTATGTGGATTGCGTGCCCGGGCAGTCTGCCACTGCCCCGGGGAGCATGGAGGCAGGGATGCATCATCCCAGCCCCCAGAAATCCCACAATGCACTGTGCTTGCATGCACGGTGCATTGTGGGAATCCCCCCAGTGACAGGCAGGTGCCCGTCAGTGCTTCAGCGCTGGCTGGAAGCAGCTGGTACTGGCACACGATCAGGGAAACGTGCTTGCTCCATTAACCTCATTTACGAGGCAGGCTCACTGCTGAAGTGCTGCTGGGAGCGGCATGCCTCCCGGAGCTTCTTATGGGCAGCCGAGCCCAGGTTTGGCTGCCCATGAGAACAGCCTCCATGTGTTATAACTAGAATTTCAAGCCAATTCAAATCCAGCTCATTCTGAAATAGTATCATCAGGTGTGGCCTAAGATAATAGGTTTCAATTTTCTACCTTACTGATTGCCAAAGCAACTGTTCTCACTCTGCCTGCCTTGTATTTTGAAAGCTGTATCCTCTAACTAAGCAGTCTGATATATACAATCTCTTGCAAGTTGTTTGCACTGTTGCACAAGGAATTGATAATACAGGGGAAAGGAAGGACTGCCCTCCAGTAGCTTCATTAGGAACTGCTGTTATACTTTATATTTGGACAGCACTTTGACATAAATAATTATGTGTGCTGCCCAGTAGTGGTATCATATGCATTGGAAATAGCATATGCATTGGCATCATATGCATGCAACTGTGGCTCTTTTGCTCTTAACCCTCCAAAAGGAGTGCGTCAAACTCAGAGAGGTTTTTCAGTGGACCGAACTTAAACCAAATGTAAAATCTCTTGATTGCCTTAAATCTAAATCAAAACTGAACCCCTGAACACAAAAAACTGTAGCTGGTTCAAAACCTACTCATTAATTAGACACTGAAGAAGCTTTTCTGAGGGTGGTAAGGACTCCTTTTGCTCCAGATATATTTGGGCAACTGTTTTCCCCAGTGGGCCATCTGAAAAGAAGCGGAGCAGCAGCAGGAGAGATTGGTGGGTAATGCCTAGGCCTTGTAGTTTTCCTGATGTTTAAGTAGAGGCTTGCCCATCCAGGGACTGTTGTCCAGCAAGAAGGCCTCAGTTAAGGACTCTTATACTGAGCCTGGAAGCTTCTTGGGTTTCCAAAAAATGAACAGCTGATTAAAAAAAAAATCGCAGGTGAAATAGTTTTCATGATATTAATTGTATAGAGTTGCATTGCATGCAAAAGAGTTCTATATTATTCTATATGAAATGTTTCTGAAACAGTTTAGAACCACCTTTTAACAGTAATGTCAGAACTGGAACTGGAGAATTGAAAAACGGTGATGAACTAGACACAAACCAAAAGGTTTTATGGTTCAACTCCCTGAAAACCCCTTACATAGTTAAAATAAAGACAGTGTTCCAAGCTACCAAGTAGTTTTTTGGCTGACCAAGATACATCTTGGAGTGGCCACTGTTGTTGTCTTTTCTCATCCCTAAGAGAGCCCTAATTTAAGGCCAGGAGAACTGCTGCTACAGCACAACCTATGGTTGCTGTACCCAATGTAAGAGAAATGGTCAAAAATTGTGCATTGATGATGACACTGGGTCCCCACATTCTTATTTACTTGGCAGTGTAGGTAAGACCAATATTACGAATCACCAATTGCAGCGTCCAAAAAATGTTCCTGGGATAGAACTTGGAAAAGCACTATTGGATCCTCTAGGAGAGGGATTCTCAACAGTGGGTCCACAGATGTTATTGGACTTCAACTCCCATAATCCCCAACCAAAGGCCACTGGGTTTGGGCATTATGGAAGTCCAATAACATCTGGGGACCCAACGTTGAGAATCCCTGCTCTAGGACTGGAATATTGATATTCTTCAGAACAAAACTCTGTAGTGTGGAGTTTTTTTAATTTTTGGCAGAATTTCTTGCAGTAAGCTCTTTACTCAATGAGGATTAAAATACACTGAGCCCTTTCTCACTACCCATTTTGCGAGGAGGAAACCCAAAAGTGCTTACCTCCCCACAGATGATCGTTCCGCTATCCCTGGGTGGGTGGATTGCCTACCCAGATGAGCACTGGCTGCTGCCAGCAGCTCAGAGGGTTGGGGTGCTGAGACATGCCACCCAGACTCCTGGAGCTCTGATAATACACCACACAAGTGTGGGGTGCATTATGGGGATCCCTCTCCCCTCCCCTCCCCTCCCTAAGTGGCTGACAAATGATCAAGAAAATGGGGTTAGGAGATCGCTCACTCTCTTAACCCGATTTTCAAGGGTGGCTCCATAGGCAGGTTTGCCACCATGGTGCCACCAGGACTGGGCCCAATACTGGCAGTTCACATGTGTGTGAAAACCGGGCTGGGCTCCCTTAGCCCTGTTTTGCATGTGTGTGTGAATAGCCTCACTGTAGTAAAAATATTTCCCTGTGCAAAGTTCCTTAACTATTTCATTGTTTTCATAATTGCTTTTGTTTTTGTTTTTCCCTCCAGGTCCAGGAAACTTCAAGATTATCATGCATAGTAGAAGTCAAGAAGATGCAGGTAACTTGAATAAAGAGAACAAAACAATAAAGAAATCCTTTGTTCTGGTGGCATAGAAGCAAGGTCTTTGAAATTAAATGTGGAACCAGTTCTAAATTGTACAAACCATGTCCCTGATATGTTGTTTCTGCATAAAATACCCAATAGAAATATGCTGTCCTTAACCATATCCAGTGTTTCCTGGTTAAATACCAGTGTCCCAGTCCAGCATTTGCCTTAGGCATATGGCAGGAGTTTAGCAAATGTGGAACAGTTGTTCTGTGCACATTGGCTCTCTTGATGGCTGGAGAGAAAACTGAATCAAGCAGTTCATTCTCCACACATAGATTGACATCGGATGCTGCTGCATGTTAAAGGCCAAACTAGAAATGTATGGGCTGATCTCCTGACATTTTTATTTGTATGGTGCTGCCAGGGAGTGGGGGAAGGCTCTGAATTGGACTGAGCTACTGAGGGGCGAATAGCAGCTTGTAGATGGTTTAAATAGGGAAAGTTGTGGGAAGGGGATGGATTGAATACTCCCTTCTCCTGCTCCATTACTCCAGTCTAATTCAGAGTCCCCTGTAGCTGCTCTAAAGTAAAAATTAAAAATGCCATAATCTCCCACAGCATGTGTACTTTGGCCCAAAACAATGTAAACACTTGAGTATGAATGTAAATCCACAGGAACCAGATGCACATACATAATCAGATGCATTCTGAATATATGTTAGTTCCTGTTACCCCGACACATTTCCAAAGTGCAACTAAAGGTAACAACTCTAGTATGTGGCATTTTAAAGACTGCTTTAAATGGCCCATGAGCCTTTTTGTTGGCATGGACTTGCACATAGATGGTAGTAAGCAACTTTGCAAAGCGGACAGTATAGTAAAGGGGTGTTGATGCAAATCTCTGCTCAGTGATGAAGCTCACGAGGTGGCCTTGGGCAAGCAGCTATCTCAGTCTAACTTCCCAGGCTGGTGGCGAGGATAAAATGAGATCTCTTCATGTATGCCACCCTGAGTGCCTTCAATGAAAAACTGCATACAGATATTTGTTATTAAAAAATGAATTAGAATGTTTATATATGCTTCAACGAAAAGTTCTCAAAGTGGTTTACAGGTATACCTCATTATCCGCAGGGATTCCTCTGCTGCAGTTTACCGCAGATAACGAAACTGTGGATATTGACGTATTGAGTCAATGGGACTGGCGGGGTGGTGGTGGTTAGGTTCCTGGAGGTACGGAAAATGGGCAAAAATAGCAAAAAGGCCCTGGAAATTGATAAATAAGTGCTCCACGGGTCTCCATGTGCCCAGCAATGCCCCCCCCCCAAGTACAAATGGGGAAAAATTATAGGGTTTTCTGGTTGGTTTGTTTTTTATACAAATGAGCCACAAAATGGCTCTTCTTCCTAATCTGGCATCTGAAAATGATCTCTGAGGTCATTTTCGGCAATCCTGAACTTGTGGATATGTAGAATTAACCCTTTTTTGACCCCCTTTCCCCCATATATGCCAGTGTTGGGTGTCAATTCCCTAACTGTGAATATGCAAAACCACGGATATTGGATTTGTTTAAAATGAGGTTTGCTTGTACATAGAACCAAGAATAAGTTGATCCCCTGATCCAAAAGGACTAGCAGTCTAAATAGAAACACAAGGGAGATATCGGCCGCCAGCCACTGGAGAGATGGATGCTGCAGTTAGATAGGTACAATTTATTTCCCCTTGCTAAATGTAAGAAAATTATTTTAAAAGATGCCTCTTTGCCCAGTTAGAAGGGGTTAGCCAAGTGTTTGAAACAAACCAGGTACTGTACAAAGATTAATGTGATGGATCAATAAATTCCACTGGCGGAACATCAGACACTTCAATGACTGTAACTGTGCCACTAGCCACAGCTACCGTTATGGCAGCAGCAACCTTATAGGATTGGGTTTTTGCTTATAATTAGCTCATTGATCTCAAAAACACACACAATTTACCTGTTTTTAGGAATGCAGCTGCATAAGAGCTAGGAATGTAGAGTATTTCCTAAAAAGGCATTGCGTTAACAATCTATCCAATGTATGGGGAGTCATTGTTCTGCCATTCTTAACACCTCAAATTGATGGAATAATCTAGCAGTGTGTTAAGATGGATGCTGACAAACTAAGAAAAGATGGAAAGAACTAGCTATATTTAGCCTAGGGAAGGAACTAGTTATATTTAACTTCAAGAAGGAAGAACAAGGAATAGGAATGGCACGTATGATCAGTTCTGAAAAGTGTAGAAAGCTGATTTGGGAAGAGTCATAACCAAGGAAAATAGTTTAATACAACAATTCTTAAATCAAAGTTCCATTATGAAGAAAGCCATGGTTCCCTCGATTTATCCCAAGTAGAATAAATTATAGAAATCATTTAAACAATGCAAACAGTGTTGTTCACTGCAAGCTCTGTATAAATCACATATACTGACTGGCTGACAATCTAATTAGGACTGCATGTGTGCTAGGTGTAGTGGAAGGCATCTACTACTGCAGCTACGGTGATCACACACATACACAGAGGGGAGAGGTGATTTTTGCTGATCTCCCCTCCCCAGAAGTGTCTGCTGCACCCAAAAATATGTCTCTGAGAGCAACATTGTCCCCAGGGAAATATTTTTGGGTGGTGCGAGGCATTTTTGGGGAAAGGAGAAATCAGCAAAATTGTCCTTACGTAAGTACCAGTGCTGCGGTAGTCAGCCTTCCATAGCATGGTTATTGCTTCTTCCTGCATGCATGTGGTTTATTGTAAACCGCCCAAAGACAGAAGTTTGGGGTGGTATACAAATTTGATAAATAAAATAAATAAATAAAATGCAGCCCTGACCAGTTTACCAGCCATAATTATTCTATTCTGATTTTTTTTTTAAAGAATTGGCCAGTGTCCTGACTAACAGTGTGCACATACTTCTGACAAAGGCATATATGCAGTACTAACCCCCGTTACTGAAGTGTAGCCGCTCTTGTGCAAGAGCATAACTGTTACTGACATGTCCCTGAGGATCACTCAGCCCTCAGAGGCAAAAATTGTTGTGCTCTTGCGAGAGCACCCACACTTCAGAAGGGGGAGGGGAGCTAGTGCTTCATGCATGTTTTTGAAGCATGTGCACAATATTAGTTATGTTTGCCAGTGTTTCTGTGCACAGATTCACAATTCACCCTTTCATCTAAGCCCTTTCATTTTTTAAGACCCGGGAAGAAGATTTTATCTATATGAATTGAATGTATGCTCATAGATATATTTGACAGTATTCGGCTAGAAAGATACATTGCAAGTGCTGTATTGCTGCTGCCAGAGCAGTAGTCCTGTGCCTCGTCTTCCTCTCTTCCTCCTGGTAATGCTATTTTTTAAAAAAATCTGTGGTGTGGTAACATCATTGCGATGCAAGTGCTGTGTTTGTGTAAGCTGCAATCTGTAATGCAGAAGTGGTGAGGACAGTCACAGCACAACAGTGCCATGTTACACATTTTATATTATGATGATAGGGAAAGCAAGGAGGAAAAAAGACAAGAGGCTGCTGCTTTCTGGGGCAGCCCACTGGCTCTTGTAATGTCTCATTCCAGCCTCATTCACACGAGTACATTTTGTGTTGATCTCTTTGGGTCTTCTTTTGTTTTTGTTCTCCCTTGCAGGCAGCTGCATCTTTTGGGCAGGAATGTCTGGAACCCTGCTTTAGTTGATCATCAAATATATCCTTCTGGATCACTCTTCACCTGAACACTTAATAACCATGGATAATGTACAAATACCACATCAAGTCTTGGTGGATGTATAATAAACTGTTCAGTGAGAATTCCTGCCATGAAGAGAACTGTGTGACAATTACTTTTTTGGATAGTGCTACAAAAAGAGCTAATGCCTATAAGACTACTATGTGGAATGTTCCACAGAGAAAGAGAAGTCTGTGAACTTGGAACAGCTCTGGAGAAATGGGAGAAGCCGAACTTTAAAAAGCACAGCACTGGATACACTTCATGTGCCTGCACAGCTTTTGAGTGAACTAGCACTTAAGACCTTGTGTAACAAAATGGACTCTGGGGATACAGCTGTAGGGCAAACCACTACCTCAAGGTCTGGAGAAACAGCTAAAGTACCAAGTAGATGGAGGCAGGAGCATGCAGCCAGTGTTAAGATGAGCACGATGGGCAGCCTGGAAGGGCAGACACAAATAGACCCCGAACACATGGGAAGCCCTGTGTCGGCACAGCTTTTTAGTTCTGGGAAAGTGGTGTCATCCAGTGATGCTACCCAGCAAGCCACAGAGAAACAGTACTCACAGCACCTTCCAAGTCCATACTCCTGTCAGCATTCACTTTCTTTCCCTCAGCATTCGTTGCCACAAGGATTCTTGCACAACCTAAAGCCGCATCAGAGCCTGGAAGGCCGTAAATGGCCTTTTACTGGCCACCTGCAGCCAGTTGCCTCTGAGGATTTATTTCCATTTCACTTGCATGGCCATAGCGGAAATTACTCCAGAAAGAAAATGTCCAGTTTGAACCCTGCTTATAGCCAGTTTTCTCAAAAATGTATAGAGCAGCAGTCGGAAGATGGCCACAAGAAAGAACATAAACCCAAAAAGCCTGGCAAATACATTTGTCCTTACTGTAGCAGGGCTTGTGCCAAACCCAGTGTACTTAAGAAGCATATTAGGTCCCACACTGGGGAACGTCCATACCCTTGTGTCCCTTGTGGTTTCTCATTTAAGACAAAGAGCAATTTGTACAAGCACAGGAAATCGCATGCCCATGCAATTAAAGCAGGATTAGTACCTTTCACGGAGTCTGCTGTATCTAAATTGGATCTAGATGCTAGCTTTATTGATGTGGAAGCAGAGATTCATTCAGATGGAGAGCAGAGTACAGATACTGATGAAGAGACTTCATTACTTGTTGAAGGATCTGACAAACTGAGCCCAGTTCCGCAGATTCCATTGGACATTGCTAGCAGAAGTGGCTTTCATGCATCCATAGAAGAATCCTTGGGAAGCCCAATGAAAGTCCCCATTTTGATTATTCCTAAAAGTGGGGTGCAGTTAGCATGTGAAAGTTCTCAGTATATTGGGTCTGACAATCTGCAGAACCCATCATTAAGTACTAAGACTGATGATTCTCACACAGTTAAGCAGCGACTTGCACTAAGACTGTCTGAGAAGAAAGGGCAGGATTCTGAGCAGTCATTAAATCTCTTGAGCCCACATAGCAAAGGAAGCACTGATTCTGGCTATTTTTCACGCTCAGAAAGCGCAGAACAACAAATAAGTCCCCCCAATACTAATGCAAAGTCTTACGAAGAAATAATCTTTGGTAAATTCTATAGAATTAATCAAAGGACTGCACAGCCATTAGCGACAGCCAATCAGGATCATAACTCAGTGGGTAGAAAGGGCAAGGTGGAGCCACAAACTCTTGCAAACCCTAGATTAGACATCAAAATGTTTGAAGAGCGAATGTCCCCAAACAAAGAAGCACTACTTGATCCTAATAAAATGAGCACTGTCAAAAGTAGCCAAGTCTTTAATGACAGTAGTACAGAGTCCAAACATTCTCAGATTGTCATGTCATCTATTAAAAATGAATTGAGCCTTTATCCCGGAAGTCACCCAGGCGATCCATCTCTCCTTCTTGAACCTCCAGCAGATACAAATCCACTTACTCGAAGCAACTCTATGCCAACTTCATCTGCAACCAACTTGAATGTCCCAACAGCTTTAAGAGGAAGCCATTCATTTGATGAGAGGATGACTGGTTCAGATGATGTGTTTTATCCTGGGACAATAGGGATACCCCATCAGCGAATGTTAATAAGGCAAGCAGCCTTTGAGCTGCCTTCATTGCAGGAAGGACACTCAGATTCAGAGTACCATGGGAGAATGGGGAAGAACATCATGGTTGCTTCCAGCAGATCAGCTGTAGGAGAAAAAGGGCCAGGCATGAGAGACAAGAAATTTCCAGCAGGAGAAAGATCTTTTTATGAGGGGGATTGCTCTGGAAAATACTATAGAAAGTATGAAGATTACGGGCCTCTGAAATGCAGCTATAGAGAGACACCATCTTTGACTGGATCAAAGCATGGAGGAGAATTTTATACTGAATCACCCACACAGTTGCAGGCGGTGCCATCTACATATGGCATTACATTTGAAAACAGAAAGCGCAGAATACAGAAGAGTGTTGGAGATGAAGAAGACACCCCATCATTGTGCAGCGGTACTACTGGCAGTCCCATGACTGGTGATTTTGACCCCAAATCACAAATCCAGGAAGGACCAAGAAGTGGATACACCTTTCAAAGCCAAGACAGTTCTGCTCATTCTCATCCAGAGCGCTTTGAAATCTACAGACCCAACCTGCAGTCAGGAAGCCCAGCCACTACTTTAGAAGAAAGTTCCTTAACTACTGATCAAGAAAAGGCTGTGGAGAGTCTGAGTAGAAAAGGAAATGTAATCTCTGTCATCCAGCATACAAATTCATTAAGCCGACCAAATTCATTTGAAAGGTCTGAATCTACAGAGCTTATTGCCTCCCATCAAGAAAAAATTTACTCATCGTCTGAAACTTGTGAAAGTGAGATTGCAGATTCCCCAATGAGCCCAGATAGGGTTCAGCAGACAGAAAATGCTGACAGCAAACAATCTTCTTCAGCCCAGCATACTCAGCCATATCATATGCAGCCCAGACTGGTTCGCCAGCATAACATACAGGTACCTGAGATCCGTGTTACAGAAGAGCCAGATAAACCTGAGCGGGAGAAAGAAGTTCCGGCAAAAGAGCAAGAGAGGCCTGCAGAAGAGTTCCAGTGGCCACAGAGAAGTGAAACTCTTTCCCAACTCCCAGCTGAAAAGCTACCACCCAAGAAGAAGCGTTTGCGCCTTGCTGACTTGGAGCATTCTTCTGGAGAATCTAGCTTTGAGTCCACAGGGACAAGCTTATCCCGCAGCCCCAGTCAAGAGAGTAATTTGTCCCATAGTTCGAGTTTTTCAATGTCCTTTGAAAGGGAGGATAGCATTAAGTTCATCATGTCAACCAAGCCAGAGGATTTTGGGAAACAATCAGAGTTTTTAACCGTTCCAGCTGGTTCTTACTCACTCTCCGTCCCTGGGCATCACCAACAGAAAGAAATGAGACGTTGCTCCTCAGAACAGATGCCATGTCCTCACCCTGCTGAAATCCCAGAGATACGGAGTAAATCCTTTGATTATGGGAATCTGTCTCATGCATCTGTAGCAGGGGCTCCTCCAACCACTCTATCCCCAGCAAGAGAAAGGAAGAAGTGCTTTTTGGTTCGCCAGGCTTCTTTCAGTGGTTCCCCAGAGATTTCCCAGGTTGACTCGAGCATGGAACAAAATATAAAGCAAGAGCAAATGGAACACGGACATATCAGTCTTCGGTCTTCCCAAGTTGCTTGGCCTCATTCCCCCTCTTCTGTTCATTCAGATGACTCTGGGAAACAGTCTGCTGGTTCTTGTGCACCACGCAGCACTAGCTTGTCCCCACTTGCTCATACCTCAATCCCTCAAGCACCTTATATTCCAAGCAAATATTCAGCAGAACAGCAGCATCTATTTGCACTGCAAGAAAAAGTTCCCTTTCTCCCCATCCACAACTCGTTGTTGCAGTTTCCAGACCCATCTGTCTGCATGGTTCATTTGCCAGCCCAGCCCCTGTGGCCATCCGAACTTTCACAGACTCACTTTCCACATCATTTTGTACAGCAGCTTCACAAATCGTACACCAAGCAACCTTTCCCAACAGAGAGTCACCCGGGTTACCATCTGGAATATGCTCAAGAGCATATCCAAAAGAAAACTGCTGATTATGTACATACTAAAGAGCAAGCCTATCAGCGTTACTCAGGAACATCTGGGCAGTATTCTAAAAATGCACTTGCAACATACCAGCCAGATTGTAGCATCCAATCAACAGATACCTCTTCTGAGCAGCAGCTACAGGTGGATTTTGAAACCCAGAATGTTGGACCTGTTCAGTCATTACCAGGTACAGTTGTTCCTGTCAGGATCCAGACCCACGTGCCATCCTATGGTAGTGTCATGTACACAAGCATTTCCCAGATTCTTGCTCAGAGTAGCAGCCCTGCTATTGTCATTTGCAAAGTAAATGAGACTCTTTCTCAAAGAACATTGGCAACAAGTGCAACCATGCATGGAATAGGATTTAACATAGCACAGATGTTAGATCAACATGGAGGATTGGAAAAATATCCCTTGTGGAAAGCACCTCAGACCCTGTCACTTAACCTAGACTCTTCCATCCCGTTATGCTTGACTTCCAGTTCAGATACGGCATCTACACTAGGTGGGAACAAGCGAATGCTTTCACCAGCAAGTAGCTTGGAACTCTTTATGGAGACCAAACAGCAAAAGAGAGTCAAGGATGAAAAAATGTATGGACAGATAGTTGAGGAGCTAAGTGCTGTAGAACTCACCAATTCAGACATAAAGAAAAGTTTTTCCAGACCACAGAAGCCTCAGCTGGTTAGGCAGAGCTGTACTACTGAGCCAAAAGAAAGTGTGCCGTCCACCTTGTCCTCGTCTCCATTGTCCTCTTCATCATCTCAAGATTTGCCAGCTACCAATATGCCTCCCACTGAGCCTTCCTCATTGAGCAGGGAAAAGCTTCCCAGTTTTGATTCTGCTTCACCAGGACAGAAGTCCAGTGGCACTTCTGAAGACCGAGAGTCGCCAGAAGAATTGGATGTAGATGAAACTGCATCAGATATGAGTCTGAGCCCACAAAGGTCTTTGCTGCCCCCAGGGGAATGTCAGTTAGAAGACCAGCCCAAGCAACAGAAATTGCCACTTGGTATGTTAGTACAAATGGCATCCCAACCAAGTGGGAAAGCAGTGACCTCAACTATTCTCCTGACGGATCTTGCTGACTTCCAGCACATTCTACAGTTTCCTAGCTTGCGTACCACCACAACTGTGAGCTGGTGTTTCTTAAACTATACAAAGCCGAATTTTATTCAGCAAGCAACCCTGAAATCCTCTGTTTATGCTTCATGGTGCATTAGTTCATGCAACCCAAATCCATCAGGATTGAGTACAAAGATTACCCTTGCACTTCTACGGTCCAAGCAGAAAAACAGCACAGAAATCTACACACTGGCTCCCATGAATAGACCTGGAACTGGGAAACTGACATCATCAAGTGCATGGAAACAGTTTACTCAGGTAATCAATAGATCCTTTAAAGATCACTGCCTTTTTGTTTAAATATTATAATATACATAAAAGTGAAATGCATTAGAGACTTCTTTTTAACAGTTCCTATAGAGCAGTGTATGTTGAATACATTATTTTGAAGTGGGAATTCCATGGAAATTTCTTAGAAAAGATCTGAGCAGGAGCTGGAAGAAACCTGGCATCTTTCTTATAGACTGTCCCTGAAAAAGTTCTGGTGGGTTTTCGATACCAGAGTAACACTTTTCATTTATATTCATCCACAGAAACAATTTCAAAGCTACTTCCATGATGTCACATCAGTATTCGCTCATTATAGAGCACAAAAATAAGGGGGGCGGAGAGGTCTTATGTTTCAGAATGTGTTGCAAGTATTATTGTAGATCTATTTTTAATTAATGGTAGGTTGCATATAGTTCCTGTCAAGTGTTACATGAACTGATTTCTTGAATGAATGCAATGAACCTATGAAAGTGTTTTGGCCTTGCCACTTCTAGTTCTTTATATTACCACTCGTGAGTCCAGATATTAATAATGTCTTGTAAAACAGGTATGGCTAGGCTACAACTTTTGAGATCCTAGTTTCACATGCCTGTGCCTTCATTTTTACCATATTGAGATTGTTGCTACTTCTTGTCCAAAATATGAATAAATTAAAACCGGACACGACTTCAGACTTACCCAAAATTAATAGCATGTGGAAGTTAAATTAATGTTCACCAGTCATGCGATTTGTAAACTATAACTTTTAAACTATAAGTAGACCAGGACTGGAAAAATATGTCAAATTCCAAGACCCCAACTTCATTTTTTTAACACTGAAGGTGACAATAGTACATTGGCACAAATAAATTGGATAATAGGCCGCTTCTCACATTATCCTCCTTGTGTTTACTGAATGGGGAGAGAGTAGGCGCCTTTGGGCCCCAGTTCCTGACACCAATGTGCCTGCTGGCCACGTGCCTGGTGATTGCACATTCAACTGTCACAAGGAAGAGTTGCTGCCCTCCAAGTAAGGCACTTTTCATGAGAGCTGAATATGTCACCCCCAAGTGCATAGCCAGCAGGTGCATTTGTATCGGGGGCAAGGTCGGAAGGTGCAGTTCTATTCCCTGCTGCATTCAGTACATGTTTGGGGAATTGTGTAAGATGAAGACGATTGGGGCACTAGCATCTAATGTGTAATTGGCTGTGGTTTTCACAGTCCTCTTGTGGGCAGAGGAACTAGTGGCTCACATACCATGCAATAGTAGGTGAGCCTACTTCCACTGTAGGCATGCTAGTTGCACAACTGCAGAAATGCTGTTACATTTTTGTAAATGGAAGTAATGGGTTTACTCTTGTGTAACAGCATCTTTGCATTTGCACAACTAGCATGCCTGCAGTGGTATTGGGCTCATGGAGTATTACAAGGTATGTGAGCCAGTATGTTTTAATTAAAACTCTAATGGGCCAAATGGCTTTGAACAGACAAATGCTAGTGCTAGCAGTTGCTTGATTTTGATTGCCTAGTAAGGTTTTTTTTAATCCTTTCTTTTTGTGTGCTACATGGAGGTATGTGGTGTTGTGTTTATAGCATCCCCAGATCAAGGCGTTTTTCAAAAGCCTTCTTTGTTGCCTGTTGCCTATCCCATGTACTCCTTGATAATGTCAAAGGGCCAAAGTAATTGGCTTCCTGAGTCTAACCATGATACAAGGTCTGAGTTTGTCCTACAGTACTTGCATTAATCTGGGAAAACACAGTTGCTCTGTTTCTATGTATTGCATTTATTCAGTGTCTCAAACGTTTACACTTAATTATTCTGCTTTTCATTTGACAGATGAAACAGGAGCCATTCTTTGTATATGGCAGCAAGTTTGAAAAGAGAGTAGTGGGAAATGTTCTCAAAGAAAGAATTAAAGGAGACAGCCATGGCGATAAAGATATTGTTTCCAAACAAGCTGAGCCAATGAGAATTAAAATCTTTGAAGGAGGGTAAGAACATACAGCTAAAAGTATCGTTCTTTTGTTTTAGGGAAAGTCCAGTGGTCAGGATTCAACGAGGTGTTTTGGGCTCATGTGAAGCGCTTGTCCCAGGGTATGGTTGGAAAGCACATGATGCAGCAGCTGTAACCAGGTCTTCCAGATAAACGTTGACCTTACTATTGCTTTTAAAAAATGTTTTTAATTGCAATAATTCATATTACCGGCCAATTAAAACATACAATATAGTAAAAAAGATAAAAGTATTACTGTAATGATTCTTCCCATCCAGAATAAATTTAACAGTCTAGTTCATCTTTTACTTGGGAATGGTGCAAATTTCAGTTTTGAAGAGGCAAAAAAGGGGGCCCCATGGCCCAGTATGCTGCAGGACCGCCCATCCTCCAGACTCCAACAGGTCAGTCAATACAATCCAAATGACACTTACAACAAGAGAGCTCAGGTGCCTTCACTGCTGAAGAAATGGTTTCACCCATAACTACCAGCCCTACCCATGTGCCAAGGTTACTCATAATTGTTATATTCCACCCTTCCAGTTCAGAGTGATTCACAGTATTAAAAAGATCAAGTCATCTAAAATACACACTTAAAAGTATCAACCCTGAAACTTGTCACACTGATTTACAGAAGAATTACAAAGTCACTAGCACAACTTTAGCACAACTGAGGTTTTGAATGTTTAGCAAAACAAATGTGTCTGTTACATTTAGAATATGATCCTTGCATACCTACATGTGGAGGAATCCACATAGAATCCCTCCCGTTGTGGTTCTCACACGTGCAAAGTGTGGTTTGTGCAGAACCAGGTGCAGTTTTGATGCCGTGAATTTGGGCACTGTCTTCCCAAATTCAGGTATTAATCCACAGTCTTACTTGTTGTGTAGGATGCACCTTTTGTATGTTGGCATCTCTGATCCATCTTCTCCACTGACATATATAGATTTTTAAATCTAAATATAAAATTCATTTTAATCTCCTTTATATTATCGTAGTGTTTGGTTCTGAAATTTGAGTTTGTCCTTCCGTAATATATTTTCTGGAAATTAGTGAGCAAGAAGTCTATTCTTTTATAGGCTTATTTTGTATACCTTGTCAAAACAAGCTTGCTTGTTATTATTCAAAGGACACAAACACTACCGGCAGGTAGCATTATTCAAATGAAGGTATTTGAATAGCAGAATTTGCTTTCCATAACCTATAACTCTAAAGTTCAAGAGAACTTGGAGAAATAATCTTTTAGGAAAATTACAGATTTAACAAGTTCAGCTGACTGGATTCTACAGATTAGGAGCTTTGTTTTCTGGTGTAAATAATAAATTCAAAAAACTATAAACACAAAACTATATTGCCAAGGCAATATTCATGCCATTCATTTTAAGAAAAATCTTCTTAAGAAGTCAGCATCCTGACCCAAGCATGCCCAGCCCCTGGGTGGCATCACAATATCCAAGCCAATGGCACAAAGAAGGATCATGTCTCTTCTGCCTGCAAAGCATTGTGCCTTTGGAGCGAACCATCCAGTGGTATCAAAAGAAGCATGGCGGGCAGGTAAGACAAATGTGAAGGAAAAGACTGCAAGAGTAAAGAGTTTGAAGGGCTAAGAGGAGATTTTTATTAGAGATCAAGATAGACCATCCTGCTCATGGGGATTTAGCTAGTACATCCATAATAAACAAGATATGTAACATAAAGAGTCTTCATTCATTCATTCATTCATTCATTTGTACGGTTTCTAGTAGTTAGTTAAAATGCCAACACTTCTTACATATGAATAATCTGATTCTATCAGTGCTCGGAATATAATGAAATATAGACCCGGACTGACATGGTGCACTGTGGCACCAAGCCATTGTGCACCGTAACGGGACTACTGTGGACCCATAAGCCAGCCCTGATGCTATAAAGACCAGGCAGTTGTGCATGTTCCCACAGTTTCCCCAGTGTTGTGAATGGGAGAAACTGCAGCAGAACTGCATGTGCAACTGCCTGTTCTGTACCTTGAAGTGGTCTTGCGTGTCTGCAGCAGCCCTGGCACTACTGACACTACTGCTTGGAAAACACACCCCGCCTCAAACGTACTTGTGTAAGACTAAGTCATTCCCCAGCTGTTGACTTGTCAAACTGACTTCATAGTGCTGCACAACATGTCAGCCACCAATCCAAAGGACAGTGCCAAACTCCATAAGAGAAGTGTTCGTCCTCTCACGTTTCCCCCCCCCTTCAAACAGCCAATTTCTGCCGCAAAAGGTAGAATGTTTTTCTTGGTGTCAATGCCAACTGCTTCCAAAGCTGAAGGCAACTGAAAAAATGTATCTGAAATGCAGCCTGAGAATAAAATCCCACTGCATGTACTCAAGCTTTTGCCATGCTGTTGGAAGTGTAGTAGTAGTAGTAGTAGTAGTAGTAGTAGTAATATAAAAAATTTGGCATTGGCCGAATACATCAATGAAAGCAAGAAGAAATGTTACCGGAAGTGAGTAAGACAGGACTGTTGAAAATAAAGGAATCAAAGGATGAATACAAGAAACAGCAGATGAGGAATTGACGAGAAAAATGGCACAACAAACCATTGCACCATCAGTTCTTTAATGACATACAATCAAAAGTCAACAATAGCACAACATTGCAGTGGTTAAAGAAGGGGACACTGAAGAAAGAAACAGAAGGTCTCATTTTTGCAGCCCAGGAACAATCACTATGAACAAATATTATAAAAGCAAAAATTGATAAGACCCAGAAAGACAGTAAGTGTCGATTGTGAAAAGAAGTGGATGAGAGGGTTGAGCACCTTGTATGTTTTTGTAAGAAAATCACGCAGACTGATTATAAGAAAAGACACAATACAGTTGCTGCGATGATCCACTGGAACCTTTGTGAAAATTACAAATTGCCAGCAAGCAAGAATTAGTCGAATCATCCAATTGAGAAGGTCACAGAAAATGAGGAGGCAAAAATCCTTCGGGATTTTCGAATACAAACTGATAGGCATTTAGCGCATAATACTCCGGATCTGACAGTCATCGAGAAGAATCTGGTTCTGATAATTGATACTGCAATCCCAGGGGATAGATGAGTTGGCAAAAAATAACTGGAGAAAACAACTAAATACAAGGACCATCAGATTGAAACTGAGTTGCTCTGGAAAAAGAAAACAGTAGTGGTGCCAATAGTTGTTGGTTGGTACAATACCAAAAGAACTTGAACACCATCTTGACATCTTGGGCATCGATAAAATTACAACACATCAGCTGCAGAAGGCCACACAACTCGGAATAGCATGAATACTACGATGCTATCTTTAATTTTTCTTTAGTTATCCTATACCCTTGGAAAGAGCCCGATAATTAAAGTACCAAATCCAGTCAATAACATCTGGTAGACTGTGTGTAAATAGCATAGCAACAACATTCTGGCATCCCAGGTCCTTGTGAAGGACTTGCTGTCTGGATAAAACAAACCAGTCAATAACACCAGTTTGACTGTGCAAACAAGAAATAATAAATACACTTTATTGTTAGGAGGGAGACCCTCAGGTGGTCTCCTAATTAGTAAGGAGACCCTCAGATGCCTCATTGTTATCTTTAATAGGCCCAGTGTGTTCCAAATAAAATCTTTTATCAAGGGCAGTTTCACAACTTGATAAAGCATTATATAAGGACTCTAAAACCACTAACCTTATCATAACTCTACCACTGTTGAGTCAGTAGATGTGTTGGGCTTGTTAAAGACAACAGTGAGGCATCTGAGAATTCCCTCTTGTTTTTGCTTGCTTGGTGGTGCCTCCATCCTTCTCTTTGTCTGTTGGTTTCTGCTAATGCCAGATTAAATAGGCTTCAGTCTTGGCCGGCAAGGCAAGCTTGCATTCTTCCCTGAGGGAATTCCTTGGATCATGGCCTGAAATGGCTATTTTGACATGTTTGCTTAATAAAACAATAAATCTTCTTTTATTTGAAGTTGTAAACATTATTTTGATGGAAACAAAACAGAAATTGAACACACACTATTGAGAAAGGTGATAATCCTGAGGATTTTTTGGCATTTAGGAAACCAGATAGCAAAGTTTTAACATTTTTAGCTTGCTTTCCAGTAGGCTTATGAGATCACCCGGCATTCTGTGTGTCCGTGTCCATGTGTGTGTCCCCCATCAACTTCGCAACACCTGGACCAATATGAACCAAATTGGGTACAGTTGTAGGCACACATAGGGACACCTCAATGACATAGTTTGTGATGATGTCATCCACCCTGATTCAAGACAGCAGACACGTAAACTTTTGAGGGACAAGTGGGCTAACTTGTGAACTACCTAACCGATTTGAACCAAATTCACTACAGCTGTAGGGTCACCTCAGTGGCATAGTTTGTGATGTCATCTATCCCAAACCAAGATGACAGATGCGTGAATGTTTAAGGCACAAGTGGGCTAACTTGTGGACTATCTAACTGATTTGAACCAAATTAGGTACATTTGTAGTGAGTGACACACGGGGACACTTCAACAGTATAGTTTGTGATAATGTCATCCACCCTGATAAACTTTGGAGGTGCAAGTGAGCTAACTTGTGAACCACCTAACTGAACTGAATCAAATGTGCTACAGCGGTAGGGACACCTCAGCGGTAGTTTGTGATGATGTCATCCACCACAGTTCAAGATGGCAGATGTAAATTTTTGAGGCACAATTGGGCTAACTTGTGAACTGCCTAACCAATTTGAACCAAATTTGCTTCAGCTGTAGGGACAAATAGGGATGCCACAATGGTGTAATTTGTGATTATTTAATCCACTCTGATTCAAGATGGCAGACATGTAAATTTTGAGGTACAAGAGGGATAACTTGTGAACCACCTAACCGATTTGAACCAAATTTGCTTCAGCTGTAGGGACACATAGGGATGCCAAAATGGCATATGCTTGTGGTGATGTCATTTGCCCCGATTCAAAATGGCAGACACATAAACTTTTGAGGCGCAAGTGCACTAACTTGTGGACTATCTAACCAATTTGAACCTAATGAGGTACAGTTGTAATGAGTGACACACAGGAACCTCAGTGGTGTAGTTTGTAATGATGTCATCCACCCCAATCCAAGATGGTGGACGCATGAACATTTGAAGCACAAGAGATCTAACTTGTGGCCCTCAGCTGAACCAATTTAGTCCAGTTGTAGGGAAAGTGAAAGTAGGCAGATTAGGTCTAACTAGAACAACTTGTTAAAACACTAGAACTCTCATACTTTTCAAAATAAGGACTACAAGGAGAACCATTCTGTGTTATGGAAAGATAGTGGCAATAGCACAAGGGTGGAACTCTAGATTTTTTCTCATTTTCCCCCAGTGCACAAAAAGAAGCAGCGGAAATGATGTAAGACCTCATAATGTCCCAATAGTTTAGCAACAATCTGCCATGCAGGCTTTTTTGGGGAAGTTAGATGTTTCTCTAATTATGGGAAAATAATATAGGAAGCAGCCTTCAGTGTGCAGAAAAGTTCATAATATTAAGGCAGATAACTTTTGAATTCCATGTCTTTGTATTTTGTGAAAGCTGTAGATTGAAAAAAGAGAAAGGACTCCTATGTAAGGTGTCAAGATTGTCTTTGTGGGATGTTGTATGCCTTTGTATGCTTTAGCATTCTACCTGCTATTGCTAACACTTTGTCACAATGAAATGCAGATTTGCATAACTTTGCGTGTTTTATTTGCTAAGTGTCTCATGCTCAATAAGCAGAAAGTGACCAAACATCTATCTATATTTTGATCCACTGAATATTAGCCATCTATTTTATCCTATTACTAGGTTCATTCTGTGATATTAGTAATAAGGTATTTGGCGGGGGTGGACTTGAGATTTTTCAGGCAGCGGGGATGAGCAATGCTTTCTTACATATTTAAGTCATAACTGTGCATATTGCTATGGTATCTGGATTTAAAATTCTAAACAATAATGGGCACATGCAAAACAAAAACTGTAACAGCAAGTGTGTTGTGGGTCTTTACTTGCAAATGCAGCATGCTCTGAAATCCTCTTGATCGTATTGGTGGCATAGTGTGTGGTAGAGTAAGAATGTGACCTAAGCCATAAAGTGTATGTTTAGTTGCTGTTTATGAGAACCAGTGCATATGCTTAACTAGGCACACTATCTTGATATGGGCTTTCTTCCAACAGGTATAAATCCAATGAGGATTATGTATATGTCAGAGGACGGGGACGGGGAAAGTACATTTGTGAAGAATGTGGGATTCGGTGCAAAAAGCCAAGCATGCTCAAGAAACATATCCGCACCCATACCGATGTACGGCCTTATATATGCAAGCTGTGTAATTTTGCCTTCAAAACAAAAGGTACTTTTTCTATTTTTGTTGAAGGGAAAAGAAATCTGTTCTTGGCATTCTGCCTTCCATCTTTGCAAAGGGAAAGGAAGTTTTCTTAAAGTAAGGTGGTTTTATTTATGAAAATGGGGCTTCATGAAATGTAACTTTCCCCTATTATCGAAGTGATTCAAGGATTTATGTGCGATAGAGAGCCTCTTTGTATAACTTAATTAAGAAATATGGGCTTCTACCCAGCCCATCTGTCTGCAAAGGAAATGTAGTGGCATAAAAACTGCCTTGGCAAATATTACTTTCATGTTCAAAATGTTTCGGTGCAAGTACTAATTACATCAATATACAAAATGCTAGCAGGATTGTACATTTGCAGTGGCACATTGCAGAAACAAAGCATTTAGCTGCAGGGCAGAGAATCCCTGATCTGTCTTGATGGTGAGTCAGTTTCACATTTATAAATAATGCAAAGATCCACAGACTCCAGGTGGGCCACTACATCCACAGTTACATTAATTATGGATTGAGATCTGATTGCTTATGTTCACATGGACTTACCAGCCCTGGGCAGGAGGTGGGGGGAGCTTCCATTTGTCAGCTGCAGGATGCACTTGCTCTATCTATCTATCTATGAAAAAATTAGGATTTGCCTTGGAACCAATCATTTTTTAGACATAGGATTAGCAAATTCTTTTCAAAATAAAGATAGCTGTGGCCAAATTCTGCTCCTAATGACTGTTGTACCTCTTTGCCATGGAAACCTTTACCAGGTGTTTGACGGATATGGGGTCTAGTTGATTTTAGCAATGCCAAGATGACATAAACAGCTTTGGTGGCCCTAATGGATAAGCTAATCTAGAGTTCAAAAGGAAGAGCTTGGAAGTTGGAGCTGATGGGAGAGCTATGTGACAGTGGTTCTGCTATTTACCTAGATAACACCAGATAGTTGCTTTGGGGAACTGCTGCTCTGCCCCTTTCAATTTCTCCTCCGAGGTTCCATCTCTGGGTTTCATTTGTATCCATACTACCAGGCCACTGTAAAGCATGCCAGTGCAGCTTTTGGAGGTGGGGCTATTGTGTGCCTACTATGCATTGCATAAATGCAGTTGGGATAGTATTCCCAATGCAACTGCATTTCCACAGTAGTTACACAGCAGCAGGGGCTTGCAAGGAGCATGTGCCCTGTCCCTTTGACCATTAGGCCTCTGCCCAGTGTGGGAGCCAGTGAGAGCACAAACAGTGAAATCTGTTGCCTCATTATTCCCTCTCTCCGCAAGCATTCGCTGCTTCTTCACACTATTCCTTACAGGCTGTGCACTGAATTTGATTCTGTTTTCATTATTCCATTTATATAGATGGGGCTTCATTAATTTTATTCTGGGTCCATTACAGTCTATCTCTCTCCATTTCAAGATCTATCTATAGATGGATTTGTGGAAAACCAGATAGATCTTGTCTTTTAAAGAGCTCAGTGGGGGTCACAGTCCCTATGCCAGATGGTAGGCCTGCCATTGTTCTTACCCTTCTTGCTCAGTTACAGTCTTGAAAGTTAATTTATTTAAAGTAAAGTATGCCGTCAAGTCAATTTCGACTCCTGGTGCCCACAGAGCCCTGTGGTTTTCTTTTTTGGTAGAATACAGGAGAGGTTTACCATTGCCTCCTCCCGTGCAGTATGAGATGATGGTCTTTCAGCATCTTCCTGTATCGCTGCTGCCCGATATAGTACCAGTGGGGATTTGAACCGGCAACCTTCTGCTTGTTAGTCAAGCATTTCCCCGCTGTGCCATTAGGTGGCTTATATTTATTTAGGAATATTTATATACTGCTTTTCAACAGCAGCAACAAAAACTCAAAGCAGTTTAGAATCAAAAGATTATTCCCGGTCTCCAAAAAGCTCATAGTCATAGTGTAAACACAAGATGGATGCCAGCAACAGCCACTGGACAGATGCTGTGCTGGGCTAAATAGGGGCAGCTGCTCCCTGTCTACTAAAAAATAAGAGAGGCACTGCATGAAAGGTGCCCCTTGACCCAGTTAGCATGGATTTTAGTACCTGATGCAAACAATTCAAAATGAGAACTCTTTTCCAGTACACATTTTAGGTAGCCATTCACTGATGATGATGATAAAGTTGAGTGAGTTAGTGATAGCCTTAAACATTTTGGCTGACATACTGTGGAACATTCTGGGTGTGTTTAGTGCAATGGTCTGCACTGCTGAGCCTCCCTAATGCAAGCTGCGAAAGCAAGTCGTGAAAGCTCCCTAATGCAAGTTGTGAGCTCTCTGGGGACATGGGACCATCTTATTTATGTATTTTTCTATGTAGACTGCTTTCAGAATTTTGTTGATAAATATTAGTCGTAGAACTTCCACAAATGCTAAAATTGCACAAGAGGGCTTGCATGATCATATGGCTGTTATTTCCAATGGCCATGCAATTGCATAAGTCCTCCTCTGTGCCAGATTTGCATCTTGCATTAGGAAGACACAGCAGTGCATGCATTGCAATTGACATACCTGTGTCACCCTTTAATTCCTGATGCAAACAATTTATTTTTTTCAGCACACATTTTAAGGAGCCTTTCAAAGATTATGACTATGAATCATATGTTTTTATAATAATGGGGTTGGGTGAGCTGGCACAGTAAAAAGTAGATCAGGGCTCTGCCATCCTGAATGTTAGAGCAGGGCAAAGAACAGAGCCATAAACAACACAAAGCATGAAAGTATATAGAATTACTTTTGCTAAGTACATTTAAATTGAATGAAAGTCTGTTCCATATGTCTGTCCAGTTTAGTCATTTCCTATCCAGTTTAGATTGGAGGGAAGAGAGAAATTGCACAGAGCCAGCAAAATGTCTATGCTGATGCCATCTCATTAGTGTCATCTTTGTGCCTTTCCACAGGAAATCTGACAAAACATATGAAATCTAAAGCACACATGAAAAAATGCCTGGAGTTGGGGGTATCAATGACATCTGTGGATGATGCTGAAACAGAAGAAGCAGGTATGTCACAATGAGTTTATTCAGTTGTGTCGGCCTTTGCAGTATGCAAATGACTCATCATACTTTATCACTTGCTGACAAGAGAGGATATGTTAAGATTCTTCTCTCCTTTTTAACTTTGTCCTTGTGTCAACACCAAGCATTGGAAATAATCTTGACGTTTTTGTTTGAGGCTTACTGAGTCCAGGGTTTCATTCACTGGTAAAATGTTTTCTGCCTCCCATAGACTACAAATCTGGTCCTAGTGTACACAATATTCTTAGAGACTGATAACACAAATACATTCCAATATGGTATGAAAACATTTTGTACTCTGATTCTCCATGCAGTAAAATCTATCAAAGTTGCCCATGCTCTGGGATAGTGATTTACTCCATGGCCAACATTTTGCCATGAACTGCAGAATCTGGCTTCAGCAGTCGATTTGATAAATCTTTTAGACAACTTAAAATCGTAGCTCCTCATGTTTTTGGGTGTGTGTGGAGTATATTTTTCTTTTTTGTAATTGCAAAGTAAGTCTTTAAAAAGAGAAGATACTGAGCCCCAAAATGAGCTCAGTTTGGTAAGTTATTTGGGGAGCATGCAAGTCCTATTTTTATCAAACTTCAAACAATTACCACATGACTTGATTCTAATACGTACTCATTTTATCCTGCAAATGTTTTGGAGAGGCATAGAAACCAGTGAGATGTGCTCAAAATTGTGTGCATAAATGTCATGGATTTCAATGTAATATAAGGCTGCTTGTGCAAGGTGGATTTCTTACACCAAAATCACCAAAATGGCCTTTTTTACAGCCATTCTGCAGAAGATTTGAGTGTAGAAAAGCTGTATGATTATCAGAAATGTGTGTCCTGCACTTTCCCTATTGACTTGTCACACTTGTTTCAGAAAATATGGAAGACACACAGCACGAAGCTGAAAAGAGTAACATGACTGGCACATCAACTGATCATCAGTTCTCTGATGCTGAAGAATCAGATGGAGAGGATGGAGAGGATAATGACGACGACGATGAAGATGATGATGATTTTGATGACACTCTTGGAGACTCAACACCAAAAACAAGATCACGAAGCACTAGCCCCCAACCGCCCAGATTCTCCTCACTGTCTGTCAATGCTGCTACGGCATCCTATGGGGGTTCTCCTGACAGTTCAGTGGGACATTCCTCATTGATAAGTTATTTGGTCACTTTACCTAGCATTCAGGTTACTCAGCTCCTAACACCAAGTGACTCTTGTGATGATTCGCAGATGACAGAATATCAAAGGTTTTTTCAGAACAAAAGTACAGATTCAGAGCCTGATAAAGACAGACTTGATATTCCTAGCTGCATGGATGAAGACTACATGGTTTCTTTGGAGTCCAACTCATCTCCTAGGGACTTTTCATCCTCCAGCCGACAGTCATCACCAGGGTATGATTCTTCACCATACAGAGATAATTCACCAAAGAGGTATTTGATGCCCAAAGGGGATTTGTCACCTAGAAGGCATTTATCACCAAGGAGAGAGATTTCACCCATCAGTCACATTTCACCGAGGAAAGAAGCTGTACTCAGGAGGGAGTTATCGCCCCGGAGAGATGCATCTCCAAGACGTCATTTGTCACCAAGAAGACCATTGTCACCTGGAAAAGACACATCTTCTCTCAGAGACCTGTCTCCACGAAGGGAACGAAGGTATATGGCCTCTATTAGAGCAGCATCACCCCGAAGAGGCTTGTACCATAACCCAATATTGCCCATGGGCCAGTATTTGCAGTCAGACTCAGTTCCATTGGGACAGTCGGTAAGTTATAAACCCCTAGTGTGGTTTTTGTTTGTTTTTTTAAACTGTGTTTTATTACTTTGACAGTGTTTTGTAAACATTACAGGTTGGAGTAAGCCAAGTATAGAGTAAAATGGCAGCCTTTATTGTAATTAGAGGTGGTATGATGGAACAGAGTGTGCTCTAAGCAGAATTTTTTCATATATCATTGGACAGGCAGCAGCAAGTCCTGAGGACTACATGCGACTGAGAATTAATGTGGGAAGAAGGTTATCAGATCTGGTGGGATCAACAGGGGTATTGACCAGCATTTTGCTATTCACCTTAATGAATATCTGAGTTATTTGGGACCTAAGTTTTTTGGTTATTTTTGCAGTATTGGACTGTAATGCAATGACTCTTTACTACACAGGAAAATTTTTGTAAATTTCTTATTTCCATTTAGAAATCTTATTTGGTACTCTGCATATAATTAGCGGTATAGTCTTTGAGTTGGACTAAATCTTGAGAAATCAGCTCAGCCTTTGACAGGCTAATACATAAATCCTCCCATCTGTTGTTAAATAGTTCTATCTGGGAGAGAATAAGCACCCAAAAAGTTCCAGTGAGGTGACATTCTAAAATATAATGGAAATTTTAAGTAATTTACTTTTGAAAGTAAATTATTATGTAAACCACTTTGGGAACTTTGGTTGAAAAGCGGTATATAAATATTTGTCGTAAAGGACAATCCTTTTGGACATCCTTTTGTTGGATGTTGTTCTCCAGCAAATTATTGGATCTTGCTCCCATCCTATTCAGAAGAATTAAATGTTAACTCTGTAATTTTCAAGTTTGGTGCTGATTTCTGCAATCATTAGAGAAGGGAGGAAGTGTTTCTTTCATCTTTTGTTTTCCTTCTTCACTCAGATGCTGCAAACAGAAATATTTGTCTCAATTTTATTTTGCTAAGGATAAAACCGACCCTTGTTTTAAAATGTCACTCCATCTGGCTTTGTGGTTTTTCTGCTATCAGTAATTGCCCATCTCAAGCCATGTTTACCTGGAAAAGAAAGGGGGGAAACTTCTTTTTGGAGATAATCATGCCAGGCTGGCTGAACTCCCAAAATCTTGATATTTGTCTATGGGATATTGCAGGAGAAAACAAGGGGAGCATCTAAAGGGCTATAGTGGACTTTCGGAGAGCTTCACCAATATACCCCTTCCCCTTATGGAACTGGAGGAAATTTGTTCATTTTCTTAAAGAAAAGATGGGCAGCATGAGTAAAATTTTGTATGGAAGTCATGTGAACCCTCACCTACAATCTAAAGTGGAACTGCCCCAAATCAGGTTTACTACTTCATATGTTGTTTGAGAACTAGTCCTCAGTAAGGGCAAGCCAAGATATACACTCCACAATGCCTGAGTATTGACAAGCACAACTTCCCTACCATAAAGACCTTCTATCTTGCAGCTGTTTTGTTCACTATAATTAGGATTCCTCCCTGTGGATGGAAAGAATTGAATTTGGATGCACAAAAGTAGCAATTTCTAAACCTTTGAATCGGCTTCCTGGTGCATTTGAGCACTCCCACAGGCAAAAGCATAATCGCCTTCAGTTATCTCAGGGGGAGAAATGACAGAAACCCAATCACCATTTTTACTGTCATATAAAGAAAAGGATGTGTTGCCTCTAATTTACTAGTCAGACTATTTTGGCCTCAGCTAGGCTTTTTCTCTCTCTCCCTCCCTCAGTGCTGCAACTGCTGGCACATAGCGATCAATGCTTCCTTTGAATTACTCCATGTTCTACATTTGATTTGTTCTTTGGGGCAAGCAGAAGGAGATGTATATGTTTGGGCAGATCTAACAACATTTTATCAACATATATTTGAGCTGTTACTGTGTTTGCTCTTGCACCTCAACTAAATTTGTGTATGAATACATGCTCAGTTTGCATGTATACTTTAAATATGTTGGGTTGTATCCTACATGCTCTATGAACAAAAAAATATCCCATTCATAGAAGGAAAGCTGTGTTTATGGAAGGACTCCTTCTTTGAGCAATTTTCATCTTCCATGAATGGAAGTTCCTTTCATTAATGGAGCAAATACAAGCCATGGAAAATAATTCATTCTGAATTTAACTTGGTATCTTACAAAAATTCTCCAATTCACAGTCATTTCCATGCAAAATGAACACTGCCATATCATCTTCTGAACAGTACTATATGTCTTGAAGACATTTCAGGTTACTACTGAAAGGGAGATATTCTGTGCAATACAGAGCTTTTTATATTCATGGGATCTCCGTTTAATCTAAAAATACCTGAAGTTGTTGACTTCAGGATTATTATCCTGAATCATCAAGCTTGGTCTATCCAGGTCACAGAAAACCAAGGCATTGAAGCCACAAACTCCGGCTTGCTCCCTTGGATTATGCTTTGCTTATAGTCATGGGCAATTTCACACTCTTGTTGAACCTTGAAACAAAGAGATCATGGCTGGACTATTGTTTCTGTAATTTGTAATCCTGAGGTGAAGCAAAACTAAACTGGCTGACAATCAGTGTAATGTAACAGTTGCACAGACTTGCGCAGCAATGTGGCCATTATAATGGCAGCACCTTTGCACAACTCCATTTGTGCAATTTTTCACTTAACACAAACAATACATTCCACCACATGCATAACATTGCACAGTATGTCAATCACCAAGAGCCCCTTCTATTCCAGGGGCTCTTTTCCTTACCATCAAAACTACCTCTGAGAAGCAGAGATTGAAAATTATATAAGGAGTTGTTTCTGGAGGATGCCTGGAGTTCATAACGAAGATATTCCAGAGGACTTCTGCAGTTCCTAGCTTTTCCCTTATTTGCGTTTTTGTGGCTCTATTCAGAGTTCCTATCCTCAGAAATGGGGCTTGTGTGCAATTTGGGAATTAGGCTATCAGTCTAACATTTGTGAAACATGTCAGTGGTAGAGTGCCCTGGGAAGTAAATGGGGGAGGGGATTCGAAGGACTAAAAATCTGAAGTGTGAAATGCAGTTTAAATACTGGAGCCACCTTGGGGTCCCTTTTGGCATTGAAAGGTGGAGTATAAATATTTTAATTAATGAATAAAGTAACCTACCTTGCAGAATTGTTGCAAGGGTAAAATGGGAGGAACCATGTACACTGCCATGAGTTCCTTGAAAGAAGGGAGGGGAAATGTGTATTAAGTAAATAAAAATGTGTCAAGGGACTCGAAGAATATGTATTAAACTGCACAGAAGCAAGTAGCACTATCTAGTATCTAGTCTCATTCCTCAGCCCTATGTGCCTGTCATCCAGCAGAAGTGCACCACAGCAGTGGTCTCTTGAGTTTCAGTTATGTGCACTTTCCTGGCTTATTCAGGGCTACTCTTTCCTTTCAGCATTTCCCATGCCTCAGATCGGGAGATAGTGAGCTCCTCAGGTCAGATCAGTGCAGTCCTACCTTGACATTGATTTATCCAAACCCCTCTTAAAGCCATCCAGGTTGTTGGCTGTCACCACATCTTGTGGCAGAGAATTCCACAAGTTGATTGTGCGTTGTGTGAAAAAGTACCTCTGATTGTTGGTCCTAAATTTCCTGGCAATCAATTTCATGGGATGACCCCTGGTTCTAGTGTTATGTGAGAGGGAGAAGAATTTCTCTCTATTCACTTTCTCCACACCATGCATGATTTTAGAGACCTCTATCATGTCTCCCTGTAGTCATCTTTTTTTCTAAAATAAATAGCCCCAGGTGTTGTAGCCTAGCCTCATAAGGAAGGTGCTCTAGGCCTCTGATCATCTTGGTTGCCATCTTCTGCACCTTTTCCAGTTCTACAATGTCCTTTTTTAGATGTGGTGACCAGAAATGTACGCAGTACTCCAGGTGTGGCTGCACCGTAGTTTTGTATAAGAATATTATAATATCAGCATTTTTATTTTCAATCCCCTTCCTAATGATCTCTAGCATGGAATTGGCCTTTTTCACAGCTGCTGCACATTGAGTTGACACTTTCAATGAACTGTCCACCACGACCCCAAGATCCCTCTCCTGGTCAGTCACCGACAGCTCAGATCCCATCAATGTATACTTGAAGTTGGGGTTTTTCGTGCCAATGTGCATCACTTTACACTTGCCAACATTGAACCGCATTTGCCATTTTGTCAGCCACTCACCCAGTTTGGAGAGATCCTTTTGGAGATCCTCACAATCCGTTGTGGATTTCACTATCTGAAAGAGTTTGGTATCATCTGCAAATTTGGCCATCTCGCTGCATAGCCCTGCTTCTAGATCATTTATTAATAAATTAGAAAGCACCAGTCCCAGTACAGATCCCTGGATGACCCCACTTCTTACTTTTATCCATTGTGAAAACTCTCCATTTATACCTACCCTCTATTTCCTGTCCTTCAAACAGTTAACAATCCACACATGTACTTGTTCCTTTATCCCATGACTGCTAAGTTTTCTTAGGGGTCTTTGATGAAGAACTTTGTCAAAAGCTTTTTGGAAGTCCAGGTATATGATGTCAACTGGATAACCCTCATCCACACACTTGTTGACACTCTCAAAGAACTCCAAAAGGTTTGTGAGGAAAGATTTACCTTTGCAAAAGCCATGCTGGTTCTCACCTAGCAGGGTCTGTTCTTCTATGTGCTTATCAAATTTATCCTTGAGGATGCTTTCCATCAATTTGCCTGGAACAGACGTTAAGCTAACCGGCCTGTAATTTCCCAGATCACCCCTGGATCCCTTTTTGAAAATCGGTGTTACATTTGCTACTTTCCAGTCCTCCAGTATAGAGCCTGATTGCGGGGTTAAGTTATATATTCTAGCAAGGAGGTCGGCAGTTTCACATTTGAGTTCTTTCAGGACTCTTGGATGGATGCCATCCGGCTCTGGTGATTTGCTAGGTTTCAGTTTTTCTAGACAGTTTAGAAAATCATCTCTTGTCACTTCTATGACTCAGTTCTTTAGCCTCCATCCCTGAAAAGCCTGGTTCAGGAACAGGTATATGCTTAGTATCCTCTGCTGTGAAGACGGATGCAAAGAACTCATTTAGCTTCTCTGCAACCTCCATATCCTCCTTAATAACCCCTTTCACTCCCTCGTTGTCTAATGGTCCAACCGCGTCCCTGGCAGGTTTCCTGCATCTGATGTATTTAAAGAAGTTTTTTTATTCCCTTTGATACTTTTAGCTAAATGTTCATCAAACTCTCTTTTCTCTTCCCTTATGGTCATCTTGCATTTCTTTTGCCATAGTTTGTGTTCCTGAATGATGCAGGTGTTTCTGAAAATGGTAGCCTTTTTCAGGGCTGTGGAAACCAAAGTGAAGCTTTAGTGGCCTACCCAAATTGGCCTGATTTGCTCCATTTCATCTCCAGTTTTACTTGATAGTGGTTTGGTCCATATCTGATTAGGCCTCTGAAGCAGCAGGTATCTCTGTTAGTGAAATGCTTAGCCTGTGTGTCTGAGGCTAAAGATGTGTGTAATAGCTGCATGTGTGGACTCCCTCTAGATTCTTTTTTATGTTGCTTTGGTGTGCTATGAGATTGAACTTCATAGCATACCGTATTTGCCCCTTTTATTTTCAAGTTTCATATGTTAATTCCGCTCACTTGCAGAGATTAGAAGTTCCTTTGTTCTTGAGTTATTGTTGAAAATATTAATTCATTCAAACATTTCCTTACTGACTCCTCTTTGGGTTCTTCCCATTTGTACAGATATTTATAAAATTATTTAGATGGTTCTGAAGATTGTGCATTTGTACTCAGTATAATGCCATCTTGTAGCTTGTCTAATTGAATTACAGATCTTTGTCATTTCTTTGCCAACGTTACAGCCAGCATTTATCAGGTCTATTTCTCTTCTCCAAAAATTTTTGACTAGTAAGTAGCATCACATTTGATATCTATATCCAGCTGTGCTTAAGGTGTTAGAAATGTGAGTTATGTGTTCATCCTACAAGTCTGGTTGTGTTTTGTTAATTAATATAGGTGACAATGTGCTTTACAATACATTTTGCTGGACCACTAAAAAGAACAGTAGGTAGCTACATTGTGTAACTACTTCGCTAGATCTGGGGTGCTGCTGCTAACTTTTGTTTTCCTCTACTTGCAGAGCTCAAGACCAGGATTATTCCAGGGTCTTTATTTCAACGTGTCTGGAGAGAAGGGAGTTCTGGAGCATCATGGGTCTAACCTGTTTCCTGAGGGTCCTACTGACTATGTCTTCAGTCACCTTCCACTACACTCCCAACAGCAGCTTCGTGCACCCATCCCCATGATGCCTATTGGGGGCATTCAAATGGTCCATTCAATACCTGCAGCCCTATCAGGTTTGCATCCTCCGTCTGTCTTGCCCCTCCCCAAAGAGGGCTCTGGTGAGAAGAAAAGGGCAGCTTCAGAGACCATTACTAAAGAATCATGTATCATTTCTAAACACCATGAGAAACGTACCTGTCCCCACACTTTGCATACAGTGGTTCAAGCCAGTGCATTGTCCTCTCCACTGCTGATGATGAAAAAGAGCACTTCAGAAGAAGGCGTCGTTGAGAGGGAGCAGGAGGAGAACATACAGACTTGTACAAAAGCCATAGCCTCTCTCCGAATTGCCACAGAGGAAGTACTACATGGGACAGAGCAGTTGCAAAGGGATTCTGAGCCTCCTCAGAAACCCCCAGAAAGTGCACATTTTAGCATTAAACACTTTAGTGGCTCTGAGCCAGGCCAGATCTGTGCCTCAGCCACCAACCCTGACTTGCACAGTGGCGAAAAGGACCTTTTTGGTACATCACAGACTGCATTATCTCATTCCACCTTTTACAGCAAAAGCAGTGTGGATGTCAGACAGTTAGGCTACCTTAGTAGGAAAGATTCCCCATCAAGCACACAGGAAGGAAAAGATCCACTCTCTGAAAAAAGCAAACCACAGTGATCTGAAGTGTTTGGAGACTTTAACACAGGTGTTTACCCCCCACCCACCCCCTTTTTTTCCTCTCCTAGTGATAGAAGGAAGTATTCAACTTTATAGCATGCTGGTTCTAAGTTACAGTAGTTTGCTATTATATATATACTTTTGTTATATCAAAAGAATTGAGTTAAAACTACAAGTCATCATGAGCCTGACCAAAATGACATTTCAAAATTCTTATTGGGTCTGGTACTTTTAACCTGTACAGATGTTTGTGCCTTTTCTTTACTTTTGCTTATATTCTTATAAGCGTTTTTTTAGCGGTAATTTGTACATATTTTAGAATTTGTGTATCTGCTTTGTAATAAATGTAATTTCTTTCCTTTTTTGGACACTTTGATCTAAATGATGTAAAGCAAAAAACAAAAAAAAGCATCAATATATATGTGAGGTTGCACTAAAATATTTTTATATGATTAAAACTGAACAGCTTTTATGTACAGCTCTGATTCTGTAATACTAATATTTATTTACTTTGTTTCATAAATTGTACATTTTTTCTTAATGTTGTGGATTGCTTTTCTATGTGAAGCATGGGATTTACTGTTGCATTATTAGAACAAAAATGTATATTGTAAACAAGATATTTAAACTAGAGTATCTTATCTTATTCTGCACTTATGCATTAGTTTAAAAAAAATAAGATAAAAGGATGTATCAGTCCGTTCTTAACTCTTGTAATTTTTTGTCTCTTGTTTGCTGGATCAACTATAACTTAAAGTGCTGATTGTGATTTTAAAATGATAGTACCGTAAAGCATTAAAGTAAAACCATGTGCTATTGTGAGTTTTTTCAAAGCTTTATAAAACAGTTATAAATATATTAAAAGTATTTGGTCTTATGTGAACATGTTGCTCTATATGCTCCTTAAAAAAAAAAAACTATATGGGAAAACATTCCACCCCATGTAAATATATGCAAATTAAAACTGGTGAAATTTCATGTAGATTGGACACTTAGAGGCCTCACCCTGTTTCAAGTGAAGTCAGTGGAGATTGTGAATTTGACATGAGCAGAAGCAGGATCAGGCAGTGTGTCACCACATATCTATATCAAAGTGTCTTTCAAAGAGAAGGGATGGGACTCTGGCTCCCTTGGCCCTGATTACAAAGGAACTGGGCTTTCACCACAGGTGAGAAAGCACATTTGACTGTATAGATCTGTTATCGGCTGGCCCGGTGGCTTGGCAGTCAGTGCTGGGTGCTGCATGCAGGAGACGGAGCCATGGGAATGTCTTGCGGGGAGGGACTCCATACTCATTGATGGCAAGGAGCTTAGTCATTTTGCCAAGTTATCTTATTTGCAGGGGCTTTACGGTGGGTATATGGGAGTATAAGATGGATACTTCCTCGCAACTATCTCTGGAACCCAAGGCAACATATTTTGGGGCAGCTTCCTTACTGGAAGAAACATTGTACTGACATCTCTATCTAAGGGCAAATATCAGTTGGAAAAATAGTTGTATCCTTCAAGATTAAGGGCATTTATAGCATTGTCTTGGGAGAAGACTGGGAAGAGCCATTACTTATATGTTTGAAGGTATGATGGAATACCACAAAAATATACACACCTACACCGAAGTCAACAAAATCTGGGTTATCTTCTGTGCTATTTAGTGGATTATAATTATGTGAAAACACGTTTGTATATTGACTTGCAATACATTTAAGGAGTGTTCTTTTAAAAAAGAAATAAATATACAGTTACATTACATATCTAGTGTCTAGTTTTCATGTGGTGTTTTAATTTTTTCCCCCAAGCTAGCAATGAAGCACTTACAGGCTGCAATCCTATGCATTCTTTACTTTTGGGTGCTATAGAACTCAGTGGGATGTACTTCCAAGTAAAGACACATAGGATTGGGCTGCACATTGCATAGTGGTGCATTATATGATCTTACCTTGGACATGTTTGTGGGCATGAGCACGCATGTAACTTGCTTGGTTTTGCATGAAATAACAGAAAAATCAGTTCACGCTTTGACTGTTTATCATTTGCCAACTTATCACTAAGTTTTGTCAGAATATCTTGTAGATTTTCCACTGTCCTGATTAAGAAGGAAAAAAACGCCCATACAACCATTTGCTGAACACCACCAGAATTAAAGTTATATATAACTTGACTTAAGCTCACAGGTGAGTCTGCAGTAGTTTGCAGTTTGTAAGCAACCACTCGACAGCTTTGCAGTAGTTTATCTGCAAATGTTTCAGGGTCATAATATATATTTCAGGCCAAGTTAAGTGCACCTGGCCAAGTTAGGTTGCACTACAGCCTATGATAATTACCTGTTATTATCAAATACTCTATTCGCAAAGACTCCAGGGAGAAGCCTATGGTAAAAGATAAGCTAATGTGCTTGTGTGCTCTCTCTCTCTCTCTGCTGCTAGATTTATTTATTTATTTATTTACTTATTTTATAGATTTAATTAATTAATTAATTAATTAATTAATTAAAAATATTTGTCTCCTGCCCCTTCAGCGCAATACTGCTCAGGGCAGTATAGTCCTTATGAACCCCTGTAAAGCATGCCTGCACAGCTGCTGCATGCTTACAAAATCTTGCAAAGATGCAGTACGGATGGTTTTCCCTTTGGGAATGATGAGGGTACCATTGGAACTGCATTTTCACAGGCATAGTAGGCATGCAGCAGCCTCCCCTCCCATGTTGTGCGGGTGTGCTTTGCAGGGGCTTGTGAAAGTGCCTCTCACTTTGATTGGCAGTTCCCTGCACAGTATGGGAACCTCTAATAAAAGTGAAGTTAAATATTCTCTATAAATAGAACTCTCATATTTTAGTACACATTTAGTACACATTTAGAACACATTTGCTTCCAAATGTGTTCAGGATAGCTACATCACTGTAAGCACCAAACATAACCAATTTTCATATGGCAATGTTGCATACTGAATTCTTAAGTCCACCAAAGAAGTTTGGGAGTAGCCACATCAATTTCCAGGAATTCTAGAGATCTACAAATTAAAATATAAATGCATACAGAATTGTGGCTATGGTCTGAGCCCCCTTCAGACAACCAAGCTCTGTGTGGATTTTTTCAAGTTGCTATAGTAGAAACCACTGCCCACCCCCCCACCCCCCAATTTTAGTTTCGGACTAGTTCGGGGCAGAAGACGAAATGTTAATTCTGTACTTTGTGCTTCCCCTGGGCAACAATTTTAAAAAACAAAAAAGTTTCAATTCTGTTAATGCATAAGAAATACAATTTTGTGTTTTCTCTAAATATGTAGGTAGTTTGGATGAAAAGTTTTCAGGTTTGCTTTTATGCACATATTTGAGTTTAATCATGAAGTACTCAGTGGCAGCAGCTGCCTCTTAGGGCTGGTGGAAGGTGAAGGGGAGGGGGACAGAGGTAACCATAGGTGGGACCAATAGCAGGCAGGTCCAACCCCAAGTTTAAACAGTAGTGGAAGGGTAATCACCAGCCCATGGCTTTCTTCAAGCTGCAAAGTTGTTTACTTGTCTCAACCAAAATCTCCATCGTTCAAACCAGCCTTTGGCAGCTGCCTATTTAGAGCTTGTTTAGTGATAAATCTGCCCCTTGGTTAGGTGTGAGTAAAGGAATCATGCCATTAGGCTGGTTAACTGTGGTTGTCAATGTGGAAAGTAGCAACACACTCTTCATTAAGTTTATTAAGGCTTTTCCTGGAATAAACTACACAATTGTCTGCAGTTCTAGGCAATCCTTTATAGAGGGGATCCTGTATCAGATTTGAAAATTAAGCCATAAAAATCACAATCTTATGCTGAGGACTTCTCCTTTCTCCTCACTCTCCTCTCCCTGCCAGCCGCCCCCATGTCTGCTGCCATTCCCACAGCATAGCAGTGGTTGAAATTTTTTTTGGAAAAAGATTTAACTTGCCCCAGAACCCCTCAAGCCGGGAGTGGGGGGCTCCGAAGCCCTTCAGGTCCGGGCTCCAAAATTACCTAGGTGTGCCACTGCCCCCAAAAGGTAACACACAAAATAACCAACCAATAACACACATGATCTGGCAGAAGAACTATGGAGTTATAGAGCCACTTTATTATTTTGGACTAGCATGGTTTTCAAGCTGAGCCTGTTAGATTGTCCCTAAATAGAAGGCAGTAATCTGATTTTTCTTTCTTTTAAAATTCTGCATTAAAGACATACATTTCAGACAGGATAAGTTTGAAGTTGTCCATCTAATAATTTCAGTTAAAATGCCTTGCTTTATTTGAAAGCCGTAACCCCCTTCCTCTCTTTCACCCTCGAGAGGAAAGAGAGTAAGAGAAAGATGAGGGAGCTAGCAACAGGCTTTGCTTGACCCATATTTAAGAGGGAAGGGGGGAGACTGTTTGTTTGCTTGTTAGTAAAAGAAATGCCCAGAGGAAGTGCCAGTCCACCATATCGACCTCCACCCATCATTCTCTAGATCTCTGTGTGTTGCCAATATTTGCTAGTGCCATTTTTTTAAAAGAAAAGGAAAAGAGCTCCTAGCAAATGCTGGATAAATCCAATGCCTTCTGGGGGCTTGGTTGGGGTTCTGAGTGAGGAGAAAATAGCTGGCTTTTCTCTGGAGAAGTGGAGGCTGGAGAAAGGTAGCAAGGGCCCCTACCTGTTCAGAACTCTTGTGGCTTGCAGACTTAGTCTTCCCATTTTGCACTAAGATATCCAAAGAGTCTGCTCAGCCTGCCTAGAAGGATCCTGGGAAATCCGATGATTGGGCTGGCTTTGTTTGCCAGCTATTGTTGGAAGGGCGGTATAGAAATCGAATAAATAAAAATAATAAATAAATAAAATAATAAAATAATATTGGTCAGAATAGGTGCCTGTAAGCTATTGTGACTTCTGATTGGTTGGGGGCATGAGTAACCCTTGCCCACCATTGATGGGGAAGGAGAAAAGAAAGACACATCTTGATTGGTGCTGAGGCACTAAATATGCAATTTGGGTATGATTAAGTATGGTAATTATTTGGGGGGGGGCAAGGGATTTCACCGAAAACCCTAAAAGGGAGGAAATGGTTTTTTACAAAGGAATTTAGAAAGAAGATCAAGAGCCAATGTCATCTACAGGCAAGCAGTATAAATACAAGAGCAACATTTAAGCAAGTGAGAAAGAAAGGGAGAGATGATATGTTTAGTGAGAGAATGGGGTGCAAGAATGTGGGACAAGAAGGAGGGCAATGTCCCCTCTGCCCCAAATGAGCCTTCTCTGGTGTACATCTCTTTCCTCAAATATATTCATAAATACAGTATCTATAATTTCCAGTCTTCCAAATGTTCATGAAAAATAGGTCTATGAAATGTATAACCCCTTTAATATCTTCATATTCTACATTCCCAAGGAAACATCTGGCATTGTCTGTGATATCATTTGGCTTTTCATGCATAAGTGCAAATGTGTGGTAGAAACTATCACATTGTGCTATCAGTTCAAACACAACTATCATAAGCATGTTGATTAGATCACTAAACACTATTGGCTTCTTTTCTGTTGTACCATCCTGATGGGCCAAATTTGGAAATCTCATCTAGAATAAGTTTGTGACAGTTTGCCTTCCAGATTTTATGCTTTTGTGAAGTTTAAACAAGCAGCGGTAGAAAGGCTGCAGAAATGTTGTCCCTTCCCCAAAGTCCGGGGGCTGGCTGGGGAAGTGGTCCATATTTCAAACGTAAGCGTTACATACCAAACCCTACCATGACACAAAGTGCCCAGCCACCTTTGCTTATTTCCAAACACCTTATGTGTTTAGTGATAAATCTGTCCCAACCAAGCCCATAGCTACGCCCCTGCACTGCTTCTACCAGCAGTCCTTTCCTGTCTCCAACTGTCTCTAGTGACACATCACTTCAGGGCCCTCACAAACTGGGCTTCTCCTTCTGCAACACTCTCTCAATTCCAAGTTATGCTGTTTCCTCTCCGTGGTTTCCTTCACAGTCTGGCTGGAGGCAAGCATGAGTACAACTGACCGGAAAGCAGAGGCGTAACTAGGGAAAAAGGCGCCCGGGGCAAGCATTGAAATGGCGTACCCCCCCGCGCCCCCAACATACTACATTATACTTAGGTTTTTCCTCACAAGTGCCTGCCGCCGCCGCCAAGCCAGGCCACTGACTGGCTGCCAGGCGCCAGCAAAGCAATGGGGGGGGGCCGCAGGCGGCGCGGAAAGGACCGCTCGTGGGGGAGGGGGCGCCGACGTGCTCCCTTGACTGCTGCAGCGCTGCTGCACTGAGCAGGAAACATTTGTATTAACAAAAAATTTTTAAAAAATTAAAAAGAATTTTTTTTGTCATGGCGGCGCCCCCCATGTGACCAAAAAAGATGGCGCCCGGGGCACGTGCCCCCCTGCCCCCCCTATAGTTACGCCTCTGCCAGAAAGTCTCATGTTCACCAGGAAAACATTGCTTTGCAGATCACTTTATTTCTGTTCATTCTTCAAGTTGTCCAAGAACTTCATAACTGACAAGGCACAGTCACAGAGTGGCTACTCCTGGTCTGAAAGAGTAACCTGATAAATCTTTATGACCTGGCCAAATGTAACAATATATGAACACCTGGAATGATTCGCAATGCTGTGAAATAGGAGATTTTCTGTTCCTCCTTTGCACGCTCCCCTCAGCAGTCTCCCCTGTGGGAGATATGTCCATGGACTTTGCTTAGGGTGGGACCCTCCAGTACAGAATGGCATGAACCACTGCTGCTTTTCTGAGCACCAGGTTAACAGTCTATATATAGTGGGACTATAGAAGAATTAAAGACAAAACTTTGGATCGGTTCACACACTTGAAATCCCTCCATCTGAAGCAAGCAGTCCTGTGGGAGCACACTCTTTGAGGAGTAATGTCTGATCAAACAGTTCTTATGGCAACATATTTCTCTGTTTCTGATACTGAATACTTTGAGATCCATTTCCAAGAGAAATCACTCCTATGACTTCAGAAGCAAAACTCGTTGAAAATGACTATCCTGCAGATAGCCATTTTGTAGGGCTGGGATGGAGCTGGACTGATATGGCTGGAGGGGAAAATGTTAAACCCACCGACAACACATGCTGCACTCCCATGTATTAGTGTAAAGACAATTTCCACCAGGGGAATAAAACCCTGGTGAACACCACGATGAGAAATCAACTGGTCTTTTCTTTCAAACAAATATTTTGAAACAGATACTTTCAAACACACGGGAAGTCCATAAGTCTTCCCATGTGTAAAAGTGAAATTTGTAAATTGGCCAGTTACCAGGATTTTCCGGGAGAGGAGAAAACTCTTAAAGTTGATTTGTTACTTTTAATTAATACAGCTGACTCGACAGCAACTAATTTCCTGTCCTGTCTTTTAGATTCTTGGTTTGGTTGGGATGTTGGCTAACTGCTATTTTTATATGTAAATGGGATTTGTTTTCCTTCTGATTATTACCATTGTTATTTTATGTATTCTTTTTATCCGTACTTTTCTGAAAAGTTTTAAATTGCATTTGCTGATCTTTGATCATTGATAGTAATAAACTAAACTAAACAAACAAAGAGAGGGAAAATTCCAGGGATGCTGCATAGCTAGTGGTCAGTTCTTTATTTAATCTCAGTGCAGGATTGATTCCCAAAGAAAAATATCATACTATACAGTAGAATTGCCTCTAAATAAAGAGTTCTCTTAAGTGCAAAACATGTCAGGCAAGAGGTTTTATGACTGGGTGAAGAGCTGCTTATTGGTTGTGCAGCATCTTTGGGATTCCCTCCTTTTCTTCCCTTGGATCCGCAAATAATCCCTTGAGAGGCTTCGACCACAGGATGCCTGCCAGCCATGTTCACAGATTGTTAGTGGTAGGCAGCCAGAGCCGGTCAATCTGCTTCCTTAAGCCATTCTTCCTTCCGTGTCACCCAGCATCAGGCTAAGGTTTCCACAGTCAGTACATGGGCTGTCAGTAGCATTGGTGTGTTTCTGCCTGCATAATGCCAAATTAATCAAATTATTAAGCAAAAACATTGTGGCCTGTTTCAACCTAGTTCTCCATGTACAACAGGCACAAACTGGTGCAGACCATTATGTTTAATAAGTGAATAAACACATGTATCATGCATTAATATAGTCCAAATAATATCAAAGTTGAGTCTGCGGCTGATCCCGATGAGAAATATACCTTTCACAGTATCTAGTTTAATATTGCTAAATATTGAAGAAGGCCCAAGTATTACATTCTTAAAGTAAGTTGACTTAGATGGCTTTCTCTTCCCACAAAAAATAGCCTTTTGATTCTGAAACTTCAGCTGTGATGATAGTTTTAGACACATGTATTCAGAGTGTTTTTAGTGTCTTGCCAACCCTTTTATACACAGGCTTCTTGACAAGCTGCCTATTTCAGCAAAATTACTCTTGTCAGCCCCTTGTTGGAAGTGTTAAAATTCATCATTGTCACCACATTCTAAACAGGTGATACAAACAGTGACATCCAAAGAGCACCCAGTATGATTGTCCAAAGTTTACTATATTTTTAATGCTGTGGAATTTGCAGCAACCTGTATGTGAATCCTTTCCACATTATGACAAATGAAATGTTACAGTGGAGTCTGAAGGTGCAAATCAAACTACAACACAACACAAGTGAGTGTGCTTTCAGCACTGAAATGACTTACAGACTGCTAATTAAATCTCACTGCAAATGGGATTTCATTTTTATTTTTGATGGGGAAAAAGTGGTTTTATTACACTTATATGGCTGGCAGCCAAGGCTACAGCTCACTATGAATCAAGAAAAGCTAAAGACCTTCTGCAGCGACATATGGATGTTTGGGAAGTATGAGTCATAAATGGAACCAGATGCAAAAACAAAAAACAAGAAAACCACCCTTCCAAAAGAGAGAAAGCACAAGTTGGAAGGTTGTGACTTTCCTGAAATAAGTCATCAATATTGTTCTTTCTGATGGTATTCCCTTGGCTGACATCCTGACTAAGGAAGCACCAGCGCTTTTCACAAAATCCTGGGGCTGCTGTGCTATGCAGCTTGTACTGTGCTCCCAGGAGAGAGGTTTTGGATGATATTCCCTGTCCCCAAAAACTCTCCCTGTGACCCAAAAGTGGATCCCTGAGGGCTGCACAACCCTCAGAGACCTACTTCCAGTTCACAGAGGGCTGATCTGGGAGCAGGGAAGGTGGCAAAAATTGCCCCCCCTGCCCCTGCAGGCCAGGTACAGATCATATTACTGCAGAAAGCAGCAGCAGCAGTACTTTGATGGAAATGCTGGCGCTTCCTTAGGATGTCAGCCACCATGTCTGGAAAAAACTTATATCTTCACATTAATAATTGTTTTCTGTAGATGTCAACTGTGGAGCACTCTCACAGCAAAGTCCCACCTCTAATTTCTCTTCATATAACTAATAAAACCAGTCTCCAACTTGTGCACTCTTTCAACAACATTTTTAGTGTCCCCCTTTGATCACCTGACCTCTCAGAAGTGCTGCTCATAATATATATGGCCAATGAATATTATAAAGCTTAAAGATGATTGAGGAGGGTGTGTGCAGGAATACAAGTAACTGAATCAGCCTGTCGGCATGTGTGTGACAAAGGACACTATGGGCATTTTACACAACTATATACGGGTGGGTTGGGAGAGTTCCTACCCTGGTAGCAACAAACAATCAGAACCTCTGTTTGGGTCAGTAACCCCAGGAAATACATGAGTAAGTCAAGCAAGACCTCCATTGCTGGAGCTGGGAGCATACAGAGTTTGCAAGCCTCTGAAGACCGCAAGCCTTCCCAACATGCTTTGCTCTGCCAGTAGACTGGAAAGCCTCATGACAGTAGCAGCTGCCCTCTTTGGTCACAAAGGGGCAGGAGAGAGGCCCAGCCCTGCTGAAGCAGCTGCAAGTATAGGATAATAGAGTGTGCTTTGCAGAGTAGCACATTCACAGATGGCAGTCCCTGTAGCCACTGTTCTCTGTTGTTTCCAGGTCTGCTGCTAATTGAAAATGTGAGTAGATCCACACAACCAGAAAAAGAAGGTAGAACAGCTCTCTCCTCCTCGTCCTACCTTAGTTAAGAGCAGGATTGAGCAACTTGGGATTTCCCCAAGTTCACACAGCCATGCAAACCAGGGTACAAGGCTCCTATCCTGATTTTGATGGTTGTGGGAATAGGCCTAGTTTAAAAGATAGCAGGCCTAGACTTCACACAAATAGATACATTCGTTGCTCATCTTGTACATCACCAGGTTTAGAACAGAAAAGGTAAGAGGAGCAAGGGCACAGAAATGACCTAAATGCCATGCTACAGACTTCTAATATGCCATTTGTCACACACATGGTGAAAGGCTGACTTAGTTACATGTTTTTCTCCCTGATAGCTTTTACATTTTACAATGCAGGGCGAATCCTATTTATGTTGTGGAAGTTTGTTGTTGCTGATAATAAAACTTATTTATTTATAATATTTATACCCCGTCCCTCCAGTATACTACTGCTTAGGGCGGCTCACAGCATCTTGAAAAATGTTAATGCCCAAACTGTAGTAAAGAAATGTGGCTTTATGTTAAGAGCAGCACTTCTTCAGCATGGAGGTCAGTTAGTCAAGAACACAGTAAAACAGATGTTGAAACTATCTGCTTAAAACAGGCAGATCTTCAACATGTCTGGTCTATTCCAGAACGTTATTGCATGATCTTGAGGTCAACAGTGATTTGCTGAAAGTGATCCAATGATTTTTCACAGCTGAGCTGGTCTCTGAAACTGGGCCTATCCTACCCTACAACTCTTTCTTTCTTTTGGTAATGAGATATACAATGGCACTAATTTCTGATGATGAGAAAAATGCGATCCGGATTGTAGAAAAATGTATCTTCTGAGACACATGGGTGTGAGGTTAGAGATCAGCAGGTACACCTACTCATTTCCAAGTAGGGCTGGGAAAGACACTTCTGAAACCCTGGAAAGCCACTACAACTTGGTATAGACAATATTGATACTCCTACAACAAATATTTATTTACCGCTTTTCAACAAAAGTTCCCAAAGCAGTTTGTTTGTTTGTTATATTTCTATACTGCCGCATTTAAAAAAAACACACACTTCCCTGGGCGGTTCACAATCTAAAAACCATTAAAACATTGACACAATTAAAACAATTTTAAAAATACAAATAAAAACGCTAAAACCTGAAGCTTTTAAACTATAAACTAAAAGCCTGGCTAAACAGGTATGTTCTTAGGTCTTTCTTGAAAACATTCAGAGAAGGATGCTTTGGTCTCTCTCTTCAGCCATGAGCTACAGCTGAAATTAAGCTGCAGGCTTTTCCACATTTGTTTGTAACCTTTTCTTTAAATACATCCTTGTAGTTCTTCAATACTATAGAACTGTCTCAAGACCTCTTGTTTTCCTGCTTTCTCACCAAACTGGTTTTGCTTTGCTATTTGGGGACTGAACTGCCATTCTTCCCCTACAGGATAGGGCCAGTTGCTCTCCCCCTGCTCAATAAAGAGAATCGCCACTTTTAAAAGGTGCCTCTATGCTCAGATAGCAGGGATCTAATACTGAGTTTGATAGGTCTGTTGGCTTGCATACTGTGAAAGGAGACATGGGTGGCCTGAGGACTTGCAGCTGTGTGCGAGTAAACGTCTGTGATGTGGCAAGACTGCAGTGCCCAGTGGTAAAATCTTTGTGAGTTGCGTGACACACCACCCATTCCCGCCCCAGTGGGCAGGGTGTTGTGCAACTCCATGCCCAAAGCCCTCTCACCAAGTGCTGCTGCCCTGCAGTACAGCCTCCTTGCAGATGTTTACATGTGCACAAAGGTGTATGGAGTGCTCAGACTGGCTGCATTCCCTAGCGCAGAAGGTAAGCCCGTGCAAGGGAGCTTCATTCCTATATCCAACATCTCCAAATTTCTTTGGTAAGATGTGCTGCTACACATCTTTCTCTCACACTCAGGTGGATCAATACTGGCGTGTGAAATTCTTGTTTAATATCTAACAACTGTGCCTAGTTTTCTTGCTTGCATTATGCAGGGTCTCAACACATCAGCTACAAATAAAATCTTATAGGGAAAGTTCGAAGACTAACAAGTTCATGTTTGCCGAGAGATCCTTTTATATGACCTCACAAGGTCAGCTGACCAAAGCCATGCATACCTGAAGGCATGATAGGCTATCCGAGGCAGAAGCAAAGTAGAGGCTCACAAGGCATTACATGAGTTCTATAAGCCAATTGCATTAAGGCAGCATTAAGGAACCAGACAGTGAACAAATAATGAAATCATGCAATGGAATGTGATGACATATTCTATGCTTCAGCCTGAATCCAAAGTTTCTTAAAAGTGCCTGTCATCTGGGAAGGGGAAAGGAAGGGCTTTTGCATTGGAAAAGGCTGCTTCATTCCTGAAAGTAAAAGGCATCATTTTTTCCTTTGACGAGCAATGCTACAGCTGCACTGTTGTGCTTAAGGCAGGGCCGTGGGGAGAAGATTAATCCCCTTCGCCCTGCACACATGGAAAAATAGTTTGTGTGCTACCTTTCCCCATACATTTAAAGACATAATGATATGTTTAGATGAGTACTAGGCAATGGATGTCTAAGGGGTAGTTACACCAAAGCATTGTGGATGGCCTGATTTTAAAGAGCCACCTAAGTTCCAGTGGTGCAAATCAGGGGCAATCCTTCCATGAGGCAGGGTGAGATGGTCACCTGAGACATTGGGGAGAGGGGAGAGGGGCGGGGAGAGGGACACTGAGACATTGGGGAGAGAGGAGAGGGAGAGGGGAGAGACATTGGGGAGAGGGGCAGGCAGTGTCATGAGTGGCCCTCACGGTGGGCCCCAACCACCATGAGCGCCCACCTGCTTTCCACTGCTGCCACCCTTGCTTGCCCCACGTGACCCTTTTTGAGAGGCATAGGGGGAAGGGCAGATCAGAGAAAATTGACCCTCTCCTCTCACAGAATGGTACAGAGTTAAATCTGGATGTCAGCACTGCTAGTATGGATGTCAGCCAGAGGAGTTTTCTTTCAGTTAATAAAGCGGTCAATATTTTCTGATTGGGCATGTGGGCGGGAGGCAAAATTACCCCATGACAGCAACATTTTGATGCTATGAAATCCAAAGTTACCCCATGATGGCCGTAAGAGTTGTCATTTTGATGGAGGCTATTGAAGGTTCAATTCTTTCATTATAGTGAGAGTAGGGGTGTGCAATTCAGGTTTTCAGTGATTTGGTTTAGGACCCGAACCGAATCACCCCCTATCTGTTCTGTGCCCGAATCTGGGCCACCCGAATCACCCCTGATTCGGTTTGGATTCGGATTAAATCCGAATCTGAATCGATTTGGGAAGGAAAAATGGGTCCCAGGGGCAAAATAGTGGGGTGGGGTGGTAGTGCCCAATGGTTGGAGGCTACCACCCAAATTTCAGGGGAATTGGGCAAAGGGCTTATTTTGGGGGAATTGTTAAAGTTTACGCATCTTTAAGGTTTTTCCCCATAGAGAAGCATTGAGGTGTCAGCAGCCCATAAGTGCACTTGGGGGGTGCTGGGGTGGCCCAGAGCGAGTGGTAGTGTAGTGCACATAGGGTGCCAACCACCCCCATGGGTTTCTAACCCATGGGGTACAGGGTTCTGTTGTTTCAGAGGTATTCTGTGTGTGGATTCTATGATAGCTTTCTCATTAGCTATCATAGAATCCACACACAGAATACCTCTGAAACAACAGAACCATGTACCCCATGGGTTAGAAACCCATGGGGGTGGTTGGCACCCTATGTGCACTACACTACCACTCGCTCTAGGCCACCCCAGAACCCCCCAAGTGCACTTATGGGACTGCTGACACCTCAATGCTTCTCTATGGGGAAAAACCTTAAAGACGCGTAAACTTTAACAATTCCCCAAAAATCAGCCCTCTGCCCAAATCCTTTGAAAAAATTCAGGTAGCTTCCTTGACCCTACCTGGCACTACCACCAACCCCACACTGCTCTAGACCACCCCTTTGCCCCCCGTGTGAAGCTATCCATTTGCTGACACCTCAATGCTTCTCTATGGGGGGAAACCTTACAGATGCGTAAACTTCAACAATTCCCCCAAAATCAGTCCTCTGCCCCATCACTCTGAAATTGGGGTGGTAGCCTCCACCCATTAGGCACTACCACACCACACCACTCTTTTTGCCCAGATCCCACTCTATGCCCCCGAACTGCCCCAAAGACACTAAAACTTCAAAAATTCCCCAAAAATAAGCCCTTTGCCCAATTCCCCTGAAATTTGGGTGGTAGCCTCCAACCATTAGGCACTACTACCCCACCCCACTATTTTGCCCCTGGGACCCAAAATTCAGGCTGACATCACTTCAGACCTTTTTGCATTCAAATCAATGGATGCAAAAAGGCGGGAAATTCAAAGAGATGTCATCCTGAATCACCCGAATTTTTCGGGCCCGAAATTCGGGTGATTCATCTCGGCCCCAAAAAATATCGGGGGACATCAGGGGTGATTCGGTTCGGACCCAAATCACCCGAAATTGCTCGTTTCGGGCACAGATCGTTCTGTGCCCGAAATTTTTTGCACATCCCTAAGTGAGAGTAATTTTAATGATAGTATATGACAGGATACACACATACAGCTTACATGTACATAGCATGCATTTCCATCTCATTATAAAACTCATGTGAGCAGACTGGAGAGAAGAAAATGATGCAGAAGTGGGACACCTCAAGTGTGTTGATTCACAAATATGAGGATGGGCATAATTGGCACATGTGACAGGATGTTAAGACAGCAACCACCACTTGATATGCAGACCAATGTGCTCCCTATATAAGCTACTTTTTTTAAAAAAATCTGAAAATGATTAACATATCTTTCACACAGAGGACATGACAACCACTAAGAAACCACACAGGGATTCTTCCAGGCAATTCTTCCTATTTCTGGCATTATAAGTCCCTGGGTTCAGCTACTGAGAAAATGTCATGTGAGCACAATTTATGAAAGTGGCTTTCTGACAGAATTCCTAGCAGGACAAAGGTCCTTTCATAAATCCAATTCACATGACTTTCTCTCAGCCATTGAATAGGAAAGCAAACCTTCCCACATTTCAAGAACCTTCCCACATTTCCAACTGAATCATAAATTGAAACCCAGTAATAAAATCAGAATGATGAGGACAAGAAGGTAAGACTTCTGAAGTGTGGAGATGAAAACACATGAGGAAATGGATGGATCCACAAATGAGCATGGATTAATCTTCTGGTAAGAACAGAGAAGATCTGCATTTAGATAGGAAAGGGGCAACTAAAGAAAGCTGCTAAAGAGACATTGAGTGGAGAACTAGAGATGGGTTTATCTGCAATTAGTTCTCCACAAAGAAGGCTTTACCACAGTTTTTCTGCGAGGCTTTACTGAGAACTCAAAGTTATCCCCCAAACCCAATGCAAAAAGTAGATTTTTGTTTTACCCTGGATATAAATTGGGCTGCACTCTAACGCTCAGTGGAAAACCTGAATTGTGTGTGTATTGCTCCCTGATAGCTCGCAGGAACATCCGGGTAAATCTGTACAATATTTATTTATTTATTCATCAAACTTATAATACCGCCCAAACTTTCGTCTCTGAACACACATCCTCAATTCTGGAGAAGAGGCAAGCGAAAGGGCTTTAAAAGCCCTGTGTGAAAAGCTTCCAGTTAAACGAATGTCCTGCACTGAACTATGACCCCTTCTAGTGAAGACACCGGCTTCCATAGTCAACTCTTTTCAGAAACAACACAGAAACTTCATTTCTGGTACAACATGTACCACTACAAGGACAATTGTAGGAAGAGGAGAGCAAAGACCTAGGGTCACTCCTTATTTCTAATTGTGGCAGTATCTTCCCTAAAGACTCATAATAAAAGCAGAGCAGAGAGGACTTTCCCATATGGAGCAGACTTACCCATATGTAGGAATACATGTAATCACAAATGAAGATGCATGCTGTGTTGCAAAAGGCAAGGCAGACAAAAGTCAGCCATGTTTCCTACACCTTCCCATGCAACCTGGTATTCAGCCAGCATCCTCTTGTACACAGAATAAAGTTGGATTCACTGATCTCAAAGGTCAGAAACAAACACAAGCAAGTAAAATAAAAATAAAGATAAAGGTTAACCCTTTTCTTCTTCAGCCTAGGAATCCATCTATGTTTTTGTCCATTTGTTTTCATTCCATCCATTGTCCATCACAAAAATAGCACATCGAAACAGCCACTAAAGAATGAGGGGAAGAAAGTCATGTTCAGTAGGATATTCCAAGTAAGGACTGATTGTAAGTGCTGGGAGACCAAGGAAGAAGGTGAGGGGATCACACAAATAAGGATGTGCATGACTGCAAGGTAAGACAATATATGGTCATAACTTTTTTCTTCAGTCTAGTAATTCACCTTTTGTTGTGCAGCTGCCCTACATGCCCTTTGTTTTCACCTCGAATCCCATCTATTTTCTTTCTGTTGACACTTCTATAGCATGGCATGTTGGCAACATGTCTAGAGTGCAGCAGTTATTTGATTTTTTGACCACTGTTGCTGAAATTCTGTCCACAGTTGATACTTGAGCCCTAAGATTTGATCTCTCAGTATTTGATGAGCAATATCATTTGAGATTTCATTTCTAATATTTGATTTTCTGTATTTGATTTGACAGTCAAGAAAGATGCTTTTGCTGTAATCTAAATTACACTTAATTTGTCACTATTTTAGCCTTTATGATCATTACTTTATATTCCATATTTCAGAGCCATCCTCCAGGTAGGGCTGGGAAAGACTCTGGCATGTAACCCTGGAGAGCTGCTGCCTGTCAGCGTAGAAAATACTGAGCTTGATGGACCAATGGTCTCAGTATTAGGCAGCTTCCTATGTTCCAGTCCCAAATGTCTCCTGCTGGGTCAAACTCATACAATTTAATGGATTCATTCCTGTGTGTACTGGTCAACAGATAATCTTGTATCAGGTTTGAAAAGGAGACGTAAATATATTGTTACACCACATATATTGCTTTTCATTTTTGTAAGATTACAAGAGCACTCTGTTAGCAGACAGCTCAATTTCAGGGTAGCACAGAAAGCACCCCTCTATGTGATAGAGCTAATTATATGGGACTGTGGAATCATGGTCTCCATCTTAGATGCAGCAATTCATAGGCTCATGAACTTTTCACCTGCCTGGGTTTAGCAAGACCCACAGCTGGTCACTACGCATGGGGCAACTAAGCAAAGCGTGAGGCAACGTGCCCCGAGGTCCGAATATAAAAGCCTGGATGGGATACTCCCATTCCTCTTTATTCACACAAGCAGAAGAAATAGCCCGCGAGCAGATCCCAATTCAAAGGATGAAGCAATCAAGGAAGGCCTCTTCCCTCCCACCAAAGACAACAGTAAAGTACTCCTTGGGAGTCACACAGATAAGCAGAGCATTTTCTAAACCCATCTTTGAATTAACAACTTAGCTGGCAAGGACTTGGTAGATGAGCACGTCCAAATTGGGAGTATCTAATCTTGATACACCTCAGAACATCCTGTTCTTTAGATGGCCAGCCTAGCAAATCTTTATTTACACAGGTGCATTTACACAGCTTTCTTTGCCATTGTTGGGCAAAGATCCACTCAGTAGATTAAGCTCAAACAGCAACACACTCTTGTATTTCATGGAATTTGCTACCCTCTGGGTAGACAACATGGCTTGGAAACTGCCTCAGGGCACGTTTCAAGGTATAAGTGCCTCTAGTTGAAGCACATGTTTTCAGAATCTACTTGGATTTAATATCCATGAACTCTCAAAGCAAATGGTAGCTTTCACTCCTCGCCTTGGATGCTGGACTAGTTGGGCCATGGGCCTGATCCAGCAGGGCTGTTCTTATGTTCTTAAGACTGGCAAGTGCAATGAATGTACCTCTTGATCAAGGATAGATAAATTAACCTCTTGCCTCTCTCCTTGCCCCCTTCGCTTTTTGCCCCCTTCTTCCCCTTCCTCCCTGCTTTACAGCACTTTCCATAGCAAGCTCTAAGCCAGGCTCTGGTCGAAGCACCTTAGCCAAGCCAATCAGCTTCTAATTTGGACTTTAAGCTAAACTATCACCAGCTAAATTTTTGCTTAGAATATTAGTTAAGATTCATTGTCTTGCCTAACCTGATTTTTGCCACCAGCAAAAATTATCACCAGCTAAATTCTTGCTTAGAATATTAGTTAAGATTCATTGTCTTGCCTAACCTGATTTTTGTCTTCCTGTACCCCCAGTTAGAGCCACCTTAAGGGAAATGCTTGACTAATAAGCAGAAGGTTGCCAGTTTGAATCCCCACTGCTACTATATCAGGCAGCAGTGATATAGGAAGATGCTGAAAGGCATAATCTCAGACTGTGTGGGAGGAGGCAATGATAAACCCCTCCTGTATTCTACCAAAGAAAACCACAGGGCTCTGTGGGCGCCAGGAGTCAAAATTGACTTGACACCACACTTAACTTACCCCCACTTAAATAAAACTGTTGTATTGCATTTCTGCCTCCTCATCTTGCTCCCTCTAGCCAAGCTAATTCCCCACGCTAAGCCAACAACTCAGTTGGAGTTTCTAGCCAGCACTCCAGAGCAGTTCTGCTAACAACTATGAGCTCAATGGATAAAAGGAGCCATAGAAACAAACCAACCTCCCTCCCTCCCTTCCTACAAGGCTTTTAAAAGAAGTGTACTTAATCTCAGAGGTGTTTCTTCTTTAACTAAGTAGCAAATAGATATTTGGGATCCAAATAGTAGGTTTGTGGGAGGTGATTTTTGCAAGAAAACAGTGCCAGGAGTTAACCTTTCCTTCACCACACACTGTGGCCAAACAAAAATCAGACACACACCCATGGCTACTTTGATTAAAAGAAGGGGCAATTCCATGGTTAAACATGCCTCTTCAAAACACAGCTGCATCCTGGGTTGTCAGATTCCTGCCCAAGACCCTGGAGAGCTGCTGACAGAGTAGACATGACTGGGCTAGATGGACCAATGATCTGACTGAGTATTAGTCATGCGCAAATACCCACCCAGCAGTGCTTGCAGGAGAGCACAGCGCTTGAGAAGACTACTGGTCTCAAATGTCACTGCTCCTTTCTTTTGAGTGCAAATGTGCTGTGAGACCAGATGGGGAAAAGAAAACTTCTCTTTTAAAAAGCTTCCTGCATGCCTCTCCTCTCCACACTCACAATTGCTGTTGCTCCCATTTATCATAACACCACTTTGAGACCAATTAGTAAAGTGGGGAGTGTGTGTTTGAGGGCTGACAGGGAGTTGGGCTGCGCGGTCCGGGGTGGGTGAAGACCTTGAAGTATCCAGATCCCCTCTTCTAAAGGGGGTGGTTGGCTTTGAAGGAATTAGGCGGGACGTACCTGCCTGTTTCCTGAGCCAGGGTGTGTCGCCCAATAAGGCGATGGGTAGGACGTTGGCGTCTTAGCCCATGCCTAGGGGCCCACACTGTTCTCTGATGGTGATTAATCACCTGGTTTTCCAGTCCGCCACGCCTGTTGTTTTGTTAATAAAGTTGTGGCCCTTTTCATCCATAAAATGTCTCCGTGTCTTCTTGGGCTGGGGTCTGGGGACAAGTGGTGAACTGCTGGTGGAGAAAAATTCGGGGAACTTAAAGAACTTGGCTCTCCTCTGCGGTGAGCTCTTTGGAGCATCCCAGATTATTTTTCAAGCCCAAGTCTGGATAGTTCTGCCACTATTCCTACTCAGTATAAGGCAACTTCATCCTTTTTATGGGTAGGGCAGCCACAATAGATCTGTGGATTGGGGAAAGGAGGGGGATATGCTTTTGAGATGTGCTTTGCTGCCTCTGGAAGTGCTCTGTGCTTTCTGAAATATGTCCCTGAGACCTGTGCCACCAAAAGCATACATTTGTTGATGGGTCCAATTTTAATTCAGATACTCTCACACTTCTTGTTACTTCAGACTTTAAGGCCACCATTACATTGCAACAACAACAAAAACAATTAATTACCAATTATCTTTAAATCTGCGGGGTGACATCCAGAACAACACAGTGCACATGTGTCAGGAAGATGTGTCTTTGGTGGGGAAAGCTTCTTCACTGCCTCGGTATCCATGGTTGTGTGTTTGTGTGCAAGCTTTTGGTGGCACAGGTCTCAGGGACATATTTCAGAAAGCACAGAGCACTTCCAGAGGCAGCAAAGGTCACCCAAAATTGTTCTCCCCACACTAGTTCAATGGTAGTAGCTGAGCTCTCCAGCTGCAGCCTCTAGCTAGCCTGTTCTGAATGTCAGCCATTTTCAAGGGTATTTTCAGTTCTACTCATGTGAAAGCATTTTTGTTTGGGAAGAAATTAACACTCTGAAAAAGAACAGCTAAAGCAGCATGGTTTAAATTAATTTTTATATGAAAGTTTTGAATGGTTACCCCAGATGTGTGATGGGAAGGATTTCCCTGATTTCTTGTGGTGTGTTGTTCTATTGGTGCCCGTGTTGACATTGTGGTTTGAATATTGTCAGGTGATTAATGTTTTGTGGCATGTCTTAACAATTATATATTTTAAAATCTGAAAATAATAAAAGATGCTTAGCTGAAGAAAGGAGAAAAGTTTCCAAGTTTTTAAAGTTTTAAAGATGCTTAGCTGAGGAAAGGACAGAAGGAGGGAATCATAGTTCTCTGCAAAGTGAAGCCGAATAGGTGACACCAAGAGTCACAGAAGAATGTTCTAGAATGGCTGACGCTAGTTAATAATATACTTGCTGTGAGACAATTTTGTTTGATAGTTTGTGGGTTGGTGGCTTTCACAGATCTCAATCCATTTAACTCGGTTTTTTCAGCATATTTCATTATATATGAGAATAATTTCCAATGTATTGATTTTCATGGGGCTGATAATATGAAAGGTCAGTTATATCAAAATATAGTATGGCCATTTAGAAAAAGAAAGAAAAGAGAGAGCATAATAATATTTATTAAATAAAGAAGAAACAAACAATAATGCTCAGACAAAACAAACACTGTTTTTAGTTGTATTGCTTTCTATGAGATAAATGTGCACTTAAATATCTTCCAAAGAAATCAGTTGGACTTTACAGTGCTTAACTTGGTTGGATGTGGCACCCTGTTTTTTACTTATACAGCCAGATAAAGACAATTGTACTTTGATGCCACTAGGAGAATTATGGGTTTAAATTCACATAACGATAGGGAACCATCTGCAAAAAGGAATCCAGTACAGATCTTTCCAGTGAGGCAGTCTTTCCATTTACCTGAGGCAGTGAATGTATTGCTCTTTCAGAAAAGGTAAAATTCAACCCATCAACTGGTTCTGGAACTTGGAAGCTGAATTCAGGCCTTCTTCCTCACCAAAAAGCTGATTGGCAGAGTTTTAATATTGTCAATCTGTCTGTTCCACACATGTGGAGGGATGTTTATAGGGAAGTGGCTGTGGCCCAGCTCAGTGATAAATCACCTGCTTTTAATGCAGAAGGTCCAAGCTGATCTCCTGCTAGACTCCTGCCTGCAACCTCAGAGAGCTACTGTCACTTAGTGTAGACAGTACTAAGCTAAATGGACCAATGCAGGGGAGTAGCAAGCTTGGAGTGGGCCCAGAGACAAGATTTTAAAATGCCCCCCCCTCACTGAACTCAGCTCATGAAGTACAGAAATCTTAAATGAGGCTGAATAGAGGTATATATATATATATATATATATATATATATATATATATATATATATATATACACACACACACACACACACACACACACACACACACACACACCCCACAATAGAACATCATCTTAATTTTTTAAAAAGGTTTTGTTAATTGTGGATGATGCAAGTCATTTAATGGTACTAGAGAAAGATATGCTGTTCTGGAAGCTCCAGATCTTAACACTCACATCAATTTTGGAGGATGAGTACAACTGAAGGAAGCCCAGGCAGGTGCACAGCTGGGGGAGTCAGTCATGTGACTTGCCTCTGGGGGGGCCCCCAAGGCAGTGGGCCCCCAGACAACTGTCTCCCCTTGCCCTATTATAGTTATGCCCCTGGACCAATGGTATAAGGCAGACTCCTATCTGTAATAAAATCACAGGACAAGAAGAGATCCCTAGAGATGCTTTACTCAGAATTGACTTTGATCCCCACTGGCAAAAACGGTTTTGTGACTACTGCTCTTGGCCAAGCACATGAAACATTCAGGCCTATGGTTAAAGGAAGGAATTATCCATTCAGCATGGAATGATGCCCGGATATATCACAATAGCTTCTCATCTTCTCTCCGTAATGTTAGAATAAGAGCTCTCCACCTGATTTGAGAGCAACTGAGTAGCTACAGAGACTCCACTTTAAAAAGCACACCTTTTCTTCTGAATACGAGAAATACTTAGAATGAAGGACGTTGAACCAGCACTGCTGTCAAAGTCAGATCAAAGAGCTGCCCAGAGAAACACCAACCTCAGGGCAGCTGGAAATGGTGGGTCTTGGTGAAAAGAGCTGCAGTTTGGTGTCACTGCTGCTGTCAGCTGGCTGACTTCAGACTCTCTGCTCAAGGCTCCTGGGCTGTCATGAGTGACAAGATTCCCATTCTCATTCCTAGAGACTATCGCCAGCTTTGCTCCCAGGCACTGGCTGTGGAGAGCTGTAGTGGCACAGAGGGGCTTCTCTGACTAGAGGCTGAGCCGGCCCTCAGTCACACTAATCCAATGTGAAACCTCTCTGAGACAAGAGAGAGGAAGAACGAGAAACAAGCCCAGTTCTTTTGATCTGCCTTTCAGACATTTCTTGCACTTTATGCCTACAAAACCAGAATCTGCATAGCACTCCCGATTCTGCTTATATGCAAATATGAAGAGACAACAACTGCCAGGGATGGCTGTTCACTTTTTCTGACAGGGTGAGTATAATGTCACATGGCACAAGTATGTATTTTGGTTCTGATGCATGTCAAAGCATGTTTGGGGCCTGAAATGTACACTTGCACATTAGTGAACATGAGATAATTTTCTCGTTACTAAGGGTAGCTTTATGTGCTAAACATTTTTCTTTATATAAAGAATTTGCAGGGACTAAAATATAATCTCCATATAGGTAGTGACACATAGTTACATACTACTACTACTACTACTACTACTACTACTACTACTATGAATATTTATATCCCGCTTTTCAAGAGAAGTGCTCAAAGTGCTTTACACAGAAAAATAAATACTAAATAAATAAGATGGTTCCCTATCCCCAAAGGGCTCACAATCTAAAAGGAAATATAAGTTAGACCAGGGTTTCGTAACCTTGGCCCCCCAGATATTGTTGGACTACAATGCCCATCATCCCCCAACATGGCCTTTGTGGCTGAGGATGATGGGAGTTGTAGTCCACCAACATCTGGGGGCCCAAGGTTAAGAAACCCTGAGTTAGACACTAGCAACAACCAGTGGAGGGATGCTCTGCTAGGGTTGGATTGGGACAATTGCTCTCCCTTTGCTAAATATAAGAGAATCATCATAGGAAGCCTTGTACCATTGGTCCATCTAGTTTAGTATTGTCTACACTAACTAGCAAGAGCCTTCCAAGGTTTCAGGCAGGAGTCTCTCCCAGCCCTACCTGGAGCTGTCAGGGATTGAACCTAGAAACTTCTGCATGCAAGCAGATGCTATTCTACTGAGCCGCAGTCCTATTTCCTAAGGGGAATATCTCATAGCAGGCTTTGCTCATATGTAGACATCCATCCAGATATGTAAACCAAGGAGAACCCAGCTTAGCAAAGGGGACAATACTGATTGAGCATGACTTGCTCTCCATTTTTAAAGGGTCCCTTTTTGCTCAGTTAGCAGTGGTTAACTACATGTATTTTACATGTACTAGAAAGTTATGATCAATATAACACACAGCAAGATACAGGTGTGATTGTTACATGCAATGATCTATACACACATTTCATATTTCCTACCTGCAAAGGAAAAGCATCATGGTCCTAAAACCACTAACTCAAACTAGCTAACTTAGCAACCAATTACAAGCATAGTATACTATAATTTTGATGCTGTCCCCACCCCCCTCTTAGAATCTGAAGTTTTGACTGCATTCCTGATTATTCAGAGTTAGTTTGGTTCCCTAAAGAGGAACCTGAGTTTTTGAGATGCTCCTCATTACCACCTTTTCTTACTTTATAGTGCTAGACTATATGTTTTGTGAAAAATGTCATATTAATAGATCAAGAGCTGTTGCAGTGAGAACAAAGAAGATAGAACTCTCAGTCAGTGTTATATACGAAAGCAACAACTATTCTCACAACTGTGCATCTTATTTGACACACCCAACATAACAGAATATGGTATGGTGTTGCCAGCTGACCTGAACAAAACAGGTCTGCCCTGCTCGCGTGCTTTTCATGGGAGCTTGATCGGTAGAAATCATCAGGTGATTATTTTCACAGCGTGGATAGACAGAGCAATCCCATCCTTGAATTACAGGCAGTTGGTAGGTGGGACAGGATTGCTTTGAAGTTCCCTTGTACCAGCAGAACACAGTGCTACACCAGTGGAGTGAAGGGAATGCCAGTGTAAGGATAACGTATCCAGTGGGATACGACTGTTCAACATAAGGGCAGAGAGTGGGAGACCTTTTTCCAGTGGGAGCACCTCAACATAAGCACAGGGCGTAGATGAAGCAAGGTGTATGGTGAGGAAGAAGTGGAGCTTAGAAGGACTCCTATACCCATTCCGCCTTCTTCCCATCCTCTTAAGATGGTGCAACATGGTAGCAGGGAGAGGGTCTTCTCAGTGATGGGGCTACAATTGTGAAAAACCTTCTTGGAGGAGATTTGGCAAGTGCCTTCTCTTCTGGCTTTTAGACAACTTTTGAATACCTTTTTATCAGGCTGAGATATATTCCATTTATTCTTCCCATCTGTTTTATGGTGCTCTAACTGCTTTTATATGGTTTTATTGCTACTTTGTGTCTTTCTGTTTTCTGAATTGTTACTAGCATTTACATCTTTTTAATTGTACATTACTTTGAGTGTACTTTGATGTAGCAAGATAAACATAAAATAATGAAAAACAACATATTCCTGCATTCTTCCTTGCAGAATCCGTGTCAGAACACGTGGAGAAGACCAAACTGCCACTGGGGACAGAATGCTAATTCAGTTCCCTACTTGAGACAAGTGAATATTGTCCCACCAACCACATGATCTTGCCCAACAGGTGACTCTTCAAACATAGTTATCAGGGTGCTACCACTGGGAGAGGGGAGAGCTAGACTGGGTAAAGTGCAAAAGAAAAAAAAATACCCTGGTGGTAACTCCCTCATTCAGTGAGGACTCAGTGAAAATTATTTCTGTTCTAGATGTACACTTTACTCTTATCAACTCCCCACGGCTTTCCTGTCTCTCTGCAGGCCATGAGCAGCCCTCCAGCACCTACAGAGACTAGCTCCCCCATGCCAATGCCATGCAAACCACCTAGGCCTAGAGCAGCAGCTCTGCCCTGTGGGAAGCCAGCTGCTCCTCTCTGGGTTGCCATTGGTTTCTCCCAGAGCTTCGGTGCCTTTCCAGAGTGTACTTCTGTTACCCTCTTATTGTACAGGGACCTTGTAAGAACAGAAAGGCTGGCAACTCCAGTTCTGTGATCGTCTTCAATTAAGGATGTGCTAGCTCCGGCCCTGTCTAAGTATTGTTTTGGGAGGATTAGTAGATAGAGAACCCCTGACATGACTATTGAAGAAAGAATCAGTAGTTACATGATGATGATGATGATGATGATGATGATGATGATGATGATGATCTATATATTTAATCTTCCTGGGTGCGCCTTTAGAATGTGCATTCTGGCACCTGATAGGCTGAGGTGCACCCAGGAGGATTGGTCATCAAGGTGGACAGGCCATCCTGGGTACGGGGGAGGAGGCAGCAGCGGCAAAGCCCAGCATGGCTGCCGGAGGCAGAAGGCAGTGGCGGGAAACGGGGTGAGTGGGAAATGAATGGTGTGGTGCAGCCCCGGCGCCTGTTGGAGGTTGGGTTGAAAGAGAAATGGGCAGCGGGACTTCCCTGTTCACCGCCCAGGAGGAGGAACAGCAGCACGGGGGGGGGGGGCCTTTTAGGCTACCTGCTGCCTAGTAAGGAGGGCCTGTGGTGGCAGTGAGGTCCGATGAAGTAAATGCTCAGTGCGGGTGGGGGGGAGGGGAGGAATGGAAGGGGAGGGAGGGCAAGAGAGTGTGGGGCAGGAGGGAGGAGGAGGCAGGGCAAGAAAGTGGGGCAGAGGGAGGCAGTGGGAGGGCAAGAGAGAGTGGGGCAGGAGGGAGGGCTAGAGAGACTGGGGCAGGAGGGAGGGGGAAGCAGGGCAAGAGAGTGGGGCAGGAGGGAGGGGGAGGGAGGGCAAGAGAGAATGGGGCAGGAGGGAGGGCAGAAGAGATAGTGGGAGAGGAGGGGGAAGGAGGGTGAGAGGGGTGGTGGGGAGAGAGGACAAGAGAGAGTTGGGTGGGAAGGGGAGGGAGGGAGGGCAAGAGAGAGTGGGGCAGGAGGGAGGGGGAGGGGGGCAAGAGAGTGGGGCAGGAGGGAGGGGGGAACAGCTGGCCCCAAAGAGTGCACATATGCTCTTTGCGGGTCGGCTAATTATTATTATTATGTATTCAATTTCTATACCGCCCTTCCAAAAATGGCTCAGTGAGGTTTACAAAGAGAAATAACAAACAAATAAGATGGAACCCTGTCCCCAAATGCCTCACATTCTAAAAAGAAACACAAGATAACCACCAGCAACAGTCACTGGAGGTACTGTGCTGGGGGTGGATAGGGCCAGTTACTCTCCCCCGCTAAATAAAGAGAATCACCCTCCTCTTGGCCTTGTGCAGAGGGGAGGGAGTTTGTCCCAGCCCTGCTCTGCACAAGGCCCAAGAAGCGAGCCTATTGGCTCTTCGTGTCTGGGGGCGGGGTTTCAGCCGTGGTCGGCCGATCCCTGCCCCAGCCTTCTCAGTCTGGGCCAAGTGTTCAAGGTGGAAAGAGCTGGAACGAGAATAGCACTTGGTTTGCGCGGCGGGGACGCCCGATAGCGGGCGAGTGGCGTATTCGGCGGGGCCTTTCGGCCCGTTGCGAGCAGCAGAAGGAGCTTTTGGTGGCTTCCGTGGAGCGTGGGGACTTCGGCGTTCAGCCGTTGAGCCGTTGGGCAGGTCGTGCTGGGCCTTCATGAGGGCTTTGGCCCTCTGGTTTGTTTGGGCCCTCTCCCTGCTGTCGGGGGCTTGGGGGGGTGGCCATAGCTGGGTGGTATAAGCGTCCTCTGCTGGGGCGGGTTACCATTTGGGTGGTGGCCACAGCTGGGAGGTTGATTCCCACTGGGGGTTGGGAGTTGGCTTTTGGGGTGGTGGCCATAGCTGGGTGGTTTTTTTTTCCAGGATGGCTTGCAGCCATTATTCTGGTTTGCTGGTCCTTTAAAGTTACTGGTTGCTAGCCGGTTGGTTCCTCTTCTGTTTGGAAAGGCCCTGAGGGTTAGCCCTGCTCATTGGGGTAGGCATAGGATTTTATCCTTACCTCTACAGCCTCTTCTTGTTCAACCTTGTCATTAGGGGTAGGAGTGGGTCGAAATGCCCAGGAAGGCAAAAGAAAAGAAAGGGGGGCAGCCCATTAGACAGCCTAAGAGGCCTGCACCTCCACCTTCTTCTTCTGAAGAGGATGATGAAGAAATGGTTCTCATTAGGGGCCTCATTAATAGGATGGAAGCGCTTGAGAAGGCCAAGGCTGTTCCTTCTGACAAGGGTGCTGGCCCTTCTGGGGTGGTGGTGCCTATCAAGGTTCCCCATCGCACACGCGGTACCACCAGGACCCAGTTACTAAAGTCTCTTTCCAACAGGCTGGAAGTGCTTGAGAAAAGTAGGGGCCCCGCAGGCCCAGTTCCTCCCACAGAGCCGTTTGACCCAGGAATGCCTATGCCTAGTGGTCCTGTTCCAGTGTTGCCTTCGTCTGCAGTTCCTCTGCCTCCAGTGCTGGTTGATCCTGTTTCAGTGCTGCCTTCACCTGTGGTTCCTCTGCCTCCATTGCCGGTAGATCAATCTCCTACGGATCCAGCCATCCCGATGGTGCCGGGAGAGCCTGCAGCACCAACACCTCCTGGCGGCACCGGCCAGTGGCCTTCCCTTCCCTGGTCGATTCCTGCCTTGGGCAGCTGGGGACCAGCTCCGTTCTGGTCCTCTTACACACAACCCTGGGGATTGGGTCTCCCAATGGGCTTTTCAGGGGTCACAGCAGGTCTTCAAGGAGCAGCGGAGCAAGTATGGCTGAGCAACAGGCCTGCTCCTGGTTCCCTAGCAGGGCCAGCGGGTGCAATGCCACCGGCACCCACTAGTATGGGGGGTCAGGCAGGTTTTTACCCCATGGGAATCTTACCCTCTGCACAGCATGCGTCCTATGGTGGCATGGGGCTGCCTTTGGGTGACCATTTACTCCCGGCTACCCGGGAAAAGATTCTTAAAGGCGAATATGTTGGCATATTTAGTCTTTTATTTTGGGAGCCAGAGGTCAAGCATAAGGAGGGTGAATCGTGTAAGGAACATGAGGCCACCAAGTGCAAACTAGTTGAGAAAACATGGAACAATTGGTTGTCAGGCTTCACTATTTATATGGGAGTAATTGTGCAGGTGCAACCGGCTAGGGGCCCAGCGCTTTTAAAATACATGGACATCATTCACAGGGCGGTTTCTGATTTTGCGGGCTCCTCCTGGATCCGCTATGACAAAAGTTTCCGCATGCGGGCTGCCTTGGACCCCACCTTGCCGTGGGATATGCCCCTACAGGAACTTTGGCTGGTAATTATGTCTCCGGCCCGCCCCATGGAGGGGGACTGGTTGGATAGTGAGCATTTGCTCTCCAGGTCGCATGGGATCTCACCAGCCACAGGGGCAGGCCAACAGTGGGTTCAACCCCACATGGTCTGCTGGGAATATAACAATGGTGGCTGGTGTTCGAGGGCGTCGTGCCAGTTCAGGCACGCATGTGGGCTTTGCGGTGTCAAGCACACGAGCTCCACCTGCCCTAGGGCCAGGGCCAGGAGTCCCAGCTCAAAATTTAGGCCAGGTAGCAATAAGAAAGGAGGCCCCCCTCCACCCCCTGCGGGTAAAGGGACCCAGCCCCATCAGGCTTGAGGTGCTTGGGCACTTGCTGGGGACCTATCCCAATAGGTCTGCCGCCGCTTATTTGTTTTTCGGTTTCCAGGAGGGGGTTAGGATTCCGTCTTTATCCCGTCGGGAGCCATGCATGTCCCGTAATCTTAGGTCTGTAGTGGGTAAAGAGGTGGTGTTGTTGAAGAAAATTAATAAGGAGGTTTCGGCTGGTAGGGTCTTGGGCCCCTTTGACAGCCCCCCCTTTCCCTGTCTACGGGTATCTCCCTTAGGGGTGGTCCCCAAGAAAGCCCCAGATGAATTTCATTTGATTCACCATCTTTCACACCCCAGAGGGTCATCTGTTAACGACGGAATTCTGTTATAGCAGTCCAGATTGTTAGGGGCCAGGGAGTAGGTGCGCTCTTGGCCAAGTGTGATATTGAGTCAGCCTTCCAGTTGCTTCCCGTGCACCCAGAGGACTTTGACCTCCTGGGTTTTGCCTTTGCAGGAAAATTATACTTTGATCGAGCCCTGCCAATGGGCTGCTCCATTTCATATGCAGCCTTTGAGGCTTTCAGCACATTCCTGGAGTGGGCAGTGCGACAGAGGGCTGGCTTGGTATTTACCGCTCATTATTTTGATGATTTTCTTTTTGCAGGCAAGAGTAATTCAGGGGAATGTCTGCATTTGCTACGCTCCTTTATGGAGCTGACAGAAGAGCTGGGCGTTCCTCTGGCCAAAGAAAAGACAGAGGGGCCAGTCACGCGGCTTTCGTTCCTAGGGATTGAGTTGGACACAGTGGCGGGTTGCTCGAGGCTGCCGCAAGCAAAGCTGGGGGTCCTCTTGGACCTTGTTAGGGCTTTGGGGCATGCCCGTAAGGCTACATTAAGGGAGCTTCAGGAAGTAGCAGGGCACCTTAACTTTGCATGTAGAGTGGTGGCCCCTGGGCGGGCTTTTCTATGGCGTCTCTGTGGCCTGATGGCGGGGCTTCGGGCCCCTCATCACAGGGTTAGGATCCCCGAGGGAGTCAAGGCTGATATGGCGGTGTGGGAGTCCTTTTTGTTGGACTTCAATGGCGTTTCCTTTTGGAGGAGCGAGCAGCTCCTTGAGGCTGATTTACAAGTCCACTCAGATGCTGCTGGGGGGATCAGCTTCAGGTTTATTTTAGGGGCCGTTGGTGCGCTTCCCGCTGGCTGGTAGATTGGGTACAGCGGGGGGTTACCAGGGACTTGACATTCCTGTAGATTTTTCCCATAGTGGTAGCAGTGCATCTCTAGGCTGACAAGTTTTCTAACTCGTCAGTTCGGTTTTGGTGTGATAACCAGGATGTGGTTCAAGTTATTAATACTCAGACTGCCCACTCCCGGAGGGTTATGGGGCTCGTTAGGGTTTTCGTGCTACAATGCCTTCGGGCCAACATTTTGTTTCAGTCTCACCACGTGCCTGGGATTCAGAACGATATTGCTGACGCCCTTTCTCGTTTTCAGGTGAACAGGTTCAGGGAGTTAGCACCCGAATCAGCACCGCACCCGGAGCCCATTCCTGACTTTCTGTGGCATCTTGGCAGGCAGAAGCCTAGCTTGCCATAGCAGCTTCACTGGCGCCCAGCACCAGGGCGAGTTTTACGTCCAAGATTGAGGCTTTCCCCCTTTTTAGGAGGTCAGAAGGCCTGGCGGAGGTTTGGCCGGTCCCGGCTAGTCACTTACAGCAGTTCCTGGTGCTCCTCCATAGGGTGGGGCGTGTTGTGTCCACCTTAGGTGGTTATCTGTCCGCTTTGGCATTTGAGGCCCAAGCCAGAGGGGTCGAAGATTACTCTGGTGATCCCCAGGTGAGACGTATGCTGGAGGGTTGGTCTAGAGAGTGTCCTACGGGAGTTGACGCTAGATGCCCATTTACCTTGGATTTAGTAGCCGTCCTGCTTGGGCAGTTGCCAGGCTGTTGCGGGGGCCCCTGGGAAGTCCCACTTTTTCGAACAGCAGTATTGGTTGCCTTTTTTGGCGCTTTCCGGCCCAGCGAGTTACTGCCAAAAAGCAAGGGTTCCCCTAGGGACGGTTGCCTGCAGTTTTCAGATCTGTCCTTTTCGGATGGAGAGGCACGTTTGTTTTTACGCCGTTCTAAAACGGACCAAAAGGGTAAAGGACATGTTGTCCGCCTGGCGGCTGCCAGCAACTCTTCACTTTGTCCAGTGACTGCCTTACGGCATTACCTGGATTTAGGGCCCTTCCTGGGGGGCTGTTTGTTTATGCATAAGGATCAGGCCCCCCTCACTCAATATCAATTTCTAGCTGTCATTCGGAAGGCCTTGATTGCAGCTAGGGTCCCTGTGGAGGGACTTACCTTGCATTCTTTTTGGATCGGGGCTGCTACCACTGCTACTCACATGGGATTGCGAGAAGACGTCGTCCAGAGAATAGGGCGATGGAAATCCACAGTAGTCAGGCGCTACGTGCGCTGAATGGGGTGTGTGTACTGATACTGATACACTGTTTTTCTTGGCAGGTGCTTGGGGAGCAGCGGTTCCCATTCGGGTCCTGGTGTGTGGCCATTCGTTGGTCTTTTAGGCCTTCAAGCGGACCAGCACCTCCCACTGGTGCACTCAGTTGGGTTTTGGAAGGAGGGCCTCAATTTATTGGTTGGGTATGTGGGGTATGCTGTGGAGCCAGCTGCTCCCTGCTATTCGGGACCATTTAACTAGGTTTCCCGAGCCCGATATCATTGTTCTCCATTTAGGCGAGAATGATCTAGGCAGGCGGACTGGCCTCTCTATCATTCAGCAAGCCTCTTCCAATCTCACGATCTTGCAGGATTGGATACCTGAGGTTCGCATATTATGGGTTAATTGGTTGCAACGCAGGGTATGGCGGGGAGTGCAGAACGTGCTGGGCATAGAGAAAGCTCGGCGTAAATCTTCCGCTGCCATAGGAAAACTGGTAAGGGCAGCGGGGGGTGAGGTTCTGCTACAGCCCGGGCTGACTGCCCGTTCCCCTGAGTTGTTTCGCCCTGACGGAGTTCACCTTTCGGAGGTGGGATGTGACTTGTATCTTAGCAACATTCGGAGGGGGCTTGCTGAGTTGGTGGAGAGGTATGGGGCAGGGAGGTCAAGCTAGGCTAATCTCCCTGGGTGGCAGTAACAGTGCGGGTGGGGTGGTAATTTGAGAGATAGAACTTCGGTGAGCACCCGTGGCTATTTAAGAGGTGGATTGGTCACCTTCTTTGTGGTCTGTGCGGCACGGGGAGAATGGATTGCCATGAAACCGGCTTCAGGACTTCATCAACCTTTGGGCTGAGCAGTCCGGGTGTGTGTGTGAAGACCTTGAAGTATCCAGATCCTCTCTTACTAAAGGGGGGGTTGGCTTTGAAGGAATTGGGCTGGGTATACCTGCCAGTTTCCCAAGCCAGGGTGTGTCGCCCAGTAGGGCGCTGGGTAGGACCTCAGAGTCCTAACCCGGTCCTAGTAGGCCCACACTGTTCTCTAAGGGTGATTAATCACCTGGTTTTCCAGTCCACCATGTCTTGTTGATCCAGTTAATAAAGTTGTGGCCCTTTTTACCCATATTAAGTCTATGTGTCTTCTTGGGCTGGGGTCTGGGGACAATCTCCACGTATTCTACTGTATCTGTACAAAGGAACGTGAGGGAAGCTGTGGCTGCATGGGATGAAGGGGGCTGGGCATGCGGAAGGGCATTCTGGGGCCAGACAATGACCTAAATGAGGCTGGTGAGTGATGACCCTTGCACCATTCCCTCTTATTGCTGCAGGTATGTGTGTTTTCCCAATAGGGCTGCTGCTGAGCAGCAGGGAACCAGGCCCAGAGGCAGCAGGAGGCTGTGCCTGCATCCCTGCATCCCTGTGCCTGCCTGCCTGCCTGCTTACTGCTCACCATTGCTACTGCAAGGAGGCCCGTGGAGTGCTGCCTCGAGTGTCTCTCTATGGGCCTCAGTACACTTCTGCTCCAGTGCTCCTTTTTAAAGGAAGAGCAGGAGGTTGGAGTGGTGGAAGAGGCTGCTGCCCAAGAAGGTGAACCCCCACGGAGATGGGAGTGTGGAGGAAAGGAAGGCAGAAGTCATGGAGGGAGGGCAGGCAAACAGTCCGGGCTAGAGGGATGGCAGTTGCTTCTCAGTGCTTTGCACAGCTTGTGGAAGAGGTGAGGGGTAGAGCAGGGGAGGGGGACAGAAAAGGTTGCTTGGCATGCAAAGGAGGCAGCAGCCCACTGTACAGCCACCAATAAATTGTGGTTTTGGGCCCCAGCCCACCTACAGCAATTGGATCCAGGAAATCATCTCGGGATCCCTGTTTCTCAGAGTTTTCCCCTGTGAGACCACTGCCAGGGATTGTGCCTCTGTGTTCTGAGCCTGTGCTGTTCCACTGGGCTGAACTCCCGCATGGAGCCCCTTTTGTTTTTGAACATGTAGCTGTGCTGCCCAAGTCCCATGCATGGAACTAGGGGCCAGGAAGGACAATGTGTTACATGCTAGGCCCCTAGGAAACTAGTGAGACCCTTCAGGAAGTCTGTTCATGAAGTTCTCCAAGGATGGTTCCTGATCATCATTTCCTTGTTTATGCTTCTTGCCTATTGCCAACAATAAATACTCCTGGTGAAACTTCTGTAAAACAATAGTATAATATTATTTTAAATGTCAGATTGGCAGTTGTATTCGGTCTGTGAAAACAAATGCATCCTGTGGGTTGCTCAGAAAGTCCCACTTTCTGGGTGGCTTTATTTTACTTGTGAGTTTAGCTGCGCATACATATTTTTAAAGGTGGTGCCTCTTGCTGACATACTACATTTATCTTGCTCTCCAGTGCATATTGCAATATGGGGAACCTTTAAATGTGTTCACTGCATTGCCTTGAATATAATGTAAAATATAGACTTTGTTTTTCATATTTGTCATTCATTTAATACTTCCGTAACTGCAGGTGGCCAATGGTGAGGGGAAAGGAACTATTAGGAAGACTATATAATAGCATGGTGTGTAATAAAACTTTTATGGCCCAAAATACAAAATGACCACATTGCTCCAGACTCATAAGGAGCTGACTTAGAAATGAATTAATGAATGATGCAATTCAATAAGAGGCTTTAAAAATCTTTATAGCACTGTACGGAATCATGTAACTTGTTTGTGCCAGATAGACTACATTTAGCCAAACAGCAACTTGGCTAAAATGCACTTTATACTGTTAGTATGATTATAGTACATACATGTGTTTCATTTGGTAAGGGCCCTTTCTAATCTGCTTTGCCTTTCCCCTTAGCACCAATGGAAAATGGAAAATGTGGCACCATTATTATGGACTGAGCTGTATGTGATACAAAGTTAAGTGGCATAATGGACTGTTAGATGATTATTTATTCCTTATTAATATCACAGACTGTTCTTAACATGTTCTTGAAGCACAGCTATGAGTAAGGGCTACCACACAGCTATGAAGCTCTTTGGATCTGAATTAAGAACCAGACATGTATATGTTGAGTGAATTTACTGTTGGGTTTCACTCTGTATTGAAGTACGTTGAATCTGCCGGGCTGTTTTATCTGCTAGCTTTATTTAGTGTGTTTGTTGCTTAGTAAAAATGCTTTGTTAAGAACTCTGTGTGTGCTTGGAGTTACTCTTTTGGGAATACTACACAAGATCTGACAGTGGTGTGTGTGTGACACTACTGAGGTGACAGTGAAGCCATTTTGAGCGGTTGTTCTTGGTTTTTGGTTTTGGCATGGTGACCTGTCTTGTGAGAGTATGAGATAATTTACTGTCTTGTGGTAAACGTTTGGTCCACATATACAAAGAAGCATACAACCATGAAATAAAGGAAAGAATACCAATCTAGTAAAAATATAGAATATTCAGAAAATGACAGAAGCTGTATCAAGTTACCCCGGCTAACTTAGCAAAGAGGCACCTTTTAATGTGGTACCACATTAATAATCCAGATTATTTATTTATTATTTCTCTGTGTAAACCCCCCTGAGCCATTTTTGGAAGGGTGGTATAGAAATCGAATTAATGATGATGATGATGACGATGATGACAGGAAGTGGCCTTGGACTCATTGACTTGTTGGATTCATTGACTTGGCTTAAATTGTGGGAGCAGGGAAAGAAACAACTTTGCCAAACCTTTTGAAGCAAGCAGACAAGCCTTCAAGGCAATATTTAGAAACAATTCAGGGAATTGGGCAAACCAGAAGCATGAATATAAGGAAGCGGCAGTTTGCATCTGTAATCCTGCTGCTGCAGCAGGAAAAGAACATTGTAAATGGACTCCCATATGCAAAAGCTCATATAGTATGCTGACAAGGCAACAAGGACTAATGTGTATTTATTATTCATTTAATTTATTTACAATACTTATACCCTGCCCTTCCAGTACACTACTGCTCGGGGCGGCTCATAGCAATACAATAAATACAATGTAAAATTTAACTATGAAAATTAACCAACTTAAGTTAAACAAGTTAAAAGTCTAGGCTAAAACCACAATCAGAATTACAGTTGCTGTTTTATAAGTTTCAAATTAAAAGTTATTTAAAAAGCTAAAAATTAAGAATTATAAAAACTAAAGAACCTACCAGATATAACCAAAGATGGAACATTTATTATTTATTTAATAACAATAAATAATTTAATAAGTAATAACAAATAATAATAATTAAATAATAATAATAATTTTGCTGAGTGAGCAAAATGCTAAGGAATAAAAAGAAGACACTTTAATGCTTAAACTATTGTTTTGAAATTCCAAGGAATCTATTAATATACATTTACTGGTGACTTCTCCAAAACTTCCTTACTGATAAAGCTAGGTTTTGATTTCAGAATTTGCTGTGCTACAAGCTTTTACAAGCTTCTCTGAATGATACTGCTTTAAAATGCTAGACTAAGATCTTCAACAGCATCTGGTCCACTAGGCCGTCCCCTGACTGTGCCACAAAGTTTGCCTGGATTCCCACATTTCCTTTTTTCCAGGCGGTAATCCAAGAAGAAAATAGAGGATCTGGGAGCAAGATTGAGCCATGGTTCATACCCTCATCTGCACAGTGCCACCACTCATCTGGGGATATATGTCAAGGTACAGTACCTAGTAGATTTAGATAAGAGCAACCAACCTACCTGTTCAGCAACAATGCCACATTGGACCCTAAACAGATATATGACCTTGCATACTGGACAACACTCTCCCACCATCAGCTCTACTTACCCACCATATGAAAGTCTTTCTGACTGAGAAAGCTAGATATTAACAAACTCTGTACTCTCAAAGTGCTGGTATATCCTTGCTTCATAATTCCATTGTATGTTTCCAGAATAGCATTATTTTCTGTACCCACAAACCTTTCACCCATGCTTTTAATAGGCAGATTTTAGTCACGGTTATGGATATTGGGCCAGGAATTAGGAGAAGGGCTGAAATATCAGGAATCAACTATCATGCTAGATATGTCAGGGAACAATGTGAAGGACTGCTTTATGTAGGAGAGAACCAGCAATGTGTCTGAGAATTAAAAAAACACCCTTTGGACCAAAACTGAGGCCTTAAGTAACCTCAGGCAAGTCACGCCATTCAACCTAAGCTACAGTACAAGGGTGAATATAGGATGTCTTATATATGCCAGCCTGAACACCTGAGGGAAACGTTGGGCTATAAATGTGATAGATTAATGAAATAGCATTTCTTTTCTAGTCAAGCTTATCGCATAAGGAACCTAGCAAGTGATGCACAAATATGACATCAATCAGGTTTGTGAATCTTCACAATTTACAAATCGGCTTTTAAAGTTTTAGGAGCTCATTTCCTTTCATTATTATTTTATAGCGAGTAATTATTTTATAGTGTAAATTATTAAAGTAGGCAACTTGAGAAGCACAGTAAATGAGTCGCACTAGAAATGAACCAATATTAAATCAGGCATGGCTGCTGGCAGACATTGGTTGCATTCTGAAAACTAGAGAGGGTGTATGAAAACCTTGCTATGCAACACATTCTCTCTGTAGGAGGCCATGGAAGCTCAAAGAAGCTGGTAGTGGAGGTGATGACGATGCTACTCACTCAGCACATTTCAGTAATGAAAATGAGTGGGCAGCAAGAGCCTGAGGAGACACAAACCAGGCTGCAGGAAGCTTGTAGTGAAATGGAAAGCTGAGAGGGGAAGGCTTAGAAGGCTAACACAGCAGGGGGATCACTGTAGGACACATTGCAAACTTCCCTTGCAATGAACAGTCTGGCAAGGAATTAAAAATGAAAAAGAAAAGTTCTCAGCACAAGATGAGCAAGTGGGAATACGGTATGCAGAAGGGATGTGAAACATGGCACATTTCCATCGCTCCAGAGATGAAAAATATTAGCCCTTCTGTGCCACCTACTGTAAGAAGCACAATATTTACATCATGCTTCTCCCAATCCAAGAATAGGAGAGTGCTCTTTACCTCAGAATCAGGGTCTTTGCATGAGAATCAATTTGATAAGAAGAAATGAATTGGAAAGGGTGTGGCTCCCCCCTCCCCCACCCATTAAAGGAGCCACTTTAGGCATTCATTTTAACACCATCTCTGTCATTGGGCAATAAACCCCTCCTGGCACTTGTGACTGACTGAAATAATCGCTATATCACTTTGGTGAGACAAATACTTTAGCAGAATTATTTTGGATAGTTCACATTAAGAATATCAACCTGTTACAATGATTACAAAACAGTCAAAATGATTTCTAACAGTTTAATCACAACTTTAGCTAGTAAAGTAAAGTAAAGTAAAATAAAATAAAATAAAATAAAAGTGTGCCGTTGAGTCAGTGTCAACTCCTGGTGACCACAAAGCCCTGTGGCTGTCTTTGGTAGAATACAGGAGGGGTTTACCATTGCCTTCTCCCATGCAGTATGAGATGATGCCTTTCAGCATCTTCCTATATAGCTGCTGCCTGATATAGCTGTTTCCCATAGTTACATTTGGCTAATACAGATAAAATTCTGCACTGCTGTGAAGGAGACTAGCTGATTGAAGCTCATTGTATATACATTTTGAATTGAACATTTTAGAGTTTTTATAGGCAGAAATCTTCAAAAAGTAAACTCTCTTTTCAACCTCTGCATGATAACAACTGCTAAACATCATGACTGATTTCTTTGACCAGAAAATAAGAATTAAGTAAACATCCCAAAAGTTTTGTGTTAATAAAAAGCAAATCAAGTAACAGCAAGGCACCATCTGTACTATCTTCCAATGGGAGTACTTTAAATTTTATTCCCGTCTTATTTCTTACATTAAATTAACCCTTTAGGACCTAAGCATGTAAGCTAATCAATACAGAGCTAAAAGTCTATATTGAGATTTTACATCCTCAAACATTTTCTGTATGAGATAGATAGGAAAACTTTATTTCTAAAGATTTATTCTTTTCCTGAAGAATATTAGTCACACTCATCATATAGGTTCATTTTTCTATTTGGACCGTGTCCCAGATGTTCACACACCCCTGGTATTTTGTGGCTGGGCTTCAGTTCCCAGAGGGCATTAGCATTACTCTCAAGGAAATATTGAGGCAGGCATCAGGACAAACAAGCAAGACTCTTTTTCTTTTCCAGAAGGGATTCCCTAACCCCATCTGAGGTAAGAAACAACTAACTTTACAGCTGTGTTGGGACTTTCTGTCCCCTTTGCATCTTCTAAGGAAGGAAAGACAGGAAAGAGCTACACTGTGCTCCCACCATATCACTTCATCAGGGAAGATACCATATTTATATGAGTCCAAGACTAGGCTTTCTTCTAAGTTATTTGATGTTAGACATAGGGGATAGTCTTAAATTCAGAGATGTCTTTGATTTGGGTAAATATGATTGTTTCACCAAGACTACTAGGGAATGGTTGACTGCAAGTTCCCCTGCTTGGAGTGGACTATGGGAATGAATCCAGCAGGCTAGAGGCCATTGCCTCCTGTAACTGGCTGAACAGTTCCTTTCCCTCTGACCTGTCCCAGACCTCTTCTTTTGTGTGTAGCTCTCTTGCTGGGGTCAGGGTGGGGGGTCCTCGTCACTCACTGTACCAAGGCATGAATTCTCACTCCCATATAAATATGTAATCATGGTTTACTAGTGCCTGAAGGTGACTTCATATACAAGCACTTGGATATTGCCTGGACCAATCCAGGCAAACTCTATGGTGACATGAAGCTGGGAAGCAAACACCCCCACCCCCACTACAGAGGGTTTCCAAACGTTCCCTGTTTCCACAAACCAGCTGTGTTCATTCTTGCTGTGATGTATGTGTGAGTGACCAACTACTTGTGATGGAGATACTCTCCTGTATCAATATAATTTAATAGTGGCATTTGTGGGTGCTCAGACAGAAGGCTCAGACAGAAGGTGCTCAGACAGAAGGCTCAGACAGAAGGTGCTCAGACAGAAAGCTCAGACAGAAGGAAGTTATTTTACTTACTTCTACCACAACTTCAAGCAAAAATCTCAAATACTGGACAATGAAGCCATGTATAAATAAAATATGCTCTGCTGACTGTCGCAGCAACATCCCGAACTATACTGGCATATGTCTAAGCCTATTACCCCTAAGATATCAATGCAATAAAACTTTAGATATATGTTTCCTGTAGATTATACAAAGGACCTTTTAAAGCAATGTATCCCAAAGTATTTCTCTTCCATCAAAGTTGTGGGAAGCAACCACCCACATCTAGTGCCCAAAACATAATACAACGTATTTCACTGTCAAGTGCTGTCTGAGGAGAGGAGAGCTGATCTTGTGACAGCAAGCATGACCTGTCCCCTTACCTAAGCAGGGTCCACCCTACTTGCATCTGAATGGGAGACTTGATGTGTGAGCACTGTAAGATATTCCCCTTAGGGATGAAGACACTCTGGGGAAAGCAAAAAGTTCCAAGTTCCCTCCCTGGCAGCATCTCCAAGATAGAGCTGAGAGAAATTCCTGCCTGCAACCTTGGAGAAGCTGCTGCCACTCTGTATAAACAATACTGAGCTAGATGGACCTATGGTCTGACTCACTATATGGCATCTTCCTATGTTCCTGTATCAGCAGGATAGGATACAGGGTTGAGATTAACTATTTGAATGGTTTGGAGGAGATTTCCAGGTTGTCTTTCTTTACAGATTTGCTACTAATCCAGTTCATTTCTGTGTGAAACCAGGCGCGGAGGGAGGCCAGTAGCAGCCTGGGCTCAATGTCTGAAGTCAGTGTCTGATGTCAGATGCAGGAAGCGGTTAGCCACGCCCCCTGCATCTGATGCTGTGCAGCCCCGTTTGGGAGCTAGATCGGCCAGCACTGCATTTGCAGCATGGCCAGAGCAGCTCTCCCTACCTTTTAAAGGTAATGCGGCCCCATTTGGGAGCTAAGCCACGCCCCCTGTGTCTGATGTCAGATGCGGGGGGTATGTCTAGGATGTGAGCAGTGGCTCCTGAGGGGCAGCGGCTTGGATTCTTTGAACCCGTTCACTCAATGGTGGCTCCGCCCCTGTGTGGAACTGCAGATTTGGAAGTTTTGGGAACCTGGAAACTTTTCTGACATGCTTTCTTCTCTGCTTTTGTCGCAAATGTCTTCACCAGGTAACATTCTTTTGAACTATTTCCTTCAGCAAGTCTTAAGTGTTCCACATTTCCATCTTACCTATACAAAACTATTTTTTAAATGCTCCACAGCGATGAACACTGGAGGTAGGAAAATGGTGCCACCTTTATAATCTGTTACTCAAAGGAATCACTTCATGTTGCAATCCAGCCATGATAATGGAGTCAGATTTCATTCAATAGCACTATATTTCTCACTACAATTTAGCTTCATACTACATATTGTAGACATCTGGCCTGGCAGAGAAGAGAATATAGAGCAGCAAATGGCTTTCTCAAGTCCTTCTACATATTTCCAAATATTATACCTTTCTTTTTTCCTTTGTCCCAGCTAGGTCTGAGCAGTAAAAAATTTAATCTGAACCCAAAGAAATTAATGCAGTTTATGTGTGCATTAACTGCCTCCTGCTAAGTAACTTCTATACATATTATGCAGTGTAATAATTCTACTATCATTGAAATTATATTGAGCTTTCTTTTTCATAAAAAACAGACACATATGATGGCAGAAAAGACAAATTAGCTATAAGATTCAATATGGTCTGAAAGCACATGACACAGCTACCTTCTTGAAGCAAAGCAGGTATTGGTGTCTTGATCTGATCAGTGCCTAGACAGGAAAACACCTTGGAACCCTTCCTTCAATTATTACAAAAGTGGATATAATTATATAATCACCTTGGGATTGTTTTAATGAAAGGCGGTATTTAAATTTAACAATAAAAATAAATAAATAAATATTATATAATGTCATTTTCATTTTTGCAGAATCTATCATCCTATGGAGAAGGATGTGAAATCTCATACATGTGTTTTCCATCTGCAACTCTTAAGATATATCTCTACATTTTCCAATGCAATATGATTCTTGTGTCTGTCTGGTCATGCCATTAGAATGATTTAAGTTACCTTGTTGAATTACAAAACAGTAGCTGTTGGCCCTTTTAGGTGACCAGCAAAACATTTGGTTTCCTGGTTTTCATTTCCATCTGAAGCCTGGTAATCCCACATCTCTACAGCCCACAGAAGTTCTGAGGGTGGCTGATGTTTAAATATTTAAACCTCTTTTTCAACATCTTCTTTCTCACTAGTGTATTGATCTGTCAGCAATTAGTATCCAAGAAACAATTTAAGTTCCTGGAATTAAAAATGTAGGAAAAAACTACTCTGGCTTTTACAGACCAGGTTTCTGAAAAGTGACTCACAGCCTGGCACTTGAACAATTTTGGAAATTCATTTTAGAAGTCAGGATTTTCAAAAATGGTATTCCTATGAAAAGTTAGAGCAGTAAATGAAATTGGAGCCTAAATGATTCCAAAACGAACAAGAGAAAATGAATGTATTGTTGCTTTGGTCTCTTGCCTCAAGATCCAAGAAGCAGGCCCAGCAGTTCTCACGGGGGCATCAGAATGCACCCAGGGGCATCTGCAGGGTGGAGAGGGCAGTTTATATATTTTATGTACATATTTCTATGCATATACTTGGTTCCGCCATCCCCAGGGAAAAATCCATTTGATGTCCATAATGGATCTCTAAGGCTACGTGCCTCTATCTCTAGAAAGGAACCCACATTTCTTCTTTGGATCATCCTGACTTCCAGCCAAGCTTCTTTGCTTTCATGTGCCTCATCTGGGTAAGTAGGATCCAGCATGCTGCTTAGATAAAGAAGAGACCAGCCTTCATATTTTCCATGCCACACTGGCTCTACAGCTATGAAACCGCAAATAAACAGGAAACTGCTGGGAGAGATCATCAGGAGATTTGGTGCCGAATGTTATCAATATGCTGATGACACTCAAATCTATTTCTCCATGTCAACATCATCAGGAAAAGGCATAACCTCACTAAATGCCTGCCTGGAGGCAGTAATGGGCTGGATGAGAGATAACAAACTCAGGCTGAATCCAGATAAGACTAAAGTACTTATTATGCGGGATATGATTTTGATCTGCCAGTTCTGGATGGGGTCACGCTCCCCAGAAGGAACAGGTAAGCAGTCTGGGAGTGCTTCTGGATCTGAACCTCTCCCTGGTGTTCCAGGTTGAGGGAGTGGCCAGAGGTGCCTTTTATCTGCTTCAGCTGATGCACCAGCTGCATCCGTTTCTTGAGATGAACTGGTACATATGCTGGTAACCTCCAGGCTGGATTACTGCCTGCATTACCGCAATGTGCTCTGTCTGGAACTCCCTTTGTACATAGTCCGGAAACTGCAGTTGGTCCAGAATGTGGCAGCCAGGTTAGTCTCTCTGGGTCATATAGGAGAAACCATATTACTCCTGTGTTAAAAGAATTGCATTGGCTGCCAATACATTTCTGGGCAAAATACAAGGTGCTGGTTATTACTTATAAAGCCCGAAACAGCTTAAGGCCTTGGGTATATAAGAGAACATCTTCACCATGAGCCCCATCGCCTGTTAAGATCATCTGTGGTGGCCTCCAGCTCATCTGGCGGCTACTCAGTAACAGGCTTTCTCTGTTGCTGCCCCTGGACTTTGGAATATGCTCCCTGTTGAGCCTCCCCATCTCTGGCAACTTTTAAAAAGGCACTCAAGACATGTTCATTCACCCAGGCTTTTAATTAGATTTATAGTTTTGATTTTAATGTGGGGTTTTAAATGATTTAACAGTTAATGTTTAATGTTTAAATGATTTTAATTGTTTAATTGATTTAATTTTTAAATTATTTTAATTGTAAACTGCTCAGACATGCAAATTTTGGGCAGTAGAGAAATATGTTGAATGAATGAATGTATTCAAATCACTTCTCTTTATGTAATTTCTTACTCCTTTTGTCATGAGGCAAAGGGGTATTTGTCTGCTGCCTTGCCCAGTTCCCTGTACTGCCCAGCTATATTTTACAACCAGCTTCTGCTTGTTAGGGCTATTTGAAATTTTGGCATCTCCAGAAATTAATAGATCAAGAAATGGTTCATAGCTACTTCAATGGAAATGGTTCATAGCTACTTCAATAGAAAAGTTATCATTAGGTCAATAGCCACTAGTAGCTACTAAGAAAAGAACAGGAAACAGGCCAACTTTGGGCTGGTTTACAGATGGTTTCTTACCATGGGTTTTTACACACAGCAGGTTTTACTGCGACTTTACAGGGAGGCTTTACTGTGAACTCAAAGTTGTCCCCCAAACCCAACACAAATAGTGGATTTTTTTACCCCAGATATAAATTGGGTTACACAAAAACCCAAAGTGTGTGTGAACTGCTGCTCCCCGATAACTTGCAGGGACTTCAGGGTAAATCGGGGTAAACATGTGACTGCACCCCCTCCATTCTGGAGGAGATGTGCATTAAAGGGTTTCAAAAGCCCCGTGTGAAAAGCTTCTTGGTGATATCACTACTTGCTATGTGATAAAAGCTTTAGCAGCAATTTGCAACAAACTTCATGCTGTGGCCATAATAGTAGAATTCTTTTCATCCCCAAAGATGCCACATCTGAAACCAAGCCTCAGGACAGGTAACTGCTGCATTTGTTCATATTAATTGATTGCTTGATTAAGTGCCGTCAAGTCGATGTCGACTCTTAGCGACCACATAGATAGATTTTCTCCAGGATGATCAGTCTTCAACTTGGCCTTTAAGGTCTCTCAGTGGTGCATTCATTGTTGTCATTGTAAGCTGCCCATTATCCCATTCTTCAGTATAGGACTAGCTGACCACTACAGTGCCAAGTAGGACCCCCCCCCCACTTTCATTCCACATAGGCCATGGTCTGGGTTCCCCTGTCCCAACCCCCACTACCTGAGAAGTTGCCTTCTAAGGCCGAAAAGCAGGTGGCAGCAGTGGAGATTTGTAGCAGGACTGGGGCATAGAGAAAAGGGGTTAAATACCTCTTCTCCGAGGTCCCAGTGTTGATTAGGCCCCATTAGCTGCTATTTCCATTTTACAATGAGAGGCAGGACAGTTCTACTGACATATTTAGAATCATATGTGGCTTGACCCTAACATCTACAGCTTAACTGACATGATGAATGATCCCACCAAATGTTTAGGTCTTTTAGTTATTTTCAGTGGTAGAAATTGAAGTAACTGTTTAAGTCTCCCATTGAAATTAAAGGAACTAAAAAAATGCTTAACTTTGACTGGATTGTGCCATTTTAATTGTACTGTTATAGCAGAGTTTAAAGGATTGGGGATGAGAGTGGGAGTTTGGGTTGGAGAATTTCATCCATTTGTCAGACAGGAAGCAAGGGTTTTTGCAGTAAGGTTTAACATTACTTTCATTGAGATATATGGTGTGACCAGTTTTAAACATACAGCCTCCAACAAAAATTAAGTATTTTTTCTGGAATTTTCCAAGCACTTCTTCCAAATGTCTTCACTATGATTTTGATTGACTAGTCCAGCTCTAGGGCCAAACAAGAGGAATAACTGTTGAAAATTAAGGCAAGAAATTTTGAAACCAGAGGCAAGTTACAAAGGACAGGAGAAGGAACCATGCTCAGCCTCAGCCACTCTGCATAGCTTTCTGACTGTCACAGATTGTCTGCAGTACAAATGGCTGCTGTGTTGGTGGCAGTGAGACTCCCTTTATGAATGGACTATTGAACACTTTGTACAAGTAGTTCAGCTAGCTGGAACAGCAACAAATCACCTTTATATGTAAACCCTTGAGACCTTACAACAACCACAACGACAAGCTGCTTGAACGGCCCCTTAGAAGAACACGTTGTCAAATGGCTACTTTGTTCAAATCTAGATGACCCTCTCAGGGATTCTTCTTTAGTAAGCCTTTAAAAAAAAATCAATCTTATTTTCCGTTCAACAGTATATCTCAAGGAGGGACACTTTTGCAGGCAGCATAGTACAGTTGCCTTTGCCAGTATTCCTGTCTAGAGTACTTGTACTAGGAAAAATCCAGAGCATTTGTTCAAGGAAAGGCAGGAGAGTCTTCTGTGGCAAGAGACTGATGACTTTCCCCCAGAGAGATGCATAGCAGGATGGCCCTAGTTCAGTGGTAGAGCTTTGACTGATGGATAATACCCAAGAGGCAGATCAAGGGTTTCCCTGTTCAAACCTGGGTGACCCAGTTCTTAATGAGTGAATCTTTTTAAATGCAGACTAGCCCACTTATTTATTATTTATTATTATTTCAGTAAAAGAGAGTTTGTAACAACCAGTTTTTCTGTCTGAAGTACTTGTGGTCCAAGAAAACTGGAGCATTTGTCCAAAGAGAAGCAGGAGAGTCTTCTATTGGCAACATTTGCCGCCTTTGCTCAGAGAGGTGCAGAATGAGGGGCGCTGAAAGGGCAGATCATTTGACTGCAGATAAAGTAATGCTCGGTTAAAATTTGGGCGCCCTTCAGGAATTCATCTTTTGTACGCCTTGCAAAAAGCAGTCAAGCCATTGCATGGGTGGTAAAGTTCAGTGGTAAAATATTTCAGGTAGTATCCAGTTAAAAAATCTGAGTGTCCCCTCAGAGTGTCTGTTTAAAAATGCAGCCTGGAGCTTTCCCAGACAGCAGGCTTTACCACAGGATTAAGAGGGGTGAAGTAAGAACAAAAGAACAGCCCTGCTGGATCAGACCTATCTAGTCCAGCATCCTGTTTCACACAGTGGCCCACCAGATGCCTCTGGGGAGTACTACGAGTTATGGATATTTTGAATTTGCCTAAAAACCCAACGCAAAAAGTTGAATTTTTTTTTACCCTGGACATTAATTGGGCTAAGCTCCAAAGAGCAATGAAAAACCTGAATTGTGTATGGACTGCTCCCCAATAGCTCTCAGGGACTTCAACTTAAAGCTGGACAATATGTTAACGCACACTTGCCCTTCTGTGGTTAAGCAAAGTAAAATCACCATCTGGGAATACTCCTGGCAAGGCTTGTGTGATGGGACATAGCAGCTGCAGAGCAGCAAGCATAGCTCTGTGGCAGTGCTCCCTCTGTTTTTTGATGTCTGCTCAGCTAATTTTAGATCCTGCTCAGGTTGAATCGGGGAGGCCCCATTCTGAATGTATGTGTGCACACACTGCCTTGAGATTTCTGCCCAGAACAAAAGTCATTCCATGCACAGATGAAAAAAATTAGCAGGAACACTGCTCTGTGGTAGAGATTTTACTACGTCAGTTGCTCCTCAGTTCAAATCTGGGTGCCCACTCAATTTGCCTTTGTTTTGAATTACTGAATAAGTGCTATCCAGTCGGTGTCGACTCTTAGTGACCACATAGATAGAGTCTCCCCAGGATGATCTGTCTTCAACCTGGGCTTCAAGGTCTCTCAGTGCTGCATTCATTGCTGTCGTAATCGAGTCCATCGAGTCCTTGCTGCTGGTCGTCCTCTTCTTCTCTTTACTTCAACTTTTCCCAACATCATGGACTTCTTGAGGGAGCTGGATCTTCACATAATGTGTCCAAAGTTTGATAGTTTGAGCCTGGTCATTTGTGCCTCGAGTGAAAATTCTAGAGTGATTTGTTCTATGATCCATTTGTTTGATTTTCTGGCGGTCCATGGTATCCTCAAAAGTCTTATTCAGCACCAAAGTTCAAAAGCATCAATACTTGTTCTATCTTGCTTCTTCAAAGTCCAGCTTTAACATCCATAGAGTGTCACGGGAAAAACCATTGTCCAAATTAATCTAATCTTTGTAGGTATAGACATGTCATGGCATCTAAATATCCTTTCCAAGGCCTTCATTGCAACCCTACAAAGTGCTAGTTTGTGGCGTATTTTATGACTGGGTGGATCCTTTACTGTTGATGGTCAATCCTAAAAGGCAGAGGCTATCCACTACTTCAGCATCTTCATTATCAGTTCTGAGGCTGGTTACTATATCTGTTGTCATTAGTTTAGTCTTCCTACATTTAGTCGTAGTCCCATTTTTTCACTGTGTTTCTTGACTTTCATTACTAGAGCTTTCAGATCATCCACATTCTCAGCTTTCAGAGTGGTGTCTTCAGCGTAGCACATATTATTGATGTTTCTTCCTCCAACTTTAAAACCATGCTCATCTTCTTCCAATCCATCTTCTCTCAGTATATATTCAGCATATAAATTGAATAAGTAAGGAGAAAGTAGAAAGTAAGGAGAAAGCCTTACTCCTTTGCCAATCTGGAACCAGTCTGTTTCACCATGTTCCATCTGGACTGTGGCTTCCTGTCCTGTGTATAGGTTTCTCATGAGAACAATGAGATGTTCTGGGATGCCCATTTTCCTAAGGATATTCCATAACTTGACATGGTCAACACAATCTAAGGCTTTGCTGTAGTCAATAAAGCACATATTGACTTCTTTTTGGTATTATGTGGCTTTCAATTATCCAGCATGTATCACCAATGATGTCTCTTGTTCCTCAGCTTTTTCTGAAACCAGTTTGAATGTTTGGCATTTTCCTTTCCACGTAGGGCTCTAATCTGCATTGGATTATCTAGAGCGTTATTTTGCTAGCATGTGAAATTAAGGATATTGTGTGATGGTTTGAGCATTCTGTTCAGTCTCCTTTCTTTGGTATGGGTATGTAGACTGACCTCTTCCAATCTGTTAGCCACTGTGTTGTCCAAATTTGCTGGCATAACTTGGTTAGAGCCTTGACTGATTCTTCTTCTGTTGCCTGCCATATTTCTGCAGCTATCCCATCAGTTCCTGTAGCCTTCCGACTTGGTAATGACCAGACTGTTGATCTAACTTCATCTTCTCATACTAGAGGTTCTTGCAAGTAGGGAATATCTTCTAGAGTATTTTGGATGTTGACGTGTCTGCTGTACATATTTTCAGTATACTCCTTCCATTTCTATTTGATTTTCTCTGAATCAGTTACTATCTCTCCTTTGGCATCCTTTAAGATACCAATTCAAGGTTGAAACCTCCTTCTGAGTTAGATCTTTTGGAAAACTTGCCTTGTTTTTCTGTGTCTATTTCCATCCTCAAGGTCTTTACAGATATCATTGTAGTACTGCTCCTTGTCTCTTCTATCAGCTTTCTGAAATTCCCTATTAAGTTCCTTCCTGATGTCTTTATCTTTCTTGACTTTGGCTTCTTTCTTCTTCTTGGCAATTTCCACCATCTGTTCTGACATCCATTTTGCTTTCTTCTGTTTCTTGGTCTTTGGCAGTCTCTTTTCACATTCGTCCTTAACAACCTCTTTGATTTCATTCCACATTTCCTCTGGTTCCCTATCAATGTGGTTCAGAACTTCAAAGCGGTTCCTGATGTTCTCCTTGAAAAGGTGGGTACATTCTCAAGATCATGTAATGGAAGCTGGATAGCTTTGTTTTTCTGCTTTAGCTTGACTTGGAACTTGCACATGAGCAGTTTGTGATCTGTTCCACAATTGGCCCCCGACCACATCTTTACTGTTATCTGAGTGCTTCTGCCTCCTTACACCAATAATGTAATCCATTTGATTTATGTATACTCCATCTGGTGATGTCCATGTGTATAGGTGCCGCTTTGGTTGTTTGAAGAATGTGTTATCAATGAAGAGATCATTGGACTGGCAGAAATTAATACATCGTTCTCCTGCTTCATTTCTGTTTCATAGGCCATACTGTCCAACTGTAGCTCTTTTGTTAGTAGCTCTTTATTGCTTTTCAAGAAGCAGCTTAGCCAGACTTCCTTTTCTTCTGATAAGGTATATCAGTGAGTGAGACCGTTGAAGGCACCTTATAATACCTGCCTTTGCCAATATTCCTCTCAGCACTACTTGTGGCCCCAGAAAACAGCAGCATTTATCCATAGTTAGGGAAGAGACACTAACAAGACGTTGGCCTTTTCCCTGCAGAGATGGAAAAGCCAACAGAGGTTTATGAGGAAGTATAACTCAGTGGCAGATAAGTTGACTGCAGATTAAATGGTCCATCTATGGCTCAAATCTAGGTGCATCCCTAATGAGTTCTTATTTATAAATCTTTTAAGAAGTCACTCAGTCAAGGCTTTCTTTCCTTTTGGCAGATTGTCCCAGTGAGAGAGAATCCTCTGAAGGCAGCTAATAATATAGCAGTCTTCACTAATATTCCTGTCAGAAGTATTTGTGGGTTCTAGAAATCAAGAGGAATTGTCCAAAGAGGGTGGGTAGAGTATTTAACAACAGATCAAGTGGTTTCCTGGTTCAAATGTGGGTGATCCCTCAGGGATTTTTCTTTAGTAAGGCTTTTAAAGAAGCAGTTGAGCCAGGCTCTCTTTCCGTTTGACAAATTAACCCAATGAGAGAGAAACATGAGAAGGCAGTTTAGCTTTCTGCCGCTGTTCCTGACAGGAAAACTTGTGGTCCTAGAAACCTTAAGCATTTGTCTAAAGAGAGAGAGGAAAGACTTTTATAGGCACTACACTTCAGGCCATTTCCCAGAGAAGTGTGTAGGTGCAGCCATGTCTGAAGAAATATAATGTAGAGGTCAAGCATTTGACTGCAAAACAAGTGATTTCCATTTCAAATCTGGTTACACCTCACAGTCCTGTTTGTCAAACTCTTTCAAAACCTATAAAGAGTTCTTCTTTCTTCTTGCCATCTTATCCAGCTTATCTCAAGTAAAGTAAATTAAAGTGTGCCGTCAAGTCGGTGTTCACGCCTGACGACCACACAGCCCCGTGGTTGTCTTTGGTAGATTACACGAGGGGTTTACCATTGCCATCTCCCATGCAGTATGAGATGATGCCTTTCAGCCTTTTCCTTTATTGCTGCTGCCCGATATAGCTGTTTACCAGCGGGGATTCAAACTGGCAACCTCTGACTTACTAGTCAAGTCATCTCAAGTAGAGAGGGAGTATGTTCAGTAGGCCTCTTGGGTAGGGAGTATCTATGTGCTGCAGGGGCAGAGCTACTACTGGGCAAATGGTTTCAAAAAACCTGGGCCACCACCAATCAGAAGCAGCGACTCGTGGCCCTGACACCTCCCCCACACCTGACGTCAGATGCAGGGGAGGCATTATTTCACTCTCAAACGGGGCTGTGCAGCCCCATTGGGAAATGAAATTGGCCTGTGCTGCACAGGTTGGTGCGACTCTCTCTGCCTTAAAGGGAGAGTCTTTAAACTGTGTCTGAGCTTATGCTACTGCTTCTATCCAAGAGACAAAATTTTAGGAGATCGGCCCCGCTGTGCCAACGCAGCGGGGCCGATCTCCCTCCCAAATGGGGCAGCGTGGCTCTGTTTGGGATGGAGACCACGCCCCCACATCTGACATCAGATGCAGGGGCGGGGCCAGGGGGCCACAGTGGCAGACAAACACGGGCCACCCCCAGCCTTGCTCTGTGCCTGATGTGCTGGTGTGTTTGATACGTCCATATGATATGTCCATTGTACCCTCATAATCATGTGGGGGAGAAGCATGAGCATTTACTTCTCCCTTCATCTGGTGTGCTATCACCCTGAGTTATCATGAATGGAGGTATTATGCCAAACAGCCTCTCAACACACAGAGATAAGTTAGTATTTCATCGGTATGTGGGGAAGAGCCATGCATGCCCATGCTCTTCCCCCACATGATTTGGATGATCAAACTGGCCCTGTGTATCTCAGAAGAGTAGCTTTATGCAAATACGCATCAAAGGAGTACTTCAGGTCTGAGGAATCTGACAGCCTGGTCCAAGAAGCAGCAGCAGTGTCTCTGTGTCCGACGTTTGTGCCATTTTCTCAGACAGGCTCAGCAGCACACATGCATAAATAAGCAAAGCTCAGATACCACACTGAACAACAGAGCGATCATCATGTATTTCCACCTTGGCTTATGTTTTTAGTAAACCTTTAATTCAGCCAGTAAGTACAGCCATCTTCATCTTGCCAAAATCTCCTGGGTAGAAAGACTGTCTGAATGTGACTCTTATAAGAGTAACTTTCTTTCTGCATTGCTGGCAGGAGAACTTCTGGTCCTAAAATGTTGTCACTTGGATAGAAGCAGTAGCATAAGCTCAGACACAGTTTAAAGAAGTTTCAAAACAAGCCATCTAATAAGCTGGCACTGCCTCTGCCACCTCCTGCTCCTCCTCTTCCACCTGTAATTGAGTAAAGCTCAAAATTGCCTCACAAGTGGAAGCAGTGTTGGGCATGAGGAAGAGGCAACCGTAGGGAGTGATGAAGCCAGCCGTATGGAATGAAACCAAGAGGTTCCTTTTGGAGTTCGATTTGCTGGTATGTTTGATAGTTCCAGTTTTAAGGTAGCTTTGTGAATGGTTTAAGCAATATTTGTATTGTCTGTCTGTCTCCAGCCTACGCATTTGCATTATCTATATTCTGCATAGTAAATCTACAATTTCACATGCCTTGGGAGGGTGAGTCTTTAGTGCACAGAAATAAGGAGGATTTAGGGAGCCTCTTCTCATGATTACAGAGAAGGGCTAGAGGACAGTCTGCAGGGAAAGCAGGTTAAACTTACCTTCTCGAAGACAATAGAGCCGGCATTGCTGGGCATGCTCCCCGTGCGCCCAGGTGATTCCCCACACGCCAAAGCCGCGGGGAGGGTCAGGGGCCGGCATGTGTTGTCCCAGCTGCCAGAAATACAATGCAAGTGTGTGGTGCATCATGGGGATCTGCTCTCCCCTCCTCAGGCTCCCCGAAGTGTGGCTCCCCACCGTGGCTGCCAGACAATCAAGAAAGTGGGGTTAAGGGAGCGCTCACTCCCTTAACCTCATGTTCAAGGGTGGCTATATAGGTGGGTTTGCTGCCGGGATCAGGTCCTATCCAGATGGTTCACACATGTGTGCAAAACCGGGCTGGGCTCCCTCAGCCCAGTTTTGCACACGCGTGTGAAAAGTCTCTAAGTGTGCTGTGGAAGTGGTTTAAATAAATGACTCCGAATGAAGCAAACATTGCAAAGGACAATTTTACAACATTTAAAATGTTACTTCACTTCACTTGTGTAGTGCAGTCTTGAGCACGCATACTCAGAAAATAGTCTCTGTAACTGACATCCTGACTAAGTTACACATTAATAATCAAATTGAAATTAATGGGACGAGATAGATAGATAGATATTATTATGGTCATAGACCAGCTAATCTTTACATTTTACAAAATATTCGATTGAGTAATACAGACTTACGAAGCTTACATACAGTAATACAAAATTTGGCCACCTTAACAGACATCCAAGGTTTAAAATTGGACAGCAGATACTCCAAGTAGAAATGATTGGTGTGGCCAGGACAATTCTTTAGCAAAGGTAAAAGAAACTTAGAATGACTATCCCTATAAAATCCATAATAAAGAATTATGTGGCCAGTAGTGTCTATTTCATCTGTACCTCAGGGGCTAAGGTGCGCCGCATAAGGTACCCATTTGTATTTTCCCTCCAAGACTGCGGTAGGAAGTACATTGACAAGTTAGCCATGACTAGTTTGTTCCATTAATTTCAACAGGACTACTCATTCATAATTTAGTCAAGCTTCTTGTCTACCCTGGTATGGGTATAACAGTTACTTATCTTTTTAAAAAAAAAATAAAGTCCTACCTCCTGACCAAATCTTACATCTTAAATTTCCCCTGAGAATCTCCAAACTGACTTGGTTACCAGGATAGTTAGAACTACTAAAAAAAACCCCACACCATGACCCTCAACATATAATTCTCTACTAACAAAGATAGAGGCTTCAGTTGAAAGATTAGTGAGATCGTATCAATATATTTCCCCCTGCAAGTAAAAATTACTAAGTACAGTTTGTCAGAATAAAATATTGCTCTCTAATTTTCACTAAAAAGCACTTAATCAATCAATCAAATCACATGCCAAACATTCCCTACTGAAGTTAGAGATATTTTGTTAAACAGTCCTTTAACCTTCCCCTTCCACTAAGGCTGTCAAAAACCAGAAATCAGTTCTATAGAAGACCTGCTGTTACTGTTGGCAACTCGACATAATGAATCCCACTTGTGCTGGGGACCCAGGGCTGAGAAAGGTGCAAATTCTGTTTTAGTCACCCTCACTTACCATCTACTCTTATCTTTAATAAATTCCTCATGTGTTGCCTTAATCTCCTGGCAATCAAGCATCCGATACAGAGGTTAGCTGAACTCCCACAAGGAAAAATACATCTCCACATGTTAAGTGTTTCGCCAAAAGAACTTGATTTTACAAACTATTTTCTTGATAGACTAGAAAATAGTTTTATACAAATAGCACCTCTTCAGTGGATTTCCCACATATGATGTACTGAAGTAAGGAGTGATAATACAACACTTTATGCAAGTGTGAGAGAAAATGTTTGTGATAGAATGTGGTATTATTATTAAAAGAATGTCTGTCTGCATATGCAGCTACTCCGTGTTTTGTGTTAACTAATTTCCATTAAAATTTCAACATCACATCTAATTTTCAGTTTGTCAAAACAGCAGTGTTATCCTATTTTACCTATTCCAAATGAATAAAAAGTAGGAAAGTGGATAGGTGCCAGGATTCCACAGTTGTCATCTTCTTCACACACAATTTTCTAGTGGGCCTTGGAGTTCTGTACTGAAAAACACAAAATTCAACAGAGAGAAGAATCACATCCTGCGAGAACTTAGATTTTCCCCAAATTATGCAAAGTTGCTTAATTAATAGCTTTTATTGCCCCTGCATTGTAACTTGGTCAGCTCAGTGATGGGTTATAGTAGTTTGGTTGTGCAATTTACATTGTACAAGCATTGTAAATGGGGCATGCTATACCTGCGTAGAGGGAGAATGGGAGTACACAGGGACCGATTCAGCTTTTTGCCCCCAATAGGCAAAAAGGCTTTTGCCACCCTTTTACCTTAAACAAAAAAGGTTTGCCTTTTTTTTTTTTAAGGTAAAAGAGGACTTTCTCCTCGCCCACTCCACCCTTGCTGCAGCCACAGAGAGAGGGGTGGCAAAATTTGCTGTTCGTCTAATTTTGCCGTCATAGGCAAATGCCTACTCTGTCTCTCCATTAATCCACCACTGGGAGTACACCAACTAGCTATGTCCCCTGTGTCAATTACTCATGGCCACATTACTGATGTTCCTGGGTTTGATTCCATAACCAGTTTTATTGTAAATAAGTCTAAAATTATACCCTAAGGGGGGGCACAATACCCCCTTAGTAGTATTTGGATCAACCATCTGCATGAACACCAGCCTTAATGCTTTTGGCTTGTTCATCATTATTTAATATCTCTTTTCACTGCCAATTATTGTTCTGAACTACAAAGCATTTACTCTAGAGTAGCTAGTGGGAATTCTCCAGAGTAAGTGGGATATGGCCAGTACTAAAATTAAGAGCTCATTGTGTAACAGAATAATTAGCAAGAAAATGCCATTAGGAATGCTGCTTCAATTGTACGGGTATTAGAAATCAATTTTTTTCTGAATGGTTATCTCATCTTCTGACACCTTTTTGGCCACTAATTGCTAATAGGCTAAATAAACATCAGAAAAGTAATCTGCTGTTGTAAACTCTAGTGTTCTCTAATATAAAACATAGACCGTATCACAGCATAGATTAAACAAATGTGCGTAATTCAGTTGACACACATGTGGTGGAAAGGAAAGAACACACCATAGTCATAAATGAACATTTTCCTCTGTGTGTGTGTGTGTGTGTGTGTGTGTGTGTGTGTGTGTGTGAGAGAGAGAGAGAGAGAGAGAGAGAGAGAGAGAGAGAGACTGACTCAACCCATTGTTTTCTTACATATGTTATTTGATGTATTATCAGCCTTCTGTGTATCCATGAAATGAAATGTGAAAATCCCAGATGCCTACAGTTTCCAGTAAATTTGTAAATCACCTAAATTAGGGACGAAATGATGGATCCAGGACTTCTCTTGGACTTCCCATTTCACTTGTTCATGTTAGAGGTTGTTGACTTTTACCCACAGTAGGTAAAACAGCAGAGCACTAAGGAATGAGCACACACTCCAGTTACAGAGTAGGTAGCAGAGGATGCTTTGGATATTGCAGCTGTTTAGAGAAAACACATGGAGATCCTTGTATGACGAAACAGTAAATATTTATTGGTTAAATACACTTAGATAGGAAAGACCTATCTCTAATCTAAAGGACTACATAGTGGATAGGTAAGGAGAGAGAGATGTTTCCATCTGCTCTGTAGGAGGAAAGGAAGGATTGTGACGCAGCACAGGAAGTGCTGCAGAGTCAGTTCAGGGGTCATAGAGTAGGGACAGATAGGGAGACCCTGACTCACTGTCTCTACTCCCAATGCCCCTAGTGGTCATTAGGACAGTTGGTGCAAAAGGTCGATGCACTGGAAGTTCATCTCTAACAGTTCTTTTTTCATTGACATGTCTCTACTATGTTACTAGTTAACAAAGCCTGAGTATGTTGATAATAAACAAATGAACTTGCTAGTCAGCAAAAGCAAAGCGCTTCTTTCCCAGAAAGAGGCGGGGCTCCTAACAGTTGGGAAATAAGGGGAGATGCATTAGCAACCAACAAAAGGAAGCACTAAACATCTGCTGTGCTTTAAACTTCTTGGATTCCTGTCAACTTGTTAAGTGGCATCCCAAGAAAAAACAGAGGATTTTTTTTTGGCAGAATGTTTAGGATTTAGTATTCAACCATTGTAATGTTTTGATTAATTTTGAGAGTATCCCCAGCCCTCAGTTTTATATGGTATAAGCACTAGAAATGTGGTTAAAGCACAGCAAAACCGCATGCTAAGAACAGCCCCATTCCCAATGCCATTTAACCATTCTCCTTATTCATGAGCAGCTCCAACATGGGGGCAAGGGGAATGCTAATTCCATGGGAAAGACTCATATAATTGATCCTGCTCACATAGTTGCATCATGTAAAAAGATGGTCAAGCCTCATTGACACTGAAGAGAGCTAGTCTTGTGGTAGCAAGCATGACTTGTCCCCTTAGCTAAGCAGGGTCTGCCCTGGTTGCATATGGATGGGAGACTAGAAGTGTGAGCACTGTAAGAGATTCCCCTCAGGGGATGGAGCTGCTCTGGGAAGAGCAGAAGGTTCCAAGTTCCCTCCCTGGCATCTCCAAGATAGGGCTGAGAGAGATTCCTGCCTGCAGCCTTGGAGAAGCCGCTGCCAGTCTGTGAAGACAGTACTGAGCTAGATAGACCAATGGTCTGACTCAATATATGGCAGCTTCCTATGTTCCACTGTCAGCGTTGTGCACAGCTCTGATGTGGCTGTGGGTATATCTAATAGGAATTTATGTTTCCTTGGTAGGTGCAGGTAATCCCATGTAAGCAAAGGAATAGCTGTGCTGTGAAAGGATCACCTGAGCCCCACAGTTTTCCTTTTAAAAGCCCAATTGTATGTTTGCTCCAGCACTAGATGGAGAAATAAAATCAACTTTTGTTGTTTAATAGCGTGCTTGGGATGGAATGAAGAAATGTTACTAAATTACAAGGAAGCACTGTGGCATAGAGGTTAGTTCCTTTAAAATGATCAGTCATTGGATAAGATGGCTAATGCCCACATCATCTGCAATGTTCCAGGCATTAGCCATTAGGTGCCCTGAAACGTGCGCAACCTCATTTCTCCCAGCACTTGTAATTGCAATGGAAATGCTAGAGGTGTGGACAAGAACCAGATTTATGCAGCAATAGCAACTTGCAGTATGAATGCTAGAAAAATGTCCTTGAAGGCAATGTGGTTGTTGGAAAAAAGTCATCAGCCCCTTTGCAAAGGTTGTGCTTATCTGAAGGATGTTGTCTGGTGTGGAGGGACAGCCCTCTATTCCTCCGAACCTTTTTACTGCTGCCACCAGGGATTTATTCACACATGCCTTCATGCCGTGAGGTATCTGAAGTGAGAATCTGCTTCACAGAAGATACTCAGGATGTTTAATTTGGGGGATTAAATGGACAGTTCACATAGGGTCGGCTCCTCTCCGCGATCCCTGGTAGATCTTTTTCCTGTGCATTCCCACTGACTTGCTCTGGGTTTTTCCTCCAACCAATCACAAATCACATCACAGAGAGGAGGTGACAAAAGAGGGTTGGGTTTTTTTTGTTAGTTTGTGTGGTAGTGGAAGACTGGCATGACAAGTTGCCAAAAGCTGGATCAAACAGCAGAGCACTTAACCATTGCCTTTGTGAGTGACTGCCTTCATTACCTCATGTTTCCTCCCGACACCCCCCCCCGACACCCCCCCCAGATGTTTTAAGAGGCAGGGAAGTTTAAAGCAGAAATCAGAGCTTTCTCTCTGTTATGAAGAAAATTGCAGGCTAATTGAATCAGCATAGACAAAAAGGCTCAGGTTACATCTATTCTGCATATCGAAAGCCCATGTAAACTCCCTTTCATTGAGTTTTGACAAGCTGAATTACTGTCCATGGCCACTCCACACCATGTTTTTCTGTGACACAGAAAAACTGTGAGGCATAACAAAAGCCTAGGATTCCCACCCACCCACCCCCCGCCAAAAAAGCTGCTGAAACTAGAGAATTTCTTAAAGCCAGACATACTTTGGGCTAAGCCAGAATGCGCAGCCTCGATAAGGGTGAAAACAGAGTCCTGTCTGTACAGTCCCCTGATAGCCCGCAGCTACTTCGAGGAGATTCAAAGTAAAAGCCCTGTGTGTAAAGTCTCCAAGTGGACTTTTGGTATGGCTGGGTCTGCTACAACAGCCCCTCTCAACCCCTCAGTAGTGTGGAAAAGCTTATAGATGTGGGATGGACAGTCAACAAGCTTCTAATTTTCTAAAAACCAAGAAAATTTACTTTTAGCAGCAAAAAAACCAACACAAAACAAAAAAACAAATTCAACAAACTAAACAGTTATTAGCAGAGCAGGTCACGGAAAATAAAAACTGGAAAATGGCATCTACTACCTGACTCCATACGGGACTCTACTCAGAGGCCTCTGTGCTTTCTTGTCAGCTTCTGGATTGCTGGGTGGTTCTGATTACAGCACAGGTCTGGGGCTTAATCCAACCTGGTTCTTCTTTTCCTTCTTAGTGATTTCAGCTGAGTATGTCCCTCCAGCTGACTGACTTCCAGGACTCAGAAGCTATTCTCCCAGCTATTCTCCCACTGTGCGTGTGAGAACCGCTGAGAGCCATGTGGCTTCCCACTTTTTTTTTAAGCCATCCAATTAGAACAACAAAAAAATCTCTCCATTTCTTGAAATCTCCTTTCCCTCCAAAAATCAACTGTCAAAATGCTAAACGGAATGTGAAACTACAGAAAAACAAGAACGAACTTTTGACCCTGCCAACCTTCTCCATGCACAGGGGTTGGCAACCACAGAATACTATTTATAATAATGAAGTTTGGGGTATATAATATAACACAATTTATTTATCAGGGCTTATTTGCAAGAAGAGGTTTCAGAATATTAACAACAATACAGGGGCTTATTTACAGAGACCCAAGAGGACTAGGCCTTGTTCCTCCACATCTGGTTCCTGCACAGTCTCTAGGTTAGCAAAAATATATTTTTAACATAAGAGCCTTCTTAACTAGAAAGAACTGAATTTATATCCAAGATATAGCATAGCATTACTCCAGTGGCTGTTTCTGGGAACCATTTTCTCATTCCTTTAAACTTCTTTGTGAACTTGTATTGTTGAAAAGCTGTATAAATAAAATAATAATAATTATCCCCAGTGGAAAAAGAGGGTTAAAGAATCACAAAAGCAACAAGGTTGGCCAAATTCATGTTTATTTGTGTATAAAAAATAATTGCCCCCTATACCAGCCCAAGGGTACAGTATTTGTAAAGGTGTCACATGCAACTTTATTATTGGTTTTGAACCGAAGAGCAAACCTATATTATTTGAAATCTAGGATAAGAATGAACATGACCTCTGGGCAATGCTATCAGATACCGGAACATCATTTAGAAGGAGGAAGAGGTTCATAGTTCAAAGGAATAGTGTTGGAAATAATGCCCCCCCCCCAAAGTTTATGTTTACATTGTTTCTTGTGGTCCCCCTTTTTAGGCCCCATAATCCTATAGAGATATTATTAACATAGATCAAACAGTCACACACTCTTATTGTTACCCAGGAATTTAAAACTTTGGGTGCACAAAACCAACACAAAGCCACTTAATTGCCTATTTAATCAAATCAAATTATCTTTATTACAGTCTTAGACCAACATAAAATGAGGCGTGGATAAAATGCATGAGTACGAGCATAAAATGAAATGTAGGGTATGCCTAAAATACACAGGACAAAGTATAAGACTGTAGGAATGTAAAAGACTACAGGGCTGACTAAAAATTATATTGCTATCTATGAATTATAAAAGCTGCTAAACTTTAGCACTAAAATTGTCTATGTATATATCAGCTATTTCCCAGTAATCCATCCCATTCTTCCAATATCACCCTGTAGGCTGCATTTGCACCTAACATGAAACCAGAAGTGAAGGGGTCTCTGGTTTCATTTTCTGTATGTCCAAATGCAGAAACCGCTGAAAAAAGGACCTGCAGGTTCCCTCCTCAGACTCTGAGCTGCACCTTCAGTTTGAAGTAAGTTTCTCTGCCTTACATTCTGGTTCTGTGGTGCCAGCGTTACATCCGAATGTGGCAGTGCAGTCAGGCTCCTTCACAACCGGAGTTGAGAGAGGATGCTCCTCCCTCACTGTAGTTGCTGGGGATGTATTTCAGTCATGAAGGAAGCCCAGGCAGCCAGTTCCCCCTTCTTCCAGCAGTCAGTGAGAATGAAGAGAGGGAGCTCTCCATGACGTCCAAATTTGGATGGGAGAGTGGGGAGAGGGACCTGCTGTCCCATTGGACCCGCGGTTGCACGTTATGTGCAAATGCAACTAGGGCAGTGTTCTCTCCCTAGTAGTGTGACTAGGGCAGTACTACCTGGCAGTGTTCTAATTTTCATCAGCTGTGTGTGGAATAAGTTTTGTTCTGAGCAGCAGTATCATGGCAGTGTGCGCACACATGTATTCAGAGTGTGACCTTCCTGATTAAACCCGCGCAGGATCTAAAATTAATTGAGCGGACATCAAAAAATGTGTCTGTGTGCATACACATGCATGCCTTAGAGAGAACACTGCTACTGGATAAATGTAGGCCTGATATTCAATGGCTGGGTCATCAGAGGCAGAGATCAATTTAGCTTCTACTTTGGTAGTTTCTTCAAGTGTATCTCATTATTTTACCTCATATTAATGACCTATTCATTCCAATGAACGGGGGACATTGTTGCTGTAAGGTCACCTGCATGACACAGATCTGCATATGGAGCCTGCCCTACATATTATTTAAAATACTTATACTGCTTTTGTGCAAAACAAGTTTTCAAGAGTGGTTTACGTGGCAAAAGGTGCGAGGTCCCAAACAGTTCAAAATCTAAACAAAAACCAAAGAAAATACCAGTAAGAATCACTGGAGAAATGCTATGCTGGGCTGAATAGGTATAGATATTCTGCTAGTAATATGTATTCAGAGTGCAGAACCAGTTAGTTTGCTGATCAGAGATATTCCTCTGGTGAAGTAATCACATGCTGTCTAAACCCTGGGAAGGCAATGGTGGTGCTTCTAAACGTCCTTAAATGTCGCCTCTGAGTAGAACCACTCTGGTACCACTTCCATCTCATTCCACTTCCAAAATCCTTGGACCAAGCAGTTAGGGAAAAAAACATCATACCCTTATATAACATCCTTCCAGTAGATTTTCTGGAAGTTTTGCTCCTTTGGGAGATCCCCGCAAGCTTCCATTACATTCAAATATATGTTTCTGTCAGTCACCATTAATGGTCCTTTAGCTAAAAAATTAGGCCATTATTCCAGGATCTGTTTTTGCTACATAGTGTTTCTTTTAGAGCACCCTGTGGCCCATGAGACCATCTGGAACTGGGACATGTAAACAGTCACCAAGTAATGGCTGCCTGTTTCAATCTGACAGGAGCATAATGTGATCATTCAGTTCTCATAGCTCCTATACAAAAAACCACTCTTAGCCCTGTATGCTAGACTTGGCTTCAGTTAATGCAAACTGGCATAGCTCCACTGATGTCGATGCAGCAAACACTAGCTCAGCATCTGGTCTCGCACATCTATATCTGGATCTTGTACACAGTCTACTTAAAGCCCCCCTTTATGGGAAAAGTGGTGAACATTGGGCTGCCCAGAATGAATGTCTGATGTGTGCCAGACAGGATGCCAACATACCTTTACAGTTAAATGACTTTTTCTAAGGTTGGTGTTAATCTTGGCTTCCTAAGGCCTAGAAGAACAAGATTAATGATGAAATCCTGAAACAGAGTGACTTTTTTATTAGAAGATATATTTATTGGTGGTGAGAAATGCCAAATGGACAACACTGGAAACAAATCCCTCATTTATCCACAAAACAGGTGTAGCATGGACAGTGGGAGAGTGGGCCTCCTCCACGCTTTAGCCCTATAAATATTCCTTTTAATGAAAATGGTGATTTAACCTGAGCCAAGGCAGACCTGTTTTAGGGCTGACAAATATTTGAATTGGCTATGTATGTGCTTCTGAGGGTGGTTTTTTTTTTTTTTTTTGATAGATTTACTAAAAGGACTAGAAACTTGAAAACTTCAGTACTTGTCAAGGATGAGTAAACAGGCTGTATTTCCAGGCTTTGACCTGAATAATTAACAGCCAGTGGCTGTTTGGTTTGAAAAACCACTTCAACCTTACTTATGGTTTGAAAAGCCACTTCAACCTTACTTACTTACCAATCAACACATCAGCTTAAGTTCTTAACAAAGGCACCACTCTACCCTTCCCCCTGCCCCCTTCTGCCACTTTACCCTTGCATTGAACAATCCTGTTGCAAGCCACGTTTTTCTGCCTCTTTGCAACAATTCCTACCATTGTCTATAAGGATCTTTACAAAAATCAAAGCACAGAATTCTGTGCTTCATACCCTGTTTGTGACTCTGTGAAAACTTTGTTTTGTGCTTAACTGTGTGCCTTTTGTCATTCAGACTGTGCTGCAGCCTGTGGGGGGGGGGGTACCACTCCCAGGTCCTCAAGGGAAAGTAAAAGGTATCCTTTTTCTTTAAAATACAAGCCGTGGAGATCAGGACAGCTCCTTGTGTGTTCCCTCCAGAGTGCAGATCATGCACCAGAGCCTGTCCCCTGCCTCCATCTGGGCAGACTGTTTTTTCTGTTCTGGGATGGGTAATTTGGTTAGTGCATGGGCAGAAAGAAGACAGCACAACATCACAGAGGTGAGGCAGAGCTCAAGGAAGGAAGAGCAGTCAGAGTTCAAAACAACTATTGGATCTTTGATGGAGTCCCACCATGACAGCAAGAAGCCTCCTGACAGCCATGACTCCTGCTGGCTAGGTGGAACTGTCTGATAATTCCCAACACAGGGCAAGTCAGGTACAATGGCTCTGCTGGACCCAGCACAATGCATAGGTCTATCAGATGGTGTAACGATCCACTCAAGCATGTTTTTTCATCTTGTGTAACTTGGTCCAAATGCTCTTAGGACTGGCTGAATCAATAATATACTAGCTCAGAAAAATTAATGGCAACTTTTATTTTATAGGATATTGCTTATTATATAACACATATCATTGTTTAAATATGGCTTGTATTTATTTTGACTATCATTTTTCAAATCTTTATTGTGTTTTATATATAATATCATATAAAACACAAAGATCAACATTAACATCAATCAAATGTAAGATTTTCTGTTGTGTGGATGATAATGATTTTGTTTTCTTTTTTAATTGTATTGTATTATACTGAAACTGATTCCTCCTTGCCCCCGAAAAAGACATAGTGCTCTATTGTAATGACATTGTTAGAATGGCAAGAACTTGCTGGCTGAATCAGTTACATCCTAAAGAACATATGTTAGAGGCACATGTGAAAAGCCTAAAACTAGAAGGGACATGATTAAGGGCTCAAGGTGCCACAGAAGTCTAATATATTATATCTACATCCCTCCTACAATGCACTGTTTTTGGAAGACAACAGAGATGCAGCTAAACCAATTGCAGGATGTGTTCATCAGCTGCAAGCCTATGAAGACATTCAAGAAATAGCCAGCTACCGATGTCAGATAACTCTTCCCTTTTTCCCTGCCACATCATGTCTTCCCTATGTGGAAAAGATATTTTAAAAATATTTCGAATATTTACCATATTCAAAAAGATAGATGCTTTGTAACAAAACAACAAGAAAATATCCAATCCTTTGATATGGAAAATATAATTCAGTTTTGTATCAGATGGGGCTCACTGGTACAAAATTAACATTGGCAACAAAATGATGCAATAACCAAACAACATGGGTTGTATTGAATCAGAAGCAGTTATTGTTCCAGTTTGATGCACAGTCCTAATAGTCACAACAGACATATTCAGACATGCTTTGAAAGCTTAGACACACCCCTGCCCCTACTTTCCATAAGGACAACATTCATTTGAAGAGACAAACGGTGTCCTTATGGAGAGGGAACAGACTTTTACTGGAGGACAGGCCTTCCCAGTAGCATTAAGAAACAATGTCCACAGTTACATAACATCTGAGTAGGGCTAGAGAACAATCAAATTATGTCGTCTGCTTTCCTTATTAACTCCAGCTAACTAACCCCCATACTTCGTTTTAAGAGTCTCCTTCCTTCTTCCATCTACTGTTATACTATTGCTGCTACACCGTCCTACTTGTAGTAACGGCTAATGGCCCACACATTGCCTAATGATACAAGGTCAAAAGGAGGACTCTGCCTCTACAGAAAGGCTGGAGATAGCTGTGGTGAAGGCTTATTACACAGCCCAGCACAGGCAGCGAGGTGTGGGGAAGCGAGAGGGCTGCACAACCTGAAGATAAATATTGTGTGGGCCAGTAGCCATTACTACAAGTAGGAAGGTGTAGCAGCAATAGTATAACAGTAGATGGAAGGGCTTTTCCAGGGAGGGGAGAGGAGCAAAAACTGTTAGAGAGCTTGGAGGGGAGATTTCTTTATCTACCTCAGCTGCAGCAGAAGTGCACAGATAAGAAAAGCACTACTAATTAATATTTTCTGGAGACATGGAGTTAAAGTTCTAAATAATGCAGGTAATTTAGGAAATCCATCAGGTAGAGAGATAAACCGACATGCCTGGTTGGTTACTACATACAGGAAGTGGGGAAAGGGAGAAGACAGAAGTTTCTCTCTCCAGGGCCATTCCCAGATGGCGATTTTGCTTTCCTTCACCATGGGAAGGGCAGGTGTGCATTCACATATCATCCAAATTTACATCAAAGTCTCTGTGAGCTATCGGAGAGCACTCCGTACATGATTTGGATTTTTCATTGCACATTGGAACTTTGCCCGATGTATGTTTGGGGATAAAAAATGTTTAGGGATAAAGTGGATAAAAATTCACTTTATGCATTGTTTTTTGTTTTTTTACCAAATCAAAATATCTGATGTGTCCTGTAACTCGCAGTACTTCACCTAGTGTTGCCAACAGTCCCATGTTTTGCGGGACATCTCACATTTTGGGGGGGAAGTGCTTCTCCCGTTCGGGACACAAGTTATCCTGCTTTTTAAAACTTCTGAAGCAGCTGTTGAGCGTCGGCATGGGATGGCGGTGAGAGCTTTCTCAGGCTGCCTTCCAAATGCTGAATGGCTGCTGCTGAGGTAGGGGCTGGGCTGGGACAGGCACACTGATTCGCTGACTGAGGGACCAACAACTTTCTGAAACCAACCACTCAACAGTGAATGAGTGAGTGAGTGAGCGAGGAGCTCAGGTCACAGCAGCTGGCCGAGGGATGGAGGGATGGAGTCTGTGGAAGAGAGAAGGCAGCTGGTGAAAGACTGACTTCCTCCAGCCCGCCTTCTTCCAAATGAGGGAGATGGGCCAATTTTATACTTCTGTGCAGCATTTGGGAGGTGGCCCAGGAGAGGTCTTTCCGCCATCCCATGCCACCACCGCTCAGCGGCGGCTTTAACAGTTTTTTAAAAACCAGATAAACCTCACCCCTAGGTGGCCATACTATGCCCCCTTCACCTCCACAGAGTCCCCATCCTGAACTGAGCCAACACAATGTTGGGAACCCTAACTTCACCCCACTTATTCCTGTGGTAAAGCCTGCTGTCTGGGAAACACCCTAATGAAACCTGAGACTATCAGTTTAACAAAGGGAAATCTGAGTAGAGAAAGCATGGTCAGAGAGGGAATGCCCTTACTGGCTGTCTCTACCCTAATGCCCCTAGCGGTCAGTAGGGTTGTTGGTGCTATTCAACAATGCCATCAGAAGTTGCATCTCCAAAGGAAAAAAAAAAGACTCCATACAGCCACGGAGCAAGGCTGGTGGCAGATGACGTCTGTCTGACATCAGATGCAAGGGCCTGGCTAGCCACACCCTCACATCTGACATCAGATGTGGGGGCATGGTCTCCCTCCCAAACGGGGCCATGTGGAACGCAGATTAGCCTGTGCTGCATTGCATAGCATGGGCCGGAGCAACTCTCCTTGCCTTTAAAGGCAGGGAAAGCTGTTCCAGCCATGCTGCCAATGAAGCATGGGCTGATCTCCCTCCCAAACAGGGCTGCACGGCTCTGTTTGGGATGGAGATTGGCCCCGCTGCACTAGCAGTTAGGCCAGGAGAGTCTCTCCCTGCCTTTAAAGGCAGGGAGGGTTGCTCCAGACCATGCTACCAATGCAGCACGGGCTGATTTTGTTCTCAAATGGGGCCATGCGGCCCCGTTTGGGAGTGAAATAACGCTCCCTGCGTCTTTCGTCAGACTTAGTGTGTGTGTCTGGGCTGCGAGGCGCGGCCCCTGATTGGGTGCTGCCCGGGTTCTTTGAACCTGTTCACCCAATGGTGGCTGCACCCCTTTCTCCATATCCTCCTCTGTGCACACTGGGTTGCAGAACAAGCCTTCACCACAACTATTCCCCAGCCTTTCTACAAGGGCAGTGCCTTCTTCCACCCTCATATTGCTGTACAACATATGAGCCACTATTCCTAATATTATTACAATATGTTAAAGGCAGAATCCTTACCCATAAAAGCCTTGGGCGTGCGTCCGTGCTGCCCGTGTCTTTTTCGCCCGTTCTGGGCATGCGCGGAGATGGGCGGCCATGTTGGACCCGGCCGCCGGTGGGCGACTGGCTCCGATGGCAGCGGCCGCCACCACGGGAGACCAGAAGGAGCAGAAGCGGCGGGTGGAGAGTGCGGCCGAGGCGGCGGCGGAGCTGCGGCCTCGGCCAAAGGAGTGCGGGCCAAGGAGGCGGTGGCCGTGTCGGGGCGACTGGCTCCGATGGCGGCGGCCGCCGCCACAAGAAACGGCGGGCGGAGAGAGCGCCCGAGGCGGTGGCGGAGGTGTCGGCCCAAGGAGTGCGCCCGAGGCGGCAGCGGGAACCCCCCCCCACTAGAGCCCGTTATTACAACGGGCTTACACATACTAGTATATCTATAAATAATACTCTACACCAGACAGTTTCTAATACAAGGTAGCATGCAGACCTTAGCAGAGTGGTGCTCTTTTGGCAGAAATTCTTTCTGTGAATGGAGGGAAAGTTCCACTTTACACAAGGACTCCTTGAGTCTGCTGATGGAGTCTGTTGACGAAGCACGGCTCTGCCACAGTTCTGGATGCTGCCCAAAAGCTGCGATCTTCTGTTCCGGTTCACATGTCAACTCCTACTGATTTCAAAAGAGTTTATGTCCACATAAGAGAGCAGAAAATTGCAGCCTTCTCAAAACCATCTTGAATACATTGTCAACACTTCATTTGATGTTGAATGGAATTGTATATGTAAACAAATAAATCAAACAGTTGTATAGTTGTGAGCTGCCTGATCTCACAGGAGAGGAGACTTATGGAATTTTGGTTTCCTGGTGATGGGATTTTAATTATGATTTGTGAACCAGGATTCTTGCCCATATTTTGGTAAAAATGGAAAATAATATGATCAAATTATCATGTAAGAATATGATTGCACAAATTATGTTTATTTTATAGAACAGCCTAAATGGTAGAATCGGAGATTATAGAAAAGGCCCACTGTATCATCTAGTTCAAGCTAATTTTTCTAATAAGCTAAAAAATATGCACTATACACAAGTGTTAAGATAGGTACATTTTTCTTTCAGAGGCTTTAACACATGGAACTTGTCAGCAAGCAATGTGTGTTGTTCTTAGATTCCTAGTGAAAGGACAACAAAGGATTTCCCCCCTTCTGCTGGTTCATTTACTTTATGATGTATAAAAAGACTCTCCCAACGTAAGAGCAGATGTTATTGAAATCTAGCACAACAGAGGTGGGATTTGGGCCCCCAAGCACAACTGGATTTGGTGCAGAAACTGGATTACGTCCTGTAAATCCTTTAACCTTCTCTTATGAATAGAACTGTGTACACACACATTCAGTTTTTAACAAAGAGCTTGTTTTAAATAAGATTAGTGGAAAACAATATGAGAAAAATAATGACATATCAGATTTCTCCAGTGGATACACTGAGTCAAACTGACCCATTTCTGGTGTCAGTTCAAAAGATGTTTACTCAGTGTGAAACTGCCTAATACTTTAATTAATTAATTAATTAATTAATTATCTGGGCTGGTTCACACACATACATGTATACCACTTGATTTCTGTATACTTGATGGCCGGCAGCTTAAAGTGTGAACCAACTTGCTTGAAAATCCTCCTAATTGTTTTCAAGGAAGTCAGTTCATACATTTAGCTGCCACCCATCAAGTGTATGATAGGAAAATTGTACATATATTAGTGCACTATGAATGTTCTGTGCAGTTCTATCAGTAGTGGTCCATTCATACATGCAAATCATCATCTGATGTGGCAGAGATCAAGAGAAGACATGTAAAAAAGACATGCACATAAGAAGTAGGCCACTAGCCCAAGCAAGACATAAATACCAGAATGATTCTTACAATGTCATGTGAGAAGATGTAATTTGTGAATCAATAATACATTCCCCACAAGTCTCATTTGGCCATTCCTACACAACAGTGTTTGTGTGAATGCAAGAGATGTCAGTGCAATACAGAGCATGAACACTGTGTAATTTCTTGGGTACATCTCAGGTCTGCACATATATGAGTCAGAGCTAGTTTTGCAATCTGTTTGTACTGGCCCAGCTCTGCTCTTGTGGCATTACCAGCAGCCTAACACAATACATGGAAATTAAGCATGTGAAGCTTTTTTCTGGCATAAGCTGTGGAAAAGCCTTACTAAATTTCTGTGTTGGGGTGTTAACCACACAGGAGGAGGCCCAGTAGAACAGTTGGCAATCCTAGTCAAAGATGGCATCTTAAGCAGTTAGACCATTGAAATGGTTCACTGAAGGAAGACAATTGGTTATGTTACAAGCAGGGTGCTAATTAATCATCGTTTAGCCCACTTTGCCTCATTAAAGGACTGCCAGGGAGCTGACAAGAAGAAAAGGCCAATTTTATTAAATACAATATAATAAAATATCTAATATATGATAGTCCCCCGCCCTCACTGAGAGAAATACACCTTCCAAGTTCCTTGTCTGTTATCCTCCGGGATAAACTGCTGAGGTAATGATAAAAATATGTTTCGCACTTGGCATAACACACACATGGTTACTTCCTTCCTCACACATTAATTTGCCAACACTTGCCTTTTAATATATTCTTTTAAAAAACTTTTTTTTGGTAACATATTTCTGATTTTTTAAAAATTAGGGTCACTTTTCTCATTCTTTTTGTGACTATTGGGCATTGGTTCAGTACTGGTTCAGTTCTTATATAAAGACCATAAGAACAGCCCTGCTGGGTCAGGCTCAAGGCCTATCTAGTCCAGCATCCTGTTTCACATAGTGGCCCACCAGATGCCTCTGGGAATCCCACAGGCAAGAGCTGAGGGCATGCCCTCGCTCCTGCTATAGCTCCCTGGGCCAGAGCCATCGTTGAGTGGATGGGTTCAAAGAACCTGCCTGCAGGCCATGGCAATACCCTCTGGAGGGCTCACATGGGCCCTCTGGTTATTGGTGGGGCCCCAATCTGGCAGGGCTGCCTGGAATGGGGTAGAACCCATACCTCGGTTTCCTGGCTCTGGCACTGGTTGCTCTTCTGCAACTGCTATTTAGAGGCATATTGCCTCTTAGGCTGGAGGTGGCCTATACTCTCAAACTAGTAGCCATTGTTTAGTTGGTGGCATCCAGATTAGCTGGAAAGTTTATGATAACTTCAGGCCTAATTAAAAAGGGGTAGAGGCTTAGATTTATCAGTATCACCTCTGAGCATATTTTTGAACATTAGCATTAAAAATTATGGTCCAAGAAGGAAGGGTCTGTTTTCATACCTACCTATTATTTCAACATGTTGTAAGCCTCAGTCCGCAGAACCAGAAATTTAGCTAAAGGCTGTATGCCCAGTGCTACACCCACACTTGCAGAGCAAGCAGTCCTGATCACAAACAATCCTGATCAGCTCTCAAGATTAGGTAAGAATGGCATTAAGGTTAGGAACACCACTTTCCTCTGCCTGATTGCTTCTGTGATAGTCTTCCTTCAGAGGATCCTTGTGGGTGCCAGCTTGTTATGGGCAGGGTGCGGTGGCTGAGATGATGCCTCAAGGGCTTGCAGTGCCAGATTTGTGTTGCAGACTTCTTGTTTCTACAGCTGCAGCAGCCTATTGTATCCCTGTTTCAGAAGACCTCTCCATGGGAACCCATTTCTGTTAATGACTTACTATTGCCTCACCTGTTGCCTGACCCAGACAGCTGTTTTTTATCTGATACTTAGTCATACCAAAGCAAGTGGCTAGTGAGGATAGTTCTTTATTGTATGGTCTGTCATCTTATGCACTGAATCAACCAGCTGAGAAAATGTAAGTATCAATAATAAAGCCTGTAGAATCCACAACTCTTGGAAAATATCCAGTGTTCTATGAACAGTATTTTCAAAACCCATCCTTAGGTTTTTGTACTGGATGCATGGTTTGGTAAAACAATTTGGCCTCGCCATGAGCTGCTAGGTTTATCCATCTTTTCCTTAGAAGAAAAGAATAGAAGTCAAGGTTAACACAGATATGTAATTTATGATGAATTCAGGGAGGCAAGGAATGTTCCCAAACACTGGTTACTTTTTAATGCTGTCAGTGATGAAGAGACTATGGAGATCTTTAGAGCTTACTGGATTCATGTAGTTTTTTAATCTAGTCATACATAATCTAGACCAAAAATATCTTTTGTTGATTTCTCTCACTTCTGGTGATGTGGATTTGGAGGGCGGGAAGGCCATAATTAGGATGAGGTCAGAATGATACATACTTGTCTGACACAGAACACTAAAAGCTCTGATCAAGTCATGTCCACACATAATGCTCTCAGACAATTGGCAATCACACCAATCAGCTGTTAGGCACAGTGGAGGGAGAGAACAGCTGATCAGTCTAGCTGTTGGTTTCCCAGCAGGGCTATACACATGTAGCTCCACTTGTTGGATTGGGGGACAAACTGCATGCAGCACCCATTTTCATGTGTAGTTTCTGTGTGAAGACTACTTCTGCATCCATATTCTGCCTAGCTGAATCTGTTCAGACAATTCCTCAATGTTGGTGGGAAGTGCGGACTGCGCTCCAACACGATCTGTGCTGCTACACGTAGCGTGGATCTCTGGAGGCTGGGCATCCCAGCCTCCATGTATCCCACAATTCACTACGTGAAGAGCTCAGTGCATTGGGTGATACACCCATGCAATGGGCACTCTAGGCACCCGTCTCTGTGTCTGCTTAGGCTGTAAAAAGCTGGGTCAGGCAGGTGGGCAGCACTGGGATCTGTGCAGAGCCCAGTGCTTCACACACACAGCCTAACCCAGGCTGGGCTGCCCTAGTGAATACCCTTCACTAATTCATACATGTGAATACCCTTTATGTCACATTTATATCCCACCCTTCTTTTGATAAGCTCAGGGCAGGGTCTATTGGAAAGATGTGTCCAGCGAGGCCAGCTCTCTTTACCTCTGAGGCTGGGGCTGCAAGGTGCTCCATGGAGGCAGGGACGAGAGGTGGCCGGGAAAAGGAGAACAGCCCACAGGCAGGCAGGGGCCAGATCACCGAGGCCCAAGACAGCCTAAACAGGTGGGAGCTCCTGCTGCAGAGCTGACAGGGGCTGAACAGCCATGGGGAGGGGCCGGGAAGGAGGTCTACCCAGATGATGTCAGTGGTGCATCTCCCGATAGGAGGAAGCCATAGAGGGAGGAGGGAGGTCCAGGGAAGGCTTGGGCAGCAGCTATAGGGGATGAGGGATTAAGAGAAATAAAGGAGGGGAGTGGGAGGTGTAGAGGGGTGGGAGGTGTATGACCTGTGAAGAGGCATTTAAAGTATAGGTGAAGGATGAGAGACTGGCTAGTGGGGAGTGTCTGGGGCCTCTGGAGAGAGGCAGGCACCAGGACCTATCAGCTGGGGCAGGAGTGTCTGGGTGAAGCTCAGACACCCTGGTCATTGGTATCCAACGACCAGGGTGAAGCTCAACTCCCTCCCCTTTACCTGACTCTGAAGCCAAGGCATGCTGAGCCCTTCCAGGCGGTGTGCGGGGAGGTGGGGGAGCTCAGCTGGACAAGAAGGTAACTTCTTTAATAGACAGAACAATGCCCTGAAGTAGGGGAGACTGATATAGTGCATGTCTCAAGGTCATCCAGTGACCTTCATGGCTACCTGAAGATTTGAAGCCAAGTCTATCAGTTATATGAACATTCTACCAGCTATACCACACATGCTTAATCCATATCCATTATGAACCCCACCACCCAAGATCTTCAGGGGAGGTTTGTCTGAGGGTGCCACCAGCTCATCTGGTGGTGACTCAAAGGCGCACCTTCTCTGTGCTTGCCCCGGGACTGTGGAATGCACTTCCTGGTACATTAGAGCTACTCCATTCCAGTTGACGTTTAGGAAACCACTGAAGACACATTTGTTCAGCCAAGCTTTTTAGTTAGCTGTTTTTTCAAATGGAGATTTTAACCTGCTTTTATGTTTTAGCTGTTAAATTCTTGGTTTGTTTTATGCTGTAAACTGCCTAGAGACTTCGGTAGTGGGTGGTATACAAATTTATTAACTATAAATATAACCATAATAGTAAAAGGGCTTGCAGTTTGCAAGCACATGAGTATCTTATCTCTCTGTGATTCTGGTCTTTTTCTAGCTCTATGAGGTCTAATTCCCCAAAAGATTCAATGTGAGAGGTTTTTAGGGGATTTTCCGGGACATTAATTAATTTTTCTGAGGTTTTAGATTTTTTTCTGGTAGTCTGGGCAAGGTGTGGAACTTACCTGCAAATACTGCATGTGTCTGTCTTTTGGGATTTGGGTTGAGAGTTTAATATCACTCATTGAGCCGGGTCTCACGTTCAGTGAGACCCATTTTGTAAGGGTAAGCGGGGAGAGCAGGCTAAGCCCACTCTTCCCACAGACAGGCAGGGCAGGAGCCCTGGGCCGCCAGATCGGCCGCCCACACGACTGCCAGCTCCATGACGGAGCTGGCAGGGGCTGGGAGAATCGGGGGCCATATGGCCCCCGGAAGCTCCAGTATGCCCTGCGTGAGCACACAGGGCATACTGGAGAGACCCCTGAGTCGGGAGGCTGCTTTTTTGTTTTACACTCTGCAAACCCAGTTTAAGGGAGGTGGGTTAACCTCCTGGAAGCCACTGGGCTCACCTGTGAGCCCGATGGCTCACACGGTCAGGCGAAATCGGGCTAGGCTCTCCTAGACCGATTTCGCCTGATCGTCAGAATAGTAGTCTCATTGAATGAGTTAGGCCCAAGTAGCATTATATTATAGCTGAGAATAATGTTAATACAATATTTATATTGAGCATATCTATGCTCGTCTGACCCTCTGCACCCTCTGTGTAATTCAGCATACAGACATAGCATTCCTGGCCTGTGCCTGCAAGACATAGCTTGATCAGTGAGATGGGCAGCAGTCCAGAGTTTCATCTATACAAGTGTTCTCATTCCACTTTTGATGCTTGATATATGCCCAGACACTTCTGGAATGTGTTTGAGGATTTCTCTCTTATCTAAGAGAATGGGAAAAGGTCCTGTGTGTGCATGCCTTGTAGCCACTATGCAACCGCCATGTTTCAAAATAATGATTGACACTGTTGTTATTTGTCTTGTTGAAGTCAGCAGACAGACACTCCCTCCATTTTATTTTCACAGCCTCCTCTTCATCTGCTGTTGTAGTGTCTGCACATCAATCAATAGCTTTCCAGGCCTTCCAGGCCTGGGGTGTGGAAATGTGTTGCAATATGACCAGCCAGTAGGTGCCACTTCCTTCTTCCCGCCTGTACTTCTGGTTGAACTGGCCTCTTACACAATAAAGTAGGCTTAGCCGGTAATGGCTGCCTTCCTCTGAGCTCTCATGAGATGCTGTCAGAAGTCTGAGTTTGGGCTAAGAATTGAGGCTTGTAGGCGTAATATTGCTGGTGGCCTCCATGTTTCACATGAAGCCTTTGTTTTACTGTATTGCTTTCTCTTTTGCTTTCTGTTCACTCACACTTTATTGTTCTTGTGCTGCTATTTAGGATTCAGTCAGGGGTGTAGCTATAATTGAGCAAAAGGGTTCAAAGAACCTGGGTCGCCAGCTCCTGAGGGTCCTCCAGATCCATCACTCCCTATTTGATTGATTGATTGATTGATTGATAAATTTATATACCATCTTTAATTAAAACAATCCCAAGGTGGTTTACAGCAGAATTTAAAAACATTATCTGCCAGAGAGGGGTGAACACGGCCCCCCTCTCCCCCTAGCTATGCCCCTGGAGTCAGTCACCCTTGCCACCATGTTTCAAGTTGTTTATCTTACTTAAATCAGAAAGCAGACTGTCTTTCTCACTAACAAACTTTATATTTTATTTACAGTGAAGCAGCCTCCAGAGCAACCTCAGTCTATTACCTCTCATCTCTCAAGTCAGGCAGGAAGTGGAGTTGCCCACAACTTCTTCCTGGTTCCTCCCCAAAAGCAAAATTTAAGCAGTGGCTCTTTTCATCTTGGTAGAGACATGTTTTAGTTGTTTCATGATCGTTCGAACTTCAGACCTAATTTCAGAAAGAGCAGAGGCCACTTTAGACATAATAAAAATGCCATGCTGTAGCTAGATTGATCTTCCCTCACAAGAGCGCTGTATATAGTGACAGTGGGACATTTTCATGATGTTTGAAGCTGCCACAGCTGTATCCACAAAGAAATAAAATGTGCTTTTATCATTCTGAGTGTGTTGTGCATGACCATTTAGATACAGCAGCCTACTTCATCTGCCTAAGGTGATACGTCTATATGCACATGGAGATGGAGGTAGAAAGTGAAAGCTAAACAAAATCAACATAAATATAAGCTGAATGCCACATACATATTCTTGAATGCAAGAGCCTCTTTGAGTTCCAGTACTCAACTAAAGATTCAGTAATCCAACAACCTTGGGTTTAAAATGAGAGTTCAGCTGTTTTACATTTTCACTCATGCTCTAAAAAGAATGGAAATTCCATGCCTTATAAGCTGTAAAGATTTTGTACAGTCTGGTATATGATGATGGCTTTAGAAATGAAGCTCCATGCACCCACACTCAGAGGTGTATCTAGGTAATTTTGGAGCCTGGACCTTAATGCCTTTGGAGGCCCTCCTCACCTGTAGAGGCCCTGGGGGCTGTGGAGGCCCTGGAATTTGGCCCCAAATCCAGGGGTAAAAGCTCCTCTGCCCACATTTTGACTTGGTCTTTCAGTTGGACTTTGGGCTGGGGAGGGATGCATCCAGGAAGACATTTAACAGGTACAGCCTCCCTAATCACTTCCTAGAGATGCCCCTGATGAGTTTCTGCCTGATGTATCTCTGATCAAGACTTAGTGGTGGATGCATGGAGCCTGATTTCTAAAGCCATCATCATATACCAAACTGTACATAGTCTTTATAGTTTATGTGGTGCAGAAATAAAGATGGGCACCTTCATTTTTAATTTCCATTCTTTTTAGAGCATGAGTGAAAATGTAAAGCAGCTTAATTCATTTTAAACTCAAGGTTTAAACTGAAGGTGTTTGGATTACTGAATTTCCAGGCATTTAAAAAAAGAAAATCTGATTAAACACTATGAGGAAGAGTTTACCCAAACCACAAGGTAAACTTCTTGAAGTTGAACACCCAAAACTTTGTAAAACCTTCAGCTAAATGAAAATCACATCCCTCCCCACAAAAAACCCCCCAAACACACATGTAAATGAAATTAGTGGATTCAGTAATGGTAACAGTGTGATCCCACTTCATGATTATTAAGCAGTTAATAAGGACACAAGAAGTAGGTAAATTGTCTTTACTTCAAATCTGTACTTCATTTCCCCCCTTTTTCTACCCCCCCAAATCCCACACACAAACTATGATAATTAAAAATAACAAATACTTTTAACAACCATGTCCAAAACTACAGATTATCTTCCCAGAAATGTCCCATAAACCTCAGAGTTCTCCTGCTTGATTTAATTTCCTACAGGATGGTGTTATGAGCAAAATAATGTAAACATTGTACATAAATTATATAGCCAATCACACACACAGGCACACACGCAGAATCAAGTGTGCGCGCACACAGGCACAGGCACAGACACACCCCTCACTTGTTCCAGTTTGCTCCTCCTTGTCCTGGCCCCGGCAAGCCAACGTTGCCTTCTGGCTGCCCCATTCTCAGGGCTTAGATGGCCTCTGCTCATATGCAGAGTCTGCACATGCACAGAGACCATCTGAGTCCTGGGGGTGGTGGTCAGGGCAGCCAGCAGGGAATACCAACTTGCAGGGGCCAGGGTAAGACACATGCCTGAACCAGTGAGACACTCACACTGGAATGGAGTGGCAGGCAGGAGTGTTCCCTGTCAGCTACTCCATCCCCAGGGCTCAGATGGCCCCATGCATGTGCAGCGTCCACTCATGTGCAGAGACCATCTGAGCCCTGGGGGTGGAGACTGGGGCAGCTGCAGAGATGTATCTAGGGAAAATAGTGCCTAGGGCAAGCACTGAAATTGCGCCCCCTGTACAAACATCTGACACCCATCTTTCAGATAACTTTACCATAATATCAGCTCAAAAATACAAGTCAAGCTTGCTAATCTTTTAATATTTCAAACACTATTTAGCAGTGGATGTAGACAGACCAAAATATGCTGGAAAACTACAAATTTCAGTATGCTGGGGCTCATGAAATACCCAAATACTATGTGGAGGTGTACTTGGAAAACTAAACAGAAGTGCCTGTCTAATTCTCTACTGTGCATTGTAGCATCACTATTATATAAGTTTTAAAAATAGATGGAGAATTTGACTTTTCCCAGATACTCTGAAAATAATTAAAGGATATGCAGAGTAAACTGTGTCACTGCTTGGAATATATTCTAGTATTTCAGAAAGACAGTTAAAATGAGAGAAAGAGAGCAAGAATCTCCCAGTGGGCCTTAATACTAAGGATTTCACACTGATTCAAAGACAAACTCACCATTCATAGCCATATTATTAAGACATCACATTTAACTCACTTATTACAAGAAGCAAAGTAAGAGCAAATGAATACAATCCTAGCTTATAAGTTTCAGCTCAGTATTCACAAGCCCTGATTCTCTGTACATAGTGCCAATCTGAATATGTGTACAGTGACATATTAATTTAAAAAATATATCTGTAGCCCCTTTGGGGGGGGTTCCTAAAGGCCGTGGAGTGAGGTCTTCAAAGGTTCCCCCTCCCCCTGCTGGCCTCTAGGGCCTCGCAGGGACCATTTGAGCATGTGCAGTGGCATATATATATATATATATATATATATATATATATATATATATATAGGCTGCTGAAAACAAAATGGCTGCTGCGCATGCTCAAATGGCCTCTGTGAGTCCTGGCATGGCCTAGGGCCTCACAGAGGCCATTTGAGCATGTGCAGTGGCCATTTTGTTTTTGGTGGCCATTTTTTAAATTTTAAAAAAGGGTGCCCCCCCTTCAAGTGGTGCCCAGGGCACGTGCCCTGCCTGCCCTACCCTAGATATGCCCCTGGGCAGCTGGCAGGGAATGCCAGCTTCCCAGGTTTGGAGGCTGAGGTGACTCATGTGCCCAAATGGTTGAGGATTGCACACCAGAACAGAGTGGTGGGCAGGAACACTGGCAGCAGGGTCAGGGAAGCTGGAGGGGCAGAGCGATAAGTCAGCCTCCATATTTGTTGTGGACAGTGCTGTGGGCATTGTAACCTCAAAGTTGCTAATTCACAGACTCTGTTAGCACTAAAAATGCACTTTTATGCCTCTTAAACCCAATTGGGTCCTGGGGAATATACAAAAGGCACTTCCCTGGCATGTAGTCTAAAGGCGAAACTATGCAGATGGATTACAGAATCACTGAAGTAGCACTTCCTCAGTCTAAAAATATGTCGCCAACCTTTTAAACCCCTGTTCAAAATTGAAAAACTTTAAACTGCTCTATCTAAGCTATTTCCCAGCAGATCTTCACCAAATTTGCAAGGGAGATGTCATAAGAACATAAGAACAGCCTTGCTGGATCAGGCCCAAGGCCCATCTAGTCCAGCATCCTGTTTCTCACAGTGGTCCACTACATGCTGCTGGAAGCCACAGACAGGAGTTGAGGGCGTGCCCTCTCTCCTGCCATTACTCCCCTGCAACTCCCTGCAATTCCCCTGCAACTCTTGTCATCTAGGATGGCCAGGTAGATCAGAAAAATTTGGTTTTGATTGTATAAGCAATAGAATATTCAGGGCTTATATGGTGGAATGTTGAAAACACTCTCAACTATATTACAATTGTGCCAGTATAATAAGAACATAAAAACAGCCCTAATGGATCAGGCGCAAGGCCTATTTAATCCAGCATCCTGTTTCACATAGTAGCCCACCAGGTGCCTCTGGGATGCCCACCAGTGGTCCCTCTAATTTTTTTCATCTCTGTGTGGAATGAGTTTTGTTCTGGGAGGTAGTATCAAGGCAGTGTGTGTGCACATGCATTCAGAATGGGGCCTTCCTGATTCAACCTGAGCGGGAACTAAAATGAACTGAGCAGACATCCAAAAACTTGTGAGCGTGCACACATGCATACACCTTAGAGGGAACAGTGATGCCCACAGGCAAGAGCACAGGCATGCCCTCTTTCTTGCTGTTGCTCCCCTGCAACTGGTATTTAGAGGCATCTTGCGTCTGAGACTGGATGTGGCCTATAGCCACAGACTAGTAGCCATTGATAGATCTGACCTCCATGAAATTGTCTAAGCACCTTGTAGAGGATTTAACCCAGCCTTTGTCTTAGAGCAAGCCCACGTGAGGGGAAGAAAAATGCTGAGTCATCCTATCTCTTGCTTTCACCCACAAAGGCTGTTCCTTTAAACTTAGACTGTACCCCCAGTATCTGATTCTCTGCCACCACACTCAAATTATTAGAGTTTGTGCCCCCCCCCCAATTTGGGTGAATGTCCAGGGAAACCCCAACCCCCCACCTTCCATGTGATGAGAAAACCTGGTAGTAAATTGCTGAGCAATCAAACTTGAGACATGTTTGCACCAGAGTAAAACCCTTTTTCCTGAGTTAAAAATCCACTCAGAGGCAGGTAAAATACAAAGAACAAAAAGAGAAAAGCTTTATTCAAAATACTACAGACTGCTTCCATTTGAGGCTTTCTCAGCTTTTAGTTACAGGTAAAAGAAATGCTAAGTAGTTGCAAGAATACTTCAAAAAGCACCCCAGTTGCAAGGAACAGGGATATATCAACCTTTAAAAGCCCTTTCAGATTACAGAGACTTTTGCAGTGCCCTGGATGGACTTGGGCACAGGTTTAACATTTCTTACATTACATATAAACAAACCTAGAACAATTGTAAGGATTTGCAAAGCACACCAAAAGAAAATAATCTAATGTGCTCTAATTAGCACGCTGTTCCCTGGCTCAACCTTTCTGAAGCTAAAAGCCCTGGCTTCCTTCCCCCTTTGAACTCGCCTCAAACTCCAGGAGAGAATTCAAACTTCCTACAATCCCGTGTCTCAGGGATCTGCAGATGTCCTTCCATGAGAGAATTATCCAAGCTAGCTGTTGACCATGAGGCGGCAAGATTCCATTGCTCCACACTAAGCCTTCTGCCCGTCATCTCTCATCTTCCGCCTAGCTCCTTCTGAGGACAAAGAAACCCTTCTCATCCTCTCTCATGGCCCTCAAGGTCCCCCCCACTGTGTGCTGAGTGGCTGATCCCTAGCCAGTCAGTCAGGACAGTGTACATGTCCTGATTCCAGTACACTTCCAGCATACACTTCCAGTTCACTCTTTACAGGAAAGGAAAGGCTGTTCCTGCCTGATCGTTACACACCTTTTAAAGCTATCCAAGCTAGTGGCCATCACTACATCCTGTGGCAGAGAATTCCATACATTAAATATGTGTGGTGTGAAAAAGTATTTCCTTTTGTTAGTCCTGAATTTCCCAGCCTTCAGTTTCATAGGATGACTCCTGGTTCTAGTGTTGTGATAGCAGGAGAAAAATTTCTCTCTGTCCACTCTTTCTACTCCATGCATAATTTTATACACTTCTATCCTGTCTCCCCGTAGTCACCTCTTTTCCAAATTAAAATACCTCAGACGCAGTAGCCTTGCCTCACAAGGAAGGTGCTCCAAGCCCCGATCATCTTGGTTGCCCTCTTTTGCACCTTTTCCCAATTCTACAATGTTCTTAAGATGCGGTGACCAGAATTGTGTGCAGTACTCCATGTGGCCGCACCATAGTTTTGTATAAGGGTGTTATAATATTAGCATTTTTATTTTTAACCCCCTTCCTAATGATCTCTAGCATGGAATTGGCCTTTTTCACAGCTGCTGCACACTGAGTGAAGACTTTCAACAAGCTTTCCACCATGACCCAAAGATCTCTCTCCTAGTCAGTCACCAACAGCTCAAACCTCATCTGCGTATATGTGAAGTTGGGGTTTTTTGTCCCAATAGGTATTACTTTACACTTGCTTACATTGCATTTGCCATTTTGTCGCCCAATCCCCCAGTTTGGAGAGATCCTTTTGAAGCTCCTCACAATCTGTCTTGGATTTCACTACCCTAAATAGTTTAATATCTGCAAATATGGTCACCTTGCTGGTTACTCCAATTTCTAGATCATTTATGAACAAGTTAAAGAATACTGGTCCCAGTACAGGTTGTCCCTGGATGTTCCCACTTTTTCTTCCTCCCATTTATTACTACTAAGGGTGTACAAACCAGCTCGATGTTCAAGAGGTTCGGTCCAGCGTCAAACTGAACCACCCCCTGTTCGGTCCGACCCCGGACCGAACACCCCCTGACTTTTCTAGGGTTTGTGATTTTTTTCCTTTTCAATTTTTTTTAGTCACTTACCCCCTTTGGGGGAGTCCCTTGAGGTGATGGGGGCGTGTCTGTGAAAGTTCCCCCTCCCTCCCGCCGGCCTCCCTTATTGCCACCAGAGGAAAGTTTGGCCACTTTTTCAGCCCGTTTGGGCCTCCGTAGTTTGACGTGGTGGCCATTTTTTATTTTTGGGTTTTTTTGCATATACTTTTTATTCAATTTTCACAACATCAAAAGACAAACACAAATAGTACAAACACTCACAAACACACACAATAAGGCCATTTTGGATGCTTACGCATGTGCAAATGGCCTCTGCAAGGCCTGGCATGACCCAGGCCTCACAGAGGCCAATTGTGCAGGCTTGGTGGCATCCAAAATGGCCACCGTGCTGAACTACGGAAGCCCGAATAGGCTGAAAAAGTGGCCAAATGGGCCACTGGAGGCAATAAGAGAGGCCGGTGGAGGGAGGGGGAACCTCCACAGACCCCACCACCACCTCAAGGAACTCCCCCGAAGGGGGTAAGTGACCTAAACCTTTTTGAAAACAAAAACAAAAAAACACTCGCGAACCCACCCTGGACCGAACCGAGGGAAGCGGTATGGGGGGGGGTCGAACTGGCCTGGTCAGGTTCGAGTCCAGTCCGGACTCGAAATGAACTGGGCCAGCCGGTTCTGTGCACATCCCTAATTACTACCCTCTGTTTCCTCTTCTTCAACCAGTTACCAATCCACACATGAACCCCTTATTTCATGACTGCTAGGTTTACTCAAGGTCCTAAGGTGAGGAACTTTGTCAAAAGCTTATTAAAAGTCCAAGTATACTATGTCAACCGGATCACCTTTATTCACATGCCTGCTGACACTCTCAAAGAACTCCAAAAGGTTCATGAGGCAAGACTTGCCCTTGCAGAAGCCATGCTTATTCTCCTTCATTAAGATCTGTTGTTCTATGTGTTTAGCAATTTCCCCCTTAAGTATGCTTTCCATCAGTTTGCTCAGCACAGAAGTTAACCTATCTATCCTGTAGTTTCCTGGCTCTACCCCTGGATCCCATTTTGAAAGTTGTAGTTACATTAGCTATTTCCAGTCCTCTGGTACAGAGCCTGATTGTAGGGACAAGTTACATATTTTTACTACAAGTTCAGCAATTTCACATTTGAGTTCCTTCTGAGCTCTTGGGTGGATGCCATGTGGCCCTAGTTATTTGTTAATGTTTAGTTTTTCAAGACAGCTCAGAACATCCTCTCTCATCACCTCAAATTGGCCCTGTTCTTCAGCCTCCAAACCTGAGAAGCTCAGTTCTGGAGCGGGTATATCGTCAGTATCCTCTGCTGTGAAGGCAGATGCAAAAACTCATTCAGCTTCTGTATAATCTCCGTATCCTCTTAAAAATCCCTCTCATGCTCAACCTGGCAGGTTTCTGATTCTGATATATTTAAAGAAGATTTTTTTTTGTTAACCCCCTTGACACTTCTAGCTATATGCTTCTCAAACTCTCTTTTTGCTTCCCTTATTGTTGCATTTCTTTTGCCAGAATTTATGTTCCTTTTTGTTCCCTTCATTTGCGCAGGACTTCCATTTTTTGAAGGAAGTTGTCTTCCCTTTTCTAATTCCCCTGACTCTACTTGTTAGCCATGCAGCATCATTTGGAAATTGGTGGTATCTTTTCCCTTCTTGGTATACGTTCCAACTGAGCTTCTATTATTGTGATTTAAAATAAGTTCCATGCTTTCTGGAGTGATTTGACCCTCCTGACTTTCCTTTTCAGCTTCCTTTTTACCACTCCCCTCATTTTTGAGAAGTTTCATCTTCTAAAGTCCAGCACATCTGTGTTGGACTTCCTTGGCAGTGCTCCACTCGCATATAAGCTGAATTGGATCACACTATGGTCACTGTTCCCCAATGGTTCTACAATTCGGACATCTTGCACAACTGGGAGCTGCTTGGGTAAATATTGTACTGTACATGCCAAAAAAAGATCTGACAGAAAATCTAAAGGGATTGACTCAGAACAGCCACCTTGCCAAAAAACTGCATGCCATTTATTTGGGTTGGCAAACTTGTTAAGGAGGATACCATCTGGGAGTGATTTCTTCTCCCTAAGCAAAAGTAGCTGGAGGAAAAACTTAAGATATGAAGAAAGCCAGATAATCCTGTTGAAAGAGAAGGGAGGAAGGCAAATATTTTTTAAAAATAACTTTTCTTGGAAGAATCCAAAATGAGGTTTCCAGTGCAGTGCAGCATTATGCAGACTTGGCTTCCAAATGTAAGAAAATTGCAGAGCATTCTTTAAGTAGGACGGGAAAGATTCATGAACTTGAATGAGGACACCAGGTTGTTAAAACAGCCACAATGGCTGGCTTTCCCTTCATTGGATTTTAATTGATGATTAACACCTTTAAATTCAAGATTCCCTAAAGGGAAAGGGAAAAACACACACAGCCAATGTGGTGTAGTGGTTAGAGTGCTGGACTAGGACCGAGGAGACCCGAGTTCAAATCCCCATTCAGCCATTATACTAGCTGGGTGACTCTGGGCCAGTAACTTCTCTCTCAGCCTAACCTACTTCACAGGGTTGTTGCGAAACAGAAACTCGAGCATGTAGTACACTGCTCTGGGCTCCTTGGAGGAAGACTGGAATATAAAATGTAATAAATAAAAATAAAAATAAAAACAGTTTTGCATCAGCAGCTTGGATATAGCCATACCTCCAGTGATAAATGTTGACTGACAATGTATATCTTTCCCATAATTCCCAGGAACTGTTATGAATGCACAGGTTCTAGAAACCACAGAAAATTGAGGTGGGGGTAATATAGTATGTTTATCTAAGCCATTCCATTTGTGGTACTATGGTGCTTTATTGCATTATCCCAATTGGTTTCAGGCCATGTGAAGAACAAAATTTGGGGGTTATTCTTTCTATAAAAGAAAACATACTATTGAAACTTCTGTGGGAGTTCTTTTCTGTGATCTGGAACAGGGATGTCATCCACAGGAATTCTTCTTCCCATTAAAAATAGGTGATAAAAATATGAAAAGTTTGCCTTTTTTCAAAATTAAACTTGTGAATGAACTAAAGTCTGTCTTATCACGGAAGCATGAGCTCCTGAAAAAGCTAAGAGTTCCAATCTGCAACTCTGCATATGCTCCAATATATACCGGAGCTCCTGAATGTGCCACAGTTCTCATTGCAATGGAAGTAACCAATGTGGAAAGAATCCGCCAATGGATTTCCTGTAATATCTGGAAAACTGAAATAATATTTTGATGGAAATTGTAGCTGAAATAAGGTTTCAAGATCTTCTTCCCCTCTGGAAAGCTCACAGATGGAATTTGGTTAATATCATGCATAAAGAAAAAAAGAGTAAACAAAGATGGTTGGTGGTTTTTAGCACTTCAGTAAATATGAGTATCCTCCAAGAGAAATATGACAAAAACATCTAAAGCTGAGAGCAAAATTAAATTTTAATACTCTGTGTTGATATTTCTTTCAAACACCTCTCTCACAAAAGGTCTGATCTTTCCATGAAATCTACCATTAGCACTGTCTCAGAATAGTTGCTTCATTTAAGGTGTAGGTATGTGTCTGTCTGTCTGTCTGTCTGTGTATTAAATTATAGCATCTGACCAGCCAAGAAAATTGTTTTGTATTCTGAGATGAAAGGACCTCTTTTGCCACAGCTGAGCATACAAAGCAGTACAGAACTGCCTTACTGTGACATGTGACTTTTCTTTTGCTCCAGCTTCACGTACTACTGATCCATTCCCGGGCTCAGTTCAGTTGCTGGCTATAACCTTTAAAGCGCTAAACAGCTTGAGTCCTGGATACCTAAAGAACCATCATCTCCCACATGAAGCTTCCTGCCCTTTAAGATAATCTGAGGCAGCCCTTTTGCATATCCCACCACCATCGGAAGTGTGGCTAGTGGTGTGCATGAGAGGGTTTTCTGTTGTTGTGCCTAGTAGGGATGTGCATAGATCTATTTTTGTAATTTGATTCAAGTTCAAATCAAAGCAGGCTGATTCAATTCAAGCTTGAATCTGCTGCCTCAAATCTGGGGCCAAATCAATTTTAATTTGAGCCGATTTGGCCTAATTTTTAAGGGCTAGGGAGCACCAAAGTAGGTTGGGTGGTAGGGCCCCATGGGTGCCAACTATTAAATTAGGGCAAAGGAGTGAATTTTTAGGAATTTTGTGGATTCTTGGTTGTGAAATAACTTCTTCATAGGGAATACCTATGAAGAAGTTATTTCAATGGTGACTTGAAACACCGAATTGATTCGAGTTCAAATCTAAGGTGATTAGATTTTACCTTGAATCTGGTCGGTGTCCTGAGGGGTGATTTGATTCGAGGTTGAATCAAACCCACTGGATTTGAGTAGAATTAATTTGGCCACAAATAGATTGGCACATCCCTAGTGCCTAGGCTTTGGAACAGCCTCTCCATTTTGACCTCACTACAACAATTCAGATGTTGCCTGGAGAATTTCTAATTCCACAAGACATTTGATCTGGCTACCTATACAATTTCTGTCTGGCTGCTTGCCTGAATATTTTGATGGTTTTAACTAACTTCAGTATATGTTTTGTTCTTTAATTTTTTTGTACTTTATCTTTAATATTTCTTTGACAGCTTACTTGACTGTTTTTTTCTTAAAGGTGGTATGTTTTTCTAAATAAAAGCTATAGGGGTGTAACAGAATGGAATAGGTCTAGTTCCCCTTAGAACAAGAGAGAGCCTTCATCTTCAGTGAAGCAGTCTACTTCTTGAACATCACCATCATCAATAATAATAATAATATATAATAAATAATTTATTATTATTTTTGTTTACATAGTCAGACAAACCAGTCAATAACACCTGTCTGACTGTGTAAACAACAACAACAATAAATATATTATCCCATCTTTTCTACTAAGATTGGCTCCCAAAGTGTCTTAAAATTAAAATGCACATACAATCATTTTGGGTCAATTTTTGCTCTAAATCTTGACCTCATTACAGGCCTGACTACTGCAATGTGCTGTATAGGAGAACTTCATTATTTGTGGAACCGCTATTCGCAGTTCCTCATATCTGTGCAGGCTGTCTCATTGACACTCTTTTTCAGTATCTGCGGATACGAAGGGGTTAAAACCCACATCTCCGTGGTTTCTAGAGGGCCAGAAGTGACTGTGGAGGTCACTTCCGGCTGCCATTTTGTTTCACAGAGCCCAGGAGGAGGCAGCAGGAGACATTTTGTGGCTCATTTTTTAAAATTCGTGGACAAAAAATAATAAATAATGAATGATAAATGAATGATAAATAATGAATTACCAGCTCTCGCACACATGAGAATAATCAAACGCATCTGTATAACACATGTGAAAATACAATGACATAATACCAAATAAAAATACAACGTACAATGGAAAAATAAGAAAATAGTGTATACGGTTATCCAGACAGAGTCTGAGATGTCTTCAGAATGAGGAAATGATGAGTACATGCACTACAGCTGATAAGTCCTCAAATCCAAAGGGAGGAAACGATGTACTCAGTGAGATGTTGTAAATGCATATAGTTCAAGTCATGAATCCTTCATTCAAAAAGAGCAAACAACATACTCTGTGATGACTGATAATGACTGATGATGGAAGACAAATCACACCAGGGAAAAACCACACGACAGCCACTCTGGGATACGGAGCTGTTTCGCCAAAAGCTTCATTAGGGGCTGTTTCCCATTAGTACAGGATAAAGGTAGAAAAGCATTTCTATACAATCGAACTTATCCAAGGATTTTAAAGCCTCAAGGTCACCATGTGATTCATTGTGATTCATTGCAAGTCTTTGTTTTACAAGTTCAGCAGTGGCGTGGCACTGAACTTTGGGGTTGAAAACCATCAGCTACTGGCTTTACTCCCATTACAGTGCTCAGGCCACCTGCTCCAGACACTCTGCTGCAATGTACTGCATGTGATTGCTTGAAAGGATGTGGACCGGGATGCAGCTATAATAAAACTGGATTGAAGTGTTCCATTATTTGTGGCCAATGCCATGGACAGTCATGCCTTTATGAAAACCCACCAGATTTTTCTGAAGCAGATGGAGATCATATTGACCTGCATGTAATTACACAATCACACAGTATCTTCAGTCACTTGAAACTAAAAACGAAGAAGGAAAATCCAACATTGCCATTGACCTTCAGCATTCTGATTTAGATGAAGGTGATGTCCCTCAGCAAAGTTATGAGAAATTTTTGGAAGGGCAGTATAGAAATCAAATAAAAAATTAAATTAAATTAAATTAAATTAAATTAAATAAGATTTTTCTAAATTTCAGCTTGTGGATTAGGCCTAATGGGGCTGCCACTTTAAAAACAAACATGCTGGTACTCGACCTCTTTGATGGTGTGGAAATAAGTATCTGGGAGGCATGTTTCACAAACTGCATGTACTCTGTTCTCCATGCGTTCCTTGAATGGCATAGCAAAAAAGAAGGGCAAGCCCCCTCTTGTAACTGACAGAAAATGTTATGCTCCTTAATTATATTTAAGTTTGGTTTTGCAGGAAAATTATATATGAGGGAGCTGCAGACAAAAAGCAGGGATGTCACAGTCATTGTGAAGCAGCATTCCATGGAAACCTTCACTTTATGGCAAAACCATGGGTTGATTATCTATCTATCTATCTATCTATCTATCTATCTATCTATCTATCTATCTATCTGGTCTCCTTGTGTTGTCCTAGAGACCAACCTGGCTGCAGCATTTGGTACTAGTTGTAGTTTCTAGACTATGTATAAAGGCAGCCCCATGTATAGTGCATTACAGTAGTCAAGCCTGGAGGTCACCAGCATACACTACCATTTTAAGATAATTTACCTCCAGATATTGGAGTAGCTGGCGTATCAGCCAAGGCTGATAAAAAATGCTCCTGTCCACTGGTTCACAGAGAGAGTTTTGGATCCAGGAGCACTCCCAGGCTACATACCTGATCTTTCAGGAGGAGTGTAACTCCATTGAGAACAGGCAGATCTAAACCACCTCAGTCTTTGAAAACCAAATCCAAATTGAATAACATTTTTTACAGAGAATGTGATGCTATATAATTTTTGTATTTAACGATTTCCCATCAGAACAACAGTTTGTGAGATATATGTGAAAAACTATTTTTGGCAGCCATTTTTCCAAGATGGCAGCTAAAACTCAACTCGTAACAACCAGGACTTTTAGTATGTTGTTACCATGAGAGCCTGCTGGGGAAATCCCCGGAGCTTCCCTATACCTAATTTGGCGCTATAGGCTTGTGGTTCTCACATTTGCTGACCCCACAGGACCGTGAGATCTCCATTCTGGTTTACATGAGCTAACTAATAGGGCATGTCACTTGGCATGTAGCCTGGGATGATAGCTCTAAAGTCAAGTTTAATTTCTGGACTGCAGGTGTGTCTCCTTGTGCTTACTTCCTTGATTGCTTTCAGGTGAGGAATGCCAGAGTAGATGTGATTGAATCAGTGCTATTCTTTTCAAGAATTTGCCAAGTATTCTTCCTATATTGTCACAGCGGATTAGGTAATGATATCACCACCTCAGGAAGGTTTGATAAGGTAGCAGGTAATCTATGTTAATGGTTGGTTCAAGGTGTGGGAAGCTAGCTTGTTTACATTTTAGTCCATCCCAGATATTCTAAAAGACATGAGATAAATCCTGATGTGTCCATTGTGCTTCTCCCTACATGGGCTTTCTGAACCTATTCTACTTTCTACTGAAAGTAAGACCACTCATCACAATTGAATATTACAATGCTTTGTCCTGTCCTTTGTCCCTTTTTCCCACCTTATCAAGGTGCAATCAGCATAATGCTTTCGGGCAAGAATTTTCCTGTAAGTAGTCAAGACTCTATCTATCTATCTATCTATCTATCTATCTATCTATCTATCTATCTATCTATCTATCTATATTACAGATTTGTTTACTGCCCCAAACACAAGTCTCTGGGAGGTTTACAACAAAACAATAAAAACAACAAATAAAAAGGTTAAAACATCACAACAATTTAAAAATTAAAACGTTAAAACTATTAAAAACACAATTAGAACAGTATCTAATTAAAAGCCTGGGTGAACAAATGTGTCTTGACTGCCTTTTTAAAAGTTGTAAGAGATGGAGAAGCTCTTATTTCAGCAGGAAGTGTGTTCCAAAGCCTCAGGACAGCAATGAAGAAGGCTCGTCCCTGAGTAGCCACCAGATGAGCAGGTGGTAACAGCAGATGAACCTCTCCTGATGATCTCAATGGGCGGTGTGACTCATAGCGAAGAAGACGTTCTCTTAATCAATCTGTTTTATTTAACCAGTATGTTAAATAACATTCAGTATGTGTGTCTCCTGTGTCTGTACCCCAGATTCACCAGGTGTTTCTTTCTCAGATCCACCAGCTGCTTTTCACTACGTCTTGGCACTGGCACCTCCATCTTGCCCTGCCTTGACTCTTGCTCCTGCTTTCTGTTTCACCTTCAGACCAGCCCTTTCCCCTAACCTGGCCTGCGCAGCACTTCTGGCTGCAAGATTCTGGTCATTTTTGGATTTTTCCTGGCTCCCGGATCCCTGCCCAGGCCCTGGACCCCTGAACAGCCCCTTGGTAACAACTGAGCTACAAGAGTTTTGCCTCACCCCTTTGGAAGGAGTGAGGTAGTAGCTAACCCCTGCTCTCAAACCTCTCACTCCCTTTCCTTTTATTCCTTCTAAAATCCAAAGCGCCCCCACCCCTCTCTCGCCAGCCTTGGGTGAATTTAATTTGGAAACTCAAGCCAAATTGCCTCTTTGTGAGTTGTAACATAGTCCTTTTAATATCTTAGTCTTGCTAGTCAAATATTGTTTCTCAGTAGCCATTATTTTCTCTCCCTGTATCCCTAAAAACCCCAGATAAACCTTATTGTATTTTTGAACTTTAACCTCTCTGTTCAGTTCTTTCCATGACCGAAGCTTTGAACAAATTTATTCTGAAGGTGGACTGCTCCATTTCAGCTAGCCAATTCCCTCCCACCCACCCACCCCAAGTCTAAAGTGTAACACAGGGTATCTGCCAGTTCCCCGGGAGCACAACAATGTCCTTGACATCCTTACCAATTTTCAAAACTTTGGGATTTTATTCCGTTATTTGCTAAAAATTGACCTAAACTAACTGGAGTATTGGACTACTATGCAAGTATGATGTACTCAAGTCCTTTACATAACACTACTCTAGTAAAATGTTTTATTTACTTCTCAACTCAGTGTTGAGAAGGAACTTGCATGAAAGTTTTAAACTGCCTATATAGCTATGTCTTTTAATTTCCTTGCTGTCTGGTGCAACTTCTATTTTTAATGTTGCTAACACAGTTTCTGGGAACTGAGAACTCATCTGTACTCCCAGAGAGAGAGAAAAAAGCCAATTTCTGTCTTATGAGTACATGCGAAAGAATATTGGTTCCACCAGCCATTGCAATGCAACATGTTCAGTTTGATTCAGTGCTATACAGGAATTGTACATTTCAGTAATTGGACAGCTGGGACTCAGCTTCTTTCAGCCAAGATTCAGATTAAGCTAGTGCAATGATACCTATGGATTATGAATTTTAAAATGTGTTTATTTCCAATATTCTAAAAAAGCCACATGTTTAGAAGAACATACAGTACAGGCTTTCTGGGACTGTACCATTTCAGCATGCAAGTGGGAGATGAAATGCACCTCCACATTATTAAAAACAACTCCCCATTTATGATAAGCTAGGATATCAAAGAGAAGGGTTCTAAGTGTGTCTTTCCCAATATGCTACTTTACTATAGCCCTGTTGGACATTAGCCCGATTCAGACATTATACTGTATGAGCGCACAGATGACTGTACACTCATACATGTGTTTTTGTGAATTACTGTACCCAGGGGCGGAGCCACCATTGAGCGAATCAGGTCCAAGAACCTGGGCCACCGCTGCTCAGGGGCCATGCTTTGTGCCCCAGCCATGCCCCCTGCATCTGATGTCAGATGCAGGGGATGTAGGTTTTCCTGTGAATGGGGCCGTGTGGCCCCATTTGCAAGCAAAATCCCCAGCCAGTGTAGCATTTGAAGTGTGGCTGGACGGCTCTCCCTGCCCAAAAGGTTATTGCCCCATTTGCAAGCAAGCCCCACCCCTGCATCTGATGTCAAATGCAGAGGGTAGGGCTAGGGGGCCGCTGCAGTGGGCTGGACCCAGGCTGCCACTGGCCTCCCTCCACCCCTGACTGTACCTGTGTTCATTTTAAAAGTGAACCTGGATATAAACCCTTCAAATGCATGGTGCAGATAAGAAACGCATTATTGTATTGACATTCAGCATAACATGTGAATGTACCTGTGTACAGATCTGTAACTGTGTACAATGTACTCTTGTATGAGTGTTGAACGTAATGTGTGAATGGGCCTATTATGTTGTACAAGTGTACAGATGTCTGTACACTCCTACATGTTTTTGTATCAATGGCTCTACGTGCATTCATTTGAAAAGTAAACCTGAGTACATGCCCCTACAACATATAAAACAGTTAGAAGTGGGCTTCTATATCTGTGTCAACTTAATGTGTGAATAACTGCTCCTGTTTACACTGTACACTGTGTACACTGTACACTCGTATGAGTGTTGAACATAATGTGTGAATAGGGCTTACGTTTCAGGAGTTTATTACATACACTCCTGGAAGGGCGATGTCGTGATATTTCTGAATGTGTACTGACCTCTGGGGGAAAAGGTAGCCTGGGTCTGATCTTCTTTTTGTACAAAAGACAAAGAATCTTGGACAACGTATATCCTTATCTAGTGAGCCCATATTTTGGTAAAATCATGCACTGACAGTACATTGCTGATGCATGCCATTTCTAGCTGTAGTTATATGTAAATTAAAGTCATACAACACCAGCAACCACATATCCAGATGAAATATAGTGGCTAGCATTATGACTAATGAAGCACCGGTGTAGCACTGCATCTCTGAAAACTTTCAGACTAATTTTGCACCAGTGCTAGTGTGCATCGGGGGGGGGGGGATTTCAGCAACTTTCCCTGTCCACCAGAAGCTCTCTGTGTCACCAGAAAATTTGCCCCAGGGGACTGTGTGACCCTCAGGGACATATTTTTGAGTGGGCCCAAGCAATTATTGGAGAAGGGGAGGTCACTGAAATTTGTTTGCTGAGCCAGCAGTGGAGCTGAATTAATTGAACTTTTCAGATACACTTGTGCTTCATCTATTGAATTGGTGTCAGGATCAGGGGCGTACCAAGGTTGGAGTGGGCCCAGAGACAAGATTTTAAAATGCCCCCCCTCCCTCACTGAAGCTCAGCTCATGAAATAAAGAAATCTTAAATGAGGCTGAATAGTGGTAACAAAAAGCATAGCAAAATTTATATATACATGTAGCCTATGTGCCACAATAGATCATCCTAAATTATTTTTTAAAAAGTTTTGTAAATTGTGGACAATGCAAATCATTTAATGGTAGTAGAGAAAGACATGCTGTTCTGGTAGCTCCAGGTCTTAACACTCACCTCCATTTTGGAGGATGAATACAACTGGGCAGGTGTGCAGCTGGGGGAGTCAGTCATGTGACTTGTCTCTGGGGGGGCCCCAAGGCAGTGGGCCCCCAGACAACTGTCTCCCCTTGCCCTATTATAGTTACGCCCCTGGTCAGGATATTGGTCTTTATAGTGCAATGTAGAAGGAAGAGCATGAGCTGGGAATTCCGTGATTTGGATCATTCCTCAGCCATGCATTCACCATTACTAAAATATTTGTAACCCACCTTTGGGCTAAAAGACTCCAAGGGAACTTTGTATTACAAACTGTAAAATAACAAAATTTAAAATCACTCTATAAATATTAATCAGCAGCGACACTGATCCCAGCTCATTCTTTTGGTACTACTACCCTATAACATATAATCTGAAGATTAAGGCAATTTGATCGTTTTGGATGTTGGTGTTGTATGAATTTAATTTACATATAAATGCAACCACAGAGTTGACATACATCTTCAATGTAGTTGTCTGTGCTTCATTTTATCAGTAATAACTGGTCAGGCAGCATTGTTGAAACCAACCCAATGTCTTTTCCTAAAATGGCATTTGATGAGGGTCAGGGACTTCAAAAAAGAGCTTAATAGTTCTCAGTATCTGTGGATGTTTTCCATGAGTAGGTTTTTTTCTCTGTACAGAGAACAGAGTCCATGCTCTGGGGTCCACGCTCAGCAGATACGTATATGAGACCAACTAGCCAGCTTGCAGATTAAATCTGGAAAGGAAGGGGCTGAAAGATGAACTGTCCTCCCGTCCTCCTCTCTGCAGTCTGTGAGACTGAGGGAGCTGGCTGCCGGGCTTTGTCCTTTGATTGATGGACAGTCAGGGCATCCAATTAGGATGGCGAAAGAGAGGAGCTTCCTCCCCTTAACTCAGTTCCAGGGAAGACTGCCTTCAGTTCTACATTCAGACACAATGGAGGCAGCCACAAACCAGAGGCCCAAGCAACAAATCTCATTCAAACCAAGGGTTCAGGTTGGAGTTTGGTGACTGAAACCTCAGTTTGAGTTAGAGTCCAAACTGCAGTTTCATGCATTCATACACGCAGTTACATGAATCCCTGCCACTTCTAAGTCCAGTTTCATGTGATGTCTGAATGCAGCATTAGAGAAGAGCAATCTTTGGTTTGAGAGAGGATAGATTCTGAGTGGCAGCCAAGAATGCATCTCTGCTTGCTAAACACAAACTAGATTTACTAGAATAATAAAAACATAGGGCTGAAAAGGACAGCATTCCCCATACCCAAACACTCCTAAGAAATTACCTAATGCCATTTTTGACTTCAGTGGAAATTCATTTCTAACTCCAGATGTGCATGAACAGAGCAGGGGCGGGGGGCAAAGTCTGCCAAGCTTTCCCACACACTCGTTCAAGCCATCCAAAATACCCTTTTCCAGCTGTGGGCAACTTTATAGCCTCAGAGGAAAGGCAAAAAAGCCCCAAAGCTTTGAGTTCAAGCTTTTACATTTTTTATAGGCAAGTTTTGTATGTTTGAAGGAATATATGTTGTTTTGCTGCAATTCCCTTTCAGACTAGATGCAGCACTTTATTTTTATCGCTCTACTATTTTTTTCAAATGACTTGCTGTCTATCTGATAGACACCTGCCAGATCCTTACCACCAGCCTTTCCCACAGAGATCTCTCAGTAGAATACTCATATGCTCCCTAAATTTTGGCTGTTTTCCTTTAAACTGGCAGATTCAGAAGCTGTCATGTTTTACTGGCAGAGTCTAAATACACTCACATCCATATGCTATGGGATGATGTCAGCTGTAGCAGTCTCTCTAGCTAGTGCAGCAGAAGCAGTATAATTTTAGTGTCACAGTGCTGTGGTGAGGCAGACAAAAGCCTGTCTGTAGACTAGATGAAGCCCTCCTCTTTGGTTGGGTCCAAGATGATGCTGACCAGATGTTGAATCTCTCCAAAAAATTGATAGAGCAGATCTAGATATTTGAATGTGGTAGTAAATATTTTAGTCTTTTAAAAGACTAAATCCCCCAAAGAGAATACATGTGGGTTTTCTTAGTTCAGGTATCTATATGCTTTTTCTGAACGAACTGGAAACATTATAGTCCTTATGGATGGAAAGCCAGCCCTCTTAAATGCCCTCCCTCGTTAAATGAGATTACCAGAGCAAGCACTCCGCTAACTCCTGTTTTTGGGTTGTGTATCACTGCTGTGCAGTGACTCACAAGTAGACCACTGATGGGAAGGATACAACAAGCCTCCCGGTGTTGGGGCATTCTGGGACTTCTGATGCCCACTGCCCCAACTGGCTCTAGGGATGTGCACGAACCGGTTCGCAGGCCATGTTGGAGGCCTGCGAACTGGTTTGCTGGTCCAGTGGTCCGATGAACCGTCGGCGGGTGTGTGTGTGTTACTTTAAGGGTGTGGGGGGGGGTTGTACTCACCCCTCCCGCTGCTTTCCCCCCTCCGGCACTGTAGTTTTTGGCAAAATCTTCGGAGCAGCAGCGGTCCTCCCTGCTGCCCCTGCCTCCTTGTTGGTGCCCAAATGCAGAAGTAACATGCGCGCATGCACCCGCCGCTTCGTGCTTCACGCACGTCACTGTGATGTGCGCGGTGGCAGTGGCACGCGCTGCGGCGGCAGGTGCATGTGACTTCCACATTTGGGCACCAACAGAGGGGCAGGGGCAGCAGGGAGGACCGCTGCCGCTCCAAAGATTTTGCTGAAAACTACAGCACTGGAGGGGGGAAAGTGGCAGGAGGGGTGAGTACAACCCCCCTGCCCTTAAAGCAACATCCCCGCCCGGCATTGGACCGCGCCTCTGAAGTCCACGGACATCACTAACTGGCCCTATGACAGAGCCAGTAATTGTGTGGGCGGCTGATCCACTCTTTCTGCAAACTTCCTGCAGGCTCTCCATACCGCTCATGTGGAGAGCCTTGCTGTCTAATAGTCTTTACAGAAGAAAATGCAAACACTCTGTGACTCCTTCACTTTTAAGATAACCCTGTTCTGTTTCTGAAAGGGAAGGAATCTGACACACTTAATCATAGGAACAGATCGGAACATAGGAAGCTGCCATATACTGAGTCACGCCATTGGTCGATCTAGCTCAGTATTGTCTGGCAGACTGGCAGCAGCTTCTCCAGGGTTGCAGGCAGGAATCTTTCTCAGCTCTATCTTGGAAATGCCAGGGAGGGAACTTGGAACCTTCTGCATGCAAGCATGCAGGTGCTCTTCCCAGAGCGGCCCCATCCCCAGAGGGGAATATCTTACTGTGCTCACACATGTAGAGATCATTACACCATCAAAAACTATGTTCTACCTGGGTTTGAGAGTTGTGTATGCGTACAATTTTCAGTTGTGTGGAAGCAAGGTAGGAGAAAAACCAGGGTAGAAGTGATTGTGTGGAAACAAGGTAGATGAAAAACTACCCATGTTTTCCTCCTACCATGGTTCCACACAACCAAAAATTGGGAACATTTTTGTGTGAATAACCTTGTAGTGCCCCCCGCCAAATAGTACAAAATAGAAACAATAAAATTTGCACATGTAATAAAATCCAAGTTAGAGCAGGTACTCCTTTCTATGTTGCTAACTTTTGTTTTTTCACCATGCTCAACCACAGGCTCAAGTAACACTTCACATCAATATAATGCAACATTCTGTTGTGGGTCCATACTTATATTCTTCTTTTTCCCATTCTGATGAGAACTGTAAAGAAACTACAACTTCGTGGGCATTTTTGCAAAGAAAATGCATGGTGGCTACAAATGTCTGACTATGCAGAACCCTGATGTTGGGGGACTTATGTCTGCACAAAATTGGGGGACCTTGAACTAAGGTGGGGGGTTTGCTTTGTAGGGCCTGAGGCAGTTTGCCCCAGTTGCCTCTCCCCAGAGGCGTAACTATAGGGGGGGCAGGGGGGGCACGTGCCCCGGGCGCCATCTTTTCTGGTCACGTGGGGGGCGCCGCCATGACCAATTTTTTTAATTTTTTTTAATTTTTTGTTAATACAAATGTTTCCTGCTCAGTGCAGCAGCGCTGCAGCAGTCAAGGGAGCGCATCGGTGCCCCCTTCCCCACAAGTGGTCCCTTCCGCGCCGCCTGCGCCCCCCCCATTGCTTTGCTGGCGCCTGGCGGCCAGTCAGTGGCCTGGCTTGGCAGCGGCAGCGGGCGCTTGTGAGGAAAAACCGAAGTATAATGTAGTATGTTGGGGGGGGCGGGGGGCGCCATTTCAGTGCTTGCCCCGGGCACCGTTTTCCCTAGTTACGCCTCTGCCTCTCCCTCTGGGCAGCTTTGTGATTAGGATGGGATTCAACTTCTGCTTAGCCATGAAACTTGCTGGGCACCTTGGGGCAATCACTAGTGCTCTGCTTAACCTACTTTGAAAGATTGCTGTGAGAATAAAATGGAGGGGAGGAGAACCTTCATTTCTGCCCTAACTTTCATAGAGAGAGAGGCTATTCACACAATGGGGAGAAATTGGGCTAGCGGAGGCTAGTCCAATTTCACCCCATCGTGTGAACCACCAGGCTCGGCTGTGAACCCGGTGGTTCCTAGGCGGGTAACCCGCCTAACTACTACCCCTATTCTAAAAACAGGCTCCGCAAACCTGTTTTCAAAGATTTTGAGTAGCCGCACTGTGGCTCTGTGCCACGGTTACTCACGAGTAGACCCCTGGAGAAGAGGAGAAAAGTCAGGGGGCTCTGGGGGGCTCCCCAGTATGCCCTGCGTGCCCGCGCAGGGCATATTGAAGCTTCCGGGGGTCACATGGCCCCCAAGCTCCCCAGCCCCTGCCGGCTCCATCACAGAGCCGGCAATCATATGAGCGGCCAATCCGGCTGCCCAGGGCTCCCGCTCTGATAGTGAGCAGGGAGAGTAGGCTTAGCCCGCTCTCCCCGCTCACTCTTACGAACCGGGCCTCACTGATCGTGAGACCCAGCTCAGAGAGTAGGAAAACATAACAAAATCAATGGTGTCAATTCCTCCCCTGAAAGCCCCCCCTTGAATGTTTTTCAGAACACAGAGTTTTGTTTTGGTTTTTGGCTTATTCATCCATATTGACCTCACTCGCATTTGGTGATGTCATCATGTAGCCAACTCTGATTGACAAGGATGCATTGTGATGTCATCTCACTCATTCAGGCCAGGAGGGTGTGCGGTGTGTGTGTAAGGCAGGGACGAAGGGAGGAGAGCTGGTCTTGTGGTAGCAAGCATGACTTGTCCCCTTAGCTAAGCAGGGTCCACCCTGGTTGCATATGAATGGGAGACTTGATGTGTGAGCACTATAAGATATTCCTCCTCGGGGATGGAGCTGCTCTGGGAAGAGCATCTAGGCTCCAAGTTCCTTCCCTGGCTTCTCCAAGATAGGGCTGAGAGAGATTCCTGCCTGCAACCTTGGAGAAGCCGCTGCCAGTCTGTGAAGACAATACGAAGTTATATGGACCAATGGTCTGACTCAGTATACGACAGCTTCCTATGTTCCTATGAACCTACCTTCCCCCAGATGATGGCTGTTGCATTCATCGGTGCCCCACTGCATGCACACATGCTCCATTTTGTTCCTGGCAATGTGTCCTGGCCTCTGGATATCCCACAATGCACTGCACAATACCTCCATGAGTCAGGTTCTCTAGGAGCCTGGCTCTTTGTGTGCTTGGGCTGCAAGCAGCTTGAGCACATGCGTGACTCCGGCACCGGAGTTAAGTACTCGTTCCCCTAACTTTGGATAACGGCTGGGGTAAAAAGCAGGGTGGCCAGCAGCAAGATCCACATGGATCCCAGTGCTACACATGAGCAGCCTAACCCAGGCTGGGTTGCCCTACCCTGTGTTAGGCTGCTCATGAGAATAGGCTTCTTGTGTCATTTCTGATTTACTAGGACTACCAAATATAACTAACCCAGGAAGAAAAACCCAGCCAGGGAAAAGTCAGAACATGGTCACCTACAACACTGCCCTCTGTGTGTATGACAACGTGGTATATATTGCTAATTGGAGGACTGGCTGTGGCTGTTCACTATGGCAGAAACACAGCCTGCACATATTCAGGAGTATACTCTGCTTTATCATTTCACATTTTCCAGGGCTGAACTTGAGATTTCAAAGTGGATCCTATGGTCTAGCTTGTTTATTTAACCAGTCATGAAACATCACCTGATATTTAACCAAATATCACCGGATACAAAATTCAAGAGTTAGAAGTGAGAAGATTTCCTGCAAATGCCTAAAATTCCCCAGCTGTGCCGGTGGAATACTCCAGAGGGCACCCCTGGCACTCCAGAGTGCATCACTGCCACAATGTGTGCCAGCACACAGTACCTTCCCCACCACCTCCTCCCTGTTGAACCTTCTTGAGCCTCCCGAAAAATTATTACTGAGTTGGTGCTGGGAGAGCCTTTGGCAATGGAATGACAACTCAGTACTGCATGTTTGAAGGAGAAGCTGTTAGAGGTTGTTAATTTTTACCCCAGTGGGTAAAACAGCAGAGCACTAAGGAATGGGCACACACTCCAGTTACAGAGTAGGTAGCAGAGGATGGTTTGGATATTGAAGCTATTTAGAGAAAACACATGGAGATCCTTGTAGAACTAAACACTAAGTATTTACACGTGGATAGGAAAGACCTAAAACTAATCTAAAGAACTACATAAGGAATAGGTAAGGAGGGAGAGAGATGTTTCCATCTGTTTTCTAGGAGGAAAGGGAGGATTGTGAGTCAGCACAGGAAGTGCAGAAGAGTCAGATCATGGGTCATAGAGTGGAGAGAGGTAGAACAGTTAAGGAGACCCTCACTCACTATCTCTACTCCCAATGCCCCTGGTGATCATTAGGATAGTTGGTGCAAAAGGTCGATGCACTGGAAGTCCATCTCCAACAGAAGCAGCTAAGGAGTCTGGCTGGCTTCTGTAATGTCACCAAGAAACTACCCTACATCCCTAGAACAGTTTTTCATTCTAAAAAATGATTAATTATGTCATTTGTAAGCTTAAGTGATTATATTAAATCAGTGTGTGTGTGTGTGTGTGTGTGTGTGTGTTTAAAAAATAAGTGTGAAGTGCTATGAGCCTGCCTGAAGCATGTGGGCTGGGCAGCTGACAGTGGAACTATTTTTTCAATTTGCTGATATGGTTGTCTTTCATTTGTTCTGGTGGTAGGGAATATTGTAATCTCACTTTTTATATATTACATCTGTCTTCATCCCTAATTAAAAAGTTCTCTAAAGCTCCAAATATCCAGGCTCACACTGATAGCTGCCCAATCTCATCTGCATTGTCTTATAGTGTACATTTATTAAGCAAGAACAACTCTAGTAGTTAAGACCACATATGAGCCTTCCTACTAACATGGTGTAGTGGTTAGAGTGTTAGACTAGGACTGGGGAGACCCGGGTTCAAATCCCCATTCAACCATGATACTTGCTGGGTGACTCTGGGCCAGTCACTTCTCTCTCAGCCTAACCCACTTCACAGGGTTGTTGTGAGGAGAAACTCAAGTATGTAGTACACCGCTCTGGGCTCCTTGGAGGAAGAGTGGAATATAAATGTATAAATAAATAAAATAAATAAATAAATCTATTGAGCCTTTCTCATGATCAAAGACGAAGCCTTAAAATGCTTACCTCCCTTGCAGATGATCCTGGACTTTTTGCTGTGGGAATAGATCACTCACCCAGACAGTCGGCTGCTACAGGCAGCTGGGAGGTTCGAGAGCCATGAGGTCCCTGGAATTCCCATAATGAATAGCATGAGTGTGGTGTGTTATTGGGAGCCTCCCGACACCAGCTGGGAGCTGCACAGTCTCCCAGCCTCAGCTGCAGATGATCACCAAAATGGGGTTCAGAGAGCGATCACTTTCTTAACCCCATTTAAGAGCGTGGCTGCCTCCACAGCTTTGCTGTCGAGGTGTAGCTGGGATCAGGCATTATCCTGGCGTTTTTCACATGCGGGCAGGCCCAGGCTTGGCTTCGTTTGCCTGGTTTTGGTTTTGCCTGCACGTCAGAACAGGCAAAACCCATTATGTTCATCTACTGTTGCATAAAGACAACAAACAACTTTTCCCCCTTGAATGTCTTGCCGCTTTATAAATAGCAATGCCATACTGCCCTCTGCTGACAAGGTATAGCAGAAACAGCCAACTGTGCTTCCACACAATCCCGATTTTTACTCCCAAAGAAACGTGCTGGGGAACTACTGCAATGCAGGAATAGTCCCACTTAGCCAATCAGCAACTACCATGCTTCTGAATGGACTGGGATTTCTAAGTACCACTCAAATTAGCCAATGGAACTGTCAAAACCTAAAATTAAATGCCATTCCTGAAAAGATTTTAAAAAACCACTTTAGAGGAAAGAAAATGAATTTTGGTTTTTTGACAGAGTGGCTTTGTAAGCTAAAGGAAATGCTGAGAAATTGATTTGTTTCCTTAATATTGGCTCATAAGAACATAGCAACATAAGAATGATCTTACTGGATCAGGCCAGAGGTCTATCAGTTCCAGGATTCTGACCAGCAGCCAATCAGGTGTCTCTGAGAAGCTTACAGGTCAGGGTATTGAAGATTGCAAGTCAGACACATTTGTCACCCCCATTCATGTTTTTATTATGTGTATTACTTTAGCAGCAGCGGATCTACACTCATTGAAATTTATTAATAATTTTAAACAATCAGCAGTTACCTAAGGGTGGTTGCCATTTTCTTCACAATGCCCTAGAACTATATTATTAGTGGGGCATTGTGACAAAGATGGTGGCCACTAGGAGGAGTCTGCCAAAGTAGTCTGCTTCTCTTAAACTGTTAATGTTTTTTTTAAAAAAGGAAATAAAAGCCTGGTATTGCTCTCATGTGACAGGTAAGTCACACCATTATGGCACTTATTCTGGAAAAAAATGCATCTTTGAACGAGTGACTAACTAAATGAATAAGGAATAATGAAAATGGGTGGAATAAAGGAAAACAAATCTGTGTATACCTCTACATGTAGTGTAATATTTTTAGTAGTATACTGTGGTTAATGATGTGTGCTGTCATGGTAGCCATATTGTTGTCACTTGCCTGTGTTCCTCTTTGAGAGGAATGTATTACAGAAAATATGGTATATAAAGTTGACTATGACTATTTTGAAATTCCAGTGAATACATAGAATTTTCTGCACATGGAAGAATGTCACCATCTGCTTCAATGGGCAGCCATACCTCCATACTGGGATTGTTTTGCATAAATGAACAACTCTCACTATAGAACTGAATGGGAAAGCCTGTACGTGAGAGCTCCATTTGCTCACTGGAGGCCACCAGGTTTTCAGCCTATGTGCTTACCAGTAGGATACAATTGCTCATGCTTTTAAAATTTTTATATCTTGTGCTTATCTTCAGAACAACTGTGTCAGGTAGGTTAGGCTGAGACACAAGTGACGAGCTCAAAGTCATTCAGTGAGCTTCATGGATGAATGGAATTTGAACTCATGTCTCCTTTGTATTAGTCAATCACTTTAATCATTGCAGTACACTGGCTTAAATGTGGGAGACCCAGGTTTGAATCCTCACACATCAAATGAGCTGGCTGGGTGGCCTTTGGGCAGTTCACTAGAGCCCTATTCACACATTATGCCCAACACTTGTACATTCTGTGTACAATGCACACAAGTACAGTTATGTACATGCTATGTTGCATAAAAGTATAACAGTACACTTCCTATCTGTAACCTCAATTTCAGGGGCCTGTACCCAGATTCTCTTTTAAAATGAATGCATGTATAGTCATCTACACTAAAACATCTACATATGAACAGATATTTGAATGTAGGTATAACCATGTATGAATAGGACTTGAATCACTCTAATCTATCTCACAGGGTTGTTTCAGTGCTAAAATGTTGCTCTGGGCTTTTGGGGAGGTGTGGGGTGCAAATATCTCTGTGTTCCATGTCCATGATGTTCTGTCAGGATTTAGTTTACTGTATATCATTATGCATTATGTCTTTCTTCCTCTCCCCAACTCACATTCTCATACACTTACATCAACAGGAAGGGGGGGAAAACACTATCACTGCCATGAAAATCAGCTTTCAAAACATATTCTCATCTATTTTGCAAAATTGCTCTCATATTTCTAGTTAAGCAAGGTCACATATACTGCACAAACAGAAGCTTATTCTCCAGCATTTCACCAAACAATTTTGCCACTCAGCTGCAAAGAATAAAAAGCCATTCACTATTTTTAAAAAAATTAATTTCTTGAAGAACTAACAAATGGAATACTTTATTTCTGCTTTGGTCACTCTCTAAATCCATCTCACTAGTCCCTTCTGACCAGTATTTGACATTACATCATCATTTCCCTCATAATGCTAAACAATAATACCATACACAGTACACTTTTCAAATGGAAAATACAATACATACATACATACATACACACACATATCTCATTCATATATGAGAGATTAATTTTCTCTCACCTTCTATCGTAAAACAGATGCATATAATCTAAGAACAGACAGTATGCTAACACTAAGTTGACATATTTAAAACCTCAAAAATAAATAATTATATACAAGGGAGGTGATGCTATGCCAACAGAATGAAAGATTTACACTGGGGAAAAAGTGACAGAAGAAACAGCACTGAAAAATATATAACTGAAAGACATAGTTTAAGATTACTACATAGTAGTAAAAGCAAAGGATATTCTTAATTTAGTGAAAATATAAGGAAATTGTACATGAATTTGATGGATAGGCAATGGCTTGGATTTAGTCAGGAAATTTATACTTTAAAAAAAATCTTATTGAACTGCATTATTTTATTTCATAACAAAACATTTATGCAGAGTTTAAGAAAACATGTACTTCTCCTTCTTTGCCCCCCTATTGGCTGAAAAATATCTCACACTAAAACCCACATTTTGTAAGTGATTAAGAAAGAAATTATATATATATATACAAGTTGAGTCAACGTTTAAATATAAATGATCTTTCTTTATAATGAAGCTATTTTATCACATTAGACTATGAAATAATTTGAAGTCATCAGGTATCATTTAATTCATAAAGAATGATCCACGACCCATCTGAGGTGAAATACTTGATTTAGGTTAATTTAATCTCAGTGAAATCTAAACAGAGTCTCAATAGTTGGCAATTCAAGTACTTCACTGTAACTGGACAAAATTATTTGGACTATAAACATGAAGAAGTTCTTAAAACACGTGATGTAGAAGGAAAGCATTGCAACTAATTATAAGAACTTCAAAATGTATATTGAAGAAGCACGCATACATCATTTTTTGTTACAATGTGGTAGTAGTAGCAGGCAGTAGGGGATTCCATGACCTACCACTTGCAACAGGAGTCAGAAAAAGAAAACGAAAACTGGAGAAGGAATGGAGGAAGTTAAGAGGCAGGGTTATTGAAAGGGCAAGTGAGAAGCAACAACCACTGTTTTATGAGTGACGCTAATTTGTTTATATTTATTTTAACTACAAATTTTATCTCAGTGAAAAATATATGTATTTACAACATATTTCCCCTGTAAAGATAAGACATGCTGTCTCACATCCAGACTAATGCTGCACTTGTGTAAACAGCTTGTGCTAGCTCAAGGATGTTGCACCAGCTAGTTCCATGAAGTCAAAAGCTTACATGCCATACTTGTTTCATGCTAACACAATGCTGTTGCACTAGCACAAGGATGTAGCAGAAAGAAATGCACAAAGAAATGAATGTCTGCTCAGAAGATGTTAACATGCTACACAACACTGGCTGCCAGTCTATTTCTGGGCCCAATTCAAAGTGCTGGTTTTTAACCTTTAAAGTCCTAAATGGCTTGGGACCAGGTTACCTGAGAAAGCAGCTTGCCCCATATGTCCCTACCTGTACCTTAAGATTTTCTTTGAAGGCCCTCCTCCAGGTTCCCCTGTCAAATGAGGTGGGGTGGGTGGTTGCGCCCCATTTATGTAATAACCTCCCCAGTGAGGTTCACCTGGCTTCATCACGTTGTTCTTTTAGATGCCAGGTAAAGATCTTTTTGTTCACCCTGGTCTTTAAAATTTGAGTTTTCAGATTTGATCTGATTTTTAGCTAATTTTAAAATGAGTTTTTAAGCTGCTTTGTATTGTATTTTGTATTTTCACTTTTTTGTCTGTTATAATTTAATGTTTTATGTGTTTTTATTGTATGTTTTAATCCTCTGTTGTGAGCCACCCAGAGAACAATTTGTTATGGGGCAGCTAAAAAATAAAGTTTATTATTATTATTATTACAACTTTGTATATGTCCTGGAGAGGGTCTCCCTCCAGCGGTTGTATATTGCAAAGCACCACAACTTTGCACATATCTGCAAACTTTTATTTAACATATTTATATACCACTCCAAACCTATCTCTCTGGTCAGTTTACAATAAAACAGCCAAAATTAAAACTTTGTTAACATCTGTAAATCGAATTAAAAGCCTTATTAAAAGCCTGGATGGACAAATGTGTCTTAACTGCCTTCTTAAAAGTTATCAGAGATGGGAAGACACTTATTTCAACAGGGGGCACATTCCAAAGCCTCGGGGCAGCAATGGAGAAAGCCCATCCCTGAGTAGCCACCAGACAAGCTGGTGGTAACTGTAGACGGACCTCCCCTGATGATCTAAATAGGGGAGAGGCTCATAACAAAGGAGGTGTTCTCTTAAATATCCTGAACCTAAGCTGTTTAGGGCTTTATGGGTTACAACCAGCACTTTGTATTTTGCCCGGAAACATTGGTAGCCAGTGCAGTTCTTTTAGTATAGGTGTAATGTGGTCTCTTTGAGCTGACCCAGAGACCAACCTTGTTATGGCATTTTGCACCAATTGCAGTTTCCGGACTTTGTACAGAAGACCATAATCAAGTCTGGAGGTTATCAGCATATCCACTACTGTGTTGAGGTTGTTTATCTCAAGAAACAGATGCAGATGGAGTATCAGCTGAAGCGGACAGAAATAACCTCTGGCCCCTGCCTCAAACTGAGAGGTTTGGATCCAGAAACACTCCCAGACTGCATACCTGTTCCTTCTGAGGAAGTGAAACTCCAATCAGGATAGGCAATTCAAAGTTGTCTCCTGAGTTCTGACTCCGCACAATAAGTTCCTCCATCTTATTTGGATGGATTCAAATCCAAATTATTTGGATTCAGTCTCAGTTTGTTATCCCTCATTCAGCCCATCATTGTCTCTAGGAAGATATTTAGGGAACTTATGCCTTTTCCCTATGAGGTTTGGGTATCATCAGCATACTGATAGCACCCTGCACCAAAGTTCTGGTGATCTCTCCCAGCAGTTTCATGTAGATGTTAAAAAAGCATTGTGGGACTCCATACTGATGCTCTTGTTTTGAAGAGTAACAGTCTCCAAGTGATACCATCTGGAATCTGCCCGAGAGGTAGGAGTGGAACCACAGTAAAGCAGTACCGCTCACTCCCAACCCGCTCAGATGCTCCAGAATGTACCATGGTCGATGGTATTGAAAGCCACCAAGAGATCCAAAATGACCAACATAATCAATTCCTCTGCCAATTCCTAATAGGAGATAATAAATCAGGGCAACCAAGACAGTCTCAACCCCATAGCCTGCCAAAAAACCAGTTTGAAATGGATCTAGCCTATTGAGATCCATAGATACATGCATAACATATACATTTAACAATACTCTGTCTCCATAACAGTTTTTAGAAAGCATGTTAAATCTTAGCGTTTTACCCAGGCTTTTATATGATTGTCTCTGCTGCTGCTTCTTTGTATTTTGTGCTGCTTTTATGCTTGTGTTTTAAATTTTTAATCAGATTTGTTTTAGATTTTTAGCTTAATATTTTAATTGTGTCATTTTTACAATCTTGTTTTTAAATTCTGTGTAAACCACCTTGGGATTGTTTTAATGAAAGGTGGTATATAAATTAAATAATAAAAATAAATAACCCCTCTCTTTGTGCTAGCACAGCACTAGTCTGGGTGTCAGCCCTTGCTATCCTTCTTGCAAGCACAGCACTTATACAGGAGGTTGCACAACTTTACTACATTATCATCTTGCATATGCACAACATTTTCTGCTGTGCTAGCGCAGTGTTAATCTGAAGCTCCTCACTGGCTCTAAATGTGTGTATTGCAGCAACAGGCTGCAATTCAAAACGTTGTTAAAATCTGGAGGAGTAAAAATGTGAATGGCTGTTTAATGTTGGAGGATGGTGGTAAAAGTGTTGTTCTGAAAAATAAATAAAAAATAAAAGTGTGAAAACTCAGCTGCTTCTGTGGATTGGTGCATTTGAATAAATTTTTCAACTGATTTTATGCAACATGTCAATGAGCAGGATCCAGACTAAAATTCTGCTTGAATTATGTTCTGCTAGTGCAAGGGAGGAGGAGCGATGTTCACCTATACTCTTGTCTGCTGTCTCCAATGCCCCCTAAAAACATATTCCTGAGAGACCTTCAGGGACATAATAGGGCAAGGGAACACAGGAGGCTTCAGAGGGAAGCAGAGGGAAGCAGAGGGATCAGTGAAAGTATCCTCTCCCATCTTGTGCAAGTGGAACATACTTCTCCAAGCAACATGTTGATGCTACTTATTCTCTACACTGATACACACACATAGGCAAAATGCATAAATATGCACATGTTAACAACCAGAGGCTCTGATACATTGATGTAGGTGTGGTTTCATGCACACATGGAGCTCCTACATCAATAGGCTTCCCACTGACTTAAATTAGCTCTTTGGTCTGAATGCATCACAGAAACTGGCTACACAGTTGCTCTTGATATTGGAATCAATGGGTAAGCCTTGCTCATGCTCCATCCTGGCTATCTTATACATGTAAAGGAACTCTTGGATCAGGTAAACAATGTGAAAACTGTTGCATTTTCATCCATTATATTCAATTAATGAAAGTTTAACGATGATACTTTGGGCCTGGCACAGGAATTCACTTATCTGATAATAGATAGGAAAGGTGATGTGTTTTATTGGACCAATTCTTTTTGCTCTCTAACAGGGCTGCACAATCTGCCCTCCTGCAGATGCTTGCCTACAACTCCCATCATCCTTGACTACTGGCCACTGTGGCTGGGAATGATGAGAGATGTAGGCCAAAAATAGGTGGAGGACCAAAGTTGTGCAGCCCTGCTCTAGAACAATGCAAACTTTCAAGTTACACAAAACTCTTAATCATGCACCTCTAAAAGTAAAGAAGTACAGACCTACATGACAGCTATATCTGTCACAAAGTTATAAATGTGGCCCAGACTTAGCAAAGAAAATCAAGAGTGTATTATTTGAACACAGTTTTGCTTTGTGCCAACAGGTGCAATTAATTCACTAATGACAGGGTTTCCTTGTCTGTGGGGGGAAACCAGCAAAAAAAACCCCACCAAAAACTGTGGACGAAATACCCAAGAAGAAGGAATTAAAAATAAATATATAGCTTGTAAGTAAAGACATAATCAACTGAGAACTACTTCATCTAAAAATGTTGCATCCAAAATCTTGGTAGTATGCATTTAGTTTTCTTTCAGAGTTACAAGTCTCATTTTAGTGCTCTAGGATCTTCTTAATTTTTAAAAAGGTACAGATGGGATCAACACACAACTAATATGCTAATAGGACATGGCAGAAATCTGACAATTGAAGAAGGGTCAACCTATGTTAGTGGAGAAAACTAATTAGATGTTAGATTCCTGCAACAGTATGTGAGAGGGGGAAACCCTTTTTGATATGAAGTTGCTAAAGAAATGTTGATATAACTGGACAAAGCACAAGCCTTGGTAAATATTTATTTCATTATTCAGTTACCAAGTCCTTTCTCCATTCTGAAGCCTCAGGCCGTTTGTAAAATGATGATAAAAAACTCAAAACTTTGTGCTGTGGCTCAAGGTGTCCGACATGATAATGTTTTTATAGAAGTTGTCAGAATGAGTACTGTAGTACCCCTTTACTTTGTCAATAACCTGGTGAACTGGGATAATTGATGTCTGCTCCGTGTCCACTTGGATGTATTTTGGTGAAGACTTGTCATGAAAAACGTTGTCTAATAAGAAAAGGAAATCAGAAGTCAATAATTGCCAAAAAAAGATTCTTTCTACAGGCACTTCTATAGTACATGCCATGATAGATACAAGTTAAACTTTTAAACTTATCTCTCTCTTTTAATTATTACTAAGTAATAATTAAGAAATATCAATGGCCTATTTTCTGACTAAGAGTTGTGCATCGGGAATGCTTCCGTGTGTGCATTGAGTGAAGAGACTATTTTTACAATCCTTTTTTCTCTCTGCAGCTGCCTGTGCCTCCTGAAAATATGTTCCTGAAGCTTGCAGGGCCCTCAAGGAAGGCACAGACAGCTTTAGAGGGAAGGGGTGAATGCTGAAAATGGCTCCTCCCTTCCATGAGAGTATGGAAGCATTCTTCATATACTATACTAGTTTGGATTTGACTAATGGCTACTAGCATGACAGATATACCAGTGGAAGCAGGCTCTTTGTCTACATGTCCTGCTTCTGGGCTTCCCATAGGCATCTGGTTGACCACTGCCGAAAACAGGATGCTGGATTAGATGGACCCTTGTTCTGATCCATCTGGGCCCTTCATATGTTCTGCTCAATAAACTGACTTTTTTCTGCTGGAGCCGAGTTCTTATATGAGAACTTTTTTGCTTGAATTTTGGTGGAGGGGTTTTCGGGGGGGGGGCAGAAAAGCCAGACTGTCTCTTCATTGTTGTTTTCACCACTGCCTGTTTCATGATGACAGCACTCCTCTTAGCAGCTGTGGGGGGTGGCGGTGGCAGTGATTTCACAATTTCCCCCCAGAAGTGCAACATGTCGTAGAATTATTATTATATACTGCTTTCCCATTAAACAGTTCTCAAAGCGATTTACAAAGAAAAAGAATAATAAGATAATTCCTTGTGCTGTGCTGAGGCTGAATAGGGAAAGTTGCTCTTCCCCAGCTAAATATAAAGGAATCTGGAAGGTGCCTCTTGCCCAGTTAAGCAGAGGACATCGTGTTGGTCCAGCTCCTTGGGAGAAAAACATGGTAGGTACCAACCTGGTCACTTGGAACAACATGTTGCTGCTGTGAACACTAAAAATGCTTCTTTGCACCTACCTGTCTGCCCCCCCCCCAAATAAATACATGACCCTTTAACATATGTGAATTGGGCTTCACAGGTGTATGTGGGGAGGACGGAAACCTAAGTTTATTTTATCGTCCTTGGGTCAAGTCAAGTCAAGTCATGTTTATTTACGGTCATAGACCAAAATTTAAGGCATAGTCCTTGGTTCAATGTAGTTCCCCGTTCCTATGCTGACATGTAGCTACTGAGTCAGATACAGAGTGTGAATATTATTACTTTCGCTGAACAAGTATCCTCCAGTGCACATTTTTGGTACAAATATTGAGGATGTTTGTACACTGTTTGTACCCTTCCCAATGTCTGTCCTTTTAATGCCTGTTCTGCTGTTTCCCATACCATTTTTCCTTTTTGTTTCCCGAACTGTGATCCTTGCCAATCTGTAACCACATTGTGATTGAGAGGATGTCATGATTTCACATAATCAGTCAGATCTGGAGACATGGCAACATCATAAAGCCAGTTCAAAAAGATGGGAATACTACCTGCTTCCCTGAATTGGTTTTGTGACAACTTCACAATATTTTGAAAACCAATTCAGAATAAGAAAGAAAACACTGCTGGTTTTCTTGTTAATTCTGTCAGAGAAACATCTTAGTAGATAGCATCACTATTTCAATTTTCAGCTGAAATCACCTAGAGATATTCTTAGAATCACCAAGAATCTTAATCATTTTAATCCCATTACCTGTGTACAATTCAGAACAATGGCTGACATGTCTTGCAGGTGGTTCAGAACCACCTGTGCCACTGTGGGGCTCTAAAGTCCCCCCCCCGCCCGCTTTTTAAATTGTAGCTGTGTGTGTTCTTATTTTTAGGTTGCATTTATTGAATTTTTATTATTGTTTTTATCTTTTTGTTAACCACTCTGGGGTCTTAGGATGAAGGGTGGCATAAAAATAAATAAATAGCTTGGCTGCTTCCATTCCCAAGAGGGGCTGCCCCTCTTCTTTGGAACATTCTTCCCCCTAGATTTGTTCAGCTCTCGCTGCTTTTAAGGCCCTTCTTAAGACCTACCTGTTTCACCAGGTGTTTGCCCTTTAATTTATTTTATTTATATATATTTAATTGCGATTGGTATTATTGTTGTCCACCGCCTACAGCCTTTGGAGGAGGTGGTATATAAGAAAATTTTAATAAATAACTAAATTATTTATTCCCAATAGAAGTAGCGCATGACATGTGATCAGGCAAGAGTCAGCAGTACAGGTCATACTCTCTTGAGCAGCATCGTTGCTGGTTGATTTAGAGTCTCACAGTGGCATGGGTGGTTCTGTACTGCCTATGTTACACAGTAGGATGTGTCAGCCAATATTATACCGACTCAATGGCACACTTTACCTTTTAGAAGAAATGGCAAACTAGCAAGTGTATTTACTGGCATAAATTCTAACCTAAATATTGCCATTAGGTGGAGCTCAAGTAATGAGCATTAAGTATGTCAATTAAGCATATTATATTTGCAATCACCTAGCAAATAAGATCTGGCTTTAATCATTAGTTATGACTGGGCATAAGGCTTCTACAATAGATGCTATTTTTACCATAATGTATTCCCATGTTTTTACTGGGAAAACAATAATAAAATTATACATTTCCAAAAACATGTTCAGTTCCGTTTCCACATGTTCCATTTCCACATGTTCATAAGCTAGACAGGTCATTAGTATTTATTTATATTTATGTAAACCACTTTGAAAACTTTTGTTGAAAAGCAGTATATAAATATTTGTCATATAAACAAAAGAAAAAGGTAAGTTTATCAAAAAGAATTTATGATAATGCTGAGCTATAATGAAGCAGAATTTAAAATAGGCATTGCTTTTGATCTGCAAGTGAAGAAAAGAACAAGCAGCGCAGAATTTTATTTTCTTTTAGTTTCTTGATAGAAAGAAAAGGCATGCTGAAGCATAACAGAATTATGATTTTTATCAAGCAGATGAATATGTTCAGTGATACAGTACATACAAACCTATTCTCCTTGCAAACATTCAAATATTGCATGATCTTCTGGCTCATGGTCTATTTTTTCTCTCAGTTACCTTTGAAAAGGTTTGAAAGATGGATTTTTTCATCTCATGTGATTTCTGATATATCAAATGTGTATTTTTCACAAATAAATTTCTTTGAGAAATTTCTATTTGAAATCTACTGAGAAATGTGAATCTAGCCAGGAAATAGCACCATAGGAAGTACATGTTAAATAGCACCAGAAGAAATACATAGGTGCTATAGGTCACCATATATGACCATAGGAAATAGCACCATGTTTGCAATTAGAGCATCACTGAGATTTAACTGCTGCACTTGAGCTTTTTCACTGTATATAGTGAACTTTCAAAATATCTTGCTTATCCTTATGTTGTATATTCAATATGTGTTGAACCAACACACACAAGAAAGTACTCATGTTAATTAGAAATAAAATATCTAATTCCGTTTGTAACGGCAACTACTTTAAATGACTAGAAAAATATGTCCTTGCTAGAGAATTCAATGGCTCACATTGTTGCTACTGGTGCAGAAGTATAGTGTGCAAAGCTCCTCTGCAGCATTTAGTAATCCAGAGTTGTGCTCTGTACACAGGAGGGTGTGTATGCGTGTTTTTTAAGCAACCCCCCCCTACCCCAGAAGTGCTTCCTGTGACCTGGAAGTAGCTCCCTCAAGTTTGCACAGCCCTCAGGGATGGGGTAGCAAAAACTGTGTCTCCTCCATGCCTGCAGCTCAACTCTGAATTACTAAACAGTGCAGAGGTACTTTGCATGCTGCGCCTCTGCACCTTTAGTGACAATGTCAGCCACCAAGATTTTCTTGGCAAAGAATTATTAGGAATTATGTTTTTCCCTTTTGTCTTTGTTTTAATAAACTAAGCACATGTATTTTGAGTAAAAAAACAAAACCTGTGAGTGACACTTCTGAGAAAAAATGAATTTGTGTATTGATGGTACACAATATACCTTTCATGGTACACATTTTAGAAGAGTAAGCTGTTGGAAGAAATTCACATTGTTGAAATAAGAAACAAACTCCAAATCCAGTTCTCTTGCTGCATATTTGCAGAATACAAAACTGTCCTGAAAGTTCCCGAGATACATCATTCTCATGCACTTGACAGCCAACCAGAATCTGAAGCATCTTTGTGTGCTGAATCACAGTCAATCAGAATTAATGACAGAGGAAGTTGCACAGTACAAAATGAAGCAGTATGTATGAAAAGTCCTTTGTGCCAATCAGAACTTCATGCAAGTGTCCTCACACCAACTTTTGGCAATCATGCATTCAGCCAAGGTGATGTACACATTACCTTGTACGTTCCACCTCTGATGAGGAAATGTTCTTAGAAGACATTATCTATACCACAAACATGAGTGTCTGAGTCAATTCCAGGGAACAGAAACTAGTTTAACAACCACTATGGAGATGCAAACCTACTATATTGTTTAGTAAAAATGTGCTTAAATATTGGTTTTAAATCAATATTCAGCTGTACAAAGATCAGGATCAAAAATTATCTAGCTTCATATGGAATGAAATAACATTAAACGAAACAACATATTTCAGAAATTGTGCAAAAAGTTAAATAATAATAATATTTTTAAAAAATCTTGTGTGCACAATGCCAAGTGATGAGTGAGTGTTTTACATTATCCTATAATGTAAAACACTAAGCTATAGCTTAATTAAGAAAAGCATATAAACATATGTTTTAGTACTTTGGGATAGGGATGAACCCGGACCATTCCAGAGGACATTCTGAAGGCCTCCGGACTGGTCCGGACATGAGGGCGGTCTGGCGGTCCGGCATAGGTGTGTGCGGCTCTTTAAGGGTGGGGGAGGGTGTACTTACCCCCCCACCGCGTTTCCCTCACTGGCGCATTCGTTATGAAAAGCTTTTGGGGTGGCAGGATACCTCCCTGCCGCCCCTTCCCCCAGTCGTCGGCAAAAGGCTTCAAAAAGCCTTTTGTGCGTGTGCACGTCGTGCGCGCACGTCACGTCTCTGCGACGTGTGCGCACATGACATGGAGACGTGACATGTGCACGTGACGTGTGCACACTCAAAAGGCTTTTTGAAGCCTTTTGCCGACAACTGGGGGAAGGGGCGGCAGGGAGGTATCCTGCCGCCCCCAAAGCTTTTCATAACAAACGCGCCAGTGGGGGGGGGGTAAGTACACCCTCCCCCACCCTTAAAGAGCCCCCCACATCTGTGCCGGACCGCAGCTCTGCGGTTCTGTGCACATCCCTACTTTGGAATCTTTGACTCAGTATAAGACATATAGAATTATGATATATAAATGCTATATACAGTTTGGCTGCAATTAGTGGAATGAGATGGGGCAATAACTCTGATTTTTGAACTTTGGCACAGAAGGCTTTAACTTTCTTATTTATTTACAAAATAACATCAGCATTAGTCACCACAGCCCTGTTTAGTCATTTGTTTGTTTAGAATGAAGGCACATGGGGTGGTGGTGGTGGTGGTGGGCAGACTCCACCTCAATGCATGTGCATCCCAAATGCATACAGCTGTATGCCAAGCATCTCAATAGAGATATTCTAATGAATGCATGTAAGTTGAGGACTAACACTTGCTTCTACTATGCTAGCCCATTCCCCATGTGTATTCATTCTACATGGATGAATAAATGATGACTGCAATGGGCTAAAGTGATAAGCAGGAAAGTAAAAGGAGCAACTAGTAACATTTAGTCAAAAAGCCAATGGTATCCATCTGGTTTATTTGTTTAAGTTAAACCTGGAAATATTTATATATAAAATTAGTACTATTGAGGTCTAGATGCTCTCATGTTTACACACTTCACTTGCAGTTGCACTGTATCAGAGGCACCTTAGTTACATAGGAAATGACAGCACTACTGATAAGTTGGAATGGAAGGGAAGAAAATATCAGTAGGTTCCCCTCAAATTGTGAGGCCACCCAAATTGTCCAAAATTCTGCTTTAGGCAAAATTCATCAGTAATTATACTAATAATAGCTTTATCACAAAATAATGTCTGAAATATTAAGCCCAAGGTAGTAAGTGGAGAAGTACAAGATGTAATCAGTGATCGACATCCTGACAAAGTTGCTTGTCAGAAGCCCTGTTGAAATTATGTAGTTCTTTAGATTAGAGGACTAGGTTTTAAAATGTATTAAGCTAAGATTGTCAAGAATGGCACATTTTAAATTTGAAAAACAGAATTCTGGGCATGTGAAGAAGGTGGCTGTCTGCACACCAATCTTTCCACAAACAAATCAATTCATATACACTAGTGTGGAACACAGTATAGAACAAGAATGGTCCAGTAGCAAACAAATGCACCACAACAGGAGGTGCTTTTACACAACAATGAGGTTAATAAAACAAACCAAAAAGGTCAAACAGTACAACTACAGCCTTGTAATTAACGTACAGGAAAGTATATTTGTTATGGTAAAGGTAAACTTCATAACCTACTACATTATTCTTGATGACATTTTCAAATAGCAAATGTCAAATCAGCCTTATGACACAATCATTTCTGATATGAGCTCGCAAATCTCAGGAACTCTTGACTAGTGACAAAACTTCATTCTTATTTCCATTATTAAGCAGTAGATGTTAACAGCCGAAGTCAACTGTCAGCTTTTGCAACTGCATGGGAGAAGATCTAATGTCCTTACCAAGGGATATAATGAGACAACAGTGGTTGTTACTTTGGGGACATGGGGACAGGTCACAATGTATATCAGTTCTCATGCATTCATTTCTCCTTTCAATGCCACTGGTAAGAGCACTAGGTCAATGCAGCAGCACTCAGTGGCAGAAGCTGGAAGTCTGTCAACAAGCCACATAAATGTTAATGGCCTTCATGGTGCACAGCCTAACATGGGTGGTAGTGATCCACCTGCACTGCTGTGGGCTTCTGGTGAGGTGCTGGTGGTGTTGGGCATTTGTGCAAGAATGCAAATATTTCAAGAATCCCACAAGCTCTGAAAATATTACTTAACTCAGAAACATGTCAAGCAACATGTTTCTGATCTAACATGTTGGAAACAATGGATATAATGCTGTGCAACTGCCTGAAAGCAGTTTTAAGTCATTCAGCAGCAACGGCAGCAATGGTGCCTCATCAGCAACAGCGTTAAGATTGCCTTTCTCTTTACAAAGCAGCCTCAATGGGTCCCTAATGCTGATGTTCTGCTGTGCAGAATGTCAGCCATTATTTTCAGCCTTGCTTGTATGGAAACTGTTGAATAGCTACAAATAAAAATCTAAGTAACAATGGCAATGATAGTTAACATATAGTTCATATCCTGTATAAACAATTATCGTCCAGTTGTTACATTCTTCATAAACACTTTAAGAACTTCCACTACATTTGATATATATTCACATGCTTGCTATTCCTTTGTAGGGATGTGCAAACAGTTTTGGGGGTTCAAGGTTCTTTGAGGTTTTGGTTCAGGGGTTCGACCCTCGAACAACCACCCCCGGTTCGGTCCGGAGCCGGACCAAACATCTCCCATAGTTCAGGGGTTCATGGACTAAAAATGGTTTTTAATTTTTTTTAACCTTCTACTCCTGTCGGGGGAGTTCCTGAAGGTGGTGGTGGGACTCCACTGAGGTTCCCCATACCCCTTCCAGCCTTCTAAATCACCCCCTCGCTGGTGAATCACCTGAGCCATGCAGAGGCCATGTGCACAGGCGCCCAGTCCCCAACATGGCCACCAGACGCTGAGTGAAGGCCGAAAACTGGCCGAAGAGCACCCGAAATGGGCCGAGGGGGTGTTTTAGAAGGCTAGCGGGAGGAGGGGGGACCCCCGTAAACCCCCCTGCCTCCTTGAACTCCCCTGAGGGGAGTAGAAGGTAATTTTTTTTTAAATTGCGGTCTGCAAACCCCCCAAACCTGAACCAACCCGGAGCGGGGGGCGGTTCGAGGGAGTGCCAGACCAAACAGGGCCAGCCAGCTTTTTGTGCACACCCCTGTTCTTTGCAATGAAACCTTATCTACAATGTAAAATAAATGATCACAGGTTTGCCATATTTCAGAAATGACTTACCAGAATGGCTGTTCCTTTTAAGGAAGGTATTGGATGTGGATTTTGATTTAGACGTCAAATAGGTTGAATTGGAACCAATAGAACTGGAAGACAAGGATTTCCCCAGATTGTCTGAGCTCTTTTTAATAATGTTTGTTGCTGTTTTGCTCCAGTCTGAAAATAAATGAATACGGAAGCTGTTGGTAACTTTACATTTGCTTTGAATAATTTTCTGTGGATGGCTTTAGACATTACACAGAGGAAGAAACAGAAGTCATTTGCACTTTTTTCTAATTCTGTTTAACATCCAAAAGGGAAGTTGTGAATTTCCCCTTGGTGGGATGTGCGAATATCCAGGTGTGTATATTTGTCCACAATGCTTTGCGTGTTACACAGGAAGCATGAGTAACTTCTATTTAATGGGGCCAAAACTGACCTGATTGAGGGCAGTTAAAAGTAGAAATTTATGAACAAAAAGGCACACATAATACCATTAACTTGAGGTGAATTTCACTGCTTATGATAAACGTATGTAGACTTGAGCAAGATATTTTTTCTAAGATACTTCATAGCCAAATTATGTTTTCTAATCTTATTCCACACGCTCATATTGAAGGATATGGTGATCTTTGGTAAAAACCATTCCAAAATATTTCATGCCTCTTACTCATAAGCCAGACTCTCTTCTTTGCCAGCATTCAAACATGCAGAAAAAGCTATTAAACCACACAAAAACAAGCCAGAGGAAAATCTCTGTCTGTCCCAGTATAGAAAACAGGGGGGAAGCTCAGGGTGTTTAAACTTCTCTAGTATTTGGCGCATGGCCATTAGTTCCCCTGGATGGAATGAAGGCACAACCAGCATATTCTAAGCTATGTAAGCAGTTTTTAAGGAGTACAAGGCATAGTCTAGAGGCTCAGTGATGAGCACAGCCTCCTGGTAATAATACCACAACAGTGGGCCCTTTTAATATTGCTCACTTCTAATGATTCATCCCTTCCTGGAATTACGTACAACACCATTCTACTAACCAGTAATACCAGGCTTAATTAACAAACCATAAAAAACATTAATGGATTCCTATTGGACACAGGAAGCTATTTCTGCTTTCTCCATACAATTGCCCAATGGGAATTTTGTTGTGGACTTAAAATGAGGATCCAAATTTCACCCTCCAACAAAGTGCTTGGTCATTTAGGCTTTATTTTCCAACATCCCCATTGACTGCAAACTATGCAAAGAAACAAAATTTCTGGATATAATCTTATTCTCAGACTACAAATTATATATCTAGGTAACTAGAGATCATTTTTCAGTCACAGCCTTTACCTGAGTTGTCTGCCAGCCTGAACCTGCCACAGCAGAGATGTCGTCTCCACTGTTTCTGTACATTTTCTTTCATGGCACAGTGGAATATAAATATAAATAAACCTAAAAGCAGGGCAAAAGGGGGAAAATAAATTTAAAACTCTTAAAAATTGTAAATAAAATGATCTTTCCAATTGTTGCTATTTAACAAATAGCTTCCCAATGCTTCAAGCTCTAAATCAATGTGTATTTGTGAAGCATATGGCTGTGGCATTATGTAGCCTCTGTTTCTCTGATATTGATATTTGCTGCAATATAAAAATATTAATATCAAAATTCAATAGTTAAAATCTATGGAATGCTTGGGAAGACATGTCCTATTTACTGTTCAGTGTTCCAGCAGTTAAGAACTCAATTTTAAAAAGGTAGACAAGCATAAATATTTACTAAATACGTTTATACAGAATTTCAGGTGTCCACAAGTGTTTATGATTTTGGATATGCTTATAATACATGCTGATATTATTTAGTGATAGGTGAACTCCCCCAGGCCCCAAAATAAATTGCATTGGAATAAGGTGAACTATTAACCCCAAATTGAGAACTTGCTCAGTTTATTTCTGACCCAGTCCCATTTTATTTCTGAGCCCATACCCAGCCAGTCCCCAAACCCCCTGCTCCTACCCATCCATCCACCTCTAAACCCTAAGCAATTCTTTATTATCTTCAAACCTTGAGTACTGCTTTTGATTTTTTTCAGTGGTGGCCATGCAAGTGGAATGGAGGAAGTACTAGCAGGTCTGGGAAGGATAGTTTTCCAAGGGGCTACATTTCCCAGGGCCCACTTGTCCCTGGTGTACTGGCATAGCAACCACTTTCTTCCTCCTGCTTGCTTCCACCACTGCTAGAACACCCACATGAGTGAGAAAGGTTTTGAGGATTGTTGGTGAGTGGGTGGAAGTTTAGGGCTTGACTGGGTGAATGGAAGGGGAGAAGGATGGTTTCTGAAGCAAATAGTCTATGAGGCGGGTCTCACAATCAGTGAGACCCACTTTTGCCGGTTTTGCGGGGAGAGCGGGCTAAGCCCACTTTCCTCGCAGATGATCCGGGCAGGAGCCCTGGGTGGCCGGATTGGCCACCCACACAATTGCTGGCTCCATGTAGGAGCCAGCGGGGGCTGGGGGGAGCGGGATTGTCCCCCAGAAGCACCAGCATGCCCTGTACGAGCATGCAGGGCATGCAGGCGAGACCCCCGGATCCGGGAGGTGGCTTTTCGCCTCCCCTCCAGGGGTCTCCTCATGAGTAGCCGCGACGCGGAGCCGCACCGCAGCTACTCACGATCAAAGTAACTGGGTTTGCGGAGCGCTCGCTCTGCAAACCTGGTTTTAGGGGAGGGGTATTTAGGTGGGTTAATCGCCTGGGAGCCACCGGGCTCACTTGCAAGCCCGGTGGCTCCCATGATCAAGCAAATTCGGGCTCAGCTCCCCTAGCCCAATTTTGGCTGATTGTGGGAATAGCCCATATATCTTTCACAACAGCACAAAATTTACATTTTTGGAGCTTATATTATTTATTTATTTATATTAGTTATTTATATTATTTATTGATTATATTTTTATACTGCCTCATCCAAAGACTCTGGGCAGTGCACAAGTAAAATACAAAAACAAACACTATTTAAAACAAACAGATTAAAACAATATAAAAACAAATTTAAAATAGTTCAGAGCCATATAAAATCAATTTAAAATACTTTAAAAAAAATTTAAAAACTTTGGCAATCCAGGCCAAAGAAGTAAGTCTTTAGGGCCAACAATGAGTCCAAACTGCAGATATCTGCTGGGAGTGAATTCCACAGGCCAGGAGCAGCTACAGAAGGTTCAGCTCCAAGTTGCCATCAGACGCGCCTGTGGCAACTGGAGCTGGACCAATCCAGATGACCTCAACGTACGATGGGGATCATACAGAAGAAGGCACTCTCTAAGGTGACCTGGACCTAAGTTGTTTAGGGCTTTAAAGGTGATAACCAGCACTTTGTATTTTGTCTGGAAACATACTGGCAGACAGTGCAACTGTTTGAGAACAGGCATAATATGGTCTCTTTGGATCTCCCCAGAGACCAGTCTGGCTGCCACATTTTGAACTAACGGAAGTTTTTTTAACTACATAGTCAAGTCAAGTCAAGTTTTATTTACGGTCCTAGACCAAACAATCCATGCATGCAAACAGCAGAACAATTTATAGAAAACTCTATAGGTTCTCATTATACATCTTAAAAGCAATATAACAAAATTTGGCTACGGAGTTAAAATTTAAAACATTTTCATCAGAAAGTAAGTATTTAACAAGTTGTTCAGCAGATCGATCTGTCTGTTTACAGACCAGAGGTAAAATTAAGTGCTCCCTGGGTTGCCTATGTAATTTACAGGATAATAGAATATGCTCAATAGATTCTATTTCCCCACTGCCGCATCTGCAGTAGCGTTCTTCCAAGGGAACACTACTGTATCTCCCGGCTAATAATGCAGAGGGAAAAGAATTTGTTCTTGCCCTTGTAAATGCCCACCGGAATTTGCTGAGTGTAATATGGGACAAATAATTTGCTGGTGAAAGATCCCATCTAGTTCTTACTCCTTTGTAGAATTCTGTCAAAGAGGCCCGGTTATTTTGCAATTCAATATCTGTCAAACGCTGTTTTACTATTCTTTTCACATTTGACAAGTCTAACTCCAGCAGTTGTTCAGGGTCTATTCCTAGAGCAGCAAGCTTTTTGCTAACTACAGTGCACCACTGCGGTTGTGGGTTTAACGATAGAAACTGAGGAATTAGGCCCACCGGGCGTAGGTGGACTCTCAACCAAAAGTAAATAATTAAAAGCCAGGCACGAGATTCAATCTTTATGAGGCCGGCCTCCATGCGCAGTGTTACATTTGAGGTGCATCTTGTAGTCCCAAAGATAGCTCTCAAAAAGCCGGATTGAATTCTTTCTAGCATGTCAAAGTTTGCATAAGGTCCCAGTTGGATCCTGTATAAGAGCTGAGGGATAACCTTTGCTGAATACAGTTTTAAAGCCGCAGGAATGAAACCTGCTCCGTGTTCTGAAAAATCTGTTAATTGCCACCACACTGCGTTTTGCTGAGTCAGCTACCATTCTCATATGTGCCACTCTCCCAGCATTTTGTTGAAAAACCACCCCAAGATATTTGATTTGATTGACCTGTTCTAATTTGTGTCCATCCAAGGTCCATGTAAATATCCTTGGTTTATTTTTAAAGCACATAATTTTAGATTTATTATAATTGATCGTCAAGTGTTCCTCTTGGCAATAAGATGTTAGAACATCTAAAGCTCTTTTGAGCCCGACCCTGGTTTGAGATAAAATAACCGCGTCATCCGCATACATCAGGATCGGGATCTTTTTGTTGGCTAATTTAGGTGCGTGGATATCAACATTTTGCAGCCGATTAATCAGATTGTTAATGTACAGATTGAATAAATAAGGGGCCAACACACACCCTTGCCACACACCTTTCTCTGTTGGAATTGAATTGGTGAAATTGCCGGCAGTGTCCAAACGTACTCTTAAAGAGGAGTTCTCATGGAGCTTGATGAGCAATAATAAAAGCCTTTGATCTATAGATGTACTAGCCAATTTAGTCCATAGTAGACTCCTTGAAATTGAGTCAAAGGCCATTTTAAGGTCCACAAAAGCGGCAAACAGTGGTCCTTTATGGACCCTAACTTGTTTATCCACAAGTTGTTGTAAAATTAAGCAATGGTCCATAACCGATCTATTCGGTCTAAAACCTGCTTGCTCATCATGGATTATATGCTCCTGCTCCATCCAAGAGCAAAGTTTTACACACAGATGTTTGGCGTACAATTTACTTATTATATTCAAAAGGCTAATTGGCCTGTAGTTAAAGGGATCCTCCCTATTTCCTCTTTTATAAATCGGGACCACCATGGCTGAGCCCCACTCCTGAGGGAATTGTGCAGTTTGGTCTATATAGGTGAACAAAAGAGCCAGTGCTGGGGCCCACCAGTCTATATGAGCCTTTAATAGTTCTGGAGGGATGTAATCGTTCCTGGGTGTTTTTCCACCCTTCAGCTGCATAATTAGTTGTTCTACCTCATAGGTGGAGACTGTAGGCCAGGAAGGTAAAGTATCTATATGTAGGTCAATCTGGGGTTTAAATGTGTGGTTGCTATAAAGTTTCCGAAAATGTGATTCCCATAATTCAGGGGCAATTGGACAGGCCCGTTCAGAGTTCACCTTATTTTGGGATAATGAAATCAGCTTCCAAAAATTTGTTAAATCATTTTTCCTAGCTGCTTCTATCAAAGATAGCCATTCCTTTTGAGTTGCAATCGATTTCTTAGTTCTAAGAAGAGCTTTATACTCCTTTTTCTTTTTAGACAGTTCTAAATGTGTATGTGTAGATGGGCAGAGAATAGCATATTTTGAGAGCATGACAAGATGCCTTTTTGTCCTTATGCATTCTTGGTCAAACCACTTTTTGGTATGGCCAGTTTTCTTTTTAGGTTTGGCGTGATGATCTTTAATTAGTAGAGATTTAATTGATCTTGTGAGAACCTCATACTTTTCAAGAATATGGGCATTTTGGTCTCTTTTAATCAGTGCATCCAGCAGCCCTTCCTTAAGTGATTCTCCGTTCTTCGAGTTAAACCATTCGGAGAAAACTTGATTAATTTGGGAATTCCATTTGATTCTGGGAGTCCCATCAGTGGCCTGTTGTGTAAAGGGCATAACTCTAGAACTCATATCTTGCTTCATGAAGGTGTAATTTAATACTAAAGGATAATGGTCACTTTCTGGCCTAGCTATGATGTTAAATCTGGCTATTGCTTCAAATACATCTCTAGAAACTAATGCATAATCAATAGTAGATTGATTAGTGCCCCGTTGGAAGGTAAATTTTCCTGGGCAATCCCCAGACGCAGTGCCATTCAGAATTAATAAGTCCAGTTTGTTAGCCATTCGGGCTAAACATAGCCCTGCAAAATTGCACGTTGAGTCTAGAGAAACACGATTAGATAAACCAAGTTCTAACTCATCCAATGGGGGCCACAAAGAAAAACTTCCATAAAGTGAGACATCATTGTGACCTAGTCTCGCGTTGCAATCTCCAGCTATAATCAGAGGCGTATTAGGGTATTCATCTATGAGCTTAAAGATGTATTGTTCAATTTCTCCCCAGAGTGCCTCCGTCTGTGAGATGCAACTCTGCGTTGGGACATATAAGTTTACACACAGAAAGCTGGTTTTATGATCAGAGACCAGTATAGCCATAGCCCACTCCCCAGGACAAGATACCTTCACCACCTGCGTATTAAAGCGTGAGGTAATAAGTATACCAAGGCCTCCCAATGGTCTACCAGCCTTCTTACTAGCCAGAGCTGGCCTCGTGTAAGAAATATAGTTTTTGAGCTTTATTTCACCTAACCACCATGTTTCCTGTAAGATTATGATGTCAGACTTAGAGAGAAAGTTCAGGAGGTCACAATCTAAAAGTTTAAAGCCCCAACCATGAATATTCCAGACGATTATTGTAGCGGATTGACAAGCCAGGTGTGGAATAGGATGTCAGTTTTGCCTGGCAGTGTCCCCGACAGTGTCTCGTTCCACCAAAGTTTCTTCTCCTTCAGCGAGCCAGTCCCTCAAACCCAGTTTGGATGGAGATTGAAGTAGAACAGAGTTGAATTGAAATGAATGCTCTATAAGCGGAGATAGTAATTCCATAGAAACATTATCCAAGGGACTATTAGGCTGTCCAGTTGAGTTCCTGTTAATTGCACTCAGCGCTTCTATTTGGGTTGAGTTATTGGTTGAAATCAATGCATAAAACTCATCCAAATGTGGGTCAGATGATAGTGGTATCGCTGGAATAAACTTACCAGGATCCAGTGTTTTAATGGGTGTTCGTTTAGTGGCTGAGGATGTTATGTCCAGTTTATCCTCAGCCACAAGGAGTTGTATTTTCCTTGGTGTAGTTGTTAGATAATCACCAGGTTGTGATGGATCGTTCCTAGGGTTGGTGATTTCAGAATGAGGATGGTATTGAGTTCCGCTGTGTTGTTCTGAATAGGGAGTAAGTTGTGTACTTCCCTCTCTCAAAGGGGAGCTCAGCCTATTCACTGTTTCGTAACTCGTAGAACAGACTGCATCTTTAGATCTAGTAGGTACATAGGTACGTTTGGGGCAGCGGACAGTAGAGTTATTGAAGTTCCTGCTGTCTCCAGTTGAGCATTCTATTAAGGATAGCGTAATCAGTTGGGAAACATCCCAAGGTCCTGTTAGGTACTCAAGATCTCCTGTTGTCTCCGTTGCTATAGATGTAGAGGATGGACAAACTTGGGATTGCTTATCTACAGATTTTGAAGTAGATTTCCCCATCCTATGCTTTTTAACCTGAACAAAATATTTGTCCAAAGGAGTCGCAATTGAGGGTTTAGAAAATACTCTTTTAGGGAAGATTCTCCACTTATGCAGAAATTTCCTCATCCTTGCCAAGGATGCAGGAATTAGATCATTTTCAAAGGATAGTAGTAACTTCAGCACGAGGGGATTCCTTGTATGCTGCCTCTCAAATTTCTTAAGGTCCATAGATTCCTCCTCAAAACCCAGCAGCTGCGCCAAAGATTTTTTGATATTATGCAATTTATCCCAGCGACAAGCATTATGTCCATCCAGAATGATAATGAGTTCACTCTGGCAGGGTTGGAAAATATACCCTACACCAGGTTTAGCAAACAAATCATCAGCTATTGGGGAGCAGCAAGTGGTATCTGCACCAGTGAGTACTGTATGAGAACATGCTTCAGCAGTAGCAATGGGTTTAATTTGCCTTGTAATGTTATTCAATTGATTTACTTGTTCATTAATCTTATCCAGTTTCACATTTACTGTAGAAAATCTCTGAAATAGGCACAACAAGGTTTCAATCATTAAAATAAAGGATTTTAGACTGGGATCGGAGGCTGAGTCAGCTGCTGCCAGATTCTTTAGCATTGTATCCACTTCAGTGGTACCATTCCCAGCCAGTGGATTCGCCTGTGCGGGGGGCGTAAGTGATGAAGGAATTGAGATCCCAGAGATAGACAAATTCAAGGAATCCTCAAATCTGTTAACGTTTCTATTTCCTGGATTGATCTCATTTATCTCGTTTAACATACGTACTGGTGTCTGCTTCATAAGAAAGGAATCTAGCTTTGTTTGCGTATACGCTGTAGTTAGTTTGACTTCAGCTAGAGAATCGTGCAGCTGTTTCTTGTTAGATATGGAGCGTTTCTTATTACCAGTTATCTTCCTTTTAGTGCACTTCTTTCTCATTGTTTGGCCTCGCTTCATACTTGCTGTTTAATTATCTCCTCTATTGGTCATATGCTGTCAAGGTCAACTTTTTAAACAGTCCCAAATCTTATTCAGCCATCCACCGTCCACCTCGTTGAGCACGGCCCCCCCGGTAGCAGGCTGTCTGCCAGCCGGTCAACTTCAAACTTCGTATCTCAGCCTGATATTACAGTCTTCTTCAGAGTCCAGCCTCCTCAGCAACCCCAATTTGCTAATATTTACAGCAATACTGTTAAGGAGGATTAAAACCATAAATAAGTCTTTAAAAGATTAAAAAGATTAAAATACAGCTCACAAGACGCTGATGAGACTGGGAGGGAGCTGGAAGCCGGAACCGGAAGCATACAAAGGCAGCCCCATGTAGAGTGCATTGCAATAGTCAACCTGGAGGTTACCAGCTTGTCCACATCCTCAGGCATCACAGATTGAAACTGATCCAATCTAATACTGCAAGAGGGACCAAGTCAACCTGAATACAAGAGATTTTGTCCACAAAGAACCCATTAAAGGCATTACAACATAACACAGTCTCCAGGGACTGGTTCAAACTAGAAGGAGCCTGAATCAAGTTTCTCACAACCTGGGACAACTCCATTGAATGTGAACCTGCAGAAGCAATGCACGCAGACCAGGATTTTCTTTTGCTGCATGCACCGTTTCCGCATAAACCTTCAAATGGCTCTGTGCTGTGTCTTGTCAAATTCGAGCCAAGTTTTCTTCCACTTGTGTTCCAGTCACCTACCTTACTGCTTCAGACCTCACAACTCCTTTGTATACCAAGGGGCCATTTTTAAAGCAGATCAGATCCTTAGGAGCAATCATGTCTACTGCCCCGGTGAGTTCCATGTTCCTACCAGGGCATCGACAAAATCACTGGCAGCACCAGCATTGAAACCCTCCAAGGCTTTTTGATTCCTATTGGATCCAGCAGCCTTCTCAGGTGGATCATCTTAATAGGTCTACCACCTCTGTAGGGCTGGGTTGTGGGTGTAAAACCAAACTTAACAATTTTCTTCTATATAATTTTATACTATCCAAAGAGACAACATATTTGTCTCTTTGGAAAGACAATAAAAATCAAATCAAATCAAATCAAATAAATAAATATTTGCTTTTCTGAATTTCAGGGGTTTTGTTCATGACTTCTTTTGATTTTGTTGTTAAAAATGGGAACATTTTATAAATGATAAAAAAGTTTATGGTCATGTATAAGCATATGCAGGAATATGTATTTTGTTTTGGCATGTGTGGTCTTGCTTTTCAAAAGTTTGTATGTTGAATGTGCATATCCACAAATTAATCTAATTCTGCTTCTGCTGCCAAGATAGGCTGAAGGCTTGGCTTTAATTCAGCTGTGTTTGGCTCACACAGGGATAAACACAATTAACAAAAACCATAATGTTCCAGGCTCTTAATCTCATTAAACGGGCAGTGGTGGTGAAATAAGCTGAACACAGACATTTGCAATGTGGGAGATTAATGCAATTTGATCTGTATCAATTTGACATTGAAAGCAGAATATAGGTATACTTTAGCCTCAGAAAAATACTAGTTATCCAGCATTTACTGACAATATTTGCTTACGTAATATGGAGATGCCACATTCCAGCCCCACAAAACGATATTATGCAGTATTCAAATTGCTTATGAATACCTTACAGACAAAGTTTCAATTCAAGAATTCTAAAGTATACCTAGGAATTCTATACTACACCCCATAGCATTAGGCATTAAATTTCAATTATCCCACACACTGGCTAAGCATTCCACAGAATACCAGTAGCTGAAATTGCAATGTATGGAACTATTGGCATCTTAGACTACTGCAGTTTTCCAAGTGGAATGAAAACCTGGTTAAATTTAGCAGGAATTCCAAAATATATGGAATTGTTATTGTGATCTGTTGCTGAACAATCAGTTTGAAGTGGGCAAGGTTTTGTGAAACACAGGCTAAATGCCAAAGTGATAACTATCTTTTTGTGTTACAAATAACGTTCTATGACAATTTAAGTGCCGTTCAGGTTTGTCATGTTGTAATGAAGAATTAATGTTAAAATTAATACTGACTACATGGTTGTGGTTTAGAAAAGTACAAGTTATGCATTAATATAATTGATAAATAAATTGTTATTTTAATATATTTATATATTTAATAACTCCCCCCCACCCTGTTTTATTTATAGTAAACTTTGCCTGCTCCAATCCACATAATTTATAGGAATAACATACAATGCCTAGGGACACACATAATACCTTTTCTCATATTTCCTAAAACTTACTTAGAAATCTGTAGAATTCCTAAGACTTAAATACAATGCAACACACAGAATTCTATAGGATTCCTAAGACTAACTGACATACAACTAGGTTGATCACCTAATACAATTTTCAGTTGGACTTGTTCTCTGCTTAACACCATTCACCAGTTAACAGAATTCCTACACATCCCATAGAATACCTGATTTTTGTATTTATTTATTGAATACATTTGTATACCACCTACCACAAATAACAAAACAAAACAAAACACAGCCAAAAATTTAAATCATCCAAACAAATTCAATTTAAAACAACAACAAAAAATCAGTAAAAATTCAACTAAAAGCCTGGTGCATCTTTAATTCTTTCCTAAAAGCCATCAGGGATGGAGCAGCTCTGATTTCAACAGGTGTGTTCTGCAGCCCTGGTTCTGCAACTCTATAAGAGAAGGTTTGCCTCTTAGTTGCCATCAGGTGAACTGGTGGCACCCTCAGACGAACCTCCTTTGACAATCTTAATAGGTGGCAGGGTTCATAATGAAGAAGGTGTTCTCTTAAATACTCTGGGCCAAAGCTGCTAAGACTTTATAGTAATATAGGACTTTATAGTAATAACAAGCACTTTGTATTTTGCACAGAAACCAATTGGCAGCCAGTGTAGATCTTTCAAAACTGGAAATATGGTCTTTTGGGGACATCCTGGAGACCAACCTGGCAACAGTATTGTGCACCAACTGCAGTTTCTGGAATACATGCAAAGACAGCCCCACAGAGAGTGCACTGCAGTAGTCAAGCATGTGCACCACTGTTTCTCTTCTAGGAAATTGTGCAGTTGGTATATCAGCCAAAGCTGATAGAAATCACTCCTGGCCACTGTCTCCAGCTGAAGTATCAGAGAGAGGGCTGGATCCAGAAGTACTCCCAAACTATGTTTCTGTTCCTTCTGGGGGAATGTAAACCCATTTAGAACAGGCAGATCTATCCCATCTCCTGAATTATGTAAAAAGACAAGTTGCTTGCCTGTAACTTATGATCTGGAGGTGATCTGTTGCCAGTCATGAGAAATGGGTTACTGTGCCTGCACAGGGACCTCTCAGATGGATTAACTAGCTCCTCTTTGGTGCCCCTCCCTGCCGTGCACATGCTTTGTGCCTTCCTTTTCTCGGCAGTCGGGCTCCATTTTGTCCCAGTTTCTTGAAGATCCATCTGATGATAGATGATCCACGTCGAGGGATTCATTGACCAAGTAGGTAAGTCAGTCTTCTTGTTAGAATGCTGCAGCGGAGAGGTACAGGCGGGTCTCATGACTGACAACGGATCACCTCCAGATCATAAGTTACAGGTAAGCAACCTATCCATCTGGAAGTGATCCATTGTCATCATGAGAAATGGGTGACTAGCCAGCTTTATCTCCATGGCGGAGGATGCAGCCATTTCACCCACTATTGAAGGATTCTCTTGAGTACCTCTCTTCCAAAGCTGGCCTCCGCCACCATAAGTAAGTCTATGGCATAGTGCTTAATGGAAGGTAAGTGTGCAGACCATGTGGCAGCTGCACTTATTTATTTATTTATTCGATTTCTATACCACCGTTCCAAAAGTGCAAAAGGTGCAAAAAGGCAGAATGACTTTGCCAGCCATTATGCTACGACAAAATAGAGGCCAGGTGGGCCCGTAGGGACACATTAGCTAGGCCTGCTTCTTTCAGGCTGGTTAAATATAACAGGATCTGACTAGTAGAGGCTTTAAACGTATGGAAACCATGATCTGTTGCGTAAACAGCGAAGCGCTTCCATTTACTCACATAAGTCCTTCTGGTGGAGGCTCTACGAGACTGTTCTGCCTTTTTGCACCCACTGTGCCAGAAGTTCTTGTGGGGCATTTAATCTTTACCCCCCAATAAGACACCTGACTGAACAATGGAGCCTGTCTCTAGTCTTGGCCTCTCTGATGGAAGCCTCTTTTGAACCACTTTCTGAGGCAAGCCTACAGAAGAATATTTTTCAATAGACCTTCCACACCGTGAGTTGCAAGCTCCACGGGGATGGATGTAATATTTCCCCCCGTCTCTTGACAGTAGGTCGGGGTCCAATAGGAGGTGGCAATTGTCACTCTCCATCAGTCTGAGTAGCGACGCAAACCACGGTTGGCGAGGTCACCATAGTGCCACCAAAATAGCTCATGCATTGTCCTGTATCAGTTTTCCCACTACTCTGTTGATCAGGGGTTGGGGGTGGGGAGAGACATATAAAGAAGGCTTTCCCCCAGGGATCCTTGCCCAATGCCCGCTCTGGAACAAAATCATGGAAATTTCTTGTTGGCGGCCGAAACATGTCCACCTGAGGAACGCCCCATCTTTTTATCAGTTGGTCTAGGCATTATTGTCTCAGTTTCCATTTGTGATGTTGCTGGTTTCTGAAAGTCTGCTGAGGTCATCCACCAAGATGTTTTCCAGTCCCTTGATGTTGATAGCAACTAGGAAAATGTTCTTGGATATGCACCAATCCCACGACAATGCCAGAGCACACAGGGAACGCAACACCGTGCCACCTTGTCGGTTTACATAGGTGATCGCCATAGTATTGTCCATTAGTAACTGCATAATCGTGTCCTGAATCAAGGGAGCAAAAGACTTGAGTGCCAGATAAGCTACCATCAATTCCAAGAAATTGATGTGCATAAGTTGTTGTTGTATTGTCCACAGAACCTGTACTTCATGGGTCCAGCAATGGGTTCCCCAACCCAAAAGGGAGGCATCAATCGGGGAATCGAAAGCAACCCCACTCAGAAGGTTCTCTCTTATTTTCCACCATGCCAGAGATTTTAGAACTTGAAGAGGGATGTCCACCAGCATCCCTTGACCGTCAACGTTCAGTCGGAACGATCACAAGTATCACAGCTGAAGAGGGCACATTCGCAATTGAGTGTGGAGAACCATGGATTTGCATGAGGCCATTAAACCCAGCAGCCTCTGGATCTGATCGGCTCGTTACTGGGGGTGATCCTCGAAGTGGCATACAAGGACGCAGATTTGCTGGTACCTGTCGAGAGGTAAATAGGCCCGTTTTGTTTGAGTATCCAACATGGCCCCATGAAGTCTATCGACATGGTCGGTTGAAGTTTGGACTTGTCCCAATTGACTTGAAGTCCCAAGTCTTTCAGTAATTGTAGGGTGAATTGGATCTGAGATTGCAATTTCAATCTGTCGTGGTGTACCAAGAGCCAATTGTCTAGGTACGGAAAAATAGTGATCCGCTATGTTCGTAAATAGGCAATGATCACTGACATACACTTGGTGAAGACTCTTGGCACTGTTGATAAGCCAAAGGGCAGTACTCTGTATTGGAATTCTAAATTTCCTATTGCAAATCTCAAGAACTTGCAATGGTTGTCCTGAATTTCGATATGAAAATACGCATCCTTGAAATCTAACGTGGCAAGCCACTCCTCTTTGGCTAGGAGCAGAAGAATTCCCTGCAACGTTGTCATACGGAAATTTCGTGTATCCACATATTGATTCAGGTTGTGGAGATCCATAATAGCTCTGATTCTTCTGTCCTTCTTGGGGACAAAGAAACAGCATGAATAGAAACCTTTCAGTCGGTCTGTCCACCACACTATATCACCTTTTTTCAACAGGGCATGCACTTCATGCCAAGGCACAGGGCCAGGGTGTGTGTGTGTGTGTGTGTGTGTGTGTGTGTGTAGTCTTGATGCCCTTGAAACTTGGCAAAGTTATGAACTCAATGGTGTAACCAGTGTTGATAATCCTTAAGACCCACTGGTTGGATGTTATCTTGTGCCATGCTGAGGCATGACTGGCCAGTCTGATGATGTTGGGTGGCAAACGAGTTGGTATTGGAGGCATGCCATTGACCGTCAGTGCATTGGTGTTTAAGGCTTCGGCCGGCGATGATGGTGCAAGCAGTGGACAGTCTCTGAGGTCAAAGAGACTGTTTGGTACTGTCCTTGCCAGTACAAGGGCCTTGGTTTTTATTTCGTTGGGCATAATCCTTTTTTATGATAAGTTTTAAAAGGCTTCCTAAAGTCTTTTCGGTCTTGGTATTTGAAACTGGAATGCGGACAGTTGTAGGATTGATAATGGGAGGAGCCTTGGGACGAGTCAGCAGCAGTAGAAAAGCTCTTAGCTGTACATTTTGTTTTTTTTAGTGTTTCCATCATTGCATCTGTGGATTCGCTAAAAAGGCCTTTTCCATCGAATGGAAGATGTTCAATTCAAACATTGTAGATCGCAACCAGGCATGGCACCTGAGAGAGACCGCAGTAGTCATTGTTCTAGACTCAGTCTCTGCCAAGTGTTTGAAGATGCTTAATTGTTGTCTGGTGAGGTCACCCGATTTATTAAACATTTCATCAATTTTTTTAAAAAGGTCCTCTGCTTTCAGTGTGGTAAGGTCCTTGTGGAATGAGTCCCAAAGACAATAATTATAGTGGTCCATGCAGGCCGCATAATTCACTATGTGAAAAGAAAGGCTGGCCATGGAGTAGACACAGTGCCCAAGGTCATAGGTTTCCTACCCTCTTTGTCAGAAGGGGTAATATGATGTTGGCCAGATTCATTCAATCATTCATTCGATTTCTATACTGCCCTTCCAAAAATAGCTCAGGGCAGTTTACACAGAGAATCAATCAATAAATAAGATGGATCCCTGTCCCCAAAGGCCTCACAATCTAAAAAGAAACATGAAATAGACACCAGCAACAGTCACTGGAGGTACTGTGCTGAGGGTGGATAGGGCCAGTTACTCTCCCCCTGCTAAATAAAGAGAATCACCACGTTTAAAAGGTGCCTCTTTGCCAAGTTAGCAGGGGTAACTTAGAAGATGCACAGTCTATAACTAAAGAATTCGGGATGGGATGTTTTAATAAATAGGAATTATCTTCATCCTGTATGCGATAAAGAGTTTCTAAATGTTTTGATGTAGGAGTGGATGTTTGCAACACGTCCCACACAGTTTTAGGTGCTTTAGTAATAACCGGCAGCATCGTCAGAGCAATTGGTTGTGTAGATTGTACAGCTGCCATCATTTTATAAATGGGGTCTTCGAGGTCGGTAGTAGGGCACTTGACCTGCAGACCCAGCATTTCTGCCATTAGCTGAATCATTTTCTTGTACTAGTTCAGACGTGGAGGGCTTTGGTGCAACATCTGAAGGGGGATCGGAAGGATTTTGTGGGATGCCACTGTCACAATCCGTGTCCATTTCAGAGGACTCCGAAGAATAATATGAATCATCATCAGAAGATTCTAAGGGTGCACCCTGGGGAGGTGATTCTGCTGGGCAGGGTGGATCTTGGATAGGTTCAAGGGGTGCAACTGGATGTTGAGGAGGCAGCTCCATGGTGGCCATGGGCAGGTCCAAAGACACTGGCCGTTTGAACACACTGGTTCAGAACAACCAGGGCTCCAGACAGTTTAGGAGGTAAAGGTACCAAAGGTTGTACCGGGGGTACTCATTGTGGAACAGTCCCCGTTGGTTGATGTGGAAGCAGGCCCTGAAGTATACGTTGCGTCTTCCACAATTTGAACTCTGTCCAATCTAGTTGTGCCACTGGTGAGATGTTATGATGAAAACCACATGCATGGATGGGGTCTTTTTGAGGCACATTTTGTGCAGGGGAAACAAATGTAGGCGTTGGTTTCCAAGTCACTGTCTGAAATCTAAAACATTAAAAATCTGTCTGAAGTAACGTTTTCTTTTCTATAAACTGAGGAACAATGAACCAGAGGTCTCAATGCATCAGTGGTCAAAAAGAAACTGAGAAATAATGGTGCCCGGCTGCTGAGAAAAGGAAGGTACAAAGCACGTGCATGGCACGGAGGGGCGCCAAAGAGGAGCTAGTTAATCCATCCGAGAGGTCCCTGTGCAGGCGCAGTAATCCATTTCTCATGATGACAACGGATCACTTCCAGATCAGTGAGGTTGTTCTCACAACCAGCCTAACCCGGGTAGGGTTAGGTTGGTCCTGAGAAGTTGCATGATCCTCGTATATCCCTCTGCTCCCTGCCACCTCCCCCCCCTTTATGAACCCGGCTTTTAGTCAAGATCAAGTGTGTTATCGCAGTCGCACCCACATCCTGCCCACCTGCTTGTGGCAATCGTGTGACTTGCCCCAGGGCCTCCTAAACTCAGCCACGTCATGTGGTCCAAAGGTTGATGGTATTAAAAGCTGCTGAGGGATCCAAAAGGACTAACAGAGTCACACTCCCTCTGTCAATACCTAATTGGAGATAATCCATCATGATGACCACGGCAGTCTCCACCCCATAGCCTGTCCAAAAGTCAATTACTTTCCCTTTAACAAATATAGAAATTGCACACACTAAGTGGGCATATTTTATTTAAGTAATTGCCAACATTTCTTCAGGGAAGAAATGCATTAGCAACTATTCAGTTCTTTTTGAGCAGATTAACATTGGCAAAATCTCACAAAATATGGCATTGTGCCAGTCTTCTATACATGTAAGACACACCAGTGCAATTGTTTATAAGTTGGGCATCTTTTAAATTCTGCCATCTTTTGATAGATTCATTCAAACCATCCACTTGTTCACTACTTAAATACTTTTAATATCACTACTCAAAATATAAAGTCCTCTTCTACCTTAGTCCTCTGTACAGTATTAATTAAAATTGCTGCTAGGGTCATCTGCTAAACTGGGAACCTACTTCTTCTGAAGTAAAAGCTGTAAATGTTGAATTTGTTTTGGAGCTGTCCCTGGATTTCCAGTGCACATCCTCTAATAATTCTATGGCCTTTGGATTGGAACCCAGATTCCATCAGCCTTCCTCATAAACACTCAACAAGCAACACCATTAAAATCAAGGCTTTGGATAGCTCCTATGAATATCTTTTGGCTTATGACTCATTTCAGTGCAATAGCTTTTGCAGATTCGCCTTTTTAGCATGAAAAACTGTCTTGACTGCTTCACTCTCCATCTGAGATATCAGATGTGTTTCTGTAACAAGAATGCTGAGATGAAAGATTCTACATATTCAGATTTCAAATAAAAATATGGAATGGAATGTGTAGTGAAATGACAGTTTGGTGGCTAAACAGGGAAATGGGTAAATAGGCGCAAGAAAGGAATTGCTCAGACAGTGGATGAGAGGGCAGGCCAATGGCTGAAAAGAGGGATATAGAACATCATTTGCCATAAATATAAGGGACTTTTCTGGAATGTTCCCTCTTTCATGAGATACTAACTTTCTCATAAAAGAGATGCTGACTTTTGTGCCTCAGCCACATGTAACATAATCATGATGGCCTTTTTTCCATTGTGAAGAAACTCTGGAAAGTGGTATTTTGCAGCAAAGGAAGGATGGTGGTGGGGCGGTGGGGGGGACACTGCCAGATGTTATCTCTAATCCCTGCAGCTGCTTTCCCTCTTGTCACTGTCCTGGACAATGTTTACCTCACAAACACAGGCCTGGAACCTCACGGGGTAGTGGTGGTGGTGGTGGGGAGCTTCATGGAAAAAGTGTCTGGAAATGGAAAGTACTCTTATCCCACTGCAATATATATATCCACAGACAAAGTGGACATTAGACGGCAATGTCATTGCAGTAAAGCCCTAAAAAGCATCTGTTAAATAAACCAAATGTAAAATTTGTCAGGTCAACCTTGAAGATCCTTTATCATGGATGAAATTACTTTATGCTGCAAGTCATAATAATAATCACAGTACAGTAGAACATGGCCAACTGATTCAATCTGTTCTGATCCACATGTGCAGAAATGATGGTCAACAGGGATATTTTTATATCTGACATCTAGTAGGGCCAATGGCAGGTGGTTGAAGTGGGCCCTAGAGAAGGCCCACCAATATCTGGGCACAATGTACCCAAATATGGTGCCGGCTGAAAGTTGGGTATCTACCTAAGGTAGACTCTAGTTGGGTATCTACCTAAGGCAGACTCTATTCATCTTACTTAAATCACTCGGGAGTTCCATGTCCAAAATTCGTTGTTTAAAGATTTTCTTGGCCCTCTCAAAACCCAGGGATATCAAAAGATCTGATGAAAAGCCTCATATAGATAAGAACAGTCCTGCTGGATCAGGCCCAGGGCCTATCTAGTTCAGCATCCTATTTCACACAGTGGCTCACCAGATGCCTCTGAGAAACCCATAGGCAAGGGCTGAGGGCATGCCCTGTCTTTTGCTGTTGCTCCCTGCAAATGGTATTTAGAGGCATCTTGACTTTGAGGCTGGAGACACAAGCTTATTGTGACATAAGCTTAAAAATTCTGCCAGTTCTAATTCCAGAGTAGATGAGTTAGGTTTCTGTGGCAAAAACCAGAGTCCACTCAGATGCATGAAGCATTATCCTCAGTAAGCAGATATATGGATACATTACTGGGGCCAAAAGATCATGAAATACAAAAAGTACAGTAGGTCTATGCGATTTCTAAGGAAAACACAAATGTACAGAAGATATGAATAATGACAATTTACAACAGCAGTAACTGGTGATAATGCAAGCTTGGTATATTGTACTATCGGTCATTGTTGTTCTAAATGGTATATTGTGCTATCGGTTACTGTTGTTGTAAATGGTATATTGTGCTATCAGTTACTGTTGTTGTGAATGGCCATGGTTCTTAATATATAAATTGCAGCTTTGGCTAAAAACGTTACAAGCCTCTTGTACCTCTTGCATGTAATGGTCTTTTGTATTCACAATTTACAATGTTCTCTTTGTACCTATCTGCACAACATATTTTATCAGCTTACCTTGCAATGAGTTGAAAATACAGAAGAGGTACACAAATGGGAGATATAGTGGCCCCCAGGCAAAAAAAGCAAAGCCCCATGTCATGCCTAGCAGGAAGGTCAAGCTAATAACACTACGAAGATTCCTCAGTATCTCTTCCCGCATAGATCGATTGCTCCGTTTTCCATTTCTTCCACAGATTTGCATCATCACCACAACAAACATGGCAATGTTCATGAGAAACATGATTCCAAAGTAGCCAACACAGGTCACATAAAACACAATTCTGTCTTTAATCCAGCAGCTGTAAAGAAAGCAACCACTGTTAGTTATCTCTGTTTAACAAAATCAGTTGTCAACTTTATTCGTGCCACTGAGGCTGATGCATATAATATAGTGCTGGGTTACTGCTTCCTCATGGCTGGGTCCAGGAATGCAGCAAGACTGGAGTGGGCCCTGAGACAAGAAATCAAGCAAGCACAAACACCCCACCCCACCCCACCCCACCCCACCTTCTCCCCTGCCATGTCTTTGCTGCAGAGGAACTGCAAGGGCATGGTGAAAAACAAGACATTCTCAACATGGGCTTCCTTACACTAATATACAAATAATAGTAGACATTTCCCAAACATGCAGACACTTTCCCACACATGCACTTGTGCTCATGCATTCCCCTGGCTCAGAAACATTTTTAAAAACATATATACCCACTACAATCACTTCATTTTTAGATTGTGAGCCCTTTGGGGACAGGTAGCCATCTTATTTGTTTGTTTGTTATTTCTCTGTGTAAACTGCTTTGGAAACTTTTGTTGAAAAGCGGTATATAAATATTTGTTGTTCTTGTTCTTCTTGTTGTAAGAACACCCACAGTGAAGAGTGAGCTGTCACCCTGCCAGCGCATACCCCCTCCCTCAGGGTTCCAGGGACATCTGTCTGCCTCCTCCACCCCTGTTCAATAATAGCTACACCCTGTCTGGGTCCCAGAGTGATGCTGTTTGGGAAGTGACCTTTTCATGCATCAAATCCATGTGGTTTCTATATACAGGTATTACCAGTGCACCATTGGGATCAACTGCTGGGATGCAATGACCACATTACAATAACAAGAACTGAACCTAAAATGAACTTTGTGATCAGCAACTCAGTTCTGCAACATGTTCAGTGTCTAAGAATTGCTCTGAGCAAATACAATGGCATCTGAACTTTTTGAATCTTGATACAAATACAGCTGTTAGTCCTGACAGTTGCATTGCAGAAACTTACAATTCATCTCCACCTTGTCCCTTAGTGTTTTTGCTGTAAATACTATTTGCATTTGTGTTTGTGCTTGCTAGAACAATGATCACCACCACTGCGGGTAAGCCTGTAATAAAAAGAAATATAATAATATGAAATTCAAGAACATAAGAACTATTATGCTAGGTCAGAGTAGCAGTCAACAAGTTGGACAGAATAATTAAGCATTACAGGAATCAGTTTAAAAATTCCATTATCAGATGTTGTAGTAACAAGAATCACAAAATGATTGTTGGAAGGAACATTGGAGGTTTTCTCATCTCATCCTCTGCTCAGTGCAGGAAACTGGGTGTGTACTGTATTCATGCAGAATTCAGCAGCAGCACCCGCACAGTACTAGCGCTCCATTGGAAATGCTGGTGTGGCCTTAGTCTGTATATCGGCCAATGACAGTAAAACAGGAGCTCTGATGCATGTTTATGGCACTATGCATATATCTGACTCTCTTCTAGGAATGAAAAAAAGATCAAATTATCCAGTGGATCAGTCATCCTTCTACAGTAGTACTGTTCTAGAGCAGTACTCTGAGTTACTGTAGCTCTTCAGGGTTTCAAACAGGGGTCTCTCCAAGCCAGCGCTGTCCCTTGTGGGGTGCAGGGCTCAGGGTGAAGGGGCCCGGCCCCTGTGTCTGACATCAGACACAGCAGAGGATGTGGCCTTGCTCTGAAACGGGTTTCAGAGCAAATGCCAGACACGCTGCGAATGCAGCGCACTCAGAGCGAAGCGATGTCCCCTGCATCAGACGTGCCCCCTGTGTCAGGCCTACCTCCTGCCCCAGGCAAGTGCACATGGTGGTGGCGGGCAACCGCCATGGCCAATGCTCATGCAACTGCCAGGAGCTGAGGCGGGTGCACAGGCTGCCTGTGAGGCTGCCCTCTGCTCGCTGGTACCGCGGGGCCCCTCTAGATGCAGGGCCCAGGGCTACCACCCCAGTTGCCCCACCCTAAGAACGGGCCTGCTCTCAGCCTTACTTGGACATGCCAAGGACTGGGCCTTGGTGGACCTTTTACATGCAAAGTGGATTTCCCATTACTGCATGGGAAATCCCTTCCCCAATGCACATGCAACACACTTTCACAGAAGACATTCAAAGCTCTAAAGCAGGGAAGGCCCTCTCCCACTGGGCTACGTAAGTTAAAGGTCTCAGGTTTGGGGCCAGTTGCCAGACTCAAATATTAATGTTGTATTGCTCTATGGGGTGATATAATTTCTGGAGAGTGAGAAAGGGCGAGGGGAAGTGTCCTTTCCCCTTTTCTCCATCCTGAAATGTTTCCATATAATCCAAATAGAATTTCTTAACCTGGGATACCTTCAGGGTACTATAAGGTGTTAGGGGCTCAAGCAGCAAAATTCCCTCCCTTGCCTCCATTTTCTTTTTCAACCAACACTTTCAACATCCCATAGGTCCTGAGCATAGGTCCTTGTCAGGCCATGTTTTGTTTTATCCCTTTTCTTTTAATTTACAAACAAGCATACTTCTGCATAGTTGGTAAGTTCTCTGAGTATACAAAACCCACTAATTTGTCTGTGGGTGGTCCCATTTCACTGCCAGACTGATAGGCACGATACCACCCAGGATCAGGATTAACAGGGATGGTTAGATTTTTATACCAATATTCCACCCTGCCTTGCACCTGAGGTATGATTTTCCATTGCATTGTTCGTGAAAGGTTGCCTACTGGCACAGTACCTAGATTACTGTTCCCCTCCCCCTGCCCCTTTCTGTAAAAGAGTCTAGAAATGGGTACCAATGATGAGAGCAATTACAGTTTTGGCATTAACTGGATTACTGATGTATCAGTTTTGTTTATAAGCTTTCTATGGCTTTGCATTATTTTGCACATGATAGTTGCAGCCAAGCCTTCAAGGCTTTTTCCTGAAGCCAAAAGTTCTAGATGAAAAATAAATAAATTAAATATATTTTATTACTATTTAATAAATTAATAAATTAAATGAATAGGTGGCATGTTTCATGACTTGTGTAGTTATCAGTATTACCCTTCAGTGAAAATCAGTTCCTCCTTGCAACATGGTTGACATGAGGAACATTACTCAAAGTAGTCCCAATAAATTAAAAGAACAAGTTAGGTATTATCTAACATGTCCTTTTAATTTCAATGACAGTCATATGCCCTGGTTGGGGGAAAAAAGGAGAAACACCAAATGACTCTCAACCAAACTTTCATTTATTTTGATGTGATCCACAGTTTTCCGGATATGGAAGGAGGGCTGTGGGTACACAGGAAGCTTTTAGTGTCCCTGAGAAGGTTTCTTTGAACATTGCACCAGAACTGTGAGGAGAGTTCCCCCCGCCAGTGCCCCTTTCACTATTCAAAGATGCATTCAGTGCAGGGATTCTGAAGGCTAGGGTTTTTTTTTCCTGTTTTGTTTTTGGCATGAATCCAAAACACCCCCATTTTGTTCTTTGTTCAAAATCAGCCAGTCTGAAACACCCCAATTTTGTTCTTTGTTCAAAATTGCAAAATCCAAATCTGAAACATTTTGGATTTTAAAAAATGGCCCCAGGACAAAACTAGTGGGTGGGGTTGGTAGTGCCCAATGGGTGGAAGCCACCATCCAAATTTCAGAGGAACTGGGCAAAAGGGCTGATTTTTGGTGAATTTTTGAAGTTTAAGATTTTTCCCATAGGGAAATAATGGAAGTTTCAGCAAAAGAATAGCTTCACGTCGGAGGGAAAGGGGGTGGCCAAGAGCAGAGTAGGGTGGCTGGTAATGCCCAGTGGGGGCAAGGAAGCTGCCAGAATTATTTCAAAGGAATTGGGCAGAGGGCTGATTTTTAGAGATTTAATGGCGTTTACATGTCTTTAAGGTTCTTCCCCATAGGGAATGATGGAGGTTTCGCCAATCACATAACTGCACTTGTGGGGCATCGAGTTGGCCCAGAGCGAGTGGTGGTGTAGAACACATAGGGTACCAACCACCCCCATGGGTGGCTAACCCATGGGGTACTGGGTTCTGTTGTTTCTGAGGTGTTTTGAGTGTAGATTCTCTGGTAGCAAATGAGAGTGGATTCATGGTTTGTCGTTGAAAATCTCATATGCTACTAGAGAATCTACACTCAGAACACCTCAGAAACAACAGCACTCAGCAGCCTATGGGTTAGCAACCCATGGGGATGGTTGTCACCCTGTGTGCACTACACCACGACTCGCTCTGGGGCACCCCAGTGCACCCCAGGTGGAGTTATAGGGCTGCTGAAACCTCCATTATTATCTATGGGGGGAAATCTTAAAGATGTGTAAACCTCAAAAATTCCTAAGGAATCAGCCCTTTTCCCTATTTGGAATCTGGGTGCTCCACCCTCTTGGGGTACTGCCACCCTACCCACTGTTTTACCCCTGAAGCCCCACATAAACAAGTTGAAAGAGTGAAGAGAATGATGAACAACAATGACACTTAATTTTTTGGCAGTTATTTGAGAATTTTGCAGCGGGTGGGAGCCTGTCCCTGTGGCACTAGCACAGCAGCACAGCCCATTTGTGGATTCAAGCAATCTTTCAAGAAAAATTCTCCCTCCTCATGGAACAGTGACCACAGGTCACTTGTGATAACAAGATAGACCAATGACCTGCCTTGGTACTATGGAACAGCTTCAAATGTTCATTTAACTGAAGTGGAGTGAGCAGTAGCCCAAACAAATCAGCCTACTGTTCAGAATTGTTGAGATTTATCATCACTGCATTTAAGAAAGTGCAAAACCATGGATCATGGTTACAAGAAAGAGAGAAGCAACTAAGATTCCTGGGGATGTCAATAGACTGACAGGGATATCTCCCCCCTGCTCCTTTTGTCTCTTGTAGTCTCATGTAGATGACCTGTCCCTGCAATGGCAAAAGTTGTGAACCACTGGCTTAGATATCATGTCCCACCAAATTACATTATGGTCTAAATCACATTAGACTGCTCAACTTGGGCAACAAAACTTAGACACCACTATAACACATAAAAATCAGAAAAAAACAAAATAGCTCTTCAAAAGACCCCTGAACAATTCAAGAGATTCTTTCTAAAGCTTTGGAAAGAATAACCGGTGTAATTTCAGAACTTTCCTAACCAGCTTCTGAAAAAGCTTATCCATGCAACTTATACCATGGCTTTTAGCAAGAGCTTTGGAATTGCATTGAGCTCCCAAAGATATTTGGGTATTTCTGTCTCAAAATGCTGTCTCCCAAATCCCTTTGCAAGGTCAGTTTGCATTTCAATCACACTGAATACAACACATACTTTACTAAACCATTCATGCCCAACAGTTCTGCCAGCTTTTTGCATATCTTATCTTCTGCTAATCACTCAGTGCCTCAGCTGGAGTAGAGAGGAGTCACAGAAGTCAATTTCAATTGCAATGCTTTTCCAAAGAACAAAGCATTCGGTCAAAACAGAGTCACTTCGAATTGGAAACAAAAATCTCTGTTTTTTAATTCTTGATTTTGCTCTGAAATTGCCATTTTCGGGCACAAAACGTTTTGTACGGGAATTGAAATGCACAAGGCTTTAGAGATGTGATGAACAGCTCGTGCACAGGCTGGTGGAGCGGGGGAGGGGTTCTCCTAAAGGAGCCAGTAAGGAGCTCCTTACCTACTGCTCCCCATCCCATTGTAGTGGGTGGTACACAAATTTATTAAATAAACAAATAATAAATAAATACATCAGGAAAGTAGGGATCTTAGATTTGATCCCACAACCAAGGTTACAAGGTACACACTCCAGCCAACACAAGGCTAATATTTATCCCTTGTTTTCTGATCGATAGTCAGATTAGGAAGCCCTTCCTTCCCTTTCTGAGAAATCCTCCATCTTAATGTCTGGTTATTTTATCTCAATATAAATTTGCTAACAGTTACACAATAGAAACAAAACAATTCATCACATAAATACAAGGATGAAGTACATAAGCTTCAGCCTTCTATGCCCCTGAGACAGGTTTTGTATGATCTGCCTGAGTGTATGAGTATAAGTAGAATCAGCAGCCCTTCTACCATGAGTCTTCTGCTCACATAGAGGGATCTTTGAATCAAATCTTATAACTAGGGATGTGTGTACTGGTTCAGGGTTCAAGGGTTTGGATTAGAACTGACCACCCGCCCTGGTCTGCCCAGAACGAACTGAACCCACCCTCCCCAGCTCGTGAATTATTATTCTTTTAAAATTAATTTTTTTCCACCTGTAGCCCCTTGTGGGGGTTTCCTAAAGGCCGCAGGTGTGTGCATGTGTGTGTGTTTGCATAGGTTTCCCCTCCCCCGCTGGCCTCTTAATTCACCACCACAGCCCATCTCGGGCTGATTTTCGGACCCGTTCGGGCCTGCAAAGATCAGCACAGTTGCAATTTTGGAGCCCACCGCGCATGCTCAAATGGCCTCTGTGAGGCTTGGCAAGGCCTAGGGCCTCGCAGGGACCATTTGAGCATGTGTGGTGGGCTTTAAAAAAAAATTTTTTTAAAGAAAAAAATGGCTGCCGAAAACAGAATGTTCACTGCGCATGCTCAAATGGCCTCTCCAAGGTCTGACATTGCCTAGGGCCTCACAGAGGCCATTTGAGCATACACGTCAGCCATTTTGTTTTGGGTGGCCATTTAAAAAATTTTTTTAATTAAATTCCTTAATTTATTTATTTTTATTATGGCCACGGCTCCCGAAAATCAGCCTGGGACAGGCTGTGGTGGTGAATTAAGAGGCCGGTGGGGGAGGGGAAACCTTTGCAGCCCCCACGGCCTTTAGGAAGCCCCCCCCCAAGGGGCTACAGGTTAAAAAATTAAATAAATAAAAAATTCACGAACCCCCCCAACTGAACTGAATCGGGGGGGGGGGGGGTTAGGGGGTGCCAAACTGAACTGGCCCAGTCAGGTTTGGGTGCAGTCCACACCCAAACCGAACCAGGCCAGCCGGTTCCATGCACACCCCTACTTATAACTTTCCCCCTTAAAGAATGGACTAGCAACTACTTTTGAGAACCCCACTTTCCAATTGCTAAAAGACCAAGCTATTTCAACCAGCAATAAATATCTGGAACTAGGTCAAATTTCCAGTCCCTTAAAATTATTTGTTGAACAATTAGAAAACTACTGTGCAACCCACCTCTGCTGGCTCTTCCCAAATTCCATGTATTAGGAACGTAAAATCAGTTACACAAATGAATATGAAAGAACAGACTTAACCTGAAGGCAAATTGTTGTGCTTGAACATGTCCTACCAAATGGAATCAGAGCAATTCCAAAGTGTGTAGGCCCTGGAGTATTACAGCAACTAACCTGAATTGAATGCAATAAGATTTCTTCTAGCTAAACAACTGAAGTCCAACTTATTTATATTCTATAAAGATTAATCATTGGATTAATCTCAAATGCATATTCAGGGAATCTAACTGTACTGGCTGATCTTGAAGCAACACAGTCTTTTCTGAACCACCTGCATGGCTAATAGCAATAGCAATAGCAATAGCACTTACATTTATATACCGCTCTATAGCCAGAGCTCTCTAAGCGGTTTACAATGATTTAGCATATTGCCCCCAACATTCTGGGTACTCATTTTACCGACCTCGGAAGGATGGAAGGCTGAGTCAACCTTGAGCCCCTGGTCAGGATCGAACTTGTAACCTTCTGGTTACAGGGCAGCAGTTTTACCGCTGCGCCACCAGGGGCTCTTAATGGTGCTTGTCCACTAAAAATTGTGCAATCGCACTTCTGTGGCACCATGTCTTATTATTTCCGCTGGATGTAAGTAGTAGGGATGAGCCCCGTTCTGAAACTCTGGGTAGGGATGTGCACAAAATAGATTTTGCACATCCCTACCCAGGGTTTCAGCACAAAACAAAATGCAAAATGGCCAAAATGTTTCATCGAAACAGTGGTCGAACTGGCTTTTTCAAAATGTCAGAAGTATTTTGGCCACAGAGAACAATGTGGAAACACAAAACACCCCATTGTTCCCCATGAGTAGCTTGATGGGTGCTAACTACTACCCCATCCACATAAGAAATGTGCAAGCAGGTGATTTAATTCCCCCCCGCCAAACCCCCATAGGATCCTATGGGAGTTTGAGGGAAAGGTTAAAATTTGTTTAAAATCGTTCTCTTGGCCATCTCTTTTGTGGGTTCGGTAGTAGGTAGCACCCATCATGCCCTACCACCCAACCCACTTTGGGGTCCTTAGGAGCTACCTATGGGGAACAATGGGGTGTTTTGAGTTTCCCTATTGTTCCTAATGGTCAGAATAAGCTGCAGTCACAGAGTGCCCAAACAAGTTTTACATTGCATTTTACAATGCATTTTGCAACCCTGCCAGCCACAGTGTCTGTGCTGCACTAATATCATTGGTATAAGTTGCTCTCTCTCACAGAATTATGATTCCATATGTTACTTCCTAGCATTGCAACAGCTGCCACAGCAGCACCCTTAGCAGCAAGCATAGCCAAACATAGGGATGTGCAGATCATGAACTGGACTGCTGTAAACAGGGATGGTTTGAGCATTTCCATTGGTCTGGCTCATTGACCAGCCCAGGCCAGCTGGTTGGCTCAACTGAACCGGTTCACGTTCATGGAGTTTGGTCCAAATTCAGTTTGAATTTGGCCTGAACTACAGCAACTGGTCCATGCACACCCCTAGCCATAAGCTCAACTATAGCAACTTCAGCTACATTTTGATTGAGTAGTATACCTTGCGATACAGACTGCAAAGCAGACCAGAGCAGTGAGTGAAGCACAATTAGGCTCAAGGCCAGACATGGAGCTCATCACAACAATCACCATGAAATATTACACAGCGAGGGGTGGGGGTGGGGAGAGATGGATTGATGCCACTGTCCATTTTTCACCACAACACTACCTCACAAACCAAACAAACCACAATACAAGGAAGGCAAGCACCTAAGTTCTGCCTTTGTCAATCTGAGACCCAGCAAAACCAGATAGTTATTGCAGCAATAGCACAGCATATTATGCTCAGTGCTGAAAAAAGAAAATAAGAAAATAAAACCTTCCTTTCTCACCCCCTGATGATGTATCCTATTCAAGAGAGGCATAAGGGCTCTCTCTGCCTCCCAGTCCCTTTGAATACATTTCAAAATTCCCTTCTTTTGTGTTTCTCCCCTATCTCCTTCCTGCTTCCAATCAATGGGGGTACCAATCAATCAGTTGCCCATGACAACACTTGATTTGTATTATAACAAGCCAACCATGAAGCAAGGAGATCTCAAGCCAATTGCAATCCAGTGCCAGAAAACCAATCAGCAATGGAAAAATAGGCCTCCAAAATGGCACTTGAAATGTTGACACGTTTCAATCGAAATGGGTTGTTCTGTTCTGAGTGCAGAACAAGCCCAGTTTTAGTGGGTGTGATTTGAGCTTGAAATGGTCCATTTTGAGTCAAAATGTTTCACTGTTGAAATGTTCTGCACATCCCTGTGTGCTTAAGACACCTGCAGTGGTTCAGAAGCAACTGCAATGCCTGCATGACGAGATGAGTAGGTTTGCAAAAAATTGCAAAGGTCAGGAGCAATAAAGACTTCACATGTGTCAAGGCTAAAAAGATTGCAGAATAGATGTTTTATCCGTAGGAATTGCTATTCACAGGAAGGGATATGGAAAACCTTTTATTTTAATCCTAGAAATGATAGAGTATCAGTATTATTCATAAGATATAGTGAACATAAGTTTCCAGTATTTGTTCAGGACTTCCACATTAGAAACTTTCATAAAAATATTAAACACATAGTAAGGTCATTCTCATGATCAGAGGTACCTGGGTTAACCCCGTCTACCCAGGTAGCTCTGGTTGTCTGTGGCAGCAGAGCCCTTCCAAGCCAGAAGCTCCATCCCTGGGTAGCCCTGATCAACTACTCAGGTAAAAAGTGAGGTAGGAGGAGAACAAATCCCTTCCTACCTTACTTTCTGGCAGTCTGTGCCAGTCCAGGGGAAAGAGAGGCCAGGCAGAGTAGAGCAGCTGCAATGCTAAGATCAGCAGCAATGCTGCTAGTGCACTGCATTGTGGGATCCTGGAGAGCCCAGCACAAGTGGAGGGTCATGTCATGTGTGAACTCATGCCATGTGCAAGCAGGAAGGTAAGAGCCTGCCTTCCCTTCTGCCCCCTGCCATTTGGTCATGAGAATGACCTTAATAGCTGCCATTTTGATCTGAAATCTTCAAAACAGCTAGTATCAGTGTCAAATCACACAGCCTGTATACTCACAGAAAACCCACAGGGATCCTACTTATATTCAGTCTAGGCTCAATATGTGTAGAATGAACAAGTTGTTATGACTACAATGCCACATATCACCATCTTACACTGTTTGAGAGGTTTTGCTATTATATAAATTAAAATGGTAATCTGCAACCAATTGCACATGTGGTCAGCAGATCTTGACACAGGATTGAAAAGAATGAGGTTCATTGCCAGAACAAGAAACTGTGTGAATATGTCTTCAGTCACTATGTAAGCCAATGGCAGTTTGTGGAAGAGTATACGGCTGCCACTGCTTAATGACTCGGGAAGAAGCAGCTCAATACATTTACTTTTGGGTGTTGCTTGGTGGCAGTGAAAACAGCAGGTGGCTGAGGTAATTGTGCAGTAGCTGGCCAGCAGCACCTGTGATGTCAGCCAATGATATCAGCAGCATGCGTCTGTGCTAGGTGCTGTGGGCCATTCAATGGAGGCCTGTCTGCATGGTACTGCCCTGGCTGCTTCCTCGCTCTACTGCCACCAAACAAGCGCCCCTCCTCTCTTCAGTCACTATCCTTGAAACTACCACATGCTATCTTCAGCCCCACTAAAAAGCCACCACTGTATGTACTGAGAGACACTCTAGAAGCAACAATCCATGAGGACTTCCATTGTGGTGATTAATGTGAGCACTCTTAATATATGACCTAACCCCTCCCATTGTCTTTCCATGAGAAAGGCTCAATTCTAGAATATTCAAAAGCTGAGCGAATGAATGCACTGGGAATGACATTTTTACAAAACAAAATAACTAATAAAGAAATATAAGATTGTTTCTCTGTAGCATCACAGAGAAAACTCTGAAACATCCTGCATCTTTTAATACTGTGTGATCACATAGTATTAAAAGATGATCCTGCATCTTTTAATACTATGCAATCTTTAATACTATAACATTATGAGGTCATTCACACAAGCAAAAACTGTGTTCTATCAAAGTTTGGGAGTTGTGTGTGCTCCCAATTCTCAGCTGTGTGGGTGCAGACAACTAAGCTAGGAGAAGTGATTGTGTGGAAACAAGGTAGGAGGAAAAGCTGCCCAGGTTTTCCTCCTACCTTGCTTTCACACACTCACTTCTCCCTCTTCCTACCTAGTTGTTTTCACCCACACAACTGAAAATTTGGAGCATACATGCTCCCAAACCTGGGCAGAACACAGTTTTCGCTTGTGTGGATGACCTATATGTTGTATATTGGAGCAAGGGGGAAAAAAAGTAGGAAGAGAGGGGAAGCAGAGATGGCTAGAATACATACGATAAACATAAACCTAATACCTTTAATTTGGTAGTGGTTGCAATCTTGATAACAGTAGGATCTGCAGATATTTGAAAAATGTGATCAAGTCAAATTATTAATTTAAAACCACAGGCTGTATAAGTATTACTTACCCCAGCCAATGATGCAAAATTTTAGTATGTATCGACGAATGTAGGTATTGAACACTTTCACTAGCGCTATATACATGTGAACAGCTTCCAAGCCCATCCATGTAAAGGTTGCCAGAAGGAAATAGTGCAAAAGAGCAGCAATAGCGATGCATAGGCCTTCTATATCAAATGATGCAATCCAGCCATCGAGAAGGAAGACGAGGTTTAAACAAAGCAAGGCTGTGCTCAAATTCATAAGGATTTTGGAGGGATAATCCCTTCGCAATTTTCTGGTGATAAATGGACAGCAAGTTATGTTATAACCAATGTTATTTATAACTCTAGTGGGTCCAGTTTATAAAGATAAACTTTTGTCATTCTTTGGATTTTAAAATTGTTAGATGTACATGCTATTACAAAGTGGATTGCGCCTTTGAATAGGCTTAAGCTCTTCAGTAAAGACTTATGTACCTTTGTGATCTGTAATTTTAGTAGCAGGTTCTTTCCTTCGCTAATTCCTCCAAAGAACAAAATACTTATTCTTGAATTACTGTGTTTCTATTACCATCATAGGTAATAGAATTCCAAAGTCCACATATGGACACAACACAATGTAATGCACTTCAGAGGAGGGCCTTGTTTATGCAGACTGTAGATCCTCCTGATGCTCTATAAAAATGTATCATGCTGTTCATACTTTTTAATTATATGTAACTGAAGCTTCAAAATTGTGTGTGTTGGCAGGGGGAGGGCAAACCTTGCCTCTGCAATGCTCTCCCCACCTTATTAGCATTCACTGAACTTATGAAGCTCCATATGGAATGTCTGTACATGCATTGCTATTGTTTGGAAATAATTTGAATATTTTTGGTTTGTAATGCTAACTTTGGGTTGTATCCAGAGTTGTGTGAAGAGAAAGAAACTCCTGCAAGAAAACCTCTCTCCATAGTGACCCACTGCAGCCCGCCAACTCTCTTTTCTGAGAGTTGGATAACCTTCAGGAACGTGGTGCAGGATGCTACAGGCAGGATGGAAAGTGCAAACATCTGGCAGAGACACCCTTTGTGAGTCCTGCTATGGTCAAAGAACGAGTCTCCACCTGATTTTCAGCTATTCACCCTCTCCCTTCAGCTCCCCATGCCTCATTCCATCTCCTGACCCTCAGGAGGGTAAGGCTTTCCAGGGGAGATAGGAACGTGTTGTGCAGAGGAGGGGACGAGGGAGTTTCTTTATATAAGTGTCCTTTTCCTTATGCAACTCTGGATGTGACCCTTTAATTCATAAGCAACCAGTTTTGGTTTTGCTATTTGAGTTTGACCTTATTTCCCCAAACTAAAAGAAAGTTATTCATATTATCAACACTAATAAATGAACATTTATGCTTAAAGTGGCTGTTGGTATCACATGAATTTCCCAGGGAGGAGAGCTGGTCTTGTGGTAGCAAGCATGAATTATCCCCCTTTGCTAAGCAGGATCTACCTTGGCTTGTATTTGGATGGGTGACTATATGTGAGGGCTGTTAGATATTCCCCTTAGAGGATGGGGCCATAGCTCAGTGAAAGAGCATCTGCATGCTTACATGCAGAAGGTCCCAAGTTCACTCCCTGGCATCTCCAGTAGATCTGAGCGAGACTCAGCTGAAGGCAGTTTCCTATGCTCCTATGAACTCATGTTTTCACAGAGATGTATGTGTATTTTAAACCTTAATCCTAGTGTTCTTAAGTTCCTTGTTGGTTGTGAGTTATTTTGTTATCCTGATTCTATATTTGTTCTGGTTTATTTGTCTGTAAGATAGCATCTCTACGACAATGGCATAATCCCCCAGATACATCTTTATGCTTGTACAGATGTAGAGTTAGATGAACTATTAATTGCTTGGTGCAGCAAATTTTCAAATTAGGCTGCATACCCTATAAATTCAGAATACAAAAAATAACTGTTGAAGCCTGGTCCTCATGCTTGCTGACCACAATCTGCTCCTGATATCATGTGCTAGGAACATTTTGATAGAGGGGAAGCTCACAAATTGAGACTGGAAATTATTAATTTAATTAAAAATAATGATTGACCTGTTATGACAGCAGAACAAATACTTACTCAAAAGCAATGTATGTCAGAAGAGTTGCAGCTGAAAATATGGCAGATATTCCACAACCAATGTATGTTATGAAAGTGAGGACTTTGGTATTTTCAGAACTAATTTCTGAAGCAGTCCCAGGAAGGTCCTATATATAAAAGTGAGAAAGAGATGTAAACTGTTTGACATGCATTTTTTGAGAAGCATTACTATTTTTCTCTTGTGATACAACGAAGATGAAAACTCCAGAGAGTTCTGGCTAGAAACTGTAATTGATAGATTTAGTATACAGTTGCCACACCTCTAGTTTCCTTCCTTTCTCAGCTCCTGAGAAAAATGTAGAGGTTAACAGCTGAAATCTGCATTTCTGTACAAGTCTCTGTTCATTATATTTTCAGAATCCACTTTTCTAGGACCCATTTTTTGTGGGAAACCCTTTCACTTGCATTTTTCACTTTCTCAGAATTGCTTATGTTTAGAACCCAGGATTACCTTGCCTGTGAATAATGTGAGCAGGATCATGTTCCCCCTCCCTGCTTTTAAAGAAGCTTCAATTTAACTGGTTTAGACTGAGAAGGTACACAGGTTTCTGCCCACAAATAATCCTTACTAGACTGGATCTATATGATATTCCAAATTAAATCTCTGGAGAAAATGCACTGGTAATTTAGAATGCCAGAAAAGATGATAATTCTCAGGCTAGAATATTGCCAGGATTCAAAAGATTTTCTTCTTACCTCTGAATCCTTACAAAAGCACTCAGAACAGGAGAAAAGACACACTGATTGTATCTTAACAAATGCCCTCCCTGCTTTCCCACAAGTTTGTCAAAGTTTGTCAAACAACCCAGAGATGTAAGTTTGGGGCGGTATAAAAACATGTTAAATAAATAAAGTAGAACAGAACAAGCCTGAAAAGAGACAGTGAAGGAAAATCTGATCAGATTTGTGCACAGCTTAATCAACACATGTTAATAAAGTATGATAGGTGAAAAAAATCAACATACAAGTACACCTAGACCTTTGAACTATGCTTGCCCTGGTGAAGAACACTTTTCACATAACTGGGTGGAGGCAGAGGTATTCCACTGAAGCACAAAGTGGCAAAACCGCAAAGCAGGGGACTCCCCTGAAAAAGAGGTAGTTGTGATGAACTCTGGACTGGCTAGAAACCACAGGGAGCTGGGCATCTCTGAGGGGAGGGGGAAGTTGTGCAGTCATAAGATGTCATCCAGGATAGGGCTCTACATAACTGGGGGCATGGCTTAATTATATGATATCAGGTAGACCAATAGACACAGAATGGGGTGGACACAAGGAAGAACTATCTGGCTGGGATGAGCCAATCATAAAGGAAAATATAGTACAGGTCTGAATATGTTTTCATACTTTATGTTCTTATTTTCATACTTTATTTTCACACTTTTAAAAATCTATTTAAATCAGTTGAATAAAATCACATGTACCTGCACAATTTTCTTCTTCAATGGAAGAAGGCTGTAGTAGCCAGAGATTGTTAATATTAATTGAAAGTCAGAGTAAAATGGTTACTGAGAATGTTGTGTGTCAGGGCTGCACAACATTTGCCCTCCGGCAGATGTTGAACTACAGCTCCCATAATCCCTCATTACTGGCCACTGTGGCTTGGGATGATGGGAGTTGTGGTCCAAAAACAGAGGGAGGGCTGAAGTTGTGCAGCCCAGGTGTGTGTGAATGATCAGTTTCTAAAAACAATCAGGCTTTAAAAGAAGTTTGGTATTTTACAAGTTTCTTCCCTTCCCTTCCCACTTTAACTACAACTGCGTTCTGAGGAGCAAGCTTAAAAACGTTCTGAGGAGCAAGCTTAAAAGCTTCTGAGGAGCAAGCTTCAAAACAAAATTAGGAACAGCTACAGTCTAGAAATTACCAGGAACCAGAAATTCAATTGCCCAAAGTCAGCAATGGAGACTTACAGCAGGAGTCTCAGTGTTAAGACCCATTCTAGATTAGGATATTCTGTTCACACAATCTGCAAGTAAACAAGCGGTATGCCCAAGGCCTGGTGCATGGTGCAAATGGGCATGGTGCAAATGCACTCAATGGGCATGGTGCAAATGCACCCAAGTCCAGTTCCTGCGTGATGCTACCAAGTTTTTCCTGACTTCCATAAGCAAGATTTGAAGTTGGCAGAAGAAATTGGGAGACTCTCAGTAACACAGCGCAGGAACTGGACTTGGGTGGGTTCACATGATGTGTTCAGCATTTGCTACCAGTTCTCAAGATTTTCCCATCTTCCTCACTTTCAGCAGATTGTGAAAGTGATTGTGAAACCAGCACTGAACATTATGGATGGTGATATAGCTCCCTTGTGTCTTCCATTGGGAAGGTGCCTCTTGAGTACCAGTTGCAGGGGAGTAACATCCGGAGAGAGGGCATGCTCTCAACTCCTGCTTGTGGCTTCCAGCGGCATCTGGTGGGCCACTGTGTGAAAGAGGATGCTGGACTAGACGGGCCTTGGGCCTGATCCAGCACGGCTGTTGTTCTTTGTGGATAGGAAAGCACAAACATATCCACTATCTAGGGCAATTGAATGGGGTTATTACTCATAAATAATTTGCAAGCTGCTGGACACAAAATTTTCAGTATCCAAGCCAGTTTTTTAATTTTTAATTTTGAGTTATATGTTATATGATACACTACATATAAACACTAATATACACAAAGTGGTAATTTATCATAAAAGAATACATGTATATGACTAATAGTTAAATGTTGCACATATAAGAGTATATGTATGTGTGGTATGTGTGTGTATACATGTATTCAAATATAAAACCTCAACAGTTGCTAAATTACAATTATTTATTGTTACATTTACATTTATATACCGCCTTTCATTAAAACAATCCCAAGGCGGTTTACAGCAGAATTTAAAAACAAATTCTGATTGTAATTATGAAAATGAGTATTTTAACCGCGTAAAATTTAATGTGTGATTCATCATGCTCCTGTTTTAATGTGTGTGTTTTATTTATACATACCAATGAATAAGCATGACAAATAACATTTTATTAAATATTACACTGTAAAAGTACTTATTTTCATAATCATGATCATCACCATCTTTATGTGTCTCTTTAATATAATTTAGTACTGGTCTCCAGTTCTGACAGATCCCCCCTCCCCCCACCCCAATAATAACTTATCCATTCTCAAATAAGTGTTCAGCTTCCTTAGTTTTGATATATCCCAACATTTAGACAATCATTCAGATTTCCCTGGTAATATATCTGTATTGAAATTGGACCCTTGGACCTTTCCAGGTTTCCCTTTGACCTTTTCCAGTGTTTTATAAGCACTAATCTTGTGGCAGTTAACAAAGAACAGGTTCACAATAATCCACTGGTTGGTATGTCTTCGACCATCACTTAAGTTTTCACCTCTTTTTTTATATGAATGTGAAAATTTTCATTCAACACTTGTGTCACCATATACAGGTACCTTGTTACTCACAGGGGTTCAGTTTCTTGCCTATTACTGTGAGCAATGGAACCGTGAGTAACAAGTGCCTATGGAAAAATGGGGGTTAGGTTCCAGAATGGGGAAAAATAGTGAGAAAACAGAGGAAAAGTTAAAAATACAGAAATTTAACACAAAAATAAAAGAAGATATTTACAGTACTGTGCTCTGTGGGGTTTCTGTGTCAAGGAATGCCCCTTGCTCACAAACCATGAAAAATTGTGGGGGGAAATTTTTTTTTAAAGCAGAAGACCCACAAAACAGCTTCTCAATATGGCGGCTGGAAATGACCCTTGCGTGCACCACTATATACCATTTATTCACGCAGGAGCAATGTAATCACAGGTGTAGAACATTTCCCTTTTGATTACTACAATGCCAACACCTTTCAACATAACACTTAAAGATCTAATTTATTTTCCTATTTTCCACAGGCCCTTGGTATGCTATTTTTGCATAGTTCTTCTGCAATCATAGTGAAGTTGTAAAATTCATTCCCTGGCTAAACAAGTATAACTACATTTATTCTATGAGTCTCTCTCAGAGATATTTCTCCCCTTATAAAATGGGAGAAAGGTGGATATGCAGTTTCCCACAAAATATCATACATTACCATTAATAATTCTTTCTTTTGTTTGCCAACTGCTAAATATTCTAATTATGTTTTCTCTATTTCAACACAATTTCAATACAGATATATAATGTGGTAATTGGAGACACTGGTAAAATGTTGTTTCTGTCCAATACCTTAGGAACATAGGAAGCTGTCATACTGTATACTGAGTTAGACCATTGCTCTATCTAGCTCAGTATTGTCTTCACAGACTGGCAGCAGCTTCTCCAAGGTTGCAGACAGGAATCTCTCTCAGCCCTATCTTGGAGATGCCAGGGAGGGAACTTCGAACCTTCTGTTCTTCCCAGAGCGGGTTCCACTCCCTGAGGGGAATATCTTACAGTGCTCACACTTCTAGTCTCCCTTTCATATGCAACCAGGGCAGACGCTGCTTAGCTAAGGGGACAAGTCATGCTTGCTACCACAAAATCAGCTCATATTATTAACATATGATATATGTAATTATCATAATCGTATGATTATGAGCTACATAATCATATGGTACCATCTGTCTATCACTGAGTCATCATAATTATCAAAATCTATCTGCCGTCATATTGCAAAATTTCCCAAATATTGGTTAAAATTAAATTCTACAGAGTTGATTACTGAAGCACAGAACCAGTGTTTGCAATGGTGCACCCCAAACCAAGAGCTCCAGGAAAGATGTTGGAAGAATTCAGTATTTTTCCAGAAGAACCTGGGTTCCATTTATGAAAACTGTAAAATGAATTCAAGGAAATAGCAAATTGAACACATCCCTGAAATGTGACCTATATGAACAAATGGAACGCTTACCATCAGTACTCCAAAGTGTGTAAGATGATTGCATAAGCAAACAGTCTCATTCTCATTTGACTCTGTTTGTGCAAAGCAACCTGTATCATTCCACCCACCTTGGCCATCTAGAGAAATCAAGGAAAGCAGAAATTTATTGCAGTGATTTTTCAACTGTTAACAATAATATGAGAGGAGTATATTATGTGCAACCATGCAAGTGTCCAAATGTAACCCATTTATTCTCAGAGTAGGAACTTAATATTCTAAGAAATGTACTTAATTCAGTTCAAGGTAGTAAGTTTAAATGTACGAATAAAGATTTGTCAGCTTAAATGTAAGTTTTATAGACATCAGTGGGATTTTCTAACAGGCAATGTGCTTGGGTCCAAAAGCTCATCCTCCTATGTCAACTAGGGATATGCGAACCAGTTAGAATCTGAACCGGTTCAGATCCGAACCGGGGTGGTTCGGAGGTTCGAATTCGAACCAAACCAGCCATCAGGTTCGGGCTGCAGGTTCGAATTCGAACCGGGGGTGGTTTGGATTCGAACTGGTTTGGACCGGTTCAGACACCCGAAAATTGGTAGGATGGTAGCTGGCACCCAGGGGTACCTGTCACCCAAACCCCAAAGCAATCGGACACTCGTACGATTTTTTATGAATTTTTGAAAATTATTTTAATTTTTTTCTCATAGGATATAATGGGACTCAAACCAGGCCATTATTCCTTATTGTGGAGCACCCATGGGTGCCAACAACCATGCCAACCCTGAAGCAGTCAGACACCCCTATGATTTTTTATGAATATTTGAAATATTTTTAATTATTTTTCTCATAGAGTATAATGGGACCCGAACCAGTCCATATCCCCTATTGTGGAGCACCTAGGGGCACAAAAGCAGGGTGGTAGACAGACAGGGGTGCCTACCACACAAAAAATCCCAAGGCAATTAGACACTCCTCTGATTATTGGTGAATTGTTAAAGTATTTTTGAATTCCTCATAGAGAATAATTAGGATTGCAGCAAATGTATAGCTTCATGTCGGGGGGAAAGGAGTGTCGTAGAGTGGAGTGTGGTGGCTGGTAGTTCCTAGGCTAGGCAAGGAAGCTATCAGAATTATTTGAAAGGAATTGGGCAAAGGGCTGATTTTTAAGTGATTTTCGAAGTTTACGCGTCTTTAAGGTTTTTCTCCATAAAGAAGCATGGAGGTGTCAGCAAATGTATAGCTTCATGTCGGGGGCAAAGGGGTGGCCTAGAGCAGTGTGGGGTTGGTGGTAGTGCCAGGTAGGGGCAAGGAAGCTACCTGAATTTTTTCAAAGGATTTGGGCAGAGGGGTGATTTTTAAGTGATTTTTGAAGTTTACGCGTCTTTAAGGTTTTTCCTCATAAGGTATATGGAGCTTTCAGCAGCCCCATAAGTGCACTTGGGGGTGCTGGGATGGCCCAGAGAGAGTGGTGGTGTAGTGCACATAGGGTGCCAACCATCCCCATGGGTTGCTAACCCATGGCGTACAGGGTTATGTTGTTTCTGAGGTATTCTGACTTTCTGAGTGTGGATTCTATGATAGCAAATGAGATTTTCAATGAGACACCATGAATCCACTCTAATATGCTATCATAGAATCCACACTCAATACCTCAGAAACAACAGAACCCTGTACCCCATTAGAAATCCATGGGGGAGGTTGGCACCCTTAAAGACGCGTAAACTTCAAAAATCACTTAAAAATCACCCCTCTGTGTGGTAGGCACCCCTGTCTGTCTACCACCCACCCTGCTTTTGTGCCCCTAGGTGCTCCACAATAGGGGATATGGACTGGTTCGGGTCCCATTATACTCTATGAGAAAAATAATTAAAAATATTTCAAATATTCATAAAAAATCATAGGGGTGTCTGACTGCTTCAGGGTTGGCATGGTTGTTGGCACCCATGGGTGCTCCACAATAAGGAATAATGGTCTGGTTCGAGTCCCATTATATCCTATGAGAAAAAAATTAAAATAATTTTCAAAAATTCATAAAAAATCGTACGAGTGTCCGATTGCTTTGGGGTTTGGATGACAGGTACCCCTGGGTGCCAGCTACCATCCTACCAATTTTGGGGCATCTGAACTGGTCCAAACCAGTCCGGGTCTGAACCGAACCAGGGGGTGGTTCGAACAAAACCAAAACCGAACCACCCCCTCCTGGTTCGGACTCGGTTCGGATCAGAACCGAACCGGGTGAACCACTTTTGTGCACATCCCTAATTTAAACTCTATTAAAAGGTTATCTTATAAACATGGCACAAGTACACATCTATCCACTGCCTTCTTTTAAAGTGTTGTTTTCATTTGCTATTTTGTTTCTCAGCATGGATCCTGTTGAGTTTCATGTAGTGATTATGCAGTGCCGCAGCTGCACACTATTATGTAGAAAGTATCTGTGTTTCATCTTTCGTTTACTTCCTCTAACTAAAACTATGCTGTAATTTGATATACTTGTTAGTGGAAGAATTCTTATCTGATTTCAGAAGAGAGGCCAAGTGTAGTCTATCATCTAATACTAATTTCTAAATCTAATTTATGAACCAATGTGCATGACAGTGTTAATTGCGTTAGGTAAAAAGAGAATCCAAAAGTAAAATACATCACACTGGCTGACATCAAGCCCAACACTGTAAATGTTTCACTAGTGCAAGGTAGTTGTGCTAGCAGCTAGCAAGTTCTGCTAAGTCAGGAGCTTGTGCTCCAGACGAGTGTTACACTAGCATAATACTGATGCACTGTATTACAACTTGTACAACTTGTATATGCCCTGGAGAACGTCTTCCACGTGCAACTGTGCAATGCTGAAGAGCATCACAACTTTGTGCAGTTCCACAATCTTCTTAAGCATGTGCAACTTCTCTCATTGTGCTCGTGCAACAATAGTGTGGATGTCAGCCTCTGTTCAGTTTTGCTTGTTGCACAAGCCCAATATTTGCACAAATGCAAAAAGAGCTCAAGAGATGGTGAAACTACGGATATTTATATACTGCTCTTCAACAATTATCAAAGCTGTTTATACAGAAAAATAAATAATATATAAGATGGCTCCCTATCCCAATGGGTCTCACAGTCTAAAAGGAAATACAAGGTAGACACCACCACCAGCCACTGGAAGGACGCTGTGCTGGGACTGGAAAGGGACAATTCCTCTGTTCCTGTTAAATATAAGACCACTTTAAGAGTGCCTCATCGCTCAGTTAGTAGGTGTAAAGCTTTGGTAGTTTCTTGCATGTACACAACTGTTGCACTACCACAACATTGCCCTGCATGTCAGCCACTATCCTTCCGGTAAGCGAAATGCAGAAAAAAGGATAAACTTACTGTTTTTGTTCATATCCCAAAAGACACAGGTGGGTTGCTCAAATTTATAGAAGCCAAAAATATTTTGAGAGAGAGAAAGAGGGAGAAAGATATATATATATTATTTAAAAGGCATTATTATTTACAAGTTAATCATACTGCTTTTTCATTATTAGGGTCTGTACTTGAAAATGTAAAGTCCTATAAAACCTATCTATTAAGGCAATGTGAAAAATTTTCTATCCAATTGATTTTACAATTTACAGAGAACTTAGGACCAAATTAGTTAGTTATGCTATTAGCTCTACCATGCCTGCTTTTCCTGGTGCACAGGGGACATTATCTGGATTGGATTTATGAGAGGGCTCAAGGGGGCTTTAATCCTATTCCTTGCTATGATCCCCATCTGGATTGTTACCCTCCTCCATGGTTCAGGTTACAGAAGAAAAAGAAGCTTTTATTTGAGCATATGGGAGCTTTTTTCCTTGTGTAAACATGCACAAGAATGCTATTTAGATTGGGCCCTTGGAAAGTGTAGGGTTAAAGCTCCTCCAACTCCTCCCTACTATGGTCCCAAACCAGATCATGCCCTCTATGCACAGTTACACCAGAAAAAGAAGCTCTCGAGAGTTAATGAAATGACTAACATTACATAGCTTGGCCATGAGCCTATGAGAATTAGTCGGTTATAGTCATAGTTATATGTAAGGGCAAAGTTATAGTAAGGGCAAAATTAGATGTTCTCTTGCCAAATTATTGGTCCCAAAATATTTGTTTTAAAAAATGGAGGCAGAAGAATGTTTTCAGGAGAGAATCAGTGGATGGGAGGGTGGGCAGAAGGACTGTTCATGTTTCTGAAAATTTTTCTCTGAGATTGTCTCCCCCACCCCAAATGTATTTTTCAGTTTGGAACCTGGTTGGGAGAAAAGTGGCCTCAATATGGAGTTTACAGGGAAGAATCAGTGGACAGGGGTCTTAGCATCCCGTCCCATCTCTCCCCCTGCAAATGTATCTGTATTTTGAGGGGAAAACCTGCATTCGTATTATGAGAGAAACACAGGTTTTGTAATGATGTATTTCCTCATATCATCTTGTTCCAGCCTGAGTTCATGCCTAAGCAGAGATGTGAACATAGACTCGTCAGGTCCAAGTATAAAATGGGTAATCAAGGGCCAGTTCTGCCAAAAACAAGCCTGAGATTGGATCCACCGAGGTCTGTGGTTGGATAAGAAAGTTTTTTGAAAGGGAAAAACTCCTGATTTTTGACATTGCCTTGGTATTAATCTTAAATGTAATTGCTGTCTTAATAGCCAATGCAAGTGTTTTTTATTCAGAACTCTGCCTCCTGCATCCTGCAACCTAATATTTCTTACAAACACATTTAAATAGAAAGTGTGGAACTTTCATACTGTAAAAGCATCCATCCAGCAGGGTAATCACAATAATGATAATATATTAACAACTACAACCAATATAACACATACAGAATTTATCTTATATCAGCACAGAGGAGGCATTTCTGTTTGTAAAATATACATTTCTATTTTTCTTTATTTTTGTGCAGTGGCAGATGGTGAGGCCTGCCATGGTGATTGTGTGTGGTGGTGGTGGCTGAATAAAAGCAAACTCACCCGCCGCCAACACCCAGCATCTTATGGGATCAGCGCCCGGCCCAGCAACCTGCAGGGAGGTCACCATGCCCTTCTGCTGGCCTTCACATATGCACAGGTGCGATTTGAGGGGTCAGCACAGCAGGTTTTGCCATGCTAATTTCTCAAATGGTGTCGATACATGAGCAGAGGCCAGAGGAACAGCGGAGACAGGGCAGCTCCACTATGGAATGCTGGTCAGGTGCCACAGATTCCTGTAGGATGCTGGGTTCTGGCAGCCAGGGAGTTATATGCTGCCCCCACCCCAGACCCCATGCAGCAGGCCTCACCATCCGCCAATGAACAGTGGACAGGATCAGAAAGGTTAGTCATGACTAAGCAACATTTAAATAAATGGTACAAGCTCTATTAATTCAATGGGACTTAGTTATTACTAAGTCTGGATCCTACCTAGTAAAGTTCCTTTTGTTCTGATTTCACTTGGCTGTGGAAGACATCACTGTGCCTTTTTAAATGAAGTCACATAGGAGATCCAGATCTCTTACCTGGATTTTGGTATGTTTAATTGTATGCTTAATTGTAATCTTCACAGTATCCTGAAGATCATGGATAGTAATATTGCCAATACTGCATGCCACCACATAACTGGTTAAATTGGTGTGAGCTTCTGCATCCTTTGAAAAATTAATTGAAACATTACAGCAAAACCTGTTATTCTGAGAAGTCTTATCAGAAGTTGGGGTACATGGAGTTATTACTGCACACTGCCAGAACAAATTAGCATTGAGTTAGCACTTAACATCACTCAATATAAGAAGATCATGTTTCTATCATAAAAGAGACAACGAAGTGTTCTATGAGAAAATACTGCAATTTAAATGTTATAAACAGGATGTTTTTATGATGAGTGATATTCAGTTGCAGCTATCAAACAGATAAAGGCTGTTCACATGAGCAGCCTTACCCAGGCTTGGACAGCCCTACCTGGCCAATCCCGGAGCTGCCCTCGTAGGTAACCTTTACTTCTGCCCTCCCTGTACCATTTTACCCAGATACAGGGTTGGGTGAATGCTTGGGCCTACAGCACCCAACTCATGGCGGAATCCCTCAATGAACTGCACTCATCACATGGTGCACCGTGGGAATATCTGGAGGCAGGGATGCATTTTCCTGGTCTCCAGAACACTGTGTGGCTTGCAAAATTGCCAGTTGTGTGGGTTCACAAGCCTTGCAGCCTGGGACCATGCAGGATCATCGGCGGTGGTGGGGGAGGGAGTAGGTGCTATCTTGTCTTTCCCCCATCCTCAGCACTCTCAAAGGTCATATGAACGACCTTATAGTGATACAAAGACAGCTTGTATGGTAATTTCAATACCTTTTCCTGAAGCTAATCAGAGTTAAGCTTCAAACAATGTTGATTGATAGCCAGATCTAATTAGATCACTTCCTGAACAAAAATGTGCCACTTTTAAAAAAAAATCTTATTAACAAAACCGGCTCCAGAGGTAGGAAATAATCTTTATTGTTGGCATTAAATTGTTTCTAACATTTATTTGTAACAAGAAACCAAAGGGTTAGATCAAAGAATGGGGCACTTCTGCCCCTCCTCCCCACTGCTGTCCATGTTTCCCCAAGGCTTCTTAAGGGTCAGAGGGTATTTCAGAACAGTGCAGGATGGGGTGCAGAGGACTTCAGCAGGAACAGGGAACTGGCATAAATGGAAGAGCAGTATTTTGTCCAATCAAGTAACCTTGAAATACAACTTATTGGATAGATGAGTCACAAGTCCAGGCCAGGGAAAGCCCTTGCGCCTTTAAATATTACATTAATTAGCTAATTAATTAATTAAAACATTTTCAACCCACCTCTTCACTGTTTGAATGGTATATAACATATTAATGTTATTTTAATATAACATATTAAAATCCTAAAATGAACACAGCATACATGTTTTACACTCATTCCTATAAGGGATGGGCTCAAATTTATTCTATTCATCTACAGTAACTCAGATATTATTTCTATTGAAAGCACTGAAAGAAACTCCATGGCTGTTAAAAGTCTTTCTGTCAGGCAGTTTAAAAAGGCATAAGAACACTGTTCAAGGTCAAGTGTTAGAAACTTTAAAAAATTCCTAGTGATAACATGCAAAATAAATTGTCTACCTACAACTATTGATCTTTGAATTGCCCTCTCTACAGTGACATATTAGAGGATGTACAGGTCACTTCGACGAATGTTCAGAAATTCTAAGAAGAGTATTCTCAGAGGGGACAACCCTCCAATACAATTTATTTTTTTTGCTCCAAAACTGTGGGCCAAGGGATGAAAAACTGAGCCTTCATTCCCAGTTTCCTTTCTAAATTCCAAAGCTGCTCAGGCAACTGCTGTACTCTGCCTTCTAGTGGGGAAGGCAGAGAGGTGTGTAGCTGCACAAGAGAACCACTCAGAACGACAACAGTTGTAGGTAATCTACTTTGTTTTGTTAACTGTGGCATCTGTGCAGCAAATTAAAAGCAAACAGACAAGGGAAAGCCTTGCCTCTGCTCTTGTCCTGTTGTCTCCTCTATATTTCAGCTCTTAGGGCTGCATGAACAGTGCAGCTGGCAGTGAAAAACACTGAATCCAATCCAGTGCCAAAACAAATGGGACAGCTGAGAAGGCCAAGAACTGTCCCAAACAGAAAGGACTTTAATACACTGCGCCTTCATCCAAGACATAGCAAACAGTCAACTATTATACAGGGATCCAAGGCTTATTTTCATGTTGTGTTAATTCAGTAAATACATAGCATCATAAAAATCCATAGAATATGTAAACTTCTCCTATTACCCAAACTTCAAATTCTAATTTAGTTTACTCACAATCTGAGAGTCTGCTTTTTTCACATCACTAATAACAAAGGTTGACATCCTAAGGAAGCAAGGACACAGTGGAAGGTTGCACCCACACAATCATAGGCTTCCCCACTTCTGCCGTGTGCTGGGGGTGGGGAGCAAATTTAGCTGGTCATTTCTGCCTTTGATAATGCTCTGTGCCTTCGAAAAATATGCCCCTGAGGGCTGTGCGAACCTCATGGCCATGTTTTTGGAAGGCACACAGGACTTCCAGAGGCAGGGAAAATAAGCAAAAATTGCCCCCCCTCCCGCTGGCCACTACACATGTGCTGGGCGCTTTCCAGATTACCAGCTACAATGTATCTGCTAAGTGTGCTTCCGTATTGCCTGTGTTTCAGCATCGCAGTCCCTGCGCTGTCAGCAAGGTGCTTTTCACATTTCCGATACCCTTTTTGGGGTTTTATCATTGCGTTTTAGTGCTACATACTACCGAATCTGGTGGGGCAAAGAGAATTCCAAAGTGAAAGGGCAGCAACAGAGAAAGCCCTTCCATAGGCCCTAGTACAATAGACCTCTCTGAGACCGGGGACCGAAAGAAGGGCAACCTGAGAAGATCTCACAGGGTGGGACAGGGCTGGCCAGGACAGGCGGACCTGCAGGTAAGCAGGTGCTAAGCCCTAAAGGGTTTTAAATGTGAGAACCAGCACTTTGAATTGGACACAGAAGCAAATAGGTAACCAGTGCAGCGAGCGCAAGAGAGGTGTCACACTATCATATCTCCTAGCGCCCATAAGCAGGTGGGCTACAACATTCTGGACCAACTGAAGCCTCCGGGTCATTTTCAAAGGCAATCCCAGGTAGAATGCAGATGAGTGCTGACGAGTGCATGAGTTACTGTTACCAGGGCCTGCCTGTCGAGATAGGGCCACAACTGGCGGACCAGCCGAAGCTGGGCAAAGGCACCTCTGGCCACAGCCTCCACCTGCTGCTCGAGCAGGAGCCACGAGTCCAAGAGGACCCTCAAGTCGCTTCAGGACCACAGCAACGCCATTCAAAGAGAGACTCAAACTCAGCAATTGGCCAGATCGAGGAGTAAGCAAAAGCAACTCAGTCTTGGAGGGATTAAGTCTGAGCTTGTTTTGGCCTATCCAGACCCTGACAGCTGCCAGACACTGGGCAAGCACAGAAACGGCATCTCTTGAGTGGCCTGGGGTGGCAATATACAACTGAGTATCATTGACATATTGATGGAATCTCACCCCAAACTGATGGATGACTTGCCCCAGTGGTTTCATGTAGATGTTTAAAAGAATCATCTAGATGTTAAAAAGATATTAAAAAGAAGAACCAAGCCCTGATGCACAATTTGAAAAGCGCAATTTGGAAAGCACTCTGCAGAAGTTAGGAATCCTCCAGTGGTGTTAGCAGCAGGCTTCCACTGAATCCTTGCTTCCTTTCAGGATGTAAGCCAATAACACAGAATAGACAATAAAGAAAAACAATACCTTCAAAAGAAACAAATATATTTATTTTAGCACAGTTAGTACTATATAGCAAGAGGCAGGAGGATAATGAGAATGTAATGTCAGGGCTGTCATTTTAATGAAAATTGTATTCATTATCACAAAAAAATATTAAGCAACTAGAATGACTAAAGCTGATGCCATTAACAAGAGCAATCCTTGGATTTTGTGTCACCACTTATTGCTGATCACTGTATGTCTGATTTTGCTTCTTAGTACAAGCTTTCTTATTGTCATTACAAAGGAATTTTTTAAAATGCAGAGTCTAAAGGCTCTACAGAAACCGCAGGGGGGATTTAAAAAGACAGTGGAGGGTCATGGTGATTTGTCAAGATTTTGTTTACTATCTGGTCATGATGCCAATAAAGAAGTATAATATATGCCAGCACCATACTGCAGAGTTATGTAGATGCACTGGAGACAAAGGTCGCTTCTTTTTCTGCATAAGGCTTCATTACAATGCAAAAGAATATTTATTTATTTAATTATTTTATTTATTAAAACATTTTTATACCGCCCAAAACTTACGTCTCTGGGCAGTTTACAAGAGAATAAATAAAAACAAAGTAAAACATTCATTAAGACAAAAATGGGGAGGGGGGGGACACACACATTACAACAATTTAAACATTTTAAAATAATATTTTAAAACAGCATTAAAACCATTAAAACAACATTAATTAAAAGCCTGGGTGAAGAGATGTGTTTTTAAAGACTTTTTAAAAGCTGTCAGAGATGGGGAGGCTCTTATTTCGCTAGGGAGTGCATTCCAAAGCCTCGGGGCAGCAGCAGAGAAGGCCCGTCCCTGAGTGGCCACCAGACAAGCCGGTGGCAGCTGCAGACGGACCTCTCCAGCAGATCTCAGTGGGCAGTGGGGTTCATGCAGAAGAAGGTGTTCCCTTAAATGCCCAGGGCCCAAACTGTTTAGGGCTTTATAGGTTATAACCAGCACCTTGTATTTTGCCTGGAAACATATTGGCAGCCAATGTAGTTCCTTCAATACAGGAGTTATATGGTCTCTCCAAGATGACCCAGAGACTAGCCTGGCTGCCGCATTCTGGACCAGCTGTAGTTTCTGGACTACGTACAAGGGCAGCCCCACATAGAGTGCATTACACTAATCCAGTCTGGAGGTTACCAGCAGATGTACCACTGTTTTGAGGTCATTCACCTCAAGAAACGGACGCAGCTGGCATATCAGCCGAAGCTGACAGAAGGCACTTCTGGCCACTGCCTCAACCTGGGACACCAGGGAGAGGCTGGGATCCAGAAGCACCCCTAGACTGTGTACCTGTTCCTTCTGGGGAAGTGTGACCCCATCCAGAACAGGCAGATCAAAATCATCTCTCAAGTTCCGACTCCGCACAATGAGTACTTCCGTCTTAGCCGGATTCAGTCTCAGTTTGTTATTCTTCCTCCAGCCCATAACTGACTCCAGGCAGGCATTTAGGGAGGTTATGCCCTCTCCCAATGATGCTGACATGGAGAAATAGATTTGGGTGTCATCAGCATACTGATAGCACCCTGCACCAAATCTCCTCATGATCTCTCCCAGCGGTTTCATGTAGATATTAAACAACACTGGAGACAATATGGAGCCCTGGGGAACACCATACAAAAGTTCAGATTCTGAAGAACAGCAGTCTCCAAGGGACACCATCTGGAACCTGCCCGAGAGGTAGGAGCAGAACCACTGCAAAGCAGTGCCTCCAACTCCCAACCCCCTCAGACGCTCCAGAAGGATACTATGGTCGATAGTATCGAAAGCTGCTGAGAGGTCCAAAAGAACCACCAGAGTCACACTTCCTCTGTCAATTCCCAATTGGAGATCATCCATCAAGCCGACCAAGGCAGCCTCCACCCCATAGCCAGCCCGAAAGCCAGTTTGAAATGGGTCAAGATAATCAGTTTCATCCAAGACTGTCTGGAGCTGGGAGGCCACCACCCTCTCAATTACCTTCCCAGCCACAGAAGGTTGGAGATAGGCCTGTAGTTGTTCAAGTCCGAGGGATCCAGGGTAGGCTTCTTCAGAAGCGGTCTAATAATTGCCTCCTTAAGACAAGGAGGCATCCTAGCTTCCCTCAGAGACGCATTTATAATCTCTACCAGGCCTTCTACAACAACTCCCATGCCAGATAATATAAGCCATGTCGGACAAGGGTCAAGAGAACAGATGATAGGCCGCACCATTCCAATCAGCTTGTCTACATCCTCAGGAGTCACAAACTGGAACTGATCTAACCTAATCACACAAGAGGAGTCGCTGGACACCTCCACATCAGACACTGAGGTAATTGTGGAGACAGAGTCTAAGTCGGCCCGAATACGAGATATTTCCCCCCACAAAGAATTCATTAAACACATCACAGCGGGTAATTGATGGTTCCAGATTCTGATTCAAGGGAGGAGGGGCACATACTAGCCCTCTCACAACCCTGAACAACTCTGCTGGACGTGAACTTGTGGATGCAATACGGGAAGAAAAGAATCGCTTCTTTGCCGCACTTACCTTGCCCAGTCTTAATTCAATAAGAATCACTTATTTAGTCAGTGGCTGAGAACTTTCTAAACACCGGACCTTTTTATTGGAGTTGGAAGAAAAAAGGGAATGCAAAATGCCCCCTCCTTCTGCCTTGCCTTCCTTCCTCAGCCACCCACTTCCCACAGCCACTGAAGCAGCTCTTCTCCAAGAGCTGCCCTGAAATGGTTTTCTGCAGCTCCTGCTTCCTCCTAGCCCAATGCACACCCTCCTACCTCATGAAGATAGGAGGGTATGCTCCATGTACCTCATGAAGGCACATGGGGCAGGGAGTAGCATTTTCCGTCTTACCTCAGGCCACCACTGACAATCATATCCTAATCTAAAGCCCAGCACCACTCAGTTTTATTATCAGTTGCTAACACCTCATTGGCATGACACAAAACAATCTGCAAAGTGTGTATACAATTAAGATATTTTTAAAGGCTTATTTATAATGCAAACTAAGTCACCGAATACAATGAAGCATGTTCATGCTTACCTGAAAGAGACCATTTTTATTGAAAAAAGTAAACTGAGCCCTGGAAATAGCTTCAAGTTCTTCTTGACTTAAGTTCTCCAGTAAGCTTGGTGGCAATGTGACAGAAGCCAAGGAATTTCCCTGGTTTTTGTCGAAATCAATCTGCAATACAAAATGAAAAAAGACATATCAAAGAAAAATGAACTATCTTGCTCATACTGAGCAAGTATTCACCAAAATTAATGCATAATTATTTAGACAGTGGCCGACATCCTGACTAATGAAGGGCAGGTGCTATTTCAGAAGCACTGGTACTTGTGATGAGTTCCTCACTAATGTAGCAGTGGTGCTTGCACACAGCACCTCCCCTTCATTAGTCAGGATGTTGGCCACTGTCTAAATAATTATGCATTAATTTTTATAAAATAATTATGCAAGAATTCTGATGACCTACCTTTTCCCAAAAGCACTCTGTGCCACTCCAAAAAATAAATGTAATATAACAGTATAACCAGAATTTAATAAAACAGCACCTGCCCCCCCACCGCCCCGCGCTTTCTTTGAACCCTAGTTGCATTCATATAAAACCACAAATTATTCCAGTATGGATATTTAGGTTTGCACCCCAGCATACAAACAGGAGCTAAAAAAATTATCTAACTATTAAATATTAATGTTGTATTTAATAATAGAATGTTTTGTATTATTTGTGTCAAAACAGAATGAATAAAATTATGTTTTGTTTAGCAGCCTGTGTGTAACTTGCACATTACAATACTAAGTTAAAAACATGTTTCATCACTGAATATTTTTATACAATTTAATACATAGGAACAATAATGTGAGGCCAACATGGTTTTATTTTTCATTTAAAAGGATTATTTTTTTTCTCTTTTAAGAAAAGCTTATCAGCATCACCAGTTTGGGTATAAAACAATTTAGGGAAGGAAAAACCACAGATGTATCTGTTTTATAGGGAAATGCTAATTCCCCTAATTAGATAAAGCAAAGCTATAAACTAGAGTAAATGTTTACATTTATAGATAAGCTAGGTGCCATGGGGGGGGGCTATACACGTTTCACTAATGTTTTGCACATTAATGGGCAATCTTCAACTATTAAAAAGCACTGTACTCAGCAATGATAATACCTTTATATATAGTCTGACATACATCTAAAAAGATTCATTAAAAAGTCAGGCACATACTTCAGATAGCATAAATTCTGAACTCATCGTCCTTCATTTAAACAAAAGGAAGATCACACACACACAAACATTCCTTACTTCTTCTTTTGAAAGAGTGTTCCCAAGTGCCCCTCATGGTGATGCTTGTCAGAGAGGTGGCATTTGCAGGTGTCATTGGGGAAGGGAGGCATTAGTTCTAAGATTTTATGAAGCTTAGTGGGGTCTGGGAACTGAAACTGCTTGACATCTTATGAGACATGGCAGGGGCGTAACAGGGCTGGAGTGGGCCCAGAGACAAAATTTTAAAATGGGCCCCTCGATGATACACACACACACACTGCACAATATATAGTCATGTGACTTGCCTCTGGGGGGCCCCTCGAGGTGTGGGGGGCCCCAGGCAGCCACCTTCCCTTGCCTAATAGTAGTTACACCCCTGAGACATGGAACTTTGCCCAAGATTCCAAGAGATCAGATTTTATCAGCAGGAAATAGTTCTATGTAAGGACAGTTTCCACCTTGTTTCAGTGGCAGCTGGGGCAGGCAGGCAGTGCCAGCTTCTCTTGCTTTCTTTAGGGGATCATGGGCTTTGGCTTCTTCATGGCAGCCAGGAAGAGATGTTTAATGTCAGCTCAAACTGGCCAGGGACAGGGTGGAGCTGAAATGTCTTTCTCTGCATAGTGGTTTAATTTGGGTGTTCTAGTAAATTTATGCAGGACCAGTCATAATAAGAGCCTGGAGATAATCTCTTCTGAGATGAGGATGGCAGGAGGCTCACATGCTGGTACAGCTCAGATTTTGCTGCCAGCTCTGGTAGCGAGGTCTGGGATAACTCAACGGGACTCTGCCTTTCTCTCTGAAGGAGAAGGTGATACCTGGGATGGAGTTTAAAGGCTAAACTTAACAAAGAAGGCAAGACAGCTGGCTAGTCCATGACAGACCTCACTTGATTAGGAATCTTGATAAATTAAGATTATTCTCTGCATTGAATATGTTGGCTTGGGTGCTTGTAGCCTTTGAATCTTTGCACCCTGTGCCTTTTGATTTCAATTGCTTCTGCCATCCAAATTAAGTTTCAATCTTTTCTTGACATTAAATTTTCAATCTTTTAAAATTTCAGTTGCTTCTGAAAGCTCACAGTAGCAATGAAGGGCTGGAAGAAAAAGCTTGGCAGACAGGGCAAATTCCAAAGGCCTTACACTGACAACCTGAATATAGACCATTCAGTAGAGTCAATGGAATTTCTGCCAATACAGTGTTTATGATGGTACACATACTTTATTTTATACTTTATTTTATTTTTTAAAAATTTATTTATCAATCATATTTAAATAAGGTAAGCATACAGTGTATGCCTTTATTTAATGTGCCATGCAATTATGTGTCTTATACCTGAAAGTCTGAAGCATTGTTTTGGGGGCTGACACTGAAGGAGGAGCCACTGAATAAAGTTGAATTCAGAGAGGAAACACCAAGTGCCAAGTTCCGCGTTGAGATGCTCATGGATGGGCCTGAAAATTGAATCTTTAATGCTAAAGCGTCAATGGTCTTTATAGCTCTAAAATCAAGCAGAACACAATTCACTTTTGTAAAAAAGAAAAGGAAAGATTGTAATTAAAACAATTAGAATAAAAGCACCAAAGCAGACTCAAAAACACGCATTTTAAGCAGAAATGAAGACTGAGATGAATGTTTGCTGGTACTGGAAACATATGACCTTCTGAACTACTTTCCTTCTTCTATATATAAATTGTAGTTAATAAAGTTATACTGTACTGATTTAATTCAGTTAAGCTTTAACTCTTTTGCATCTGTATCTATGACCTGCGACTAAGCCAGTAACATTCCTAAAATACCCCAGCACGCATATCTCTGTCTTTTTTTACTTCCATTTGCCTTACCTAATGCATTTTCAGGCAAACATTCCTTAGGCAATATATAAATGTTCATTGTGTTAATATTCATATTAAGCATAAGGATAGTGGCCAACATTCTCGCTAACAGTAAATTTGTGAGTTGAGAAGAAGCATCCCTGTTGTGAAGAGCGGCCTAAGCTCTGCAGCATTTATTATTATCTGTGCAGTGTCTGCATAGGTTATAGCTCATTATCAAGCCTATTCTGTGGCAGTGATGGAACAAAATAAACTTTTTTCCCATCCACCATTGCATCCTCTCAATGTTATTCAGAGGGACTTTTCTGGGCAGTGCGGGGCCTCTTGAAATCTGGCTCTGGGCAAGATGTGTTAGAATCCTCAGTAGCATGCTGTGATACATTTGCACAGCACTTTGAGGGTAAAGCTGCTCACATTCGCCATGAGTTGGACTCTACACTTGATGCAGTGTCATTGGAGAGGTGACCAGAGTAACATCTGGTCCAGTTTTGCTAGAGGAGTTTCAATTATTGGTGCCCGAAGATGTGGACAAGGTGTCTAGTCAAGTTCGGCCGACCAAATGCGTGCTTGACACTTGCTCTTCATAGCTTATAAATATAGTAGGGAGGGCACTTTATCTGGGTCCAGTAGGTTCTAAATGCCTCATTGAGAGAAGGACGCTATTATTCAACCACTCCTAAAGAAACCTAGTCTGGATGCAGAGGATGTAAACAACTAAATGTCTGTGGTCAATATTCTCTTCCTGGGCAAGCTGTTTGAGTGGCTGACCACTCAAACAGCCACTGTTGTAGTGGCTGACCAGCTCCAGACACTCAGGGAAGCAACAGATTATCTAGATCCATTTCAATCAGACTTCAGGCCTAGCTTTGGAACAGAAACTGCTTTGGTCACCTTGTGGGAAGACCTGTGTAGAAAGAGGGAGAGTGCAACCCTATCAATTCTCTTGGATCTCTCAGTGGCTTTCAATACCATTATAATGGGGCTGCCTTTGAAAACAGTCTGGAAACTGCAGTTGGTAGGGGTGTAAGATTATTAAGTGGGAGTGGGTGTTTTGATCATATCACTGCAGTGCTTCTCAAGCTGCACTGGCTCCCAGTCCATTTCCTTGCCCAATGCATATCTATCTATCTATCTATCTATCTATCTATCTATCTATCTATCTATCTATCTATCTATCTATCTAGCCATCCATTTATCTATCTAATTTGTAGACTGCACCAAACATCTGTCTCTGGGCAGTTTACAGCAATACAAAGCAAATTAAAACAAAAATTAAAACCTAAAAACAATTCAAAACAGTCAAGTTAAAGAGCTTGAGCAAAAAAATAAAGTCTTTAAGGACTTTCTAAAAGTTGTCAGAGATGGGGAGGCTCTTATTTCAGCAAGGAGTGCATTCCAGACTCAGGGGGCAGCAACAGAGAAGGCCCACCCTTATGTGGCCACCAGACGAACCCGTGGCAACTGCAGACAAACCTCTCCAGATGATCTCAATGGGCAATGGGTCTCATGGCAAAGAAGACGTTCTCTTAAATACCCTTGACCTAAGCTGTTCAGGGTTTTATAAGTTATAACCAGCATCTTGTATTTTGCCTGGAAACTTATTGGCAGCCAGTGTAGTTCTTTTAGTATAGGAGTAATGTGGTCTCTCTGAGATGAACCAACCTGACAACCACATTCTGAACCAACTGCAGTCTTTGGACTATGTACAAAGGCAGCCCCCAATAGAGCACATTGCAGTAATCATGTCAGGAGGTTACCAATATATGTACCACTGATCTAGGATTGTTTAGCACAAGAAATGGAAGAAGCTAATGAAAGAAAACACCCCTGGCCATCACCTCATCCTGGGACACCAGGGAGAGGTTTGGATCCAGAAACATTCCCAAACTACATGCCTGTTCCTTCTGGTGAAGTGTGACCTCATCCAGAACCTGAAGACCAAAATTATCTCCCGAGTTCCAAACCTGCACAATAAGTTTCTCCAGAAGAAAAGCCAGTGTGGTGTAATGGTTAGAGTGCTGGACTAGGACCGGGGAGACCCGAGTTCAAATCCCCATTCAACCATGAAACTAGCTGGGTGACTCTGGGCCAGTCACTTCTCTCTCAGCCTAACCTACTTCACAGGGTTGTTGTGAAAGATAAACTCAAGTATGTAGTACACTGCTCTGGGCTCCTTGGAGGAAGAGCAGGATATAAATGTAAAAATAAAAGTATCATCATCATCATCTTATTTGGAAGAATGGGTAATGAGCAGCAGTGTTGTGAGCCGCTCTCCCCTCCAATGTTTTCTTGTTGGTTTCTCATCTGCGGACAGCCAAGGATACTTGTGAGATTTGATGGCAAAGGGATTCTGCTGTGCTTGTTTCTGCTGTGCTTTTGCCATTACTTTGTGGGCCACCTTCTGGCTAATTGTAACCAACATTTCACCTAGGTCTGCTGCTAGAAGGAGGGGCTGGCAGCCATTGCATCTATAAAGGCAAGGGCTGTGCCAAGGGCTCAGCCATCAGCTGCTGGGCAGGCCTCCTGTAGGTGGTCGCTGAAGCTGGCCGCCAAAGGGGGCCGGCCTTTGGGGCTGGGACAGAGGGCTTGGGCAAGCCATGCTTTGCTGTTGCTTAAAAAACTTCTCCCTTTATTTGCTAGATTTTATGCAGTTATGTGTTTGGGGGTACCTGGAGTTGGGGGGAGTATGTTCACTGTCCCTGGGGCGATTTCACTAGTGGTGGGGAACAGAGGAAAATGTGGTGTTGGGGTTATAGGGGAAAGGAGATCAGAATTTAGTAGCAGTTACCCCTTCTAGCTTCTGTGCCAGCTCTCTGACCTTGGGCAGCAGTACCAACCTCCCACAGAACCTCACCCTGCTTCTTTGTAATGCTAGGTCAGTTCAAAATAAAACAGAAATAATCCATGATTTGATTGTGAATGATGGTACTGACCTGGTATGTATTTCAAAGACCTGGATGGGGGAGGCTAGTGGTCTAGTTTGGGCCCAGCTTCTCTCAGCAGGGCCCAGCTTCTCCAATCAGGATACCCTGTTGTGAGAGGATGTGGACAGGGAGGAGGAGTGTCTTTGGTCTATAAGAATAATATCTCCCTTAGCAGGGTTCCTGTCAGAGAATTGGCCTATATTGAATGTGTGTACCTATGACTGGAGACCAAGGATAGACCAAGGTGTATACCAAGAATATACCAAGGTGTACCATTCACCCTGCTGCCAAACAGAGTCCCTAACTGAGCTGACTGACTTGGTTGCGGAGTTGGCATGGAGTCTCCCAGACTGAGTTCTGAGGGACTTTAATGTTCACTTTGGAATCAGTTTGTCAGGGTCCGCTCAGGAGTTCATAGCAACCATGACAACTATGGGCCTATCCCAAGTGGTCTTGGGACCAACACAAATTGCTGGTCACACTGTCAATTTGTTTTTTTGATCTGATCAGGATGGTGTTCCATGGATGGGGACTCCTGTGATTTCCCCATTGTCATGCATGAAAAACCATATGGTCCAATCCAAGTTTGGACTCACAGCCTCTATCTTCTGCAAGGGTGAATGACCTACTAGTATGGTAGAAGGCTATTGGATCCCAAAGGATTCCAAGAAGGTTTGGAAGGCTTTAAGATTGGTTCTGCCAGCAATTCTGTCAATGTCCTGGTTCAGACTTGGAATAATGAATTTACTCGGGCAGTAGACATGATTGTTCCTAAGCGCCCTCTCCGACCCGCTTCTAAATTAGCTCCTTGGTTTATAAAAGAACTACGGGGGCTGAAGCAGCACGGTAGATGGCTAGAACTCAAGTGGAGAAAGACTCAGTTTGAATCCGACAGGATAAAAATGAGGAATAAACAACAAAGACAGAATCCAAACAAGATGAAACTGCTCACTGTAGAAAATGGGATAGACCTGCCTGTTCTGGATGGGGTTGCCCTCTCCCAGAAAGAGCAAGTACATATTATGGGAGTACTTCTGGGCCCAAACCTCTCCCTTAACTCTCAGGTTGAGGCAGTGGCCAGGAGTGTTTTTTATCAGCTTCAGCTGATATGCCAGTGTGGTGGAACATATATAGGAGCTTGTGAGTGAGTTCGTATGTGTGGGTTACCCTAGTAACCAGGTACAGAAGGTTCGGGGGCGGGTGTTAAAAAAAGGCATTTGAGGCAGAGAGAAGAGAGGGATTTGTTTTTAGTTGTATGGGAGTAGGAGGTGTTTTTGAGCTGGGGGTTGAGAGTTTGGGGTGTTTGATCTGAACAGGAAAGATTGTTTAGGGGGGTTGTGTGGTACTTGAACGGTAAATGTGTGGAGCCTGGAGAACCAGCAGTGTTCTGGGCAGCTCCTAGTAACAGACAAGAAGGTCTGGAGGAATTCATTAAGTTCACATACCCAAGTTTAATTACCTCTGTCCCAGTTATCTCACCTCCCTATATGTTACATTTTATCCAGAACAGCTGATGTACCTAGTAATTTGGTAAAGAAGCTTGTGTGCCCTGCCTTGCAGTGACCTTTATTCTAATCCGTAAATAATAAACTTATTCTTGTTTTTCATTTTATACCTCAAATTTTGTTTCATTTTATATCCTGAACATAGACAGTTATCCTGTGCTCACGAGGCTACACAGCCAAAGGTTCTGGGTACTGAGAGCAGGGTAACAAAAATTTATATGGTGGCAGCAAGGGAAAGTAAAAACTGAATGAGTTCCCAGAACCTGAGGACAGAACTTTCATAGGACAATAAAATCAAATCACCTCCCTGAAATTCAGAGGGACATCAGGGAGGGACCCTGACAGCCGGCTATGCCCATTTCTGGACCTTAAAACAGTGGTGCATATGCTGGTAACATCCAGACTTGACTACTGCAATGTGCTCTACATTGGGCTGCCTTTGTATGCAGTCCAGAAACTGCAGTTAGTACAGAATGCAGCAGCCAAGTTGGTCTCCAGGGTTGCCCAAAGAGATCATATTACACCCAAACTATACTGGCTGTCAGTAAGTTTCCAGGTGAAATACAATGCTGGTTAATAGGTAACTATTAAGGCTTGGGTCCGAGGTATTTAAGAGAATGCCTTATTTTAAATTGTTTTAATCATATTAATGTTTTAATGGTTGTTTTGAGATTGTGAACCATCAAGGGACATTTTTGTATGAGGCGGTATATAAATTCAATTAATTAATTAATTAATTAATTAAAGTGTCTCAGTTTGTTATCCCTCATCCAGCCCATCATTGCCTCCAGGCAAGCATTTGGGGAGGTTATGCTGATGATGTTGACATGGAGAAATAGATTTGGGTGTCATTAGCATAACGCCCTGCACCAAATCTCCTGATGACGCATCCCAGCAGTTTCATGTAGATGTTATATGGAGTTCTGGGGGATGCCATACAAGTATTCAAATTTTGAAGAACAGCATTCTCCAAAAGACACCATCTGGAATCTGCCTGAAAAGTAGGAGTGGAATCACTGAAAAGCAGTGCCTCCCACTCCAAACCCCCTCAGATTCTCCAGAAGGTTACTATGGTCCAGAGTATCAAAAGCTGCCAAGAGATCCAAAAGGACCAAAACAGTCACACTCCCTCTGTCAATTCATAATTGGAGATCATCCATCAGGCCAACCAAGGCAGTCTCCACTGCATAGTCCACCCGAAAGCCAGTTGAAATGTGTCAGGTTTCTCCAAGACTGCCTGCACTGAAAGGCTACCATCTTCTCAATTACCTTGCCCAAACACGGAACGTTAGAGACAGGCCTGTAGTTGCTTAACTCTGTGGGATCCAATGCATGCTTCTTCAGAAGAGGTCTAATGATTGCCCCCTTAAGACAGGAAGGCATCCTGATCTCCTTCAGAGAAGCATTTATAACATCTACCAGGCCCCTCTATAACAACCCCCAATGTCTGACATAAGTCATGTTGGACAAGGGTCAAAGTGGTAGGCTGTACCATTCCAAGCAGCTTGTCCACATTCTCAGGTGTCTCAAGCTGAAACTCATCCAATCCAACTCCTCCACATAAGAGGAGTTGCTGGACACCTCCTCATCAGACACAGCAGTAACTGTTGGCCCAATTACAAGAGATTTTAGCCACAAAGAACTCCAGCACAATTTGTGTAGGCTGCAGTACTCAGGAAAAGTTGGAGCTGCTGCCTACTGCAGTGAGGGGGGATGCCCAGGTGAAGCCAAGGGCAGAATGTGCTGGTCTGTTGGCTGATCTTTTAACCCCTTGGCTTTCCTAGGATATGAATTGATCAAAGGCAAGCCTGAGCCTTTCCACCGTAAGAATGATATCATTCAGGGACACTATAATCATTATGAGAGATTCTGCGGACAGTAAACACGCATCACTTATGTACTGGGTGAGTAGGCTGTAAAGGAGATGCGATACGATGCTCTACTGGAAGATTCAGACTCTCCACTTTGTTGTCCCGGGGGTTGTCTCGCACCAGTCCATCTAGTTGACATGGAAACAGCCTGATTTAATGTTGGCTTCCTTGATGCCCTCTCCTTGTTGGGGGAGGGAGGGCTCGCTGGACTGTCAGCGATCAGGGCTCTAAATCTGTCCTTAGCAGAGGGATTCTTAGCAGAGAGTTAACTCACAGCTCCCTTCAGTCCTGTTGCCGGCTTATGTGAAGCAGCCTCCTTGGCAGAAGGGGAGAGGGTCTCCATGCCCAGAGCCACAAATCTGTTCTTGGTACTCACAGTGCACACTGGGCTCACCACCACTGGCTCTGCTGGTGGGAGAAAGGTGTCGCACCACATCTGCTTTCCAGTCTGATCCCTGCTGTCATTGAGAGGGCTTTTACGGGTTCTTTTCACTTGACAGGTGGCAAGCCTCTGAAGGGCATTATTTATTTAGGAGATGCTCCCGGGGGGAGGGGCGGGAATCACCAGGGAGGGGGTAAAATCTGGGTTGGGGCAGGAGCTCATGGATTGAGCTGTTAGCCCGGCACCATTTTGGATCCACCACCTTCCCCTGCCCCCAGAAATCATTAAAAATATCACAGAGGATAATTGACGGAACACTTGCAGAAGGAAGAGCAATCATCAAAAAGTTTCTCCCCTGGCATGATAAGTGTTTGGGAAGCTCTCCATGGCAGGGACTCTTCTTTCCAGCATACAGGTAAATGGATAGTGAGGATGTTAGCCAATGAATTTACTGTCAAGTCCACAAATTCCAATTTTCATATACTTGAATAAAAAGGGAGCTTTTTGTTTATTCATCTAATTTGGAAAGCTATTTCCACAAGGCAAAGGAATTATTAATTTGATTACTAGTGTTGGACATGGGGTACAGAAAGGAAATATTTTAGATATTCTTCAAACAATGTATTGCTTGTAGGTTGCTAAACATTCATGAAAGCCCTCTTCTGTTTTATTTCCATAAACACTTACTCTGAAGATGATGCTGCCAAAACACTGTCAGAACTGGTGAGAATATTGGAAAATATTGTAACCACAGTGGAACCCAGAGATTCATTGATTTCTTCATCGTTCACAATTTTTTTAAGTTTCTGGACAACATCGTTGACTTTGTCTGAAGTCAACTGCTGCCCTTCCCCAGTGAGATTTAGAAGCTGATTGGCTATATCAGCTGCATTTTCTGAAAGAACATGAACAAAACAAAATAAATCCTAATTAAAATCCTTGAAAGATATTCCTCTCCAACTGAGCTTAAATCATTATTCTAGGAAATACAAGAGAGTCAAATGTATTGAAAGGGATATAGACTGGGTATTGATCCTAGCTAGGTTCCAAATTTGCAACTGCTTATATTTTTGTAAGCTCAGTCGAAATCAGTGGAACTTCACTGTCTTGACTGGTGAAGTGTAGCCACAGACTGTAATCAACTCTAGAGTTAAATGAGTTCAAAGCAGTTAAAAGAACTGGCTGACATTCTCACTAATGGTACACTTGTGCAGGATATAAGGCTGCTGCACTAGCCAGTTGCACTAAGACTGGAGCTAGTGTTCCAGAACAGCGTTGTACCAGTACAGGCATGTTTGCAGTTGCACAGCAGGTGCATAAAACCTGTGGCATAGGTTTTAAAGGGTTTTTTTTTACAAGAGTGCAGTTTCAAAAATCCCCATTTGTAATGTTGCTATGCAATCTTGTTGCACTAGTGCAACTTTGTTCATTTTGCAAGCACACCATTAGTCAGGATGTCAGCCATAGGGCTTAAGCATGCCTAATTCTGTGATATACTGTAATATCTATTAGATTAGATAGAGTGTGTGATATCCTCCAAGAAAGCATCAGGGGACCAGCAGTAGTGTTTCACAATAATTTTGATCATGGAGCAAATGCTGAAATACTTGCCTGTGCAGTTTCTAAGGTCAGGAGCACCCCAGTACGATGTATAATTATGCAGGTCTAGAAAACTAAGAAGAAAAATGAAATAGGACTCTAACCACATTGTTTGGAATAAAATAGCACAGATGGTTGTATCCAAAGGAACTCAGTCATGGCCAAATCCCGTTTAAATCAAAGGGACTTAAGTTGGTCACATCTAATTTGCTTCACTGATATCAATAGTATATAGTCATGACTCCCAAATTTTTCTGCAGCTCTACCCATGCAATTTAAAAATCTTAATGGTTTGTCTGGCCAATTCTGGCACTATTTTCACATATACTATAGGGATGTGCACGGAACTGGGTGAGGGAAGCTCAAAGGTGGGGTGTGTGTGCTGCTTTAAGGGTGGGGAAGGGTACACTTACACCTCCTGCCGCTCTTCCCCCACCGGTGCTCCATTTTTAGAAAGTCCATTGGGGTGGCAACTTACCTCCCTGCCACCCCGTTTGCCCCCTTTACTAAAACTAATCAGAAGTATCGGACGCTGCATGCATGCCATGTGTGCTCTCCCATGCCCAGTGCACACAGGCACATCAGATCCTTCCACTTAGTTCCAGTAAAGGGGGTAAACGGAGTGGCAGGGAGGTACGGTGATGCCCCCAATGGACTTTCTAAAAATGGAGCACTGGTAGGGGAAGAGCGGCGGGAGGGGTAAGTGTACCCTTCCCCGCCCTCAAAGCACCACCCCTCCACCTTCTGTGTATTCTGTGTACATCCCTAATATACTATGCTACTTCATTCTTCCTGTTCAGTGCTAGAATTACAGGGGCCTAGAAGGAGGATATCCCTTTACCTTTTGAGCCATCCCCCCAGCTATTTTTTTTAGGAAGCTACAGGAGGATTATGATTACACTAAATTGAGGGGAGTCAATGTGTAGTGTTTGTGGATTTCATTAAGGGCTTCCCTATTTCTTTTCCTATTATCCAAGCACTACTCATGTTCCATCCACAGCTTTAAACTACGAGCTGATTCAAACATCATGTGGAGTCAAGGTTTATTGTAATTTAGGTTTATTTAATAAACTAGAACTGGTGCCACAGACTTGGTTTTTTAAAGTGATATTTCAGTATGTTTGGTTCTGCCACTTTCTAGTCTAGGAGTCCTACAAACAAGGAACAGCCATGCATGAATGTGCATTCCCCATGTTCCTTTGGATCTTTCCCAGCTCTTCTGCAGCTGTGATGCCTTTAGGCTGTCAAAAAGATATATGGAGCCTTCCTTTCTACAGCAGCGTTGCAACAGCCTCCCTTTGTAAGGGGGACCAGCAAGGCTTCATTGCACTAACAGACAAAAACACAAAAGAGGCTTTGCAGTTCCACTCTTGTTACTAAAAGACAGAGTACAAGACACAAGGATTGGGTTGGACAGGGATTTCAGTGTAACCTGTACCATCTTTATGGTTGCTGTGAAAACAGGTTGCTACTGAACTTCAGCACTGGGAAAAAAGCAGGATGACAGTAGCAAAAGCAGAATAGTAAGGGGATCAGAAAATGTTAACAGTGGGTTTCATAGAAGTGGGGCTGGATAGGAACATAGGAAGCTGTCTTACACCAAGTCTGACCATTGGTCCGTCTATTTAAGTATTGTCTACACAGATTGGCAGTGGCTTCCATGGAGAATGAGGGTAAATTTAACATGTTAACACAAATCAACAGAAAACATGAATTATAGCTTTCTGTAATGTTTTGCTTCAGAGCAAATATCACAATGGAACGATCCATCTGCATAGGTTTGCTTGTGAGCAGAGCTTTTGCCAAAATTGCCTTCTAATTTAAAAGGACAGGTGAATCCTTTAATCAACATTGCTTCTAGGAAAATGTGATGTAAAAAACTGCTAGGCAGACCAGGGGGATTTTGAACTAGCATCAATGAGAGATTCATTGGTCATGAATCTCTCACTACAGTGGCCATGTTTTGCGGCTGCTCTAGACTAGTGTCTCTGTGAATGACAGACAAAATATCAGATGAGAAATCTCTCTCTCCAGTAACGGAGCCAAATAAACTACAGCTTAATCTAAGGGCGGGTTTGGACATAATACAGAACTAAGGTTAAGCTTAATCTAGGTGCACAGCCAACTGCAAACCTAGGGTTCAGCTCTTAATTAGACAGCCATAAACAAACTGTAGTTAGTGCAATAGCATGGGTTCAGACAATAAAAGTAACCTAGGCTACCTGAAATAAACTGAAGTTCTGTGTGATGTCTGAACTAGATCTGTGATGCCCAGTTTGGAAAACTTTGACAAAAAACTGTGTGTCCACTGGTGTTCCACACCCATTTAGGCCCAGTATGAAAAAACGATGTCGCTAGTATGATAATATTAAGAATTTCTTTGAATTACAGATTTGGAAGGAAAACACCCAAAACAAAAATGAAAGATATGTTTATGGAGTTTGGAAGCTGTAAGCAATAATTTTATTAAACAAGATAATGAAGTCTGTGAATGAACTGATCATCACATTTTCATCATTTCATTGTTTATTTGAAAAAAAAGTAGTTGAATAACATGGCTGAAATAACAAAGTTCACGATAAGAAAAGTTGGCAATCGGGGAGATCAACCCAGTGAGTTGGCAGCAGCAAAGCCCAGCCGCTTCAGTTTCTATAGACCTTGCTGATCATTCAACAAAATGTGTTTGACACATATATTGGCTCCCTTACAGCAAAAGTTGTTCAGTCCAAGTGTATTATTTTTAAAAGATCAACAGACTAAGGAAGTAAGTTGTTAAACAAAAAACTCCAGTAGTTTTCCTGCCAGGCACAATATATTTATTGCAGCTGGAGTTCATGTTAATTTGTTTTCTCCTAAATTAAGATAACAATGTCACTGTTAGCACATTACTCAGATTAAATGATATGAACTGTGGCTGATTTTTGAAGGCATTACTAATGTACTAAAATAAGTTTTATTGTATTTAAATTAGTGTAATTATAATCAGTTGACAACTATAAATTATTCTTGCAATATTTTTAGTTTGCAAAGCTTATATAGTTTATCTCAAAGTAAGCCAGTGAATACGATATTATTTCTCTGAAGGAATGGGACTTCAATAGAAATATTAGAAGAGAAACTGAGGCTGAAAGTGCATTGCACAATGTTATTTTCTAAGGAAGGCTTAGGTGGGATGCCAGACTTTTCTCATAGCTTCTGAAATGTCAGGACTATGCAGAGTCAGCACTGAATAGTTTTACTTCATTGGTTATTATTTAGGAGAGATGTATATCACAGTACCTTTTGCAATCAGCTTTACATGAAAACAGTGGCACAGATGATAAAAAGCAATATGCAAGATGCAGACAAAATGTATATCTGTACTGCACTTCACATGTATCTCTGCTACAGTCACATTTCCCCAGGCATTCATCAATGCTATACAACTATATCCACAGAAGGCTAAGATATTTTTATTTTACAAATGCATGTATCACCCTTCATCCAGGAAAAAATCAGGGCAGTGGCCAAATCTCTCTCTCTCTCTCTCTTAAAGTAGCAGCAATTAAAATAAAATAAAATTAAAATTAAAGGCAAGCAGAAAAAAGGCAAGCTTTAAAAGTACTAAACCACTGACTGCAACTAAAACCCATTCAGAGGATAAAAGGTTCCTCAGGTGGGGCGCCACAGTTGCTAAAACTCTAGTCTATTAGCTCATCACCTCAATGCCAAAGGCAGAGGCTCCAAAGGAAGAGCACCAGGAAAGGAATTTAATTTGTGGACGGGTGAACACTGAAGCAGATGCTGCTCGGGTCCAAAGCTATATAGACCTTCCCAGGTAAGTACCAGCAACCCTTCAGCTTGGAAATAGACTTGCAGCCAGAATACTACATCTTTCTCTCACTATTAAGCATTTCATGATCTCTGAGCTCTTACCATGTTCTTGATGCAATCTGGGTTGAGCTACCATGGCAGAATGTATAGTTAGTCACTGTTGGTCTAGTATCTGGCCAGTAGTAGTTGTCAGGACTTTTCCCAGCTGCACATTTTTCTACAGAAACAATAAAACGAGAGTAAGAACAACAAAAAACCCACATTAGCTTCATTTGAAACATGGTTAGGCTATTCTGAAGCTCAGTTTAACCCAGGCTAGGGAAGCCCAACCTGGGTTAGGCTGCGCATGAGAACTGCTGTGATCAGGCCCAATCCTGGCAGGGCAGCACTGCCTAGCCTGGCTTTTCACCCTGGCTGTTAGCCAAGGTTAAGGAAGTGAGTACTTCCTTAACCCAGGCTATCTGCTCGTGTGCGAGCACGGGCTGCTTCCAGTCCAGCCATACACAGAGAAGAGCATCTAGAGCACCCGTCTCTTGAGAGAATCTCCCAATACCTTGCACGTGTCGCATGGTGTATTGTGAGATTCTTGGAGTCTGGGGCACATTGTCCTGGCCTCTGGAGCTGTGAGCTGCGCCACACAGCACTGTTCATCTGCGCTCACAGAACCATAACATTGCTCATCAACGGGGAAGGTGAGTAAAACAAGCCTTTTCCCACTTGGTTGTGTGAAAGACCTTGGTTTCTTAATCCCTTTATAATAAGCCATTTCCCATCCATATACTGTACGCCACTGCCTACTTGTATCAGTAGTTGTGAACCAATACCAGTCTGCAAAGGTATCAGAAGTATGCTGTCTCTGGCCTTTTCTCATTGGAGAAAGAAACCTTCTAAAACCTTAGTGAAATATATGTATTTCACTTAGTGAAATATATGTATTTCACTTAGTGAAATATATGTATTTCATATATGTATATATATGACCCCCCTCCCCCCCAAGTATTATAAACATCTGTAATCTGACTAATACTTTGCATATGGATTTCCTATACAACATTCAAAGTTCATCAAGTCATTTCGAAATTCATAATTCTGAATTCGTGATATTTTTATATTCTTTATTTACTACTTGTCATGCATGAGTTTGGAGAGAAATAACTGGTGACTGAGAATGTGTAACAGCTATTCATGAATAAAGCCCTGATTCACATGCATGGAAAACTGTGTATGCTGAATGTGCGGGGGGTGGGGGGGGATGCAGAGAAAACGCACTCTCCTTAGGGTCACTGTGATGTGTACATACCCATATATTCTAACACATATTTAGTACAGCAACGTGCGATGCCCATTGCATATTAAGTACAATGTGCAACACCCACCAATATGCAACACCCATTGCATATTAAGTACAGCAATATGCAACATCCACTACCCATCCTACCTCCCCCCTTCAAAATAAGGATAACAATTGCATGTACATGATGTATGCATACCATAATGTACATGCTGTTTACAACTGTGGCAAATGTGTGGCAAGCTCTGTATAAGGAATGCACGAATCCAATTCCCTCACCCCACAGTCACAGTTTGCTTTTTTGTTCTCTTGATGTGCTAGAATAGGTTCAGAGTGTCTACAAATTAACTTTTTGATTCGATGTTCAGAAAGCGGACATGACTGAACAAACACCTCTCTAGAAATGTAATATTTATTTTATTTTATTTTTTTGGAATGAACAACAGTTTTGTATAACTCAGTACTTTTGGTTCTAAGTAGACAAGTTGATTCTATTAATGGACCATCCCATTTTTGTTCCATGGGATCAACAGTGCTACTAAAACTCTGAACTAATTTGTTTGATAGTAGTCCATTGCTCAAAATACAGTGCCTTAGAAAACAGAACAATCTAAAATAGTTCAGAATATTTTTGTTTTAAAAACAATGCTTTTTTTAAGGCTGTGAAAAGAAGCACCCTGGGATAAGCATAATGTTTAATAAGCACATTAAATAAAGAGAACAATAAAGGTGAAGCTTCTATACTTACCAACTGGATTGACATCCACTGTATGGAGTTTCAACCCATCCCCCATTGTCTCATTACTACTTATGAGTTTGTTTCGGATTGTTTGCTCTTCTAAACTTATATTGTTGGTAGAATTGTAAACCAAAAGAGCACGGACATCAAAACTGGGGGGAGAAATTATCCAGTTACTAATCAGAATACAAATTAACAAAATGGCATCTTAATTATGGTGGCTCAGATGCATCAATCAGTTTATTTGTTTAGCCATAGCCATAACAAAATTATTTCATTCAGAAACTGGGTAGTTAAAACTACCTAAGAAAATCACAGAACACTCAAAAAGGCAAAAAATCAACTCAGAATAATTCAGAATTAAGTCAGATTGTACCAGCTTGCCAAATACTTTGGTGGTGGCAACAAAAAAAGCTGGCTATTTTTATTGTAACATGGAACCTGATGTTGGCTAGTAAGCAATTTACATAGAATCCCAAAGAACCCCCAGGATAAACGCTAAGCAATGGCCAAATAAATACATCACATAAACCACTGCAGAAATTACTACAAACAAAAATAAATAAAAATACAGGCTTCAAGTGTTCCATTTCTCCAGACACACATGGACACAGATGTTCTGCAGCCATATGGTATGTCAACACAGCTGATGGTAAGACAGTCTAGCAGCTGAAAAGGCATTCCTAAGCCTGATCTCTGTCAAGTTTAATAGACAAGGTTCTGGGAAAGAGGAGGAAGGCCAGGACAACTATAAAGAAGAGAACAACGTTAGGGATGTGCACAAAATGGATTTTGCTTTTTGTTTCGAGCTCGAAACAAAATGCAGATGGCCAAAACATTCAACTGAAAAAACTGGTCCAACCCACAGTTGTTTCAATGGAACAGACTCAAAATATTTTGATTGTTTCGGCCATAGGGAACAATGGGGAAACTCGAAACAGCCATGGTCCCCCCATGGGTAGCTCCTAGGGACACCAAAGTGGGTTGGGTGGTAGAGCATGATGATCCTATGGGGGTTGGGGGGGGGGAAGGTTAAAAATGTGTTTAAAATCACCCACTTGCCCATTTCTTTTGTGGGTTGGGTGGTAAGTAGCACCCATTATGCTCTAACACTCAACCAACTTTGGGGTACCTAGGAGCTACCCATGGGGGAACCATGGCTGTTTCGAGTTTCCCCATTGTTCCCTACGGCCAGAACAAGCGGCACTCACAGTGTGCACTGCACACAAGTTTTGCATTGCAATTTGTAAGGCATTTTGCAACCCTGCCTTGAAAAACACTGCAGAAGCACACAGTAAAAGGGAATCTGTTCCTCCCAACACAGAATACACATGTCAAACACAGTCCGGAAATAGCCAAAAAAGAATCACTGACCCCGAATCTACTGCCAGCCACAATGCCTGCATTGCAGTAACATTGTTGGCACAAGTTTCTCTCTCACACACAGTTCTGACACCTTACTTCCTAGCATTGCAACAGCTGCCATAGTAGCACCCTTAGCAGCAAGCATAGCCATAAGCTCAACTAGAACGTCTTCAGCCACATTATTACTGATTACACCTTGCAATGCAGATTGCAGAGCATTTCCAGATATAGGGCTGAGGGAGAGACTCCTGCCTATAAGCTGGGAGATGTCTGATTCTGGGTACGGTATACAATACTGAGCTAGGTGGATCAATGGTCTGACAATAAACAAAGCTTCTAAACTCTTACCATGAAAAGAACTCTTCTTTCTTCTCTTATTCTCCAGTGTATATCCCACAACACTGCTACCTACCTGCCTGTGTCTGGATAACACAATGGCCTCATATTGGTGCTGGGCCCTCGCTGACAGCCTGACACATAGGTCAGGGCACCAATACATCATCTCATCATTGGCCATGGTGATGGCATGCATGTCTGTGTCAGCAGCACTTACAAACAGGCTGTGACACATCTGGTTTTGGGTGTGGACAAAGTGGGGTGAACTGCCAGTTGTGCTGCAGTGGGTGTGGGTGACATGAGTCACTCACCTTCCATGGCCAGCTTGGGATAGTCCAGCAGTGGGGGGGAGGGTTGGTCTTCAGGAAGGCCAATTGCTCCACCAAATCAGCCTCCAAGTATGAGTAATGGGGTGTCATCACATGCCCAGTCATGAAGAACACCTTTTTTAGATATGGAAGTGCCTGGCGTGTGTGCACCCGCCCACCCAACATGCACTTAAACAAGTATGTTGTGCATGCACGTACCCAGCATGAGCACACGTGCCTGGCGTACATCCTTTTACTTCTGGTCAAGGAGGACACCAGGGCAACAGGGAGGTGTGCTATAGCCCCGATGGAAACTTTTTCAATGGCGCACCAATGGGGGAAATGTGGCGGGAGGGGTAAGGGCACAATCCCCTGCCCTTAAATGTATGCCCCCCCCCCTTCGAACCACCCTCCACTGATTCAGTGCATATCCCTAATCAGCACTGCTGCAGGGCTTTGTGGGCTCCTCCTGTACCCCTGGCGAGGTGCCAAGGAAGTCCTCGGTGAACCACAAGGTGGAACACTGAGGAGGAACTACCAGCTCCCTTGGCCCTGCCAGAGACACCATGCTGCTGAACCAGGAAGCAGTGGTGATGCCGCTGCTAAGGGTGAATGGCACACTAGTAATAGGTGCTCCAGCACCCTCCTCCTGGTTGCACCACAGCCTCCTCTCCTGGGCTTGCCTAACCTCTTCAGCTAGGAGGGCCCTCCACTTGGGCAGCTGGTCAGGGGTGAAAGCATTGCCTTTCATCCTTGGGTCACATAGGCAGCACAGCATATGCTTTGCCGATGCACTAAAGGCGTCCTCAGCCAATCCCCCACTCCAGTCAGCAGCTGACCTGCAAAGGCGATTGCTTCCTCACTGTTCATCAGTATGGACTGGACCTCACGCACTGTCTTTTCGAGTAGAAGAGCAGCGGGCAAAGCCTGGCTCAACACACAAGCTGTTCGTGTTGCTGTCTCAGCACACAAACTGTTTGTGGCAACAAAGAACGGCTCGAGTGTCAAGACACCTTTGAAAATGAGCACCCAGTCCTGGGTGAACACTTCCAAGCCATGCTGGCCACACCTGGAGTATTGTGTACAATTTTATTTATTATTTATTTATTTATCAAATTTGTATACCGCCCCAAACTTTCGTCTCTGGGCTTGTCTGTGCAAAACCTGTGCTTTGTGCCTGAGCTATGGGTTGTCCCTTTAAAAAGGAGTCAAGAATCCTCTAACACTTGGCTGATGCCTGCCGTTTAAAGATAAAACTGTTCTTAACCTCATCTCTATGATCCAAAGGCCGACATCCAGAGTAACAGCATGTGCATGGAGCATTTTCCGTGTGCAATACAGGAAAGGCTACTTTTGCCAATGACACCTATGCTTTCCAGAAATACATTCCCACACCCTCAGAGGAATAATTGATTCCTCTGTGTCCCATACTCTCAGAGGGGAATGCAGAGGAAGAAGGAATTGGCAGAAATTGCTTCCCAGCCCCCACTTGTATGTGCAAAATATTCTTTCATTACTTGACATTAGTCAGAATATCGGGCCAAGGATTCCGGCTGTTGATAGATATATCAAGGTCAGCAAGATGAGAGCTGAGGTCTGATCCAACTTTCCAAGGCTTTCAGCATTTTCCCTCTTTTCTCCCGAATGGCCAGATTATGCATGAGTTGCCAATGCAGCACTACAAGACACTAGCCACATTCGGATGTAACATGAAACCAGAGCTGAAGTGGCCTTCAGTTTCAATTTGTGTATGTCTGAATGTGTGCAACCACAGTTTTGCCCAAAAATGGACCTGTGGTTTCCCTCCTCAGACTCTGAACTGTATCTTCGGTTTGTAGCGAATTTCAACGCCTGTAACCTCCAGTTCTGCAGTGCCAGCATTACGTCCAAACACGGCACTACACTCTTTGCTGTCCGGCAGCCGAAACTGAAAGAGGAAGCTCCTCCCTTGTTCTGGCTGCTACTGGCTGCCGGGGCTGTACAATCAAGAAGGTAGCCCAGGCAGCCAGCCCCCCTTCCTCTATGCAGCCTCGCTGACTGCAGAGAGGAAGCTCTCTGTTACATCTTAATTTGGATGGGGGAGGGGAGGAGTGGTACCATGAGTACACTGGACCGTGGTTCTGCGTTATGCATGAATACGGCCTACGTGTGCTAAAGGCTTTAAACTGCCAATCTCCCAATCTATAAACAACAAAGAACAGAGAAGTAATTAGGAATACAATTCTACTCTCATTAAAATTAATGAGACATTTATATTGTACACAATAAAACTAATTCTACATTTCCCATTAAGCATTTTATTTTCACTTTGAAAGCAAGTAGTTTTAAGAAACTCTTTTTTAACAACTTGTTGATTCAACTTGAGTTTTATTTGAGTAGTTGCTGGTTAATCAAGAGTCAGAATGGTCATTCCTTATAGTGACATCAAACACAGACTATGGCCTAAAGTATCATAATTAAATAAGAAGTTAAAGCAAGCACATATTTATTGAGTTGGTAAGTGACAAAGTAGAAAGACTGCAAAACTGTTTGCAAAGCAAAATTTGGAATCCATACAGGGGCATATGATAGCCCTTAGTAAGGCATGTCTCTTACCCATGTGACCCAATCTTGGTCATATGGCTACACCTAGGAGCTGTAGGATCATTCAGGGAAAAGCAGCAGCAGCAGGAACAGAAATGTGTAGCATTACTGTGATGTCAAAAAGGGCACGGCATCAATGAATTAAGCCAATACATATGTAAATGGTATGTGTGTCTGAACACATGGAGATATAAAATTACCATAAACACAAACTACAATCCTTACTTTAATCATCCTCTCAACTCTGTTCTCCAGTGGACACAATTTAATTGGGAAACTGAACACTACTGGGATGGGGAAATTCAACACACACAAACATTAAGGAAAATGTCAATTTTTATTTAGTTAATAATCTAGCAACACAAACTGCGTTGTCACGCTTTGCTGTCCAGAGAGCTTTTTACACTGCTCCAGGTGCTGATAAAAATATGCCCTTTGAGACTTGATAAACATAGATTTGTCACTGGCATATATGACTAATATATTGGGAGCAGTGTGTACTTTGGATGGCTTTTGATGCAGATCGCTAAGTGATATAAGATTGACAAGCTACTTCATTTTCCTTTGCTCTTCCTGAGATTGTAATGTCACTTCTTCCACTAACTCTGTTAAAAAACCAGTTTCCAGTTATCTAGGTTTCCTCACTCAGAAGATGAATGGATGGGAAATCCCATGCTATTGGGGAGTCTGTGAATACCACAGCTGTGTGTGTTCCATAATGCATGGCTCTTTTCCACTCAATTGTTTCTCACCCTGCAGGGTGCCAGTTAGGTAGGAAAGGTCCACATGACTGGTCCCACCCACACACTTGTTCTACTTACAAGGATTTCCCAGTGACATGGGTGCAGCTACTCCATCCACCTAAACATTGTTCCACATCCTTCTCAGCAAGGAGACAACTGAATGAGAAGGACGTATGTAGTTGGTGCCACACACTTGGTTTCCCTGAACCCAAACACTTTCAGAGCAACATGAGAAGCCCATGAGGGATGTGTCTTTCTCAGCTGCTAGGTAATAGTGAATAGTGACAAAATGTTTGATGTGAGCAAGTGGAACAGAGAAATGAACAAGTCCAACATATGCAAGACAATCATTTCCACACATTATGAATGAACAAAATGATTCAAATTACTTCATAGCCTCTGTCATAAAACTATCTTATAACTTTACCTTTGACGGTTTACGTTTCTCTTTTCCCTCACCCCTTCTTTCACAGTGTTTGAATGAATACTAGAAGACATAAAACATGAAAATTAGAATAAAGTATCTTCCACAATTGATGTTAATTGTATCTTTTCTTCAACTGCATTGAGCATTTACCTGATATTGACAACATATACTGTGTAATTCCAATTCTGAAAGGTGTGATTTAGCTGAAAAATAGAAGGAAAAATATATACATATGAATAAATGAAGCGACTTACGTGGCACAGCGGGGAAATGCTTGACTAACAAGCAGAAGGTTGCCGGTTCAAATCCCTGCTGGTACTATATGGGACAGCAGCAATATAGGAAGATGTTCAAAGGTGTCATTTTATTATTATTATTATTATTATTATTATTATTATTATTATTATTATTTTGATTTCTATACCGCCCTTCCAAAAATAGCTCAGGGTGGTTTACAAAGAGAAACAATAAATAAATAAGATGGCTCCCTGTCCCCAAAGGGCTCACATTCTAAAACGAAACATAAGATAGACACCAGCAACAGTCACTGGAGGTACTGTGCTGGGGGTGGATAATCATCTCATACTACGTGGGAGAGGCAATGGTGAACCTTTCCTGTATTCTACCAAAGAAAACCACAGGGCTCTGTGGGCATCAGGAGTCAAAATTGACTTGATGGCACACTTTACCTTTACCTTATACCAAGTCAGACCATCAGTTTTTCTAGTTCAGTAGTGTTTGTGCTCACTCTACAGAGTTTCAGACTGGGATCTTACCCAGATCTACCTGAAGTTGAATTTGGCAACTTCTTCAGGCAAAGCATGTACACAGTAATTTTGTCCCAACTTTTAATGTGTATCTATAACCTTGTGTGTATATCCTCAAAGAGAAGGCCACACTTCTTTGCCTTGAGCAATGGGTCAAAAATAGCAGGAAAGGCATGGTTAAAAAATGCTCTTGAATTAATGTAGAGAAATCCATTCTCAGCAAATCCAGCAGGACAACAGTGAGAAAATGTATAATGAGTTTATATTCATTATAATGAGTCATTATAAAGGCGTATAATGAATTTTGCAGTGGTTCACGGTGACTCGTATTCAAGACCATGACCCACTTTATCATACTCATGATAGCAATAAAGTACTGAATCCAGTTCGGAGACAGGATACATCTCATAATCTAGCATATCAAGCTGGATCCAGATAGCATATGTACATGCCATTCCCACTCTTCTACAGTGCCCAACTAGAGTGATGAACACAATTACTCTATAAAATGTAGTTGCCTACTAAAATGTAGTTGCCTGGGTCAAGCTAGGGCTAACATAGAGGCTAACATCCTTTACAAAGTGCATACATTAGGAGGGTCTGTAGAGACATGCTGGGAGCAACAACTCCCCGAGACTTCCTGCATGCATGCTGTTGCACAAGAGGGCTAATACTTCCGAGTGCTGCTCACTCTCAGGAAGTGCTCCTGTAACAGTGGAAACACATCACTGAGCGTCAGCATTATGTTTCTGCTCTCTGAGTGTTTCTGGAATGTGAACAGCACTCGGAACATTTTATTTTATTTTATTTTATTTTATTTTATTTTATTCTATCTATCTATCTATCTATCTATCTATCTATCTATCTATCTATTTTGGAGAAGAGGCAGTAACGGATCATACAGTACTAGTATTAGGGGTGGAATTCATGAAGCTGTTAAATAACATTTTAATTTGGCCTTTATTTTCCATGGCTCTGACCATGGAAAATATTATATTTTTATTTAATATTTCTTCCACCATGGAACTAACAATGGCTTACATTATGTGCCAGGTTAGTTACCCATCCAGTCACTGACCAGACCTTGAAATGCTTAGCATCAGCAAGACTGTATCATTTGTCATCAGACCATGCCTGGGACCATGGCTGTCTTGGATAATTTCTAGACTGGCCTGTCACTACACAAACAGGGGAGAACTATATGGTAGGGATGTGCAAACTGATTTGGGTACAAATTGATTTGTACCCGAAGCTAGCTGATTCGGAGACAAAACAAATCACTCCTGTGGTCTATTTGCTAGATTCGAGTACAAATTGAATCACGCCTGATTCGATTCGAATTGATTTGAGATTTGGATCCCTCCTAATAATTCCCCAAGATTCCCAGCTTTCAATTTTTTTTAAAAAGCTAAGCTCTAGCCCAGACATCCCCAAACTGCGGCCCTCCAGATGTTGCTGAACTACAACTTCCAGCATACCCAGCCACAAAAAAATTGTGTCTAGGGATGCTGGGAGTTGTAGTTCAGCAACATCTGGAGGGCCGCAGTTTGGGGATGCCTGCTCTAGCCCTTGTAGAAGTGAAGTTATGGAGCAAAATGTGTGGTCACTGTATTTCAAGTGTTTGGATTCTTTGGTGTATAATAACTTTCCCTCAATGAATCCCTATAAGGATTCATTACACACTTTCATTTCTTCTATTCATTTTGACTGTCTTTTGGACCGTGCCAACTGTCAACTGCCATGTGCCAACTACACCCCACTCCGACCCGTAAGGCAGTGGGGTACGACTTAGTTTATGTTCTAGGATTGTTTTCAAGTATTTAGGTTCTTTGGTGTCTAATAACCTTTCCTCATAATGAAGAGTCTAAAAATTCCTAAAATATAAACTGAGTACCCAGTTGCTTGTGGGTTAGGGGGTAGCTGGAACATGGGATGCCACTAATTCTCCATCCCCACCTGCAAAGCAGTGGGGTCAAAATTTCGGGTCCCAAAATGGAAAATTTCCATTTTGAGTATAATGGAATATAGGAACATAGGAAGCTGCCATATACTGAGTCAGACCATTGGTGGATCTAGCTCAGTATTGTCTTCACAGACTGGCAGGGGGGCAAGGAAGCTGCCAGAATTTTTTCAAAGGATTTGGACAGAGGGCTGATTTTTGGTGATTTGTTGATGTTTACGGGGTTCTGTTGTTTCTGAGGTGTTCTGAGTGTAGATTCTCTGGTAGCAAATGAGAGTGGATTAATGGTTTGTATTTAAAATCTCATTTGCTACTAGAGAATCTACATTCAGAACACCTCAGAAACAACAGAACCCTGTACCCCATGGGTTAGCAACCCAGGGGGGTGGCTGGCACCCTATGTGCACTACACCAACACTTGCTCTGGGCCACCCCAGTGCCCCCCAAGTACAGTTATGGGGCTGCTGAAACCTCCATTACACCTTATGGGGGAAAACCTTAAAGACCCCTAAATTCAACAAATCACCAGAAATCAGCCCTCTGCCAAAATCCTTTGAAAAAATTCTGGTAGCTTCCTTGCCCACCCTTGGGCACTACCACCAACCCCACACCACTCTAGGCCACCCCTTTCCCCCCGATGTGAAGCGATACACCTCCATTATACCTTATGGGGAAAAACCTTAAAGACGCGTAAACTTCAACAATTCACAAAATATCAGCCCTTTACCCAATCCCTCTGCAATTTGGGTGGTAACCTCCACCCACTAGACACTACCACCCCACCCCACTCTTCTGCCCCAGATCCCACTTTATGCCCCAAATCTGCCCCAAAGACACTAAAACTTCAACAATTCACCAAAAATCAGCCCTTTGCCCAATTCCTCTGCAATTTGGGTGGTAGCCTCCACCCATTAGGCACTACCACCCCACCCCATTCTTTTGGCCCTGAGACCCAGCTTTTTTAAAATCCAAATTGATTCAGTTTTGGATTAATTCAGATCCGAATAAAATCTGGGGTGATTCGGATGGGTCAGATTCAGATCCAAAAACAAACTGGGGGTGTTTCGATTCAGATCAGAATTGAAACACCGAAAATCTGAATTGCACACCCCTACTATATGGATGTCCCTCACTCTGGTTTCAGTGTCAGGCTGCATACTTCACTTTGTCTCAGATTATGATTCTTTTTATATATTACTCATGAAAGTAGCCTACATATACAGGAATCAGTTGCTATCCTAGTGTATCTTAATACATTCAGTTTAGTTAAGCCTACATCAGTCATTCAGTTTAATAAAAATGAAACCAATTTAAAGGTATATTGTGTCACATATTTACACACACACACACACACACACACACACACACACACACACACCCCAGAAGAATGAAGGAAGAGGAGAAAGGACCAGAACCTAAGTCTTGACAAAAGTTCTGAAATCTTCATTTGATGACGTCGTGGATGAACAGGATTGTATATGCTGCATCTGCACATTCAGCAGAAGTGAGAATAAAGTTCTATGTGCATACAGTCAATTATCGAGACTCAAGGAGGTGATGTTAAGATGGAACTTATCCTGCTTGGTGGATAATAATCGAGGACATGCTTTTTATTTTAATCAGGCACGTTTTTAAAAGTGGAATATATCTCATATATAGAAAGCAGCAGAACTCAAGTTCTATACACATATATCAAATGCTTGAGCAAATAAACTTAGGACTTAATTGGTGCAGAACATTTTTATAAATATCTTTTATATTTTCTAGTTGTTATCTGAAATCTTTTGATGCAGGCACATGTAAACGGTATAGGAGGATACTTAAAGGAAAAGGCTTAGAAAGCATTCTAACTTACCCATTCTGCAATTGTACTCTGAACTTTTGACTCTGAATCAAGGTTGTAATTGTAGACTGTAATGGCAATTCTGTAGAATAATCCCCCTATGCATTAAAAAAGACACTGTAAATATTAGAACTAGAGTACATGTTTTATAACACTGTAAAATGCTGAGAAAGGATGGATGCCATTGTTTCACGCTATGTGTGTGTGTACTTAATCAGCATTTATATAAACAGAATGGCTACCTTTTTTGCATTAGCTCATATATAAATTTATTGAAACTGAACATTACTGAGTGGACTCACAGTTATACTGAGCTATTAATGAATTATATACATATTTCAATTTTAATACTTCCAATTTTAATACTCAAAGTAGACCCACTGAAATAAAAAGGAGCAGTTAAGCAATGCCTTTGTCCTTTTAATTTTATTAAGATTACCCTGAATAATTTCCCTCATGAAGTCAACCATGAAGCTGAACTTGAGGAAGTGATATCTTTAATGTTCAATAACAATAACAATGATTTTTATAATGAATAAATATACATCTGATGTCAATTTACTAAATTATTGTGAAAATTATGCTTCTCATTTTCAGAGATCATGCAGAGATTCATATTGAAATGACCTTCTATACTGTTATGCCGCTTTTCTGAAACAAGCAAAATTGTGTTGTACTTCAGTCAATACATGGCAATATGTCAGGTAACAATGTGAGTCCCCTGTTCTTCTGAATTCAGTCACAAAACATCTACTGATATCAGTGGAGATAGGATTTTACACTCAGGGCATGGTTCTATTGCCAGTAAAACTGGTCTACGTTCAGTGACTACAGCAGAAACCATGGGCAGGTTCAGATGACCAGCTGTAAGTACTGACAAAGTAGGTATGAGAGGAACTGAAGACGCTGGGGAGAGTAAGCTCCCAACGGGCATGATGTCTGAACCCACCACTTCCAGTTCCAAATCCTAGTTACCCACCTCCACCTTAGATATTTACCAACTTTGTCAAGCCAACTCAAACTCCTGTTTTCAAGTGGGTTCTGAAAGTTGGTAAAATCTAAGGTAGAACTGGGTAACCAGAATTGGGTACCAGCGGCAGGTTCAGATGTCATGCCTGTGAGGAGTGTGTGCTCCCCAGCACTTCTAGTTTATCTCATAAGTACTTTGCAAGAACTTACAGGCACCCTTTGAAAAGCTATAATATTGTAAGGGATCACATATATTAACAAAGATTGCATTACTGATACAGATTTTACTATTCCAACTTTCAGTGTCCATAACCATACACTTTTGCTACAGAGACTCTGGGGTCCAGGTACACTCTATACACTGGTCTTCAACTGAGAGGGTTATGATTCACAACCTGGTCATGCTTTGTTCTAAGGCAGGTTGCATCAGTGGTAAAACCACAATTTCTGGAGTTTTATGTTTTGTTTTGTTTTTTAAAAAATTTAGAATACAAAAGAGATGATGGGGGAGAGAAAAGAAATCATAGAAAAGAAAAGTGAGACCAATGTTACAGTTTAGGATTAGAAGTGGATCTCAGTTGCTCTAGTATATGCAACATAGGGAGTGGGAAAGATACAGCACAGAGATGAGGGTATGGGTAATCACCATCTCACTGGTGTCTGTCTTGTCATGCTATGTGCACCAAATTTCAGGACATGCCATTTGTAATAACTAGACTACATTAAATCCCAGCCATGAGCCACATAAGTGTTTGCTGCTGCACTCATGATTTACATGGAACAATCAAAGTGGAGAGCAGAAGTTTCTCACAGTCCTGTTTAGCTTAGATGAAAAAGGAATTTGAAAGAGAGGGTCCATCACAGCATTGGTGGTACAATCACAACACGCATAGGATTATTTGGACATTTATATGATATGTAAGTAATGACTAAACCAATTTCTAAGAGTAAAATCCCATTTCCATTTCAGTGAAAAGGAATTTTATAATTAGTCTAGGTGAAAATACAAACATATATTTTAAATTAAATCAAATTTAATGGAAAAGCTATAAAATATTGTCTATGAAAAAGAGGTAAAGAATACAATATTCACCACTAGATGGTGAATGAAAACATGATTCAGAAAGGTTAATAGAAGATTGTAGCTTTCTTGCTACTCTCAGGAGACTATAAAGTGCCAAAATCAAATGGATATCTTCTCATTCCAATCAATTTTCCCTTCAAAGCTATGTAATTATTTTTTTTCTTTTAGAAGGACAACTGTTGTAAAATTGAAGCAAGTTGAGAAAATTAAAAACTGGTAGGAATGTCTAGATATGATTCCCACTGTCCATACTGCTAAACCTTATTCTTTCAAATATATTCTGGATATAACCTTTAACAAAATAAAAATAACTGAAAAAATATGTAGCCGCTAAATAGGGGTGTGCAAACTGATTCGAATTTGAACTGAACCGGGCATTGAGTTGGACCTGCCAGTTCGAATTCAAACCAAACTGAGCATGATTCGTTTCAAACTGGTTCAAATTGGTTTGAGCCAGTTTGAGCCTCCAAAACTAGGCTGGGTGGTAGGCACCCATGAGCACCATCCAAACCCCAAAGCAATTGGACACTCCTATGATTTTTATTTATTTTTATTATTATTGCCCATTATTCCCTATGTGGCGTATGCTAGGGGCAAAAAACTGGGGTGGGTGCCCACCGAATGGCAAAGCAATCAGAGACTCCTGCGATTATTTTTTCTTTTTTCTTTTTTTTTCTTTTTTGATTCCTCCCATAGGCTGAGGATTATGGCAATTGTAGTCCAAAAACAGCTGGGGGGCCAAAGTTGAGCAGGCATGATTTCTAACCTAATATTTTTTACTGTGGTAGTAAGCAGTGGGGAAGTAACTTGCCTAAGGAGCAAGAGGTTGCTAGTTTGAATCCCTGCTGGTAAACACCTATAATGGGCAGCAGCGATTTAGAAAGATGCTGAAAGGCATCATCTCATACTGCACGGGAGATGGCAACGGTAAACCCCTCCTGTATTCTACTAAAGAAAACCACATAGCACTGAGATCACCAGGAGTCGACACCAACTTGACAGGACAACTTTACCTTTACTTTTAGTAGCTCTCCAGAGTCTCCAGCAGAGGTATTTTCCATCCCTTGCTGGAGGATCCCTTCCATCCTTTATTCTTTTTTTAGGCTGGAGGTGCCAGTTATTTAACCTGGAAAGTTATTCAACTAAAGCATATGCTTTGCCACTGAGCTATGACCCCTTCCCTCATGAACCTTCAAAACTCTCCATTCCAACTATCAGCAGGAAGGAAGACTGAGGAGGAAGACATATGTGGATCATGCATAGAAGCTAGAAGTTTGTTGTGTGAATGCAAAAAGTTGCACTCGTGCAAGAGCTGCTTTCCATGCTTTCCATGACTGCAACTCTCTTTCTGCCCAAGAAAGGAGCTTCCAATGGTGAAACATCTGAGCTTCTCTGAAGGCCTGGATGCTGCCCAGAATACACACAGACACAGACACACACAGACACAGACAAATAATGTCAGTGGAAAAAATAGGTATACCAATGACATTTGATTGTCCCAGTAGTCTCCTCAGAGTTATTGTGGTTAGTAAATGGAAGGGTAGTGATTAGAAATCACATACTAATGCTGCTAGTATTAATCATTTAATAAATGAAGTCCTAATCACGGTCAATTACTTTAAGGCTTATAATATTATGCATGAGGTCTAATCTAGTTACAGTTACTTCTACATCAATTCTACAAAATCTAGCAGATGAAATGGTATTCTCTTTCTAAAACAAGCTTCGTGTTTTGACATACTGTGGTTGACCTCAGGTCCACACGAGCAGCCCCATTCAGTGAAGGAGTTACATAAAAAACAAGACAAAACAGATTTGGGAGAGTTTGTATGAGGACTCAGTGTTGTGTTGGGCACAATACTTTGGCTTGCTTCAAACACCACATTTGCCAGAGGTTTCTCATGTTTTGACATTTCTGGTTCAGATGTTGAAGCTGAGCTTTGGGTTTGCAAGTTATGGTGATGAAATGTCATCCCAGTCATTATTTCTGTGCTGTTTAATGTGTTTTCATTAAAATGGCTAAGAGGTTCAACGAATGATGAGGACTGAATTATCTCATCAGAAACTATTGAATATGCAGTTTGTTCGAAAAGGTGAGAATATTTTGATATTTTTTCATAATCCAGGAAGTCTTCAAAAGATGGAGATATTGTCCACATGTATAAATCTGTAGCCTGGATTTTAGTGGTATTTAAGGAAGACAGATCGTTGTTAACTGAACTATCCATGTGCTTGTTGGAATCATGTACTTTCCAAAGTAGTTCATCTTCTGAAACTGTAACTTTAATATAAGATTTACTGCTTCCATAGTTTACATTACCATCAACCATTTCTACATGATCAGCTAGATGAAAAGAAGGGGTAATCTTGCTTTTTGTGTTTCCAACAGATTGCTGTTCATTGTCAGCTACATGACTTCCATGCAGTTCATTTGTGCGCATGCTTAGCTCTTCATTCCACAAATAGTCTGAGCTAGCAGAATTTTGATCAAAGTTACTTAGAAGACTTTGTGAGACTAAAGGTGCAAAAAACATCAGTGCTGAGTTGTTGCCAAGTTGTGCACTTGCTCCGATGTGGGGACCTATGCTATGAGCATGTGATATCTCCAAAGACTGTGTCCCTGTGAAGAGGTTTTGTTTTCCTAGAAAAATATTGTTCACGAGTGTGTGTCCTTTATTTTTTACATTATCAGAAGCACTTGTGATTTGATTACTCTGTATGTCCATATATATATTCTGAGACTGCAGTGGCTCCTCAGTATGTATTGGATTCTGTGCAAGCATTATGCAGGAATGATGAGTACTGTCTGTACATGAAAGCTCAAAAGATGGTGTCAGTACCTGAGTATAATAAGGATAGGTATCTATTACATAGTTAACTGATGTTTCATCCAAATTTTGATGTGTGGTTAAACTGGTAATTCTTTTCAACTCGTAAGTTACCCTTTCATGTAATATATCAGAAAAACTTAGCTGTAAATGCAAAGAAGGCTGAATCACAGGTATGTCCAGTGAAGTAAAAGTGAAATGAAGAGAAGATCTATCTTTTATTGGGACACTTATTTTAAGGGGAAGGTCTGTTTTTGTTTCCAATTGTACTGTTCTTTCCATACTTTCTGAAATCACTGATGAGGTGATTGGAATAACTGAAATAAACTTCTCTATATCTTTTTCTGACTCAGATGTAGAAAAGTTTGTTTTTTCACCTCCAAAGCCTACTGTGCTATTATTAGGGATTATTTGCATGGATATATCATTTATTTGTGTAGGGGTACTGAAAAAGCGCACTCTTTCTGTTGAGGAAGAAAATGGCTGACTAAATGAGTACCACCACCTTTCTGTAGATTCTTCAGAAGACAGCAGTGGCTCTTGCTTCAGGGTCCAATAATGTCTCGATGAAGATGCGCTATCTATGTATAGTGTTGGGAGGTTTAAATAACCTGTATTCCAGGACTTACTAATTTTAACCATGCTTTTAGGATCAACAGTTGGAAAAGCAACATCATTGTGTGCATTATCATATTTATTATTTTGGAAATACTCAGTTCTTGGAAGTTTATATGGCTTTAACTTGGTATTTTCCAAGGGAATTAAGGAAGGCAGCTCATAACTGATGTAAGAAATAAATTTATTTAGGAGTTCAAATTCATCTTCAGGAGAAGAGGCCTCTTCATCTGAAAGTTCTAGTTGTGCAGTTAGAGGTTTATGTGTAAATAAGCCACTTTTAAAAGAACCCATATCAAAATTTCCTTGCTGCAAAGATGAAACAGGAACAGTCGGTTGAATTCCTGAACTTCTGTCACTTTTTTGTAATGCTGCTGATAATACTTGCAATGCTGTACTGTATTCCACTGGCAGGAGAACTTCTGTTGGCTGGATGATGGGCATAACATCTGGAAACCAGGCTTTCATGTTTTGTAAAGAGCCAGAGGGATTTGCACTCTGTTTAAAAATTTGTTTTTTAAAATATAGTGAATTATAGCCTTTGATAAAATTAAATTTTGTAGGTTGTAGTTCACCAACAATATAAAATCCATTCCAAACAGAACCCTCCTCTAAAATTTTCTTAGTGGGTTCAAGGTAGACATTTTCAAGTGAGCCCAGTAAGTCCTGCCTTGTTTCTTTAGCTAATTCCTTGGGGTGTGTAGAATAAGAAAATGGGATAGAAAGAGAAGGATGGGTTTCTTCTGAAATTTCAGGAGTGACATGATTGTAAGTTGCAACTTCAGTCCATGTACTCAAAGATTGTAAGAAACTATAAGCATTCTTATTTGCAGAGGATAATGTTTGACTGTTAGGAGATAACCTCCCTTGATGGTCTTCTGTAGGTTCATAATGTGTATTTTTGCTTGTCAGAGAAGGAAATGCAGTATCTGATTTAGGATGCTCTAATTCAGCTGCCCAAGTCCATATTGGTCCTGTGTCAACATTTTCACTCTGCTGAAGAGGGAGTATCATGTTCCTGATATGATCAAGAGGGATAGTTGGTATTTCCCTTGGATTAATATTTTCACTTAGTAAAGTAACAGAGTGCCCTGAAACATTATTAAGGATTGGATGTGTCATAGATGAATTATTGTTTATGTTTAATTGTTCTGTAAAAGGACCCATGGTATTAACTTGGGTTTCCCCAGGAGCAGATGATGTGACTTCAGGGGTTGTTAGAATGAAATAATTGGGTGAAATTTTTCTCTCTGGGCTTTGCTCCTCAGATGATGAAGATTTACTAATGTGGAGATGCCTCTGCTTCACAGGCCAAACTATTGGGGTTGAAATAATTCCTATATGTTTGACGCCTCTTATCTTAGAATCTTCTTGCCCTTGCAGTACTGGCTGAGAAGAATTGGCTGCATTTCTCTTGGCTCTGAAGATCACTGTAGCAGGAGCTTTCAATTCCAACAGGTCTGTATATAGTAAGCCATATTGTTAATAGATGAAAAATGTCATTTATGAAAACTAACTTCCTCTTCCTAAGGCCTTGCTCAGAAATTGAGTAAGGTAGAATTTTCCATTTAAATAAATTAGGGGGAATTAGATTGGTTTATACCAAGCGTGATTTTACTGTGCTGCACAGAGACTTCCAAAACACAAAATTGGCTTTGAACAGCTTGACCTTACTCTGCTCATTGTGAACATCTACAATTTCTGTCGTTTATAGTGATAGAAAGCTATACAGGTAATGCATGATCCTTCAAATCCTATTATCATCTGTACAATTATAATTCTTATAATATAAGATATAAATTAAGTATATTTATTTTGAAGCCCATTCAACCTCCACACAGCAGAAACATTTTTTAAAAAACACAAGATCATTGATTTAGCTGTGTAAATTAAATAAATAAGGACAATGCCTTTCATGAGGTTTTACAAAAAAACTACTGAAGTTCATTACAGTTATTACCAATTCTACTTAATAGAACTACAGGAATTAAAGAACATTTATTATGAAAACTGACAAGGTTTGTTCCATCTGCTATCTCCTGGACAGTTTTTTGCTGTTCAAACTACGCAAGTTTCATAGAACTGCAAGCCATGTCCTGCTTGTGGAATGGCACTTTTGTGGTCATTCTTCCATGCAATCTGGTGAAAAACTGATTTAAAGTGTTAGAGGAGCCTTATTAATATTGTGATATGAAAGAAGCTGCCAATGGAAGGAAATCATTATTTCACTTGGGCAAACAGAAGTGCCTTCCCACTCACGCAACCCTTCTCTGAACTGAACCTTATATATTAGCTGTGGTGAGTTGTCAGAATTGTAAAGCACCCCTTTGAAATCTTCCATCATGAAATAACCACAGCTGAGTAGTCACCCTTGTCCTGTACTCAAATAACTTGCTCTTGTTTTGAACACGTAGCAGGAGACTTTGCAGATTTTAAATCTAGTACTGCTCTTGTACAAGTACCTTGACTTTTCCTCTACCAGAATGCCTTGTCATGCACGCTACTCTATTCCTGCATCCTTTTCCTCATCTAAAGCCTCTGTCATTATTCTGTATCCCAGACATGAATCCCACTGAGTTTCTAGCACTCACGATACTTCTTATTGTCCCAACCTTCCCTATTCTGTATCTGCCATCTATTCCAACTTTTCCATGATCTGATTCTGAAGTCTGCAAGGGTTACAATTATAATACCAGCCAATGGCTCAGAAGTAACCTAACATAGATTTAGGTAAGCTTTTATATGGATATGCTGAATTGCTGGTGGTTGTTTACTGTCAATTTTAAGTTCTGTAAGCCACCCTGAGAAAGCACAGGATATAATTTTTTAGAACATAAAACAACCCTACGCCTTTTTAGTGGTTTGTGTTTACCAACGTCACCGAAATCTTGGCCACAGTCTATATCTGCAGTCTTAAGAGATATGACATCTCCACTATTTACCATACAACTGAAACTATCCAGCTTCGAAGAAGAAAGGTGCCAATTAGTTTCAATGAGATTTGCTTTGCTCCTAATGATATTTCCACTAACGTTTACCCTCAAGATAGATCTGAACAATTTTGATGCTCTAATAAAGCTTTTAATAAGCCCTAAAAAGCAACAGTAATAAAATAAGATATCTCAAAGGTAAAACAGTGTCGAGAATGCCTTTTAAAACATAGTTCCTAACATTTAGCATTTAAAGATCACTGAAACAAACATGCCAGTAATGGGAGAAATGCTTGAAAAAGTATCTCACATATAAAGGAAATAGGAGTAATTTCCCTTTCCTGAAATTACACTAATTTGACACAAATTGCTAGCTGACATTTCCTACAGGGCTACAAACACAGAAGCAGCACTGCAGGGCTACAAAGAAGCTGATGAGGAGCTGTGACATAGTCTTTGTGGTGCATCCTGGGTGTGGGGGGGGGCAGGTTGCTGCTCGTCCCTTCATCCAGAAGGACTTTTCACTTCCAGGAACATGTCCCTGAAAGCTGCTGTGCAGCACTGCAGGGCATGTCAGTCACTTTCAACAGTGCTTCTCGAAGCAAGCCCCTTTATGTGACATATTACAATTAGAAACCTTAGTAAACAATAAAACGACTTAGTTAAATAACAAAGAAAATGTAACATTGAATTTCTTACCATTGTTTTGTTTATCAGTTCTATTAGTATCAGGCATGTTAGTTGTGACAGTGGGTGATGTAGTGGTGGAATTTACAGTAGCTGGTAACAAAGATGAGAAAGAAGTGACTTGTATGGAACATAAATGTTAATGAGGTCAGGCAAAATGGGAATAACGAATGAAGACACAAATGGGGAGGGAAGGAACTGACTACTGTACTACCAAACAAGCTACATAATGCACATATACAAACACACATCAATATTTTGTTTAAAGCATGAATGAGTTAAATAATCTGTGGTTCTCTGGACAATGTGCTAGACCCAAGTTCAGATTCCAGTTCATTCATATATTTTCCAGAGGACCTTCAGCAAACTTCATCAGATCACTTGTAAAATGGAGGTAGCATAGTTCTATCCCCATTATATGAATATAATGAAGAAATTTTACCTTAATAAGATATGCTAACATCTGACTCCAGTCCTAAACACATTATTTGTAAGTGTGTTATTAAAAATTGCACTTCTCACTACAGTCAGTGCAAATAACCAAGTGAACCCTAGACTGTGCTATAAATGGCATTTGCTGAAACAACAGCTGCAGTATCAGTCTTTTTATGAATACGCAAATTGTGAATCATCCTCTTTCAAGGTCCTTAAACAAAAACATTTGTTTGTGAACACCACAAAAATAGCATCTTCTGGGCACCCACGTAAGTATCTAATTAAATCATCTAAGCTCTCCATAATAAACAGAATTAAAATCATAAATAAATATATTTGTACAGGATACATTTTCAAAGTGTTGCCTGGAATTTCAGCTGTACAATTACCACAGGCATTCAGAGAAGTTACCACACATAAAGATTCAAAGGTTACCACAAAGGAAACATTCAAAAAGTGTTGTATGTTGAAGCCAACGCAGAGAAGGAATATTCATAAGAGCCTGATATTTGAGAATAGGAGTGTATACAGACATTTTCATCAAAGCAACCAAGAAAGTACCACTAAACAAGAGAAGGAAAGTCTTAAATATCAGCTGGGAGTTCTGTTGGTGTACCGATCTCCCTGCTGCCCAACAGAGTCCCTGAGCTGATGGACGTGGTCTCAGGTTTGGTGTTGGAATCACCCAGGCTTGTGGTGGTGGGGGACTCCAATGTTCATTTCGGGACCAATTTGTCCAGGATGGCTCAGGAGTTCATAGCAGCCATGACAACTATGGGCCTATCCCAAGTGGTCCCGGGACTGACTCATGTTGCTGGTCATATGCTTGATCTGGTCTTTCACTTTGATCAGGGTGGAGTTCCATGGGTGGGGACTCTTGTGATCTCCCCACTATCATGGATGGACCACCATCTGGTTAAGGTTGGACTCACGATCATGTCCCATCTCCACAGGGGTGAGGGGCTTATTAGGATGGTCCACCCATCCTAAAGGGTAACCAAAAGGTTACTGAATCCAATAGGATTCCTTGAAAGGATTTAGTGTTGGTGTCCCAGGTTGAGGTGGTGGCCAGATGAGCTTCGGCTTATATACCAGCTAAGTCAATTTCTCTTGATATACTATCTCAGAACAGTGGTGCATATACTGTAACCTCCAGAATTGACTACTGCAATGTGCTCTGTTTGGGGCTCCCTTTGTACATAGTCTGGAAACTGCAGTTGGTACAGAATGTGGCAGCCAGGCGAGTCTCTGGGTCATCTGAGAGAGACCATATTACTCCTGTCTTGAAAGAGCTACACTGGCTGCAGATAGGTTTCTGGGCAAAATACAATGTGCTAGTTATAACCTATAAAGCCCTAAATGGCTTAGGCCCTGGATATTTAAGAGAATGTCTTCTTTTTCATGACCCCCACCGCCCTTTGAGATAATCTGGAGAGGTTCGTCTACAGTTGCCACAGGCCCTTCTGTTGGCTACTCAGTGATGGGCCTTCTCCATTGCTGCCCGGAGGCTTTGGAATGTGCTCCCTGTTGAAAGAGGAGCCTCCCCATCAGTGTTCTATCCCCCCCCCCGTGCAGAGTTTTGTTCTGGGAGGCAGTATCAAGGCAATGTGTGTCCATGTGCATTCAGAATGGGACCTTCCTGATTAAAAACTGAGCAAGATCTAAAATTAACTGAGCAGACATTAAAAAAAAATGTGGGAGTACGGACACACATTCAGGTCTTAGAGGGAACACTGCTCCCCATCTCTGACAACTTTTAAAAAGGCAATTAAGACACATTTTTTCACTCAGACATTTAATTAGATTTATAGTCTTTAACATTGTGTTAAATTTTAAAGTGTTTTAATGTTTAAATTCTGTTTTAATGTTGCTTGCTGGTCTTGAAGAGTTGCTTGCTGATCTTGAAGAGAGAGGAAGCAACAAGCTTGTATTTCTCTCCTAAAGGAGACATCAAGCAAGGGAACACAGCAAGGAAATAAGATAAATAAATAAATCACCAAGAAAACAAGAGGGGAAGGAGAAGCTAAGTCTGCTAGGGTTGAAAATCTACTAGAGTTTGATTTCTGGCTGGCTTGAAGTGTTTGTGTCTTTGACAGAGGAGAGGCCTGACAAAATGGCAAATGCGGTTCAGTGTTAGCAAGTGTAAAGTGATGCACATTGGGACGAAAAACCCCAACTTCAAGTATATGCTGATGGGATCCAAGCTGTCGGTGACGGACCAGGAGAGGGATCTTGGGGCTGTGGTTGACAGCTCATTGAAAGTGTCTATTCAATGTGCAGCAGCTGTGAAAAAGGCAAATTCCATGCTAGGGATCATTAGGAAGGGGATTGAAAATAAAACGGCTAACATTATAATGCCCTTATACAAAACTATGGTGCGACCACACTTGGAGTACTGTGTACAATTCTGGTCACCACATCCAACAAAGGACATTGTTGAACTGGAGAAGGTACAGAAGAGGGCAACCAAGATGATCAGGGGCCTAGAGCACCTTTCTTACGAGGCAAGACTACAACGGGGGGCTTTTTAGTTTAGAAAAAAGACGACTGCGGGGAGACATGATAGAGGTCTATAAAATCATGCATGGCGTGGAGAAAGTGGAGAGAGAGATATTCTTTTCCCTCTCACACAACACTAGAACCAGGGGTCACTCCATGAAATTGATTGCCAGGAGGTCTAGGACTAACAAACGGAAGTACTTTTTCACACAACGCGTGATCCACTTGTGGAACTCTCTGCCACAGGACGTGGTGACGGCCAACAACCTGGATGGCTTTAAGGGGGGTTTGGATGACTTCATGGAGGAGAGGTCTATCAATGGCTACTAGTCAGAGGGCTGTGGGCCACCTCCAGCCTCAAGGGTGTGCCTCCGAGTACCAGTTGCAGGGGAGTAATGGCAGGAGAGAGGTCATGCCCTCAACTCCTGCCTGTGGCTTCCAGCGGCATCTGGTGGGCCACTGTGTGAAACAGGATGCTGGACTAGATGGGCCTTGAGCCTGATCCAGCAGGGCTGTTCTTATGAGTGGGGGATTCATTTCCAGGTGAGGACCCCAGCTTATTTGAGGGCTCACATTCCTGAGCTGCTGGTGTTGAGGAAAGGAGAGGAGGCTGCTTGCTGATCTTGAAGAGAGAGGAAGCAACAAACTTGTATTTCTCTCCTAAAGAAGATATCAAGCAAGGGAACACAGCAAGGAAATAAAATAAATAAATAAATTACCAAGAAAACCACCAAGTTTGGCTGGTGGTGGTGAATACAAGGCTTGGACCAGAGGAGCTTTTCTTCCAGGAGTTTTAAACAGATAATGAAGGAGTTTTGCAGGAATAGCAGGAAATTGGTGGGAAACTCTGTGGGGAGGCACACAATTAGGCAAACAGGGGAGACACCCAGTGCAAGAATAAGGTGAGTACTACCGAACTTTTGCAGTGGTTAGAGTGCTGGACTAGGACCAGGGAGACCTGAGTTCAAATCCCCATTCAGCCATGAAACTAGCTGGTTGACTCTGGACCAGTCACTTCTCTCTTAGCCTAACCTACGTCACAGGGCTGTTGTGAAAGAGAAACTCAAGTATGTAGTACACCGCTCTGGGCTCCTTGGAGGAAGAGTGGGATATAAATGTAAAAATAAATAAATAAATAATAATAATAACACCTGTTGACTGTGTAAATAAATAATAGTCGTCGTCATCATCATCATCATCATCATCATCATCAAACATCACCAAGACCTGGCAATGGCTTAAGAATGGCAACTTGAAGAAAGAAACTAAGAGTTTAATACTGGCTGCACAAGAACAGGCACTAAGAACAAATGCAATAAGAGCAAAAGTAGAAAAGTCAACAACAAACAGCAAGTGCCGCCTTTATAAAGAAGCAGATGAAACAGTGGACCACCTAATCAGCTGTTGTAAAAAGATCACACAGACTGACTACAAACAAAGGCATGACAAGGTAGCAGGGATGATACACTGGAACATCTGCAAAAAATACAAGCTAGCTGTAGCCAAAAATTGGTTGAACCATACAACTGAAAAAGTTGTAAAAAATGAAGATGCAAAAATATTATGGGACTTCTGACTACAAACAGACAAACATCTGCCACACAATACACCAGATATAACTGTAGTCGAGAAGAAAGAAAAACAAGTCAAAATAATCGACATAGCAATACCAGGGGATAGCAGAATAGAAGAAAAAGAAATAGAAAAAATCACCAAATACAAAGATCTACAAATGGAAATTGAAAGGCTGTGGCAGAAAAAGACCAAAATAATCCCAGTGGTAATTGGTAACCTAGGTGCAATTCCAAAAGACCTTGAAGAGCACCTCAACACCATAGGGGCCACAGAAATCACCATCAGCCAATTACAAAAAGCAACTTTACTGGGAACAGCCTATATTCTGAGACAATATCAATTCAATTCAATTTATTGCGGCCGTAGGCCACATACAGAAAATATACAAAATAAGAAAGATTAAAAACAAAATGGACAATATGTATAACAACAACAACAACATTGATAATAAAATTCAGCCATCCCAGGTCCTTGGGAAGGACTCGACGATGTCTGGATAAAACAAACCAGTCAATAACACCTGTCTGACTGTGTAAATAAATAAATAAATAACCCATTTATTATTATTATTATTATTATTATTATTATTATTATTATTATTATTATTATTATTTTATTCGATTTCTATACTGCCCTTCCAAAAATGGCTCAGGGCAGTTTACACAGAGAAATAATAAAGAAATAAGATGGATCCCTGTCCCCAAAAGGCTCACAATCTAAAAGAAACATAAAAGAGACACCAGCAACAGTCACTGGAGCGATTGTGCTGGAGGTGGATAGGACTAGTTACTCTCCCCCTGCTAAATAAAGAGAATCACCACGTTAAAAGGTGCCTCTTTGCCAAGTTAGCAGGGAGTTTTAGAATTAGTTGATAACTGTACCCAGTACCTAGCCCCATATACTCTAAATAGCCACTAAAACTAATTATGAAGGTAGAATGCCCAGCAGGGTGGGGGATAGTCACATGTATGACTACCTGCCTGAGGGGCAGAAGTTGTGGTTGTGTGCTCAGTGCAAAGAGCTATTGGCTCTCAGGGAACAAGTCTGTTCCCTTGAAGCCAAGGTGGCTGGCCTGGAGAAGCCAAGGGAGGCAGAGAGGTATGTTGATGAGACCCTCAGGGATGTGATAGAGGCATCCCACTTTCAGGCTGACAGTTCCTCTGCTGTCATAGAGAATAAGGGTCTTAGGGAAGGAGGACATCAGTCTGAGGAAGAGGGAAACATTCCCTTAGTTGGGACCCCTTCCTTGGGTGATATGCCAATATCATCTCGTACAGAGGATACTCCTCCAGGGAGTGGGGGCCTTCTAATAATGGGTGATTTGATCATTAGGTGCATAGAGAGATGGGTCAATGACCCATGTGTAGACCGCATGGTGATTTGCCTGCCTGGTGCAAAGGTTGCGGACATCACACTGCTTCTAGGTAGGCTGTTAGGCAGTGCTGGGGAGTCAGATTTCGTGGTGAACGTTGGCACCAACGATGTTGGGAAATGTAGTCGGGAGGTCCTGGAAGCCAAATTTAGGCTGCCAGGTAGCATACGGAAGTTCTGGACCCCCAGGGTAGCGTTCTCTGAAGTGCTACCTGTTCCATGCGCAAGGACAGCGAGACAGGTGGAGCTGAGGGGTTTCAATGCGTGGATGAGACATTGGTGCCAGGAGGAGGGGTTTAGATTCATTAGGCACTGGAAACATTTTGGGGAAAATGAAGACTGTATAAAAGGCTTCCACTTGAACCAAGATGGAACCAGACTACTGGCGCTTAAAATCAAGAAGAGATTGATTTTAAAATGACACCTGGGGGATTGCCCAGAGCAGAGCAGCTTTTAAAATGACACCTGGGGGATTGCCGGCGGTAACAGGGTGGCATCTGCTTCAGCCAGCAAATTCCCCTAAGGTGTGAGGGTGAATAAACCAGAAGGGGACAGAGCAGAGCGAGGAGTTGAGCAGAAGGAAACATAGGACAGCTTGCCAAATAGGTCAAATAATGGTAAGTGGGATAACACATGCTAACACCAGGTGAGGGACCAGGCGTATAGGTGTCTATATACGAATGCCATAAGCCTCTGAGCCAAGATGGGTAAGCTGGAGTACTTGGTTACTAATGAAAACATAGATATAGTGGGTGTAACAGAAACTTGTTCATAAACGATCTAGAAGTTGGGGTGACCAGCGAAGTCGCCAAATTTGCAGATTACACTAAACTATTTAGGGTAGTGAAATCCACAATGGATTTTGAGGAACTCCAAAAAGCTCTCTCCAAACTGGGGGAGTGGGTGACAAAATTGCAAATGTGGTTCAGTGTAAGCAAGTGTAAAGTGATGCACATTGGGGCAAAAACACCACCTTCACATATACACTGATAGGATCTGAGCTGTCGGTGACTGACCAGGAGAGAGATCTTGGGGTCGTGGTGGACAGCTCATTGAAAGTGTTGACTCAATGTGCGGCAGTTGTGAAAAAGGCTAATTCCATGCTAGGAATCGTTAGGAGGGGGGTTGAAAATAAAATTTCTAATATTATAATGCCCTTATACAAATCTGTGGTGCGGCCACATCTGGAGTACTGCATACAGCTTTTGTCACTGCATCTTAAGAAGGATATTGTAGAACTGGAAGAGGTGCAGAAGTGGGCAACCAAAATGATCAGGGGCCTAGAGCACCTTCCTCATGAGGCTAGGCTGCAGCATCTGGGGCTCTTTACCATGATCAAAGTGTATAAAATTATACATGAAGTGGAGAGGGTGGACAGAGAGAAATTTTTCTCCCTCTCACAACACTAGAACCAGGGGTCACCCCATGAAACTGAAGGTTGGGAAATTTAGGACCAAGAGGAAGTACTTTTTCTAAACAGCACATAATCTATGGAATTCTTTGCCATGGGATGTGGTGATAGCCACCAGCATGGATGGCTTTAAAAGGGACTTAGACAGATTCATGGTGGAAAGGTCTATCAATGGCTACTAGTCTGGTGGCTGTGGGACATCTCCAGCCCCAGAGACATGATGCCTCTCAATACCAGTTGCAGGGGAGAAACAGCAAAAGAGAGAGCATGCACATACCTCTTGCCTGTGAGCTCCCCAGAGGCATCTGGTGGGCCACTGTGTGAAACAGGATGTTGGACTAGATGGGCCTCGTGCCTGATCCAGCAGGACTGTTCTTATGTTTAAATTGTATGGTTTTTATTGTAAACCACCCAGAGACATAAGTTTTGGATGGTATATAAATTTGTTCAATGAATGAATGAATGAATGAATGAATGAAATAAGGGAAGGTACACCTAAGCTTCAAAGAAAGGCATGAGGCAGCTAGAATTTCCCATCAATTTAGATACACTGACTTGTGAAAATATCCACAGGTTTGTTTTAGTTTTTAAAAATTGATAATCCTAACACTAAACATCTGTGCATCGTTTCCATATTTCACATACTAAAGCATGAAGAGAGACCTGTAACTGTAGTAGTCTTCCTCAAGACACACTGCCATCTTAAGAGAAAAATCATCAGTCTTCCTCCATGACACTGTTCACTCAGTGATCAGCCAGAAACTAGGAAACCGCTGCCTGGATGGTTCCTAAATGTGCTGTGATCAATGTTTTTTTGATCAGTGATTGTCTGTAGCAGCTGTTAGGTGGGCACATTCAATGACAAGCCAGAAACTGAGAAACAGATATCTTGCTAGAAGAGTGCTACGATCACTGTCATTGGGTTGACATTCCTACATGACCTGCAGATTATAACCCCAACCTTCCTGAATGAAAACTACATTTTAAAAGATATACAAAGTAAGTGGTAGGAAGTAAGGATAAATGTAGTCAGACTGCTCCATAACATCTGTTGGGTAGGGTTTCATATAATGAAGACCCTATGGAAATGCTGTTATTGAGTGAGTTGTAACATTCTCTCTACATACAGCATTACTGTATATACCTGAACAGCTGATGACAAGGCCAAGACATCTACTCTCTGGTTATTTTATGTTTAGAGCTTATCCTTTTAACACTAAAAAGTATCAGTTACAACCAAAGTGAACTGACAGAATATTGTTGGCTTCTTACCTTGGCAAAGGCTTCCTAAGTTTGCACAGCTAGTTGGTTCAATTGTAGGCAGGGGAATGAGATAGGAACCTTTAAAAGGAGGAGATAGACCATAAGCAATACTTGTCTCCAAATATAATATCAAATATAGTATTCATTTCAAATAAAAGGAAAATCGTTCAGTGACACATCTTCGTTTTATTTCCCCCTGAAATACAGATTATTTGGATAACTCCCTTGATATGCTAATATGCCTCCATCTGCATTTTACCAACTGCCTGATGGTTCCACATTATTCCAGTTAAATACAGTAGTGCAACACATGTTCAATACTTGCAATACTAACATCTAATTGATAGCAGGCAATTTTTGAGGCAATTTGCTGGAGACTACCAGTGTCCACTTTTGTACGCCACTGACATTTGTCTTTAAAAAAGACATAAATTATTTATTTATTTATTTATTCAATTTTTATACCACCCTTCCGAGCTGCCTCAGGGCGGTTTACAATTAAAAAACAGAAATCATTAAAAAAAATTAAAACAGAAATACAAATATAAACACCAATTTAAAAACAGCTTAAAAAAACAATTAAACTATCAAAACAATTAAAACCCTGAAAACCAGGTTAACATTAAAACAATTAAAACTAATTAAAAACCCTGAAAGGCCAGGCCAAACAGATGGGTTTTAAGATGGGTTTTAAATTTGTCTTTACCAGAGATCATGCAAAGAAGTGGGAAAGGTATGGGAAATGTTATCTGCTGAGTGGCTAGCAGCATCCAGTGCAGGTCACTGATTTCATGGCCTATGCCCGTGTGGGTGCTGCTAGCCACTCAAGCAGCTGCATAACTGCACAGTGCTACGTTAACAGCCCCCATGCTTCTTCCTTCACTTTGTGACTTCCTCCGACAAGGATGCTAGGTTCCCTTCACCTGTGCAGCAACACTCAGCTGAGGACACCAATAGTCTCCGGAGAACCACTTCATGAACCACTAACTGATGAGGTGTAAATTACCTTACTTCTGGGAGACAGATATAATGATAGTTCATCCTTTTTAAAAATACAAAGGTCACAGTAGTTGTGTCCTTTGCAGTTGTGTTCTCCAAAACTGGATATGGGGGAGGATGTACAGTCTCCATACAGACAAAAGCAAAAGGTTTACAACATGCAAATGGGAAAGCGGCTACAGTGAGAGGGGAATCACTGATGTTGAAAACATTTCACTAGAATGGTACATCTGGGAGAAGGGGCATTAATCTAAAGCAGGCTTGATAAATCCCAGGTGCCATCGAGTCATGGCACCTAGAAATTAACCATGGTCTAAATTAGGATATTCAGAGGGAGAGTTATTTAATAAAATCTTTATTTGTGCCAGGCAGCCTTCTTCCTATTACATACAAAGTGGATAAAGAGAAGTCCATTTACTCTCCCCCTCCATAATGTCCACCTCTAAATCCAGTAACTTTGTCAAGTATCCAGTATTTGGCTCCTAAATGTTTGGGCCAGCTCCAGCATCCATAGAAAATCTGTCAAGGTCTAATTCAGCATCATATACCGTATATTTAAAAAATAAAACCCAGCAAAAGTACAAAATGGCATGGGCAGCAGGGATGAGAGGAAGACTGAAGTGGGAAATGGCATTTCATAGGAACATAGGAAGCTGCCATATACTGAGTCAGACCATGGGTCTATCTAGCTCAGTACTGTCTTCACAGACTGGCAGCGGCTTCTCCAACGTTGCAGGCAGGAATCTCTCACAGTTCTATCTTGGAAAAGCCAGGGAGGGAAGTTGAAACCTTCTGCTCCCAGAGTGGCTTTCCCTAATGTTGGTACACTGTTCCTTTTGTGCCTTTGGCCTAATGGAGGCCCCACTGCCAGCCCTCCTCAGTGTCATTGCTAGTGCTGCCACATAAGTTTGGATGCAAAAAGAAAATGTGAGGCACTGAAGAAGGTTGGTCCCAGTATGATTCCTTTACAGATCAGGATTGAATGTCAGTGGGATTTGGGCCTGATTCATAGTAGATTTGAAGAGGGAATTCTTGAGTTCCCTTTTCTCAATGCCTTTGTTCTGAGCCTTTGCACCATCACCAATTATAACTAACTTCTGAAACTCCTGTAAAATTATCCAGTCTGCCTGGAGAAAGACAAAACTACTGCACGGCATGTATGGAGCAGACCATGAGATCATGGACTAGGACAAAATAGCTGGTATTGGAAGCTGGACAGAAATGCGTGCCTAGTTTTCTTGCTTGCCGATATCTTGAGTTATATCTAGGTCAGCCCATGTGAATACATTTATGAAAGCCTACCTTCACCATACAGCAGCAAATCTAAGCAGCTAGGAATCCAATTTCAAATGGCATATTAAGCCAGAAGCAGACACTGTTCTCCCCAGAAAAGTATCTTTGCCAATATGTAAATACACTTATGCTCAGTAAGTCCATTAGCAAAATCAGTAACCTTATGTGAAAATAAAAGCTCTCTGTTGATGTGTGTCATCATGGTAGAAATGGTATATATTTGCAACATTAAAACAAAATCAAAATAGAACACTGTCTGCATAACCTAATTGGGTAAGGCTGTGACTCTCCCTCCTTTGGACTCCTCTTATGCCTCTGAATACATGTATATTTTTTTGTTGTACCCCATTTCTTTCAGCTTATTTCAAAACTTCTGATTAGCTTTTTGCTTCTGGTATCTTGTCTTGTTTAATTTAAGCACGTCAAGGGAGAAAGACAAAATACTGTAATACTTACTGTTCTTTCTCATAGTTATTTATTGATTCTAGCTTGTACAATACAATCAAATTTATGCCAATAATTTAATGAAGAATGCTAGCCATCTTTTGAAACATTTGAAGTCAATCTAGATATCACCATGCGTCTCTGCACCCAAAGAACAAACATATCCAGAAGAAAAACACATAGGGTGACATACTGTACAAGGGGACATGAGCAGCTTGAGCACTGCCTCTGCCTCTGCACGCATGTAAACACCTCTGATGGTGCACAGCAGAAGTACCTGACAGTAAGCACTCCATGTGTGCAGTCGCTTGACATGACATCCATTACTTCAACATAACTGCGTGCATGATGACTTACTACCAAGCACTGCTGTCCTGAAATGCAGCCCCAGTTGTGCTCAAGCCATCCATGTCCCCTTGCAAAGCACGTCAGCCATTTTTTGTTGGATAGAACCAACTAGCCCAGGAAAGAAACAGTATACTGAAGCTGCCCTGTGTGAAGTTTAGCACAATTTAACTATAAATTCAGTTTCTTTTTGACATGCAACATCTTCAAAAATTCAATTAAAAATGCTCACCACAACTCAAGTTGTTTTCTGCTTTCAGTGCTGATGTTGGGATACTCCAAAAATCATTTTCCCAGTCTATAATGTTGCCTTTCACATCACAGCTGAGGTTGGAAAGTGCTTGAGAGTTCATTGTGAAGTTCCAGAGGCGGAAGTTGTAAATATCTCCATTGAGAGGGTTTATTTCATTTTTGTCAGAGCCCAAAACCAATTTCCCATTACCTTGAATGACCTTTCCATACGTATCTAAACAGTATACTGTTTTATACATGTTGTTGACATGTACACCTATTGTGCCTGAGAAACTATCCCATATAATGCAAAGCTGCTCAAACATTCCTGTGAAGAAGTCTCCATTTGAATTGGTGTCAAGTGCATCACCTAAAGGACATTCTGTATCTGAGATAACTATGAAGTGGCCATTTTTTGTCTTTCCAAAGCTGAGGAGTTCTGTAGATGAAGGATCATGGTAGGAGAAAGCCTTCCAGTCACGACTATCATTACTGTTTTCTGTTGCTTCAAAGCACAGTGTGAATTGATTAAGTTCTGGTAGTTGTATAGAATTTGCCAGAGATACAGAATCAGCATCCTGGAACTGTGGGATAACGACTTTTTGATTCCTTAAAGACACAGCAACTAGAACATGGAAAGAAAATGGTTTTGAGAACAGACATGAAAGACATTGGACGACATGCCATGCAGTATATCACAGATGGTTTTCTACCACTTGTGCTGCTGTACACATCTAAAATATGGTTGTGCAAGAGTACACGTGCTAATACGTAAAATTGCATGATCGTGCTTTTGCGACACTACGGACATTTGAAATAATGACTATATCATCACACAATGTGATTACATATTAGCACAAGTGCTCTTGCACAGCAACACCAGTATTGTTTTAGATGCCCGCAGGCGGCAGTAGCATGGGTGGTGGTGCAGAACTACCTGCGATACATTGTGCTTATAACACAGCAATTGGCTCCCACAAGTGAAATAATAGCTATTGGAAAAAAGTTGTCAAAAGTCTCCTGATCTGAAGTGAGTTCTAGACAGTTTTGCTGGTTCTCACAACAGGGAAATCCAACTTTATTAAGAAAGTCAATATGTTATTAAAAGCATTATTTACCTCCATTCTATTGTCACTATTCAGACCAAGCAGAGCATACCTCCAGTGGTGGTTGCTGGTATATTTCCTTATATTTCGAAGCTATCTTCCTATATTATATCTATGTTCAGCTTTATTTATATTCACTTCACATATTAGTAGCTTTAAATTTTAGGAGGTTATATTATTTACTGTTGCACTGAGAATATATAAGATTGAGATCCTTCCCTCCAAAAGATGATAAGGGTTTCCCTGCTGCAGTGCAAATGCTGCTTCACCCTCCTTTAACTAAAAAAATCCCTCACAATAACTGCAAATATTTAAACATTTCAAAATGCATAAAGAAAACTTGGAATAGGAATCTGAACTTGAGTTCTGAAAACCAGAGATGTGGCGGGGGGTGGGGGGATGTGGCAGGGGGGAAACCAAATGTGGCGGGGGGGGGGAAATCACTTTAAAACATTGCAAATCTGTAATAATCTTACAACTGTTGAAAAATGGCGACTGTGAATTCAGGGTGGGCTCACTACTCAAGAGTGAGGCTGTTCTCAAGCACAGCCTAGCCCAGGCTAGAGAAGCCCAGCCTGGGTTAGGCTGCATGTGAGAACCACTAGGATCAGGCCCAATCCTGGTGGGGCAGCATTGCCTAGCCCCGTTTTTATACCCAGCTCTTAGCCAGGGTTAAGGGCTTGAGCAAGCCATTAACCCGGGCTCCAGGATCATGTGTTTGCTGGGGCTGTGTTTAGCACCAGCAGACACAGAGATGGGTTGCTAGAGCACTTGTCTCCTGGGGGAATATCCCAATGCATCATATGTGTTGCACGTGTTGTGTGGAATCCCTGGAGGCCCGGAAGCGCCATCCTGGCCTCCGGAGCTGCAGGCACGCAGTGCTGCTCATCTGGGAGCATAGTGCACAATCCCAGAAACAAGCCATTGCTCATCTGGGGTGAAGGTAAGCTTAACCAGCCTCTCCCCCCCACCCCGCAACGTGAATGACCTCGTTGTCTGTCTTTTGTCAGGCCTCAGAAAAATGTCAACAGTGACACATTTAGTAAGTTTGTAATAAATCATAGCAACTCTGTTCTGTTCTATAACATGGGCACCCTGGTCTAACAGTGGGTTGCAAGAACAGCTCATTGGGAGAAAAGACAAACATTGCATCAGTAAGTGGAGAACCACAGAATGTTGGTATCAGTATTATGCTAACTGGGCAAAGAGGCACCTTTTACCATGGTGATTCTCTTTATTTAGCAGGGGGAGAGTAACTGGCCCTATCCACCCCCAGCACAGTACTTCCAGTGACTGTTGCTGGGGTCTATCTTATGTTTCTTTTTAGAATGTGAGCCCTTTGGGGACAGGGTTCCATCTTATTTATTTATTTGTTATTTCTCGGTGTAAACCGCCCTGAGCCATTTTTGGAAGGGCGGTATAGAAATCAAATGATGATGATGATGATGATGTTATGAGCAGATTTCTTTCCTGGCTGCTTAATATGAAACTAGTTTAATCCATTTGTCACAAAGCTGGTCTTGTGGTAGCAAGCATGCCTTGTCCCCTTTGCTAAGCAGGGTTTGCATATGAATGGGATACTACATGTGTGTACTGTAAGATATTTCCCTCAGGTGATGGGGCCACTCTGGGAAGTGCACTTGCATGCAGAAAGTTCATAGTTCCCTCCCTGGTAGCCCCATCTTTTTACCTGGCATCTCCAAGATAGGGCTGAGAGAGACTCCTGCATGCAACCTTGGAGAAGCCGCTGCCAGTCTGTATAGTCAGTATGAGCTAGATGGAACAATGGTCTGGCTCTCAGTAAAATATAGCTTCCTAGGTTCCTATCTTAATTCTTGGTAAGTAAGAATTATGACCTATCTTATTTCTAACTGGGGCTACCTGATAGAGAAGCGCCAGGATTGGGACCAATCCTGGCAGTATTCATAACCAGGTCTACCTGGGCTGGGCTGCACTAGTCCAGGTAGACCTGGTTGTGTGAACAATCCCAACATTTAGTTAAACTCACATGCACCCTCCTACCCCACCGCTCGCTCGTGTGGGCACACGGGCTGCCAGCAGCCTGCGACTACAGAAACTCGTTGCAGGGGAGCAACTGCAGGAGAGAGGGCACGCACATACCTCTTGCCTGTGGGCTCCTCAGAGGCATCGGTTGGCCCAGGGGTGTGCCGTACATTTGGCATGGGGAGACAATTGTCTCCTGGCCTGGCTGCCTCAAAGGGCACCTCAAGTCTGGCCAGTCTCCCATGGTGCAGGCAGTGCACTCATTCTGTGGCGCCTGCCAGCCATGATGATTGTAGTGGCCATGGGCCACACAATGGCCAGAACTGCCTCGGCGCACTGCAGCCCAGATGGTAATGGTGGTGGTGGGGGTCTTTCCTTTGACTTCAAAATGCAAAGCTGAGCCTTTGCCCCTCTTTCCTCTGTCGGGGGGGGGGGGGGGAAGGTCAGCACCACCAGCCTGCCTTCCTCCTGCTGTGTGCCGTGAGCTTAGCCCACTCTCCCCGCAGATGATCACTATTGCAGCCTTTGGTGGCTGATCGTCATGTGGCCACCCACATGACTGCCAGTTCCCTCACAGAGCAAGCGGGGGCTGTGGGATTGGGGCCTGCACAGCCCCCGGAAGTTCCAGGATATCCCGCGCAAGCATGCGGGCATACTGGAGAGACCCCCGAGCCTGGGAGGCTGCTTGCTGTGTTGCCATAGCGCAGAGTTGCACTGCAACAATACACGATTAAAAAAACTTGCTCTGCTAACCCCGTTGAAGGGGAGGGGTATTTAAGCGGGTCACCCACTTTGCAGAAACCGGGCTCGCCTGTGAACCCAGTGGTTCCCATTATCCATGGAAAGCAGGCTAAGCTCCCTTAGCCCGCTTTCAACTGATTGTGAGAATACCCTCAGTGTATTGTGGGATTCCTGGAGACTGGGCTTTGTACTCCCAGGTCCCAGATTTCCATGCTGCTCACCATAGTGGTGATCATATGGTTGCACAAGAGGCACAGCTTGCCAGGAACCCAGAGGGCATGTGGGAGAAGGTAGGAATGATCCTGCCTCCCCACCCCACACATTCCCCAGCCCCACCTGAAGCAGTTGTATGAATGACCTTGATGTGTAAAGTACTTTCTTTTGTCTGTCCTGAATCTCCTAGCATTTATCTTCAACAGATGACCCTGAGTTCTAATATTATGAAAGGAAGAAAAAACTTATCTCTATCTACCTGATCCATGCCATGCATAATTTTATATACTTCTATCACGTCCCCGCTGATGTGCCTTCCTTCTAAACTAAAAAGGCCCATACTTTAATTCTGTTAACTACATTTACTATTGTTAAATTTAACCATTTAAATGCATCACATTAGGATGGCTTGACTTTTTTCATACTTCAAATTAGGGTATTTATTTCAACCGTTCTTTGATGTAGCAAAAGATGTATATTTCAACTTTTCTTAAAAATTTGCAGAAAACAATGAAAAGGAAAATAGCACAACTGTTCTACTAAAGTACAGTAGGTGAAAAATTATTTTATTGAATCTGTTCCTCAACTTAAGTCAAGAAAAATTTGCTGTTCTAAGGAGCTAACTTCCAACTACTACTATTGCAAATGCCCAGAGTGCATGGTTCCTCCCCACGAATCCCACGGAGAGCATATCACTCAATGTTTTTACTCTTTGACAGCAGTGAAAACCTGAAAAGTCAGAATACTGGCTGAAATCCAGACTGTGAATGCTGAAAAATATTTTGCACAAACAATAGAGAAAAGACAATTTTCTTTGATCTCCCCTTCCTTCTGCAGCCTATTGTGCTTCCCAAAAATATGTCCCTGAGGGTTGCAGAAGCTAGAATGTTAGTCTGGATACAGAATCACTTCTTCTAAATATGTAAGTATTGTATGTTCATTTCACAACATCAACATGGAAAACCAAAATACTCTTAACTGGTATGTGATATCAATTTTTTCTCTCATTTAAATGATTGCACCGGGTGACCCTGGGCCTAACTTACCTCTCAGGGTTGTTGTGAGGATAAACACAAGCATGTACACTGATCTGGGCTTCTTGGAGGAAGAATAGGGTAAAATGTAATAAATACATAAATAAAGTTTTTAATTGGTTTTAATATTTTAATGGGATTTTATGGAATTTTATTGTATTTTAACAATTGTTAAAATACAGCCTCGGGATGAGTTTTATGAAAGGCAGTATATAAATTGAATAATAAATAAATAAAATTGCTTCCAGAATAGCTCTAATAAAATAACTAAATAAAACTGGTGAGTAACCAGTTAGAAAATTTTAGTGTTCATCGTTAATAAAATGCATTTTTAAAACAGTTATGATTGTTTTTCAAAAGTATAAGCATCACATAAATAACACAATGGCTGAATTCAGACATAACATGATTTGGTAATTAAGAACCCACACTAGGGTTTAAACTTCCAGAAGTGCAGGCTCTGTTTCAAAGTTGCCTGCCTGCTTTTGTTTCCGCACTGCTCAGAACCTAGCTTTATAAAATTATTTTAACTCTGTCTCCATGGGGCAGCAACCTCTTAGGGTGAAGTAACAACCCTACTGTGGTAGATGCAACAAACTGTGGTTTGTAAATGAAATTCAAATTGTGGTTTCAGAATCTGGTTTATTAGCCTCAGACAATGCTTTGCGAGCAGGCTCAAATTCAGACATAATGCGGTTGTACACATGACCTGAAATGCAGCTGAGGGGAGGAGGGTTGGCACAGAGGAAGACGGGAGCCTGCTTCCCCACACATGATCCCTCCCCCACAGTTTGCCCTGCAGCTCGCCATCACACACAAGCAGTACTGCGGTGTGTGACAGGGAGACAGAGGAGTAAATCATCTGGTATCCCTTAATGCACTGCACTCCTGGTAGTGCACATCCTCCCTCAGCCGGGTGCTCTTGCTGCCCAGAATGCTGTATGTTCGGACAGCCCGAGTGTACATACGACCGTGGCACTGGTGTTAAGGCAAAAAGTAGGGTTAGGCAGGGTGAGAGCACCAGGATCAGAAGCGATCCCAGCGCTCTACATGAGCAGCCTAACCCAGGCTTCAACATATTAGCTTAACAAACCACTATGTTGCATAGTGTCTGAACTCAGACAATAAAGTAAGTTACAGAAATAAATGTCTTTCCAATCTGATATGTGCACATGTGATCCAATGTACGTCAATAGGTCATTTATGTAGGCCATTTTCGCACAACCATTTGAAACTAGATTTAATGTGGATTACTGACATTAGCATGATTGTGTGAAACCATACCAAACTGGGAATCTGAGATTCATCTTGGACCATAAAACAGCTTGGTGTGAATTCACACAATCACACTAATGTTGATAACCTACATTAAACCTAGATTCAAATGGTTGCATGAACCAGGTCCTATTGGATTTAAACTAATAACAAAACCAGACCTCTGTTCTCACTGTATCTGTTAGCTTATCAGTAACAGTTACACTTAGAGATATCAATAGCCATTCACTGATCGAGGGAAAATTAGAACTTTTCAAATCAACATCTTGCCCAGACAATTTTAGCTGCAATTAATAAATTCATGTAAGGATCATGAAGATCAAAGAAATTAAGTTCAAATATAGTTTGTAAAGACAGTACTGACAATCTGGATCCAAATTATCTGAGTTGTTTGACACCACCCACCAAATGTGCAGAAGTTATACCTCTGGGACAGAACATTTCCCATACCTGAAGTGTACAATTGATAATTTACTATTAAATCTGCCAATGTCATATATCAATGAAAAAAGGTACTGAGACTTCCTTAATTCCAAACTGATGGAGGAATTCTTTTTGGAGATGCAAATTCAATTCCATTGGATGTCTGCCGCAGGAGTAGTGAGGTCCCTTTCCCACACAGTCTCTTAAAAGCCTGTCTGCTAAGACTCAGATTTATTGGTAAGGCATATAATTTGGCTAAGTAAGTAAGTGAAACTTTTGCTTTCAACTTCTTTCTTAACTAATGCCTCCCAAGATGTTCTTTTCCTTAGCCTGATCTGGGGCCTGAGCTAACATTAGCTAAGGCTGAAATCCTATAAACACATACTTGAAAGTAATTCCCATTGAACACAGTAGGATTTATTTCTGACTAAACATACAGGATTCTGTTGTAGATGTAACAGATCTTAACTTCTGTTTCTCAACACAGATGCACTTCTTTAAATCCCAACTTCAAAAGGTACACTCTGAACATAAAAAGTCTAAATGCCTATGAATATAAAAAGGGGTGAAAATCTTATAGACACCTACCTCGGGTATAAGTGGCATTGAAGCCTCTCTTTTGGATACTAAAGTCACTTGTAAAAGACACAATCATTTCATTCCCAGATGAATTAAACGATAAACCTTTGGCAGTGACACCACAAAAAGGAAATTTTTTGTCTCCAGTGACTATTGTCAGGAAATCATACATGCAGTTTGGAGCTTCTTCGATCTCAAAATCAACAAAAGTTATCTGAATTATGAATCCAGAAGGAGCCCTGATGGTCCACTTGCATGCTTGACCATTGGGGTAATCATTAGGAAAGCAGGGAGAGGTAAAAATTCCTGTGGGGTTGGAGAGCACCATGCGACACTCAGAGCATCCAAGAACTACGGAATAAACAGAGAGAAATATATTATCAACAAAGCAGAGATTTGAGATATATTAGATAAATAAATAGTAGAATTTAGGCAACAGAATTTCAAGATCATTTTAGTGCAAGCAGACCACCAGAGAGCATTTTAAACCAAAGCATATCGCCACAACAGCCTGCATGATAGTACACATCTGAGGACACATGAATGACAAAACCCAGGGTCGGTTTCTTCAAAAGCAAGATTTATATAAGATTTAAACCGCCAACCAAAAGTCAGATTTGAATAACTTAATTTAAGCTTCTCATTTAGTAAACCAGCCGTTTCAATAACAAGCATGCCTTCTAAATGACTGCTAGAACAATTAAAATATATTTTTCTTGTAATCATTCTTATTTGTAATCAAATCAAATCAATTCAATTCCTTGATTACACTCACTGACCAGCACAATATACAAACAAAAGCCCAGCAAAATAAACCTACAAGGTTATGATACAGTAGTTATGCACACAGTTAAACACAGTTAACAATGATTCTCAATGAAATCCTGGCAAATTTTATTGGCTATTAAACAGAACTTAGCCACATTATAAGATCTCAGATTATTCTGGTCTGTTAAAAGATAATCAAGATAAAAAGAATCTGTACAGCTGGGATGGCAACTAATAAAAGGGGTTATATATTTATGCCGTATATCTTGATAAAACTGACAATAAAGGAGCACATGAGCTGTTCCAATATCTCCTGATTTGCAGGGACAAGTACGTTCTTTATAGGGGATTTTTCAATATCTCCCTTACAGGATTGCTGTTTGCAAGGCATTGCATCATGCCTGTGTCAAACCTCTGTGATATTTTGGCACAGTTATCTGGTTTAGGTATCTGGCGGGTTTGAAACTCAGAACTTGGTTGCCCAAATGGACACCAACAGGAATAGACCCCTGATCAATTTAACACGCCATGTCATATATTCTTTGTCTGAATTTGACCCTGGAATTTTCATATCCCAAAGTTATCAGTGTGAAAGGGGAGAAATCATAATGTTGCAGCCCTTCATCCAGCTCTCTTTTGCACCTGGAGTGCTAGATGTCCTTTAGCATAAGTGGAGCTAAACCTGCAGAGTGGAAAACCAGCTTCAGCCAGAATTCAAAGATATTGATCCATGCTCTGGCCTCTATTTCAAGCAGTCCTACTTCCAGACATAGGACAGCACTGGGCACACACTGGGGTACCTGAAAAATGTTCCTCAGGAACTTAGATTGCACAGTTTCCAGCTTAGAGAAGTTGGAGTACAGTATGTGCCAGGTTGAATGCCATAAAGGAGCTTTGCTCGTACTTTGGCCAAAAAGAGTTTTATTGCAGAGGGGATAAATTGGGCACCCATGGAGCAATGGAATGATTGGATTGCTTGTGCACTCTTGTGTGCATTCTGCCTTACATATTCTCTTGTGCACCCCTTCTGCTTGAGGACTGAAATATTATGCGAAGGTATTTGAAATACTTAACTTCTTCTAACCTGTGCCCATTTAGTGACCAGTTCTAAATGAATCTTTGGTCTCTTCGCAAACACCAGGATCTTAGTTTTGTTATAATTAATATCTAAAAGTTGTTCTTTGCAATAGGTAGCAAGAGCAATGTTCTTCTTAGACCTATTGGAGTTTGTGAGAGAATAACAGCATCATTTGCATATAGAAGTATAGCAAGATGTCTGTCTGCTAATTTTGGTGGATGGTGGTCTAAATTATCTAGATGGGAGACAAGAAAGTTAATATAAAAGTTAAATAGCAGTGGAGCCAGAATACATCCCTGTCTGACTCCCATAAGTATTGGTATTTCCTTGGTGAGGTGTCCCTGAGTGCTGCAACGCACCCTTACACAAGAGTTTTGCTAACAATACAAAAAAGTAAAACATCTCATGAAAACAATACTAACTTAAGATTTCAGTATTTCAGCAGTAACAAAAACAACCACGAATTAAAACACAGATAACCACCTACTAGAATCTTTAAGCTCATAACAGTTTCAGATAAACTCATCCCACATATTGAGGGTGTCTTGCATGTCCACAGCAGCCTGGTGCGATTTGCACCACAGATGAGACACTGCACATCATGTTGGCCACTGCCTGTAATGTGAGAACTTCTGGAGAATGGATGAGGCACCAGGAGACTGGAAATGTTGCCCCTACCTTCAAAATGAGAGAGAGAGAGAGAGAGAGAGAGAGAGAGAGAGAGAGAGAGAGAGAGAGAGAGAGAGAGAGAGAAGAGGAGCCAGGAAACTGCAGACCAGTCATACCTGCCATGATTCTAGAACAAATTATTAACTGGTCCATCAGTGGGCACTTAGAAAAGACTGTAAAGATTAGTAGAGTCAGAATGGGTTTGACAAGAACAAGTCATGCCAGACTAATCTTCTCTTCTTTTTTTGATAATGTTATTAGATTAGTAGATCATGGAAATCCTGTGGACACAGGATATCTTGATTTCAATAAAACATTTCACAAATGTCTCCTATGACATCCTTATTGACAAGATGGTAGAATATTGGCTACATGATACTCCTGTTAAATGGATTCATAGCTGGTTGAACAACCATACCCAAGTGCTCATTAAAGCACCACCTGGAAGAAGGTATTGAGTGGAGTGTCACAGGACAGAGGCCTGTGCTATTCAACATCTTTTAAAATAATTTGGTTATCCAATTTGCAGATGACACCAAGCCCTGAGTTTACATAAGAAAATCAAATGCAGAAGTACAAGGTGAAGAAGACCTGGCTTAGCTACAGTACCTGGGCAATACCATGAGTCTGAGCAAGCAGTGCGTTGCAGCTACTAAAAAAGGCAATATAATATTGAGCTGCATCAACAGACACATTGAATCCAGATAATGAGAAGTAATAATTTCATTGTATTCTACACTGGCCAGATGGTGAACTCACCTGGAATACTATATCATACTTTAGGATGGACACTGATAAACTGGTTCAGAGGAGGATAATAAAGATAGGGAGGAGTGTGGAAGTCATTTTCCTATGAGGCAAGTTTGAAAGACTTATATTTAGCCTGCAAAAGAGAAGAGGGGATATAATACAGCCCAATATCTGAAGGGCTGTCACACAGAAGGACATGCGGACATGTTTTGTGTTGCTTTTGAGGGCAGAACTAGAACCAAAGGATGAAATTACAAGGAAGCAGATTTAGGCTAGAAATTAAGAAGTGGAACAGTCTGCCCTGGGCAATGGTGGTCTTTCCTTCTCAAGATGTTTTCAAACAGCAGTTTCCGGCACGGAGTAGAGGGCTGGACTAGAAGACCTCCATGGTTCCTTGGAACTCTAATATTCTATGATTCAACTTTTGTGCAATTCTGACAAGAAACAAGAAGTTATTAAAAACCACAAAGGTTGAAGATTACTTTTACAGAATCCCCTCCCATAGCTGCCTGAAAAGTGGATGGTATAAGAAGAGGCTACCATATCTAGGCATGTGCACAAGCCGGTTTGATGCCTTCTGGGAAGTGTCGAACTGACTCAGACACCAGCATTTGAGCGGGCTCCATGGGGCAGGGAGCGGTTCCCCTAAGGAGCTGTTTACGAGCTCCTTACCTGTCCTCCTCACCCTGCTGCTTTTCTGGGCACCTGGTCCCCAACAAGCGGGACTGCAGCATGGCACCTGGTCCCCAACAAGCGGGACTGCAGCACTGTTCCCTGCAGCTTCCACATGGCATCGGCACGAACATGTCCGGCATGCATGCACACCTCCCATGTGCGTGCTGATGCCACACGGAGGCTGCAGAGAACAGTGCTGCGTGGCTGGCTGAGGAAAAGCAGCAGGGAAAAGCAGCAGGGAAAAGCAGCAGGGCGGGGAGGAACAGGTAAGGAGCATCTTACTGGCTCCTTAAGGGAATCACTCCCCACCCTTCCAGCTTGTGCATGAGCCATTCATGCACATCTCTAACCATATCTGAAATTTATGTTCCATTATGTCAAGAAATAAAATAAGTTAAAGGTATTTCAGTGATTACTTACTACAATCTAGTGAACTGTTTTAGCAGTAGTCTAGAAAATCCTTCTAGTGCTATTATGATTTTTTGCTACATCACTCATCTAAAAGAGCGAAAAAGCAGAAATATAACATAAAAAGCAGAAAATAATGGTCTCAGCAGCATAATCTATGCATGTTTACTCAGAAGCAAGTCCCACTATGTTCAGCGGGATTTAATTCCAGGTTAGTGTCCATAGGATTGCACCCAATTCATTATGGCAAATGTTTGGAAGGCAGGGGAATGACGGTGTGTAATTTAAGGAAGTCATCAATTAAAGATCAGCACCAGTGTCTAGAGAGCCAGAAGACACTTAAAACCAAATAAAACATAGAGGCGATTCACACACGCACAGCAGAAACTGGGCTAAGGGAGAGCGAGCGCTCTCCTAACCCTGTTTTCTTGACTGTGTGTGGACCACAGCTGACACACTCGGTGGGGGGAGGCACCCAGTAATGCACTGAGCACTTCGTTGGTGCATTATTGGGGCAATGGGGAGGGGCAGGGCACCACACAGCAGTGCAGCCGAGCACGGTGCAGGCCGGCCTCGCAGGACAGCCACCGCTCATCTGGGTGGGCAATCCACCCGCCACGTGACCTCGCTGTGATCATCTGCGGGGAAGGTAAGGTAAACCCTCCTTCCCTGCAGTTAGCCCCAAAGCTCTTCTCACTGATCATGAGAAAAGCTTCATAGTTTCTTTTGTCCCTTCTATTCCAAGCTCCATGGAAGTCTCAGGAGAAGTGGGTGGGGGGATGCTGCTAAAGTTCAATAAACTAGAAGTGCACAACATAATTTTATTTTATTTTTAAAATACAGTCTCAGTGGGGAATGTGGTGTTTTTTGTTAATCCATTCTCTTGATCCAAGCCAGCTTTTGAATGGGGCTTTAGTTACTTGTATTCCAATCCTGGAGTTGAAGCATGGCTATCAAACAGCCAGCAGAAAGAGCACAGAAAAGCAGTCTGCTCTTGCCTCTCTGTACATAATATCTATTTCACTAAACTATTAATATTCCTGATTCCACTCCACTGTCCTTGCATAGCACAACTCCTTCTCTTGGATTCCACAGGGAAGTGGGGACAGTGGGAGGTGCAGTGGAAGGAGAGGGAGGAGCAGATAATCAACTGGTATTCTACTCCCCAGTACAAACAGCAAGTAGTACCATGAGTACAATAACCCCCATGAGAATGTCTCTGTGTGGAAGCTCCATTTCTTCTCTGCATGCTGTTCAATTAGGAAAGCCACACAAATAAGCACAGAAGTTCTCCCTCTGGAAATAGCCACAGTAATCTAATCTGGGGCACATTATAGTAAACTAAATAGAAGCAGAGGCCTAGAAGTAGAGATGTGTGAACAAGTTCGATGCAGAACAGGTTCGGGTTAGTCTGATACCAAACTGAACCCCCACCCCACCCTGGGGCTTTCGCAATCTTTATTTTTTAAAAAAGCTCCCATCTCCAGAGGTTCCCCCCTTCCCCACCATCTTCCATTATATGGCCGATCGCCCTGTTTGGATGGTCTTCGTTCCGGACCTCACCCCCATTACAGTGCACATTTTGGAGGCTGCCGTGCATGCCCAATGGGCCTCTGTGTGGCTTGGGTCATGACGTCCAAAATGGTCACTGCGATGGGGGTGAGGCCTGGAATGGACTGAAGACTGCCCAAATGGCTATTTGCCACATAATGGAGGCCAGTGGGGGAAAGGGGGACCTCTAGAGACCCCCCGTGGCCTCAGATAACCCCCCCGGAGGGGGTGAGTATAATTTTTTTTAAAGATTGTGAACCCTCCGGACCAAATGGGGGGATTCGAGGGGTGCAGAACCAAACTGACCCAGTCCAGTCCGGGTCCAGTTTGGACTCGAACTGAACCAGGCCAGCCAGTTTTGTGCACACCACTACCTAGAAGCAAAATCTTTGATCATACAGCCCACATGTCTTTTGTACTACAGATTTATGTAAGATACATTACTGTGGCTCTCTAAACCCTAAATTGATCAGGTTTACTTGAAGCCCAAGGATAAAATTTAAAGAATAATGAAACTTGTTTCCTGAGCCCAATGTTGCTTCAGATCTGTTTTCTCAAATAACAAATCCTCCACCAATGCTAAATGGCAAATTGTTTTTCAAATGGAGGGGCATTTAGAAGTTCTTTGACTTGTGGCACATGGATCAGCTGTTTTAAAAAAAAGAATCAGAAGTGTAATTGGGCGAATAGGAAACTCTTCTATGAGTCTGAACAACTTCTTGCATCTAGGTTTAAGAGCCAAAAAACCTTCCAAAAGCAACTACTCATAGTAACTGGGACGACTCATTTTTCTCACAAGATGGAAAATTTATATCCATTTTGTGTCATTGGCAGAGTCACAAACATTCATCATTTGTCACAATAATAAATACAGTATGTTATATACAGCCGGTATACTGTACTGCCTCTTAGAGAGAAGCCAAGAAGGCCTTGGGATGGTAAAGGCCATGTGAAGAACTGGAGGGGACATTTTCTCTTTACAGCAGGTGTTTGTGTGTACAGTTAAACTAGCATGATCTTCTCCAAGCCTTGAACAGCACTAGGCCTGGATGACCCAGTAACCAGATACACCAGTGAAATAAGAAAGACAACTTCATCTTTTCTGTCCTAGGCTTTCCTGGTGAGTTGGAAGCCATAAATAAAATAATAATAATAAATATTTGAATTTACTTTGTCTACTTCAAAAAAGACGTAATTAAACCTTTTTACATTTTGTACACATTTTGTACACATTAACTTGGTAGAATAATCCATGTTAAGGTGCAAACGTGTTTTCAAGCAGATAACTACAGTGAAAAGCACATAACAAAATGTACATGATCAGAACCAGTTTTGAATTGATTTTTTTTCTTAATGGCACATGACAAATTTATATTTAATACCATCTCAATACAACCAAAAAACCCTACTCTGGCTTACAATCACTGAGAAGAAATATTTCATAACCCTGCTCACTCAAGCCAGTTTAGAACTATGGATACTGTCAGACAAGACTTTGCAAGGGACCCACAGACGGAAATGCATTCTGAATAAATGTGAACAAATTATAACATTCATGGTCAAAAATCATGTGGTTACAGACTTCAGAGCCTGACGTTCAACTCTTCCTCCCACCGCCTCTTTTTCCATCACTTCTGGTTAATATTAAGCCAGATTTTCCAGGGATGGAAAACATTAAATTTTAGGCCCTAATTCTGAAAATAATTACACACACACACACACACCCCAACTGATTTTGGATGGAATTTTGCACAAACACATAATAGTAGTAGTAGTAGTAGTAGCAGCAGTAATAATAATAATAATAATAATAATAATAATAATAATAATAATGTGGAAATCTCTACGAAACTGGGTTACCATGCAGAAGGGTGCTGAGGTAATCTGCTTCAAAAATTATCTTTACATTCTCTTTACACTTATTTATATATGTACGTCCCTACAACCATAGTTTCTTAAACTGTTGTATCCTCCCTAATTCAAGTGGGGAGGGGGCGGGATCTGCTTGATACTAGAAAAAAAAATCTGCTTTTCCTTGGTGGACACAGACACACAATCCCTTGTTTCAACCAAAGAGAGTCGGAAATTGCTGAATCTTTCTGTCTTGTCCAGCAGTAGATGCCAGGTGTGAAGGAAAAGTCTGACAAGGGCCTGAATGAAACAGCAGTCAGATAACCTAGAGATAGGCATGTGCAGAACTGGTTCAATTGCAAAATGGACCACCATGAACCGGGCTGTGAACCAAGCCTGTTCAAGCAGTTTGATTGTGAAACACTTCAAATCAGTTCAAGCTGGTTCATTAAACCAAATGGCCCAGCTGATCGGTTCGACAAAACTGGTTTGCATACCCACAGTTCAGTCCAAATTCGGACTGAACCACACCAAAGTGTCTGTGCACAACCCTACCCAAAGAGGGAAAGCCTTCACCTCAGTGAGCCGGGTCCCACGATCCGTGAGACCCAGTTTTGCAGGGTGAGCAGGATCGGCCGCCCACATGATTGCCGGCTCCAAGATGGAGCAGGCCGGAGCTGGGGGGAGCGGGGGCCAATTGGCCCCTGCAAGCTCCAACATGCCCTACGCTAGCACGCAAGGCATGCTGGTGAGACCCCCGGAGCTGGGAAGTGGCTTTTCGCCTTCCCTCCAGGGGTCTCCTCGTGACTAGGTACAGCGCGAAGCTGCACTGCAGCTACTCACGATCTAGAAAACCAGGTTTGCGGAGCGCTTGCTTCATAAACCTGGTTTTAGGGGAGGAGTTCTTGAGCGGGGTTAGGAACATAGGAAGCTGCCATATACTGAGTCAGACCATTGGTCTACCTAGCTCAGTATTGTCTTCACAGACTGGCAGTGGCTTCTCCAAGGTTGCAGGCAGGAATCTCTCTCAGTCCTATCTTGAAGAAGCCAGGGAGGGAACTTGAAACCTTCTGCTCTTCCCAGAGCGGCTTCATCCCCTGAAGGGAATATCTTACAGTGTTCACACATCAAGTCTCCTATTCATATTCATTTGGGAGTTGCACAGTTAGGGAAAGAGCATTGCTGTCCAAGGTTGTCAAGACTGCGGAGAGAATAATTGGGTGTACTCTTCCCACTTTAGACCAAATTTATGCCACCAGGTGTTTTAACAAAGCGGTGGAGATAGTGCAGGATCCCACGCACCCTGGAAACGATCTCTTTCAGCTTCTGCCTTCAAGAAGGAGGTACGGGGTCATAAAGGCCAGGACCAGCCGCTTGAGAAATAGCTTCTATCCAAAAGCGGTTTTAGCTCTGAATGCAGTAAAATACAGTTTCTGATGGGGTTTTTGTTTTCAGTTCTCAGTGTTTCTTAGTGTTTCTTTTTAGAGTTTTTTAGAGTAATAGGTATATGGGGGGGGGATATTGGGATATATTTAGCTATTTTTTGTTAGGTGCTGTAGGGGTTGTTGTAGATTCTTTCAATCTCGTTCTGTACAGGACAATGACAATAAAGATTTATCGTATCGTATCGTATGCATCCAGGGCGGACCCTGCTTAGCTATGGGGACAAGTCATGTTTGCTACCACACAAGACCAGCTCTCCGCTCAAGAGGGGTTACCCGCTCTAGAACCACTGGGCTTGCAGCCGAGCCCAGTGTTTCCTATGATCTGCAAAAATTGGGCTAGGCTCTCCTAGCCCGATTTTTGCAGATTGTGAGAATAGCCCCAGTGTCTTCCTAGGAGTTGTAGGTCTCAGGAGGAAAGAACAGGAAAGGGAGCATGCCAGGGAATGCTGGCTCTGCCCCATCAAGCAAAGAGACATAAAAGAACAAGGCCAACAGATAGGAGAGGTCAGCTTGTTTCAAAGCTCCTGAGAGCTTGCTGCCAATCAATAGTAAAAGAACTATCTTGTGACTATGTCTGGTAAAGCAATTAATTTTGCTGCTCAAAGTAGACTCAAAAACTGCATTGAACCAATGATGAAATCCTAAGGCAGTCTAACATCAAGCAAATCTTCCCTACAAGAAAGAAACCTTAATCTCTGAGGCAAAAATCTCCCCTTTCTTCACATCAGCATATGCACATGTAGCCATCTATTGTGGATGGGGACAAGCACTTCAATAACTGAGTTAAAAGGCACTTTTAAAAAGTGGTTATTTTTATTTAGCAGGAGGAGAGCAACTGGCCCTATCCATCCCCAGCACAGTGGCTGTTGCTGGTGTCTCTTATGTTTCTTTGTTTTCCCTGTGAGCCCTGTGGGGACAGGGAGCCATTTCATTCTTTCTTTCTTTCTTTCTTTCTTTCTTTCTTTCTTTCTTTCCTTTATATCTATGTAAACCGCTTTGGCAACTTTTGTTGAAAAGCCATATATAAATATTCGTCATATTCATAATTCCTAGTGAACACTGCTTTAGGAGCTGTGGATCTGCCCATGAGCTAGCAGGTGGCTATTCCTTCTTTATTTTATTTTAATTTGGTTGGTTGTTTAGCATATTTGTACACCCCCCAAAAAGTCATGTCTCTGAACAGTTTACAACCAACATAAAAAGAATTAAAACAGAAATTAAAACATTAAAACAGTTTATTACCACAATTCTAGTTAAAAGGCTTGGGTGAATAAATGCATTTTGAATTAGCTGATATCATGCATTTTAAAAGTCTTTTTAAAAGCTGTCAGAGAGTGGAAGCTCTTATTTTGGCAGGGAACACATTCCAAAGCCTTGGGGTGGCAACAGAGAAGGCCCATCCCTAAGTAGCCAACAGACAAACCAATTGCAGATGGACATCTCTGGATGATCTAAATGGGCAGTGGGGCTCATAATGATGTTTTCATAAATACCCTGGGCCTAAGCTGTTTAGGGCTTTATAGGTTATAATCAGCATTTTGTATTTTGCTCAGAAACATATTGGTAGCCAGTGTAGTTCTTTTGAACTACAAGAGAAAAATTTATTATGGGGCAGCTTACAAATAAAGATGATGATGATGATGATGATGATATAGAAGTAATGTGGTATCTCTGATATGACCTAGAGACCAACCTGGCTGCCATGTCTTGTACCAATTGCAGTTTCTGGACCATGTACAAGGCAGCCCCACATAGAGTGCATTGCAGTAATCAAGTCTGGAGGTTACCAGCACATGCACAACTGTTTTTAGGTTATTTTCTTAAGAAACTAATGCAGCTGTCATATCAGCCTAAACTGGCAGAAAGTGTTTCTGGCCACTGCCTCAACCTGAAATACCAGAGAGAGGTTTGGATCCAGAAGCACTCCCAGGCTGATACCTGTTCCGTCTCAGAGAGTGTAACCCCATCCGGGACAGGAAGATCATGGTTGTCTCCCAGGGGCGTATCTAGGGTGGGGCAGGCAGGGCATGTGCCCCAGGCGCCACTTGAAGGGGGGTGCCATTTCTTAAAATTTGTAAAAAAAATTTTAAAGGCTGCCGAAAACAAAATGGCCACCGCACATGTTCAAATGGCCTCTGTGAGGCCCTAAGCCATACCAGGCCTCACAGAGGCCATTTGAGCATGCGTGGTGGCCATTTTGTTTTCAGCTGCCTTTAAAAAAAATTTTTTTAAAAAATGGCCACCGCAATGCTTTAATGGTCCCTGTGAGGCCCTAGAGGCCAGCAGGGGGGAGGGGGAACCTTTGCAGACCCCCCACAGCCTTTAGGAAGCCCCCCGAAGGGGCAACAGGTAATTTTTTAAAAAAATAATAATATAATATGTCACTGTACACATATTCAGATATGTGACTTGTATGTGACCTTCAGACTTGTATTTTTCCACTAATATTATGGTAAAGTTATCTGAAAGATGGGTGTCAGATGTTTGGACAGGGGGGCGCAATTTCAATGCTTGCCCTAGGCGCTATTTTCTCTAGATACACCTCTGTTGTCTCCTGAGTTCTGATCCAGCACAATAAGTAAAAGTAAAGTTGTGCCGTTGAGTTGGTGTCGACTCCTGGCAACCACAGAACCCTGTGGCTGTCTTTGGTAGAATACAGGAGTGGTTTACCATTGCCAACTCCCAGGCAGTATGAGATGATGCCTTTCAGCATCTTCCTATATTGCTGCTGCCCGATATAGGTGTTTTCCATAGTCTGGGAAACATATCAGCGGGGGATTCTTACTTCCATCTTATTTGGATTCAGTCTCAGTTTGTGATCCCTCATCAAGACCATCTCTGCCTCCAGGAAGGCATTTAAAGAGGTTATGCCTTTTCCTAACACTGAAATGGAGAAAAAGATTTGGGTGCCATCAGCATACAGATATCACCCTGTACCAAATCTCTTGATGATCTCTCTTTAGGCAATAACATAACGATTTTCATGAACTGCTGTGATGGCATGTTCCATCTCATGTACTTTGATATGTACTAATCAGTGAATATATACAAACTTATAGACATACATATCACTTCTTTGCCATGAATAACCAAATTATGTGGCCTTTCCACACTTCTCTCAGTCAGTCTATAGTGCAAAGCAAACTGGCATGGCCCAGAAAGAAAAACTAGATTTTAAAAGTATATATCATTTGATGTTCAAAAACAGACAAGAGTTTTTTTAAGTACTTGTAAATTAAAAAGGATAGCATGTAAAGTAAATTCTATAGTTACTTATTGAACTACTGTACTAAAAGTAAATTCCTTGACACTCTAACCTTTTGGACTGAAGTGGTTATATATGCTCTGCAGCAAAAGTGCCAAAGCCACAAGTCAGAGGGTTTCTATGTTTAGGACTCCTAACAAGTGGATGGAAAAGGACAGTGAGGGCACACCTGCATACAAACAGGAGAAAGAGCCAAACCAAGCTGATGTATGTGGCCTGGACCGACTACAGGACAAACAAAACACTTCTTTTTCTATGTAAGTTGCTAAAAGAGATCTTAAAAACAGTTGTACTGTGTCAGATGCACGGACCATGGCAAAACTAATCTCTGCTAGACTTTCTTCATTTTTAGAAATGTTGGTGAGTAGAGAAAATGTGATGTGCTAATATCCATCTGACTCCAGAGAATGCAACGGCCATTCTGCATCATACAAGAAAATGCATCCCAATAGCATCTCATTCTTAGTATGATAATCCCACAAGCCCCACACAGTGCCAATGTCCTCACAAAATAAATTAGCAGCCTTGGCACAGAGAGATAGCCTTGTTACTATTCATTCATGCACACCCATGTTTTAAGGCAAAATGTGCAACTGAGCATGGGTGAAGAGGTGTCCATGACCTCTAAAGCATAAAATTGAAAATTAAAAAGTGCAAGGCATATCAAGTGAAAGGGCAGGGAAAAGGATAAAATTTCATTATTGGAACACAACATTTGATGGGGGGTGGGGCTTGTTAAATGCAGCTGAATGTGTGCTTTAGTACTGTATTTCACAATGGTGATGCACACAGTCACTAAGATATTTTTTTTAAAATATAGTTCCCTGAAACAAAAGATAGTATGTGTGCACTAATACTTCTTTTTAAGTATGTACCTCAGAACAAAGTGTGTAGAGTGGGGAAACAAGTGCTTTTGAACGAAAATAAATAAATAAATAAATGGATGGATGGGCTTGGGCATTCACAGCCATCAAGGACATCAACTTGGACATGTGGGCAAGGAATGCTTATCACAAATACGATCGCAGTATGTCATCACTTATCACAATGCTTATCACAAATGACATCACTACTCCTACAAGAACTGGAGGAGTCTTGTAGATGCTCAACTGCAGCTTGATACAGGAAACACAGAGATAGAGTATCCCTAACAGATAGCTGTTCAAATTCTGCGTGGAAGACCAAAGTAAGAGAGAGAGCCTCCTACCGGCAAATGGTTCTTTATCACAATCTAAAAAGAAACACAAGTTAGACACCAGCAACAGTCACTGGAGCTTCTGTGCTCCTTTAGCCTGGTTTTCTCTCACCATGAGAATAGCCTCAATATATTATATCTAACACAGACTCTGATATCCGGTCAAAACAAGTGTGCTTTCAAGAAGACATCTGGACTGTGCACAATACGTGATTAACAAATGTTCATTTATTATGTTTAGAATGCATTGTGTGAAAAGGCCTAGAGCAATATCCACGTAGGCAGTATTTTGGTATTTGTTGATACATTTTTTGAATTAACTTCTGGAAACCTTATCTTTATCATCAGAAAACATGTTTTAATTCTTACTTCTTAGACACTTTTGAGATATCCGAAGAGCTAAAATTCAGTGGTATTTAAAAAAAAAAAATATTGTTCTCCTTGAATCTCTTTCCTACACACTTAAAGTGGAACTATCAAACAACAACACAATATGGCTCTTCCATACTACAACAAGGAAACATAGGTACACTGATCTGTTGTGTCTCTACCCATAGTGGTGGTGGGAACTGTATTTACCATATACACTAATACATACATTCTTCTGCATGATCCCCACCACACATTAAGGTCATCTGAGGAGGCCCGTTTCCAGTTACCACCAGTTTGTCTGGGGGCGACTCAGAGGTGGAATGCGTTTCTTACAGAAATCCGTAATTTGAGTTCATTACTGGCCTTCAGGATAGCCCTTAAAACCTATCTGTTTGGCCTGGCCTTCCAGGGTTTTTAAATGGTTGAAAAGTGTTTTAATTGTTGTAAATGTTCGGCCTGGTTCTCCAGGGTTTTTTTTTAAACTGTTTGAATGTTTTAACTGTTAATTAGTTTTATGCTGCTTTATAGTTTTGATTTAAATGGTTAATTGATATTAATTGTTTTTATTTTGATGTAAACTGCCCTGAGCTGTTTTTGGAAGGGTGGTATATAAATCAATCAATCAAACAAATACAGTGCATGTTCAAAATAATGTTCCACTGAGGCTACAATCAATCAGGAACTCTACTACTGCTAGTCCTACTCCCAATAACATTTCTTTTTCTTTACTTGGGTTGTGATTTTGTATGCTATGTGAGATATGAAATTCAAAATCTTAGTTAAATCATATTTTTGGTCATTTCCCATCACTTCATCTGCATAGCAGCACTCCTATAACATGGGAAACGATGAAGCCTCATATTCTAGACTGGAAATAATGCACAAGCCTGCTGAAATCTTTTATAATTCAATGAAAGACAGAATTGTGCTCTCACACAAATTATTCAACAATTGGGTTTGGCCACTGATGCTAGGAGACAAAGAGAGTATTATATCTTCAGTCCTATCAGCTTACATTACGTCTTCATTTGCTGACACTTTTTTTCTTCGGGAGAACTTGTCCTATAGTTCCTATAGTTGAACTGGTTGGTGCACATAACAGAAAGTGGATTAATCAGAAGTCCTCTCTTCAGAGACTAATAGTTATGATCTTCTATTCTAAAGTATAATTGCAAATAATATAATGATTTTTTAAATATTTGATCTGTATAGCACTAGCCCAAAATAAATGCTTTGCTGAGGAAACTTTCTACTATTGTTTAATAGACCAAACAATAATATAAATTATTTGTATCACTGTTATTCCTATTATCGACAAATGTGTAGTCATTATAGGAGGAAGAAACAGAATTGTGTGTTACAAAATTGACAGTTAAAATCTTCTTGCTGAATATTTGGTAAATCAGATCTTGATTGGTCAAATGCCTTGTTGTTTTTAAAGACTTGGAAGCGAGAACTGAATGCCTAAGACAACAGAAATTTTACATGGAAATATCTCAAGGCATTTTTTTTTTAAAGGCACAGTTCTGGTTCCATTTAAAATCAACAAAATATTTCCTCACCAATTCTGGTAACAAACTGTGTGTAGCAGACAAGAATGTTAGACAGTGTAAATGTGCAAAGCCACATTTTAGACGCTCCAATAGACAATGTGGCTCTCAAGTGCAGAACCCACGTATACAGAGTGTATTTAGATTTCTGATTACAACTCCTTAGTGATTTGGGATGTTTTTGCTTTCAGAGGTCCAGATAACATTTTCAAAAGTAATAAGATAAAAATTCAATTAGATCATGTTGTCCTATTAATAAGTACTCTGCCAAACTCAACTTGAACTAGGTATCACAAAACAGCATTGTAATTTGTTTTCAGTTGCCCCTTCCCAGAATACATGATGTAATCTTTGTAGAAATGATGTGAAGAATCTAAAGCTCAGAATGAACCGAGAGGGATGCCAAAAGCAACTACAACAACAACAAAGGATATATTTTAAATAAGAGGAAAGTCAAGGAAGCAGCAGGCTCAATGCTCAGAGACGATGAGGAAATAGTAATGGGTGTTTGAGAGAAGACAGAGCTACTTATTTTGTAGCTATAGTAAAATAAGGGCTAGATGATACTACAGTACAGTTAGGTGGGTTCACAGCTGTCTGAACAACTGTACTCAGAAAGTGTTCATTAATAGCTCAAACAACACAGGAACATAAGATGCTTCCATATACTGAGTCAGATCATTGGTCTATCTAGCTCAGAATTGTCTCCATGGACTGGCTGTGGCTTCTCCAAGGTTGCAGGCAGGAATCTCTCTCAGCCCTATCTTGGAGAAGCCACAGAGGGAACTTGAAACCTTCTGCTCTTCCCAGAGTATCTTACAGTTCTCACACGTGGTCTCCCATTCAAATGCAACCAGAGTGAACCCTGCTTAGTTAGGGGGGCAAGTCATGCTTGCTAACACAAGACCAGCTCTCCTCTCCAACTTGGAAGGAGCTAATGAGGCAAGTCTCATGATCAGTGAGACCAAATGGAGGGGGTTCTGCTGGAAGAGCGGGCTTAGCCTGCTCTCCCTGCAGACAATCAAGGCTGCAGCCCTGGGCAGCTGGCTCGGCTGCCCACACGACTGCCGGTTCTGTCACGGAGCTGGCGGGGGCTGTGGGGATCGGGTGCTGCGCGGCCTCTGGAAGTTCCAGGATGCCCCATGCAAGCACGCGGGGCATGCTGGAGAGACCTCCGAGCCCGGGAGTCTCCTCACGTGTTGCTGCAGCGTGGAGTCACACTGCAGTAATACATGATTGGAAAACCTGGGTTAGCAGAGCACTTGCTCCACTAACCTGGGCTAAGGGGAGGGGTATTTAAGCGGGTTACCTGCTTTGGGGAAACTGGGCTTGCCTGTGAGCCCAGTGGTTCCCATGGTCTGAGGAAAGTGAGCTATGCTCCCTTAGTTTACTTTCCACTGATCGTGAGAATCGCCTACCAATACGTCTAACGAGCAAATTACGAAGTCCTGGTTAACCCCCGCTAACTGGGCAAAGGGGCACCTTTGAACATGGTGATTATCTTTATTTAGCAGGGGGAGAGTAACTGGCCCTATCCACCCCCAGCACAGTATCTCCAGTGACTGTTGCTGGTGTCTATCTTATGTTTCTTTTTATATTGTGAGCCCTTTGGGGACAGGGTTACATCTTATCTTATTTATTTGTTATTTCTCTGTGTAAACCACCCTGAGCCGTTTTTGGAAGGGCAGTACAGAAATCAAATAAATAAATAAATAAATAATCTATAAAACCCTTAATGGCTTGGGCCCCAGTTATTTAAAAGAATGCCTTTTTCATTATGAACCCCGCTGCATATTAAGATCTTCAGGGGAGATTCGTCTGAGGGTGCTGCTGGCTTGTCTGATGATGACTCAAGAGGCAAGCCTTCTCTGTAGTTGCGCCAGAACTGTGGAACACACTCCTTGCTGTGAGTAGAGTTGCTCCATCCTTGTTGGCTTTTAGGAGATAACTAAAGATACATCCCTTCAAACAAGCTTTTTAGCTATTTAGAAGTTTTAATGGATAGTATTTTAATTTGAACTTTTTATATGTTTTGTTTTAAAATTCCTTGGTTTTTTTAATTGTTGTAAACCACCTAGAGACTTCAGTAGTGGATAGTATACAAATATGTTGAATAAATAAAATAAATAAATAATCCCCCTGCCCTCCAGAAAAGAAACTAAATGCCAGCTATGGGTGTGTGGTTTGTTAAACTCTGAGGAACACTAACAACAGAAAAATGCAAAAAAAAAAAAATTAGATGAATGCTTCCAATTTTTTACTTCATGAAGCTTTAATTTCTTGAATATGCCCAAGGAAGTTATACCTTAAAAGTAAAGTTTCTTGAATAGTCCATGCTTCCTAAGCATGTGTTATCAACACAGACTTATATATGAAACTACCTTCTGAGTAATATTGGCCATGAGAGTTATATTACAGTGAAAATAATAATATGAGACTGCTATGAGTTGTTTTCTGCTTTCTTTCCTTCTTTTCCTCCTTCACTACTTGTTTCCCTCTATTTTTCTTCAGTCAGCCATTCACCTTTTTCCTTCTTACCGTCTCACAGACCCTGTTCTCACCTCTGAGGCTCTGGCAAGATGGGGGTGCCCCCTTATATCCCACAATCACCAACAATATTAATAAAAGTCATAATTTTTAATGAAACATATTGGGATTTGGTGTGCTTGCGTGTGTGGGGGGGGGGAGCATTGTTGCAAATGTATTACATGATTATAATATGTGTATGCCTGTGTATGCCTCTTGACACTCAGTGATTTAAGCAGTCACACCTTTAGAATGTTCAGATTAATCTTTGAAAGTCAAAAGGAACTAGATATAAAACAAGAAAATATTCTCTGAGCCAGGGTTGGGGCCCTGCCCTGCCTGTTTCCCCTTATTACTTGGGTTTCATGCCAGTGAAAATTCAAGGAGAAGCAAAATGCACTGACTGGCTCAATCCACAATCTGTGAGGAGGTCACTGTGGAACCAAAGTTATGCATTTCCCCCAGAGGAAGGAGTAGTGTGAAAATCCTGTGTTACGCCCAATGTAACTTAAGAATATTTTCTTTGGCAGTCCTGCTAGAAGCTTATACAAATAACAAAACTGACTTGCTAGTGCTGACCTTAGTTACATTTTTATAAAATAACTAAAACTGAGTAGACTGAAGAATATTATAATAATTTGCTACCTAGCAAATCACCAGTATCAGCAGAAGAACTAAGCATTCATTTATAACCATGCTTTTATTTCTCCATCTTTTCTTGACAAATCCGTTCAAGAGCAATTTAGTGTAATTTCTACCTTCACAGTTCTTGAAGAGAAAAAAAAGAGGTGAGTCCTTTGCTTACAATTCCCCTGACAAAAACCCTAGATCAGGCTTAGATTACCTTTATTACGTTACAGTCCCTTTCTCATAATTCCCTTACCTTCAGTCCCACTCTTTTTATTCAAAGCACAATGCTAAAAATGAATGACCTCATATGCCATTTGTATTCTGTTAGGTCTCTACTCAAATTTTCTTTTGCTTTTGCCTTCACTTTCTGTTGCCTTCAAAGCTCTAAATAATCTTTGCTACTCCATTTCAGCTCTTATTGTTTCACCATATTTCTGTATATGCAATCCTACACCCAGTCTCTTTCCTTGCCAATGTACACTCACCCCTTCCATGGACTAATTTTCCTTATTCTACTGTGGTTCCATCAACTTCTGGAACTATTTCCAGGACATAGGTTGTGCAAAGACATAAGCCCTATTCACAAGTTATGTTAAACATATGTACAATCTGAATAGAGTGTACACAGGTACAGATTTATACACAAGTACAATTATCCAACATATTGAATATAGGTACAGCAGTACACTTCCTAGCTGTATCGTGCACTTAAGGGGCCTGTAAGCAGGTTAATTTTTAAAATGAATGCCGGCACACTACAGTCATTTACACAAAATGGGTAAAGATATCTGAATGTAGGTACAAAATAATGTCTGAATAGGGTTTGAATTACTGCTCTTTCATTATTTATATATTTGTGCACACAGATTTAGAGACCAGCCCACAAAGAGCAGAGCAGAGATCTCTTTATTGTTGTAAAGATTTCCTGCAACATTTACATAGTCTGTTTACTCATATTGATTTGGATATACAACCTGTAATATATTGAGTATGTGGGGCCAGTTTCAATGATAGTGCCCAGGCAGCTTGTGCAATGAGGAATGTGTGTACCACATCTCTCCCCCACAACCTGGTTCACTCTCCTGCCACCACCTAATCATGTAGGGGTTGATCATCTGAACTATGCCCCAATCAAGTAATTTAAATTCTGCTTTACTACTACAGTTGCCCCCCCCCACCTCCCTTGATTATGCAGCAGTAGGACAACACACCAGGTGCACATTTGTCTCATTGCATGAGTTGGACCAGCAGTTGGACAGCATTATCCAAACCAGTATAAGCTATATCCATTATTTTGTATGCATCTAAGTTTTCTAACATTTTATTTGATAATGTTACTGGGGAATGCTCTTTCTCCTTTAGTGGCAGCACTTTTGCCACCAGGCATTTCTCTAATAACTCACTTCCTTCTGTTTCTGTTCACAGAAATAATGTAGGCAGGCAGAGATGTGCATGGAACAAGATTTGCATTCCACTCTGAGCTTCCAGAATGTTCCATCAGAACAACCAGTAATGCTGGTTGTTCCAACGGAACGAGGTTGGAATTTTTCGAGTGTTCTGAGCTGTTCCCAGAGCCATTTTGGAGCCATGTTTCCCCCTTTCTGACTGGTTTTGGCACTGGCTTCCGATTGGCTTGTGATCTCCTTGCTTCTTGGTTGGCTTGTTATCATACAAATCAAGTTGGTTTGGGTTGTTCCATTCGAAGCTCAAAACATTCTGCACATCCCTATATCCAAAAATTTTCAGGAGTAACTTAATCTTTGCCCTAAGAAAGCTCCCTGCTCCTTTCCTTCTTGTCTTTTCCCCATGTATCTAGTTAGATTCTTCTAACCAGGAGCTGAAAATTTTCTTTTTATCATACATAATAGTATATGTTTAGTATAAAGATGTTCCCTCTGCTGTATTAATATAAATACTAACTGATATGTCCTGCACCATGGCACATGCTGTGCAGACCCACTTGGACTTCTCTAATACATACAACGCTGCTGTGCAAGAAGGCTGTTGAGATGCTGTTCACCCTTGCAGTACCTGCACTGGGAACAGCACAAGTGACATCAAGCTGCAAAGGTAAGCCATACCAGAACCATCCTCTTGCACAGCAGTGTTGTGTGTGTTAGAGCATGCAAGTGGCTCTGCATGGAATGCATCACATTGCAGGGCATGTCAGGCACATGTCCTGCAATGTTAGAGCCCCGCATTGGTGTGAGCAGGTCTTTACCATCCACATTACACGGCAGGATGTGTGAGCCACTATCATCACTGCTGCAAACATCACTACAATACTACTTGCCAAAAGGAATCACATGGTGTGCTGGTATCTGACAGTGCCTACATCTGTTGCCAGGTTGACTGAAAACTTGGAATAATAGTCTGTTATGGCTAGCATGAAAAGTATGGTGAGAAAGGGATGGCTGCACACCATATGCTTGTTACCAGACTAGTAGTGCACAACAATAGTAGCTCTCAACAATCATGTTGAATGGAATCTTATCATAGTTAAAAAAAATTAAAAAAACAGTGTCTCTACTCTATAATGGCATCAGTTGTATTCAGACTCCTGACAAGCCAGAATGTACAGCTAAGGTTCTGTTGACTTGGAGATGCAATATCAAAGTCGTTTCTCTACTGAATTAGTGGGAATCCAGTACTGATTGGGAGTGGGGTATTAAATTGCATGGCTGTAAGAGGAATGCCCTTTTGGAACAGTAGGGAGCTAAGGGGAAAGAGCAAGAAATGGGGAAAGCATACACTGAGGTTGCCCTCACAAACAAATGGGGGTGGGCTAGTCAGAAGGCAGGATCCTATTTTCCTACTCTCAGGCAACCAGAGACTCTTCTTTGTCTCTGCAGCTCATGAATATTGCCACAGTGTTCTTCATAGTTGAAATCAGGAGCTGGGGCCTCCAGCTATCCCACAATGCATTGTGCTAGCAATGGAGAGGCAGTCCTCAGTACTAAAGCAGCTCTGTTCTGCCCAGCCCCACCCGCACTGTCCTCAGAACCCTTTGGTAAACATGGCCACCGGTTCCTGGGAGCAAAAAAAACCCAGTGTGATCATCCAAATCAGGGATTCTCAACGTTGGGTCCCCAGATGTAACTGGACTTCAACTCCTATAATTCCCAACCAAAGTCCACTGGAACTGGGGATTATGGGAGTTGAAGTTCAATAACATCTGGGGACCCAGCATTGAGAACCCTTGATCCAGATGACCAAATTCTGAGGTAGGGCACTGAGTATTTCTTTCCTACCTGAGTTTAGACCTGAGTTTAAAAGTTGGGCTACCCACTCAGGCAGGAGCTGTGTAGAAGGGATTCCCATGGTTCCAGTTGAGTCTCTGTACCCTGATGTCATGCCCAAAAACATCTGGTTGTGAGAAAAAGCTCAAAATCAACTCAGAATTACACAGCTCCATTGCTTCAGTCCTAAAATGCTTCAGTTTGACTTCACATTTTTTCATTATTACTTTGGATATCCACAGTCTTCATTTCTGGTCTGCTCCAAAATATACAGAAGTTATTTGGAATCTCTTCTCTGGTCTCAGTGAGTTTTGGATGTAGGCTTTAGATCTTTAAATATATTTATTTTTAAGAAGATGGAAGCCAGCCATGGAAATCACCTCATCTATCCCATTGTAGGATTTTCCCAAGCAGAATTGAATGATTTTTTCCAACCTATTTTGACCAAAAAGGGATTCCACGACTTCTTCGAGCAAAATGATTCCACTGACTGCACAGTAAGGTTAAAAATTATCTGATTTTTCTCCAAGTTGTCAATAAAGGCAACAGACATCCAGATTTGGAATGGACAGAACAGGAGTCAGCTTCCTAGCCTTGTTTCCAGGTCAAACTTCCATATTAGACATATATGTTCCAGGATTAAAATAGCATTCAATGAGTTGACTTCTGGGCTCTCTACTTTGTGTCTCTGTTTCCCCTCCCCCACTTATGGTCAGGGGAGCTAGAATATTAGAAGCTCCAATTCACTGCCTTGCTTGCCTTTTCCATCTTTACCTGTTCTCTTCAGCACCTATCTGACAAGTTCAAAAGAAGGATCCTTTTGCTTATGAATAATGTAATTAAAAATGACAATTATTTTATAAGTAGCCATTATATATTTTCTCACCTTCCAGGTCGGTGTGCAAGATATATTTTATTTTAAATACCCCCTTGTTTACAGGAATTTATGTTGTCAGTGACTGGAACTGAGCCATCAGTCATAAAACTACTTTCTTGCTTTTATTTTGACATCCAGACCCTCCCCCCCCCGACTCTTGTCAAGGAGCATTTCAGGAAAGATAATTCCACTTCCACATCAGTGACCATGCACCACATTCATTATCATATGTGAAATTATAATGTAGGAAACTTGAAATGGTTTACAAAAGAATACAAAACAGTACAATAGTTTTCCTGATCACACACCATTTTAGAATGAAGTAAAAAGTGAATGTATAGTTGGAGTTAAAAAAAATTGTTTAAAGAAAATTGCAGCTTCCTACCAGTGTTCCCTCTAAACTTTTTTCATCAGTGAGCGGAATGAGTTTTGTTCTGTGTGGCAGTATCAAGTGTATTATTATGTGCCACTATAGATACAAGACAACACAAAAACACACACCCCATACATATGGAAGGAAAGAAGTGTAGTTTACAATTCTATCCTATTTATCTATCTTCTGTTTTAATAGCAATCGTATTTGCCATTGCTGGTTAAAAGTGGCCTATAAAATAATAAAAATAAAATAAATAACTCCCTATTGTCTAAGTTTTGTTTATTTAAATTTGAATTCATCCTTGCTTTCTTGCTTTTATACAGTAAAATGTTGATTGCCTTCCTACCAAAAATCCCAAACAAGTTACATAAGGAACAGAGGAAAAAACAAGTTGTTTCAAATGGGCTTGCTTTAATATCTGAAAACTGCTGCACTTTTAATTACCCTCTGCAGTTGCAGAGCTTTACAATTGACCTGCTTTACAATATCTGAAACCAAACCAACACATTATCCAAAAGGAAGTCTTTTTCATGATTATATATTTAAAAGTAATACAGACAGGAAAAGGGCATTTTGTTATCTCTGGAGACATAGTTTTAAAAGGCTTGAAAAGATTTATGAACCAGAATGACAAGTGCACACAGATCTTTGAAATGAGATGGGAGGTGACATAAGACATTTTAAGTTTCTTTTTTAGATGGAATCAACTTAACAAGTTGTCTTAAAACTGACTGTATGCCTACATTCATCATTTAACATAATGTTCCTTATCTTGAACTTTAACGCAATGTACTGGGTCAGATTTTACTTCTGTTGCATTTTATGAGATGTATGGAAAAAATGGCAAATGTGGTTCAATGTTGGCAAGTGTAGTGATGCATACTGAGGCAACCCCCCCCCCACAACTTCAAGTATACGCTTAGGGAATCTGAGCTGTCGGTGACTGACCAGGAGAGGGATCTTGAGGTTATGGTGGACAGCTCGTTGAAAGCGTGAACTCAATGTGTGGCAGCTGTAAAAAAAAAAAAAGGCCAATTGCATGCTAGGGATCATTAGGAAGGGGTTTGAAAATAAAACTGCTACTATTATAATGCCTGTATAAAAAACTATGCTGCAGCCACACTCGGAGTACTGCATACAATTCTGGTTATCATACCTCAAGAAGGACATTGTAGAACTCGAAGAGATGTAGAAGAGACAACCAAGTTGATCAGGGGCCTAGAGCACCTTCCTTACAAGGCAAGGCTACAATACCTGGTGCCTTTTAGTTTAGAAAAAAGATGACTGCGGGGAGACATGATAGAAGTCTATAAAATCATGCATGGTGTGGAGAAGGTGGATAGAGAGAAATTCTTCTCCCTTTCATATAACACTAGAACCAGGGGTCATCTCATGAAATTGATTGCCAAGAAATTTAGGACCAATGAAAGGTAGTACTTTTTAACACAACGCATAATCAACTTGTGGAATTCTCTGCCACAAGATGTGGTGACAGCCAACAACATGGATGGCTTTAAGAGGGGTTTGGATAACTTCATGGAGGAGAAGTCTATTAATGGCTACTAGGATGAGTGTTATAGGCCACCTTCAGCCTCAGAAGCAGTATGCCTCTGGATACCAGTTGCAGGGGAGTAACAGCAGGAGAAGGGGCATGCCCTCAGCTCCTGCTTGTGCGCTTCCCAGCGATATCTTGTGGGCCACTGTGTGGAGCAGGATGCTGGACTAGAGGGGCCTGATCCAGCAAGGCTGTTCTTATGTAGTTAGGATGGGCACTTGTATTATCTTAGTCAGCCCCTGTATGTGCTGTCTGAACTGGCCCTTTATGTTAAGATCTTGATACCCTAAATCCCACTCACATTTTATATTGTTTTACTATTTAGTTCTAGGATCACAACACATTTTTTACGATAAAGAATTTTTCATTCTATGTTGAAGATCTTGGATGACATTCTCACTAATGGTGCAGCAGGACAGCATTCAAAATGCCTCTGCAATATTTAGTAATGCAAAGATGTGCTGCAAGGGACCAATTTTTGTTAATTCCCAGCTATGCAGCAGTGGGTACATAGCAGCTACTGCCACTTTCCAGGTGGCAGGAGGTGCTTACAGGGAGAGGGGGGGATTGATGAAAATTGCTCCCCACATACACAATGTGATTCTGCATTATTAAACAGTGCAGAGGCATTTTTCATGCTGTTTCTGTGCACCAATAGTGAGGATGTTTATTGTAGTGTCACGTTTATTGTTTCCAGAACTTCAGAGAAATACAGACATAAAGTGACACCCCCTTTTCAAACCACTCCAGCCCTGCAACACTTTATAAAACATGTATCTTCACTTTGCATTTCTGTAAAGAGCACCACTTTTTGTCCACTAGAACTTTGTAAATACATTTTCGTTGCCTGATTATATCATATGGATTAATGACCATATTAATAGCCCTTTGTCTTGGTATTGTGGTTAATCTCTGCAGTCTTTATCTTCAAAAAGTGTCTTTGGATGTCAACAAAGGGTATGCAAAGCTATAGTGAGGAGCTTGGTTAGAACAGTTTCTCAGACTCACACCCACAGAAAAACAAATTAATCATGCCAAAACATCGGATAAATTTAACAAGCTGTTGTTCAGCAAATGTGTGGTTAAGATATTTTATCAAGAACCCAGATAAGCTTTGAAAACAGGAATTCAATGCCATATATTTAAGGCACAAAGAAATGTATATGCTTAAGAAAATGACATGGATTTCCCTTTTGTATGTATTTGTTTCAGATCACTGCAGAAGGCTTCTAGCAATCTGAAGAATTCCTGTGTCAATTTTCATTATCCCCTGAAAAGGGTGGGGGGATCATTTCATTGTATTTGAGAAAGCAATATTTTTGAAGCCCTACCTAGGTATTTTTTAACTGTTTTGGTAGTTATTTCCCCTTATTTTTCTGAACAAGTGCAGATGTTTCAAATAGGGTTAACTCTGGAAAGTGCCAGCCACAATTAAAAATGGTGTCAATGGAAAGTGGGAGATATTTGTGTGCGAGAAGGGACTAGAGGGAGGGCTTACAAAATAAAAAATATATATCTATGATATTGGTAAATAATGCATATGCAAGCTAGATGTTTACTTTTACCATGGAATAATATTTGACTAAAGCTTTTAACAGTTACAATATTTTTTTATGGATGGATATTTCCCAAGGCTAATCAAACTAAGGAACTGTGTGCACTGTGCTAACCTTGCATTTTCCAAGAATGGAAAATGAAAGAGAAGAAATCATACCAAATAAAGCAAAATAGTCAATAGGTTATAACAGTTTACATTTACAAGACTTTTATCATATAATAATGTGCGTTTTTATAATATAATAATTAAAGTTCTCTCTGTGTGTGTACACACACACAAACACTTAATCTACCTGAATCCAAGACTAGCTTTTTTCCAAGTTTTTTTGGTATTAGAAATTAATAAGTCATCTTAAATTCAGAGTTCTGTACCTTTTTAGAAAATGCAGATATAACCTGTATTTAACCTCTACTTTTGAAGCGGGCCGTCTTAAATTCAGAGTCGACTTTGATTTCTGTAAATACAATAATAACGTTTTACCCAAAAAAGTGGCTATTACTAAAATCATCTTCTTTAGGGTTACATGACACAGAATCACAGCACTGCAGACTTAAAAGAGCAGAATACAGAAAGGATTTCTAAATCTTGAAGGAGTGAAAACAACTGTAACTAAGTATTACGAGGTGCTGTGGAATTTCACTGGCCACTGAATTATAACATCAACTTAAGTAAAGTTGTATTTCTTGTTTACACAGTCAGACAAGTGTTATTGACTGGTTTGTTTTATCCAGACATCGAGTCCTTCCCAAGGACCTGGGATGCCAGAATTGTATTGTCAATTGTTATAGATATCGTCTCAGAATATAGGCTGTTCCCAGTAAAGCTGCTTTTTGTAATTGGTTGATGGTGATTTCTGTGGCCCCTATGGTGTTGAGGTGCTCTTCAAAGTCTTTTGGGACTGCACCCAGGGCGCCAATGACCAATGGGATTATTTTGGTCTTTTTCTGCCACAGCCTTTCAATTTCCATTTGTAGATCTTTGTATTTGGTGATTTTTTCTATTTCTTTTTCTTCTATTCTGCTATCCCCTGGTATTGCTATGTCGATTATTTTGACTTGTTTTTCTTTCTTCTCGACCACAGTTATATCTGGTGTATTGTGTGGCAGATGTTTGTCTGTTTGTAGTCGGAAGTCCCATAATATTTTTACATCTTCATTTTCTACCACTTTTTCAATTTTATGGTCCCACCAATTTTTGGCTACAGGTAGCTTGTATTTTTTGCAGATGTTCCAGTGTATCATCCCTGCTACTTTGTCATGCCTTTGTTTGTAGTCAGTCTGTGCGATCTTTTTACAAGAGCTGATTAGGTGGTCAACGGTTTCATCTGCTTCTTTACAAAGGTGGCACTTGCTGTTTGTGGTGGATTTTTCAACTTTTGCTCTTATTGCATTTGTTCTTAGTGCCTGTTCTTGTGCAGCCAGTATTAAACCCTCTGTTTCTTTCTTCAAGTTGCCATTCTTAAGCCATTGCCAGGTCTTGGTAATGTCTGATTTTCCACTTATATTGTGCAAATATTGACCATGCAGGGGCTTATTTCTCCATTTTTCGGCTCGGTTCTTGACTTGTTCTTTCTTGTAGGCCTGCTTTGTTTCATTGGTGTTGAATAGTTTTGTGTTATTGACCATTTGAAGTGCATCTTCTTCACTGTCCTTGATATATTCTTCAAGGCCTCTTTTCTCCTCCTCTACTGTTTGATGGACTTGCAGCATTCCTCTTCCACCTGAGCTGCGAGGGAGGTATAGCCTATCTACATCACTGCGGGGGTGCAGAGCATGATTGATGGTCATGATTTTCCTGGTCTTACGATCTAGCATCTCTAGCTCTGCCTGGGTCCAGTCTATTATTCCTGCAGTGTATCTGATAACAGGTATAGCCCAGGTGTTTATGGCTTGTATGGTGTTCCCACCACTGAGTTTGGACTCAATGTTCTTCCTCCAAGGAGCCCAGAGCGGTGTACTACATACTTGAGTTTCTCTTTCACAACAACCCTGTGAAGTAGGTTAGGCTGAGAGAGAAGTGACTGGCCCAGAGTCACCCAGCTAGTATCATGGCTGAATGGGGATTTGAACTCGGGTCTCCCCAGTCCTAGTCCAGCACTCTAACCACTACACCATGCTTACAGTACTGCACCCTGTATTAGTGTAACATACTTGTAATTCCTTTTGAACATCCAAAAGCTGTAGAACAAACTAGGTGTGGCAAACAATCACATGTAACCTTTTATAAGATGCCCTACTCCCTGTACTGTAGGGGCAGTTCTCAGACATAGGAAGACGTTGGTCTTTTCTTTGCTGCACTGCAGTGCCATGGAGCTCTTCTCACAATCAGTCACCCTCCCTGCAGACGAACAGCTCTTCATCCCTGGGTAGGCAGATCACCCGCCTAGACAAGCAGCTTATGGGAACAGGGTGCCAGGACACACCACCGTATGTTGCCCTCACCCCCGATGCTCCAATAATGCACCACACAGTGCATGGTGCATTATTGGGTCGTATTTAGTTATTTTCTCCAGTTGTTTTTCATCAACATGTCTATGCCCTGGGATTGCAATATCAATTTTTTCGTCAACTTGTCTATGCCCTGGGATTGCAATATCAACCCGATTCTTCTCGATGACTGTCAGATCAGGCGTATTGTGCACTAAATGCCTATCAGTTTGTATTTGAAAATCCCGAAGGGTTTTAGCCTCTTCATTTTCTGTGACAAATTGAGCGGCTCTGGAAAAATAAAACAATAGTAGTGCCAATAGTTGTTGGTGCCCTTGGTGCAGTACCAAAAGAACTTGAACACCATCTCGACACATTGGGCATCAATAAAAATACAACACAACTACAGAAGGCCACACTACCTCAGGACAGCAGGAATACTATAACGATATCTTTAATTTTTCTTTAGTTATCCTAGAGCCTTGGAAAGGGCCCAATAATTAAAGTACCAAATCCAGTCAATAACATCTGGTAAACTGTGTGTAAATAGCATAATAATAATAATTTGTATAATGTAGTAACTAAAATCCTGCAACCCAAGGGATTTTAATTTTTGCCAGCACTGAAAGAGTGAAATGCTGTCCAATCAAATAGACCATGAACCACAAGTAGAGTGACAGGTGACCTCACAGTGGCCAACATCCAAATTAAGGAAGTGCAGCAGCAATACTGTTACAAGGAAGGTACAGTTTTCATCAATCTCCCCTTCCCTCTGAAGTCCTCTTTGACTCTCACAAATATGTCTCTGAGGTTTGCACAGTCATCAGGGACATATCTTCAAAAGTCAAAGAGGACTTAAGAGGGAAGGGGAGTTCACTGAAAATTACCCCTTTCCTGTAGTATGCACAGTGTTAGCTGCAACAGTATTAGCTGTTGCACAGTGTTAACTGCAACAGTTAGCTGTGACAGATTTTTTGTAGAGGAATTAAATTTAATATGCCTAACAAAAAATCAAAATACAATAGTTTATAATTTGAAGGATGATATTCTGGTGAATAGTTCAGATAGGCATTGTTTTTAGAAATACTTCTCAATTTCATTAGATTAAAAAAGTTAATGGTATAGGACATGGAAAGGGGAATACTACTCATATGTAATATTAATAATTATTAGGGTTGTCAGGTAAGATGCATTCAAATACCTCAGATTTCTGAGGAAGGGCCAGGTAATATCACAAAAATACAACTCTTGAAAAACACATAGAAGAATGGGCCTTGCTGAGGGAGAACCAACGTGGATTCCCCAAGGGTATCTGCAAGTTGCCTCACTAACTTTTTGGAGTTCTTGGAGAGTGTCAACAGGCATGTGGATGAAGGTGATCCAGTTGACATAGTATACTTGGATTTACAAAAAACTTTTGAAAATGTTCCCCACTAAAGGCTCTTGAGTAAACTTAGAAATCATGGGATAAGGGGAGAGGTTCGTGTGTGATTGGTAACTGGTTGAAGGAGAGGAAACAGAGGGTAGGAATAAATTGACAGATTTCATAATGGAGAGAAATAAGAAGTGGGGGCCCCCAGAGATCTGTACTGGGTCGAGTGCTCTTTAACTGGTTCATAAATGATCTAGAAGTTGGGGTAAACAGCCAAGTGACCAAATTTGCAGATGATACCAAACTATTTAGGGTAGTGAAATCCACAACAGATTGTGAGGAGCTCCAAAAGGATCTGTCCAAACTGGATAGTGGCCAACAAAATGGCAAATGCAGTTCAGTGTAAGCAAGTGTAAAGTGATGCATACTGGGACAAAAAAACCCAACTTCACATATATGTTGATGGGATCTGAGCTGTCAGTGACTGACCAGGAGGGAAATCTTGGAGTCATGTTGGACAGCTCGTTGAAAATGTCTACTCAGTGTGCGACAGCAGTTAAAAAGGCAAATTCCATGTAAGGGATCATTAGAAAAGGGATTGAAAATAAAAATGCTAGCATCTTATGCCTTTATACAAATCTATGGTGTAGCCACATTTGGAGTACTGCATACAGTTCTGGTCACCAAATCTTAAGAAGGACATTGTAGAACTGGAAAAGGTGCAGAAGACAGTAACCAAGATGATCAGGAGCCTGGAGCACTTTCCTTATGAGGCAAGGCTACAACATCTGGGGCTCCTTAGTTTGGAAAAGAGGCAACTTCATGGAAACAAAGGCCACCTAATGGCGCAGTGGAGAAGTAACTTGCCTAGCGAGAAAGAGGTTGCTGGTTCAAATCCCCACTGGTATGTTTCTCAGACTATGGGGAACACCTATATCAGGCAACAGCAATATAGGAAGATGCTGAAAGACATCATCTCATACTGCGCAGGAGATGGCAATGGTAAACCCCTCCTGTATTCTACCAATAGTTAATTGGTAGAAAGCCTGTGAGCTTTCCAGAGGCATCTGGTGGGCCACTGTGTGAAACAGGATGCTGGACCTGATAGGCCTTGGGCCTGATCCAGCAGGGCTGTTCTTCTGTTCTTAAATTGGTGGAGGGGATCTAGTGCCAGGGTGGAACTTGGCAATAAAAGAGCAAAGCACAGCAACAGTCCCTAAATGGCAAATTAACCTTTGCTGCCTGACTGGGAGAAGAACAACAACTACTGAATAAACAGGGTCATTAGGGTTGCTAGCAAACGAGCTACCCTAGTGATTGTATGAGAACATCAGAAATACATGCCAATTAGGCACGGGCTTTATTTTGAGGTGGAATTCATGAAGGACTGTTTACTTCAAGTTGGTTTAGGTTTGGGTGTAACATCCTACATGAACCATGATATAGCCTCTTCAGATACAAACTCTTATTTGATTTACAAATGGAAAGATTTCCTGTTCTAAGAAAACATTCACATTTCAGGAAATAATAATTGCAAAAAGTTCTTGGCACAACTACAATGTCATTATAACATTAACACAATTTATCTTCCAATAAGTATTACAAAGAAAATAGAAGACTCTTAAAATTATGGAATATTCCAGATCTCCAAAGAAAATATAGAACCAGTCATTTACTTAATTTGAGTCCCAGAAATGTGGAAAGGTTGCTACTCATTTTTATGTAAACTTGAAGAACAAGGTCAGAACAAATCCTAGTAAAAACCACCTAATGAAACATTTATTATTTGAAAAACAACAAAGCAAAATCTATATAAAACTTCTAGTTTTAAAAAGTGTGTACATCATCATATCCCAGTCAACAAGGCTTGACAACAAATGCTAATACATAAAAACAAACAATTTGCTAACAAATAATATGAATAGAAATATAAGTCTTGCAAATATAAGACACAGCAAGACTTAATCTATTTGTTGATGCTGCCCAACAGTGAGGTTGTGCACACAACCTTTATGTGGGTGAGGTGGTGGGCAGGGGGTGCGACAGGACAGCAGCTACCAGCTCCAGACAATCTGGTGTGGTACTGAGACCATGCAGCTCACATGCCCATATGACCAATGCTGTCGTGAGCTGTGCAGCATTCTGGAGACTGGGGAAATGCGGCCTGGCTTCCAGAAATCCCACAATGCACCATGCGAAGAGCACAGTGCTCTTCCCCATGAGTCAAGCACTCTAGACACCCAGCTCTGTGTCTGCTCAGGCTGCAGGCAGCCCAAGCAGATGCACAACAGGTGACCGTGCGCCCTCTTACTTCAATAAAAGCGGGGGGGGGGGACCCTGGGCTATCCAGCAGGGCAACTCAGGGATCAGCTTTGATCCCAGTGCTTCACATGAGCAGGTAGGTCTGGGCAAACCTGGGTAGGGCTGCTTGTCTGAACAGCCTTCTTGTTTTCCAAGTTTAGTTTGTATTAGTCAGGATCACCTTTTGTTTGGTTTAGTTTTTATTCATATTAATGTATTCATTGAAATATATGCCGTTCAAAACTTGTACACTGCCTAGAATTGAGGCTGACACCCAGAAAATTAAACACATGTGACAACCCACATTTCATATTTTGACAGGTTTAAAAGCCAGCAGATTGCATCTCTTTTCATATATCTAATTTTTCATCATACATTCTAAAATCAAAGTCTAATAAAGCAATAAATTGGACTGTGGACTCTTATCCTCCACCCAATCACACAAACATCAAGTACAGAAATATAAACCCACTAAAAGAAGGTTTATTCAACATTTGACAAAATTAGTCAATTGAGCTTGAACTTAAGTAGAAAGTAACTATTCCAAACACCATAGACATATTAACCAGACACACTCCAAGCACACCAACACCAGTGGAAGATGCTCATTTCCCCAGCTGCAAGTTGGATTAGATAATACTTCAGGCCAAGATCAGACCAGCCACTCCCCAACAGTGTTCTCTCTAATTTTTTTGATCTGTGTGCAGAATGCATTTTGTTCTGGGTGGCAGGATCAAGGCAGTATGTGTGCATGTGTATTCAGAGTGGGACTTTCCTGATTCAACCTGAGTCGGATCTAAAATTAACTGAGCATACATCAAAAAACATATGAGTGTGCACACACGCACCCGCCTTAGAGGGAACACTGCTGCTTAATCATGTCCGTGTCGGAGATGCAGCTCCTGACGGCATCAACTCTTAGCACCAGGAACCCTACTGACCACTAAGCACACTGAGGCAGAGATAGTGAGCAAGGGAATCCCTCTCTGACTACGCTTTCTCTATTCTACTTCCCCTTTGCTAGACTGATGGTCTCAGGTTTCATTTTCTCTCCTGGAGAGACAGACTTCCTTCTTCACCCTCTCCTCTTCCTGTATATAGCTATCAGCAAGGCATGTAGGCCTTAATCTATCTCCTTGATGGATTTCCAGAACAAACTATTTTATTTAAAACTTTAACTCCATGTCTCCAGACAATATTAATCAGCAGTGCTCTCCTTACCTGTGAACTCCCGCTGCAGCTGGGGTAGATAAAGAAATCTCCTTGCCAAGCTCCCCAACAGTCCCTACATATTACGGGGGAGAGAGACTGTATCTACCTCTGTCACCCCAGATTTCCATGTTCATGCAATGAGTGTTTTGGGGTGTTACTGTCCTAGAATCCTGAACAGCTATGCACAGTTATTTTTTCCAGTGCCCATGATAAGGAGCATATAAATATGATAGGCAGAGACTCTTTTTATAAAGTAGCAACAGAACACTTATATTTGCATGGGTTTCTTAATGCCTCAATTTTTTTCAAACTAGAAAATTGCCTCCTGTATTTGTTCTGTCATATAGTGATTACTTAGAAAGCATTCTTGGATCTAAAGGAAATTCTTTTCTCAAATCTGAAGTGTTTGAGGTCATAAACCTCACTCTTTTTGAAGATGTTGGAATTAAAGGTGTTAAGGAAGCAGAAAAGCTTGGCAGTGTATCACAGCTTTGTAAATAGTCTCTTTCATCTGGTCAAAGGCCTTCACATCAAAAGTATCCTATTCTGGATAGAATGTATTTGTTTGCTTTTTGGCTTATTAAAATATGCAAACACCTATCCATAAGCTCTAGGCATTCTGCCATTGGTTTGGTCTGCAAAGCCTCTCTATGGAGTACACAGTCTTCTTATCAATACTTTACTTCCACTACAAAAGATAGTGAACAATCAAGGAATAAAGCTATCCTAACATCATTTCATTTCAAGTGCTACTTCCCTGTACTGAACTATCCTAATGACTTTCAAAAATATTAATCGTTTTTAAAAAGGTTGCAGGTGTTTAAAGTTATAACAACATTTAAATGTCCCCAGTAAATGCAAATTATGGGGTAGTGAATTATAGGGAAAATTCATTCAGCGGTATATAAATATTCATCATATGCATAATCATGGGGCTGATTCCCACAAGCCAATAGATCACGGGTTGTTTGATCAGGACTATAAGCCAAGCTTCCTCCTTCCATCTCCCAGTACCTTCTTGGCTCTCCTTGAGGTTATTCTCTCGAGCAGCCAAACACAGGCTAGGGCAACCCAGCCTAGGTTGGGTTGCTCGTATGTTGTGCCGGGATCAAGGCCGACTCTGGTGCTGCTGACCCATCTAAACCACCTTTTTACCCTGAGCTTTAGCCAGGATTAAGGGCTTGAGCATGTCCTTAACCCTAGCGCTGGAGTCATTTGTGTGCATGGGTTGCAGGCAGCCCCCCCACACACAGCTGGGCGGCAAGAGCACCCAGCTCAAGGACGATCCCTCAATGCAACACACTCTTGAGGGATACCGGAGGCACTTCCTCCTCTGGTTTCCTGCTCTGCCACTTGCTGTGGCACAGCTCATGTGCTGAGCAAGCGATAGAGCCTGTAAACAAAAATCAATTGTGTGTGGGGAGTCAGGCAGGAGCCTGCCACCCCACCAGCATTTTTGGCCATGTGCATAACCTCGTCTCACCCCTGCTAACTGGGCAAAAGGCACCTTTCCAAGTAAGGGCTCTCTTATATTTAATAGGGGGAAAACAACTGCCCCTATGCAGCTCAGCATAGCAACCCTTCAGTGGCTGTTTCTAATGTTTCCTTTCGCATTTTTTGTTTTAAGATTATGAGTAGGGATGTGCATAAAACCTGCTTGCCTGGTTTGGTTCGAATTCAAACCGAGTTCAAACCAAGAGGGGGAGGTTTGGTTTTGGTTTTTCTCGAACCTCCCCTGGTTCAGTTCAAATTCAAACCGTTTCAAACTGGTTTGTACCAGTTTGAACCTCCAAAAGTGGGTGGGATGGTAGCTGGCACCCATGGGTACATACCACCCAAACCCCAAAGCAATCAGACACTCGTACAATTTTTTATGATTTTTGAAATTTATTTTTATTTTTTTTCTCATAGGGTATAATGGGACTCAAACCAGCCCATTATTCCCTATTGTGGTGCACCCATGGGTGCTAACAACCACCCAAACCACGAAGCAATCGGACACTACTACAATTTTTTATGAATATTTGAAATATTTTTAATTATTTTTCTCATAGGGTATAATGGGATGCAAACCAGCCCATTATCCCCTATTGTGAAGCACCTAGGGGCACAAAGGTTGGGTGGCTGGTAGGCACCCAGGGGTGCTGACCACCCACAAAACCTCAAGACAATCAGACACTCCTCTGATTATTGGTGAATTTTAAAAGTATTTTTGGATTCCTCATAGGGAATAATGAGGATTGCAGCAAATGTATAGCTTCACGTTGTGGGGAAAGGGGTGGCCTAGAGCAGAGTGTGGTGGGTGGTAGTTCCCAAGGGGGGCCAGTTAGGTATCAGAATTATTTGAAAGGAATTGGGCAAAGGGCTGATTTTTAAGTGATTTTTGAAGTTTACGCTTCTTTAAGGTTTTTCTCCATAAAAAGCATGGAGATGTCAGCAGCCCCATAACGGCACTTGGGGGGTGCTGGGGTGGCCCAGAGCAAGTGGTGGTGTAGTGCACAGAGGGTGCCAACCACCCCCACGGGTTGCTAACCTATGGGGTACTGGGTTTTGTTGTTTCTGAGGTGTTCTGAGTGTAGATTCTTTGGTAGCAAATGAGAGTGGATTCATGGTTTGTCATTGAAAATCTCATATGCTACCAAAGAATCTACATTCAGAACACCTCAGAAACAACAAAACTCAGTAACCCAGCTTGGCCATCCGAGATTTTCTGATTCCTATACGGAGTTCTCCCACCCAAAATTCAACAACCACCTCGACCCAGTGACATCCCACAGACCAGCATAAGTTCAGGGTCCTGTCATGGAATGTGGCTGTGTGGTTCTGTTTCAGAGGCAAAGACTCCACCAACTTCCTCTCCCAGTTCAAAATAATCTTTGTGTAGGAAACCTGGACAGCAGATGACCTTATGCTTAATGGATAGCACTCGTACAAAGTGGGGGCGGTTCTTGGGGCAGGCTGAGGGAGACTTAAAGCTGGCCTGGAGATATTTGTCTCCACTACCCTATGTGCAACAACATCACCCGTCACCCTGCTTAAACAAACTGCTATGGCTATTCTAATTGACCTGGGACCCAGCTCACTGCTGATCATCAATACGTACCTCTCTCCACAGTATCAAAATCCCAAAATCAGCTTTACATGGGCGGAACTCAAAGATTATACAGACATACTTGTGCTGGCCAATCCTGCAGCACTGTTGGTGTTGGGGGATGAATTCAATGCCAGCATGGGGCCTGATGACCACACCCTATGCTCCCAACACCAGCTTCAACCTCCCTGCTTGGAGTCCAAGCTACGAGTCCGGTACGAGTGCAAAGTGGACCAGTTCATTTCGGCCCCCACTTGAACCCCCACTGGTTTGGTCCAGTCAGGGGGGTTCATGGACCAAACAGTAAAATATATAAATATGTATTTCAACGTACCCCTCTAAGGCGGCAGTGGGGGACTGCAGAGGTTCCCTCTCCCCCCACTAGCCTCCATTATTGCAGCCATCGCGTGACAGGGGCCATTTGCACATGCGTGGCAGCCTCCAAAATGGCCACCGTGCCAGGGTAAAGGCATGGAAAGAGCCAACGACCTTCGTTCCAGAATGCATGAAGTTTACTCAAAACCACAATACTAGAAGCCCAGTTAGATAGATTGTATATCCAAAAGGAGGAAAGGTACCACTAAGTCCAGGAGGATGCCAGCGTGGCTAACGGGTACCTTCAAGGAAGCCATAAAAGGGGAAAAGACTTCCCTCCAAAATTGGAAGGCCTACCTAATCAGCTGTTGTAATAAGATCGCACAGACTGACTACAAACAAAGGCATGACAAGGTAGCAGGGATGATAAACTGGAACATCTTCAAAAAATACAAGCTACCTGTAGCCAAAAATTGGTGGGACCATAAAATTGAAAAAGTGGTAGAAAATGAAGATGTAAAAATATTATGGGACTTCCGACATAGGGGCCACAGAAATCACCATCAGCCAATTACAAAAAGCAGCTTTACTGGGAACAGCCTATATTCTGCGACGATATCTATAACCATTGACAATAAAATTCTGGCATCCCAGGTCCTTGGGAAGGACTCGATGTCTGGATAAAACAAACCAGTCAATAACACCTGTCTGACTGTGTAAACAAGAAATAATAATAATAATTCAATTTCTATACCGCCCTTCCAAAAATGGCTCAGGGCGGTTTACACAGAGAAATAACAAACTAATAAGATGGATCCCTGTCCCCAAAGGGCTCACATTCTAAATAGAAACATAAGATAGACACCAGCAACAGTCACTGGAAGTACTGTGCTGTGGGTGGATAGGGCCAGTTACTCTCCCCCTGCTAAATAAAGAGAATCACCACGGTAAAACCATAGAAGAACAGGCGCTGCTGGGAGAGAACCAGCATGGCTTCTGCAAAGGTAAATCTTTCCTCACAAACCTTCTGGAGTTCTTTGAGAGTGTCAACAAGTGTGTGGATCAAGGTGATCCAGTTGACATAGTATACCTGGACTTCCAAAAAGCTTTAGACAAAGTTCCTTATCAAAGACGCCTGAGGAAACTTAGCAGTCATGGGATAAAGGGACAAGTACATGTGTGGATTGCTAACTGGTTGAAAGACAGGAAACAGAGGGTAGGTATAAACTGAGCGTTTTCATAATGGAGAAAAGTAAGAAGTGGGGTCCCCCAGGGATCCGTACTGGGACCGGTGTTTTTTAATTTATTCATAAATGATCTAGAAGTAGGGGTAAGCAACAAGGTGGGCAGATTTGCAGATGATACCAAACTCTTTCGGGTAGTGAAATCCAAAACGGATTGTGAGGATCTCCAAAAAGATCTTTCCAAACTGGGTGAATGGGCGACGAAGTGGCAAATGCAGTTCAATGTTGGCAAGTGTAAAGTGATGCACATTGGGATGTATATAACTTCAAGTATACGCTGATGGGATCTGAGCTGTCTGTGACTGACCAGGAGTGGGATCTTGGGGTCATGGTGGACAGCTCGTTGAAAGTGTCGACTCAATGTGTGGCAGCTGTGAAAAAGGCCAATTACATGCTAGGGATCATTAGGAAGGGGACTGAAAATAAAACTGCTAATATTATCATGCCCTTATACAAAACTATGGTGCGAACACACTTGGAGTACTGCTTACAGTTCTGGTCACCACATCTAAAAAAGGACATTGTTGAACTGGAAAAGGTGCAGAAGAGGTTAACCAAGATGATCAGGGGCCTAGAGCACCTTTCTTATGAGGCAAGGCTACAACACCTGGGGCTATTTAGTTTAGAAAAAAGACGACTGCAAGGAGACATGATAGAGGTCTATAAAATCATGCATGGTGTGCAGGTAGTGGATAGAGAGAAATTCTTCTCCATCTCATATTACAATAGAACCAGGGGTCATCCCGTGAAATTGATTTCTGGGAAATCTAGGACCAACAAACGGAAGTACTTTTTCACACAATGCATAATCAACTTGTGGAATTCTCTGCCACAAGATGTGGTGACAGCCAAAAATCTGGATGGCTATTAAGAGGGGTTTGGATAACTTCATGGAGGAGAGGTCTATCATCGGCTACTAGTTGGAGGGCTACAGGCCACCTCCAGCCTCAGAGGCAGGATGCCTCTGAGTACCAGTTGCAGGGGAGTAACAGCAGGAGAGAGGGCATGCCTTCAACTCCTGCCTGTGGCTTCTAGCGGCATCTGGTGGGCCACTGTTTGAAACAAGATGCTGGACTAGATGGGCCTTGGGCCTGATCCAGAAGGGCTGTTCTTATGTTCTTAGGTAGGGTAGATCCATAACCAATCAATGCCTGGTGCTTCAGCACATCATCAACAAATATTCTTCCAGCAACACAACCTCCCTTTACACTGCCTTCATTGATCTTAAGGCTGCTTTGGATTCCATCTCCCAAGTCAAGCTATGGGAGAAGTTAGAAGCCTCTTCAATCAACCGTCATCTGCTTTATCTGATCCACACTCTTCATGTAGACATGACCCTCAAGGTAAGGTACAACCCACAAGGGCACCTCATGAACCCTTTCCCAACACAGAAGGGAGTCAAACAAAGATGTATCCTGGCCCTGCTCCTTTTCAACTTATACATCAATGACATGATGAGACACTTTAGTAGCCCAGACTTTCACCTTCCCAAGCTGGCGGATAGAAGCATTTCCTCCCTGCTTTATGCTGATGATGCTGCAATCCTCTCTAGGACCTCTACAGAAGAGCCCTGATGGCGCTAGCTCAGTACTGCAAGAACAATCAACTAGAAATCAACTATCAAAAAATTAAAGTTATGGCTTTCGCCAAAAGACTCAAGTCCCATCCCTGGAATATAACTGGCCACAAGGTCGAACAGGTTGCTTGTTTCAAAATATCTGTGGGTGGTCCTACATGCCTCTGGCTCAAAGAAGGCCCACTGCAACCATATCACCCTTACTGCTCAGAAGCCATTCTAAAATTCCTACAGACTAGAGGGGCCATTACATACCTGCAGTGCTCAAATTATTGGAGGCCAAGACGTTGGCACAATTCCTCTATAGTGCCCAATCGGGGGCCCCCTCCAATCTTGTCCCTTTGGAGCTGGTGCAGTCCAGATTTATAAGAGTGGCCCTATGAGTGCTTTGCTGTGTCCCAAATGCTGCACTACTTTTGCAAACAGGCATGATAAAGGTTGAGGCCAGAGTGTGGTTGTCTATTCTTAACCTCTGGCTTAAATTATACCTCAACCCTCAGGCCTTGGCCCCTCTAACCCTACAGGACAATTTTCAATCTTCCTGGAAAAGGGCCGTGTGGACTAAATTGTCACTACTGGGCTTAACCCCTGCTCTCCTACTTGCTATGGGCCATGACCAGGTGAAAACAGTCATCAGAGTATAATGGAAACTAAGCACCAGGATGGTCTAGGCAGGGTTCCATCCTTCCTGTCCTCATAAAGGCTCAGATACTCTGCCTCCCCCACCGTTTACCTGTCACAGTTAGAAATCCCAAGCCAGAGAGGAGCTTATACCCTCGCCCATTTTCATGTCCTTTCCTTCACCATACTGGAAGGCAAATAGAGAAAGATCCCAACTGCAGAGAGACTTTGTCCCTGTGACACTGGGAAGGTAAAAACCACAGAACATGTACTCCTCTTTTGACCCTTTTACAGAGACATTTGGGACAAGCTTATATTTCCAATACTTCTCAATATTGCTGCTTTTAGATGAAGTCCCAGCCTTCACAAATAACACTGCCAAGTTCTGCATGGCAGCAAGTAGTATCCATCGGATCGTGACTGCCAGGCCATTCACTTGCATCACCTATGCATAGTTTTAAACTGCTGACCATTTTATCTTTTTCTATTTTCCTATTTAGTCACCTTATTTTATATACCCTGTTTTAATTATGAACATATTTTATATGTTCATATTTTTAATACAGCTGTTTAATAGTCTCATAGATACTTTTTAAGGATAGCAGCCATATAGTATTATAATGTAGCTTTATGTTATTAGAGAAGTAATTTTATAGTAACATAGTTTTATGGTTCCTTAATTTTGCTTATATTATTGTATCATTTTGAATCATGCTCTACTGTTCTATTTTATGCTGGTCTTGGACCATAATAGAGATTTATATTATATTATATTATATTATATTATATTATATTATATTATATTATATTATATTATATTATATTGTTATGGAGCAAAGATGCTTTACTCCCGGCTTGTTAAGCATTGGTTCCATAGTTTGTGTGAAACCAGGAACTGTTGTATAACTCTAGCTTATAAATCAGGATGTGAAACAACAGTTTGAAGTTGGCATCCTAGCTCATAGGCCATAGCTAAACCCCAGCTTCACATGAGCGGCAGAGCCAGTGTTTAACAAGCCAGGATGTCTGAAATATGTAAAGTAAAGGAGGGACCACCAGAATAACAGAAATCAATTCTTCATGGAAAGCAAAAGCTGGCCAGCAAGTAGCACTGAGAAAATTACTCTAGAATTCTGCTGACCATATGGACAGAACATGAATTACCACTGCCTATAACTCCAGAAGTCTGAAGTGTGTAGCAAGAGAATGAAATCGTGCTTGGAATAGCCCTGTTCCAGCACTTTTTATTGCTGTCTGGAAGTGGCTCTATAATGCTTGTAAGATATGGGGAAACAACTACAAGGGAGGGTAAATATTCTCAATTACATAATTTTTATGGAACAAAATAAATGTCAGTATACTACAATGGGTCAAGTATATGGTACTATACTAATGATGCATGAAATAAAGACCATATACAATTAATATCACAATTAACATTAACTAATCATCAGTGTAAACAAACATAAAATTTACTTTTAGCAGGCTTATTCTAAACATAAAAATTTGTTCATATTATCCCTTGGAGCAAATTCCTTTAAACAGACAATAAACATGTACAATTAAACAGAAGTTAAAACATTGAAAGATTAAGAATTTTATTTTCTTTGGTAACATGTTTTGCTTCCTACTGAGTACAAGATGGCCATGAAGCATTTTATGCATCTGGATTGAACAAAAGCAGAATGTGATTATTTAAGATAAGAAGCATTCCACATGAAGTACCCGAGATTAGCATTTGGCCCAGGCGACAATACTCCTATCATTAAGAGCCAACACATCACAGTAAATTGATTGTAAAGCCACAGAGAATCTTTCACCACAATGTGAACAAAAATAATTGATGGTCAAGAAAACATTTTTCCCTCTTTGAGCTTGGATTAAAAAACATCCAGATTATACATGGATGGATAGGCAGCAACATGGACGGTTAACCAGATTCTGTTTACTGCTTTATCGGCTCTGAGGTTTACCAAATAGGGGCCGGTAGAATGCTTTAAGGTGTACTTTGAAAGAAAAAGTGGTTACATAAATTAGAAAGTTAATTTGCACATCACCAGATTCAATTGGGGAAATACATTTACCAAACAAATATGAAAACAAATGTCTGGTCTTATTGTTGGCTTGATAACAGAGCTTCTGAGCCAACATCTGTCCCACTGAAACCAGTGCAAGATGCAGAAGTCAGCAAAAAAAATACTCATTGCAATATTCAAGTTTATTTAGGATGCCTTTTACTTAGCATTAGCAACACTGAATAAAAACACTTGATACCAATGGCCCCAGTGGGACTTGGCCTTTCACATCTCTCACAGAAGGGGAGTTAAATCCTTGCTCAAGTGCCACTTCATTGTCACCATTTGACATGGTGATTACACAGACGAAAAGCAGACTTGAAAATCCCTTTGCCTTTCAAGCTCTGTGACTTGAGAACACAATAAGCTCCATAGAAAAACCAGAAGTGGCAACACACTGAATTGCCAAATGTGCATAAGTTCTTTTTTTCACATCCAGTAAGCCTCTCACATTATGAAAACTGAATAGAAACACTATAGTGGCACAACTAAGTCCTTTAAAGATTTAGAAGAGATCTTTGTTTCTTCTGACCCAGTAACATCATTTGACTCCAACATAAACTAGAAATGGCTTCCAATTGGATTTAGGAACCCCACCCCCACCCCGAACTCCAACAAGTGTGCTCAGTACTGGTTTAGCACAGATTCACCTATTCCTGACAGAATAGCAAAGATTCAAGTCAAAACTGAAAGCATCTAATATTCCAGCACTTGGTAAGTAATGGACTTATTCCATCATCATCATAATTTATTAATCATCATCATCCATATTTATATACCTCATCATTAATCATATTTATATACCGCCTGATATATGTATCTCTAGGCAGTGTACATAATCCAAAATACAATATAAAAACAGAATAAAAAACAAGTTCACAGAATATAACAATTAAACAGTTTAAAATTAGTTTTAATCAAAAGCTTGAGAAAACAGGTGCGTCCTAAGGGTCTTTTTAAAAGCAATCAGAGGTAGAGAATTTTACCAGGGAGTGTCACTCAATGTCCTTTTTTCATACCGTGTTATAATGAAATGCTAATCAGCAAGTCTTGTTGAATTTAATGGTGCTCACTATCTTGTAGGAATAAAGGTTAATTTTTTTAAAGAAAGTTTAGCATCCTTAATATTAGTTTACTTTCTAGCATCTACATGAAAGTCATGCCAGTCACCTTAATACTGTCTCCTTAGCAACTCTTTCACAGTCTAAATAGTTACCTTGGGTGACATCTTAACTATTGTAGCGGGCACAGAACATGAGTTCCATGTCCACTGCAGAGGACTTACCCTAACTTCATACAGTGCAGTATGCTCTGGGGAGGGCAAATTTTGGGGATCTTTCCTTCTCTTCAAAGCTCCCTGTGCTTTCATAAATATGTTGTACAGCCTTCACAGTTGCACATCCTTCAAGGACATATTTGAGTGACGCAGAGCACTTTCAGGGGAAGGAGGGGGGATAATTTTGCCCACCCCTTCTTCCCCCCGTAAGCACTCTGCACCACCCAAAATTACATCCCTGAGGCCTGCACCTCCCTCAGGGGATGAGGCCTAGCATCTGTCTTGCATACAGAAGGTCCTGGCTTCAGTCACTGGTATCTCCAGTGGTATCTGGTAAGCACTCTGCACCACCCAAATTACATCCCTGAGGCCAGCACCTCCCTCAGGGGATGAGGCCTAGCATCTGTCTTGCATACAGAAGGTCCTGGCTTCAGTCACTGGTATCTCCAGGTACAGATGGAGACATCTGCCTGAAACCTTGGAGTGTTGTTGCCAGTCAGCGTAGACAGTACTGAGCTGGATGGACTAATGGTCTGAATAAGTATAAAGCTGCTTTCTCTGTTCCTATAGTTCTGCAAGGCACAGAGCAGTTCTGAAGAGAAGGAAGGCTCCCCATAATTCACCCTCCCCACTGTGCACTGCCTTTGTGGGAAAGGCCTCCACAGCAGGTACAAAGCTCTCAGTTCTGCACCTGCTGTGGTAATTAGGATACCAGCCCTTATATAAGTAGAACATGGCATCTCATATAAAATCAAAAATATGTCCTTGATATGTTTAAGATTCTGAATTTTCATTTTTAAAAGGGATCAGGTTTCTCATTATTATGGAGGGAAAGTGTGTGGCAATTTCCAATAACTATTCTGAATCTTTAAAAAGATGTGAGTAGTCTCAAAAATTCCGTGGTAATCTAAAAACCAGGAGCAATACCTCCTCCTCTGGAACAAATCTCAGAAGCCCTTCTTTGCTTCCTAATCCCTGTCTTGTCCTTTTCACATTTAGGCCACCTTGTTTGTTGAGGCAATTTTTGGTTTTCTGGGTACTGGCTCTGGCCTCTTACTGCCTAACAGGTAATGAGAAAAGTATTTCGCTCCTGGGAAGGAATCCTTGAACATTATATTTGATCATAGTGTTTTATTTTGTTTTAAATCACTCCCACAATTAGTATAGCTAGAGAAAACAAAACATGGGATAGCTGTGTCCCTCAATGACCCCTGGATATTGGAAAATACATTAACACTCCCACCTTCCAGATTAGGTATGCTGATGTTCCAGATGCACTAATCAGGAATTTTTTAGGTTGCTTAATGCTACCTTTTCTTTTTCCTAAACTGGATTGAATACAGTTCAAAAGAATTCAACATAGACTGAATGCCTCCATTCTTATTAAAAATGTTTATTTCTGAATATTCGACGGTATCTATTGTTTAGGTATTCAGACATCTAAATGCAAAAAGCACAGACCTGCTTCATGTGCCACTGGCCTCCACAATCCCTGCCTGAAGGTCCAAGTATTTCCTTCAGCACCTGAACCTGCCACTATGTTTGTTTAAATGTGGTCGATAGTTTTGCATTTGTGCACTGCATACATTTATTTATGTATGCAATGCTCTCAGGGTGGTTACAATCCTTCAAGATGATGAAGAAGAAGTGACAGTAGATGATGGTGGCAAGAGTATCTTATGGATTAGTCAGGAGGCATCAGACCGTGGTGAAAACATTTCTCAATCAGTTCCTGAGGTGGTTTGCATGACTGGTATCCCCACTTCCATTCCCATCCCCCAACCCCGCCAACAGGCAACTCTCCTGCAGATTATAAAAATTAGCCTTTGCAAGTATTATTGCATAAAGTTGGCTTCCTGTTACTTAAGCTGTTTGTGGCATTGAGTACAATTGCAGCATTTGCAGTAATGAAACTACTACTTCATTAGCCATTATCTCTTCAATATCAGAGCTAAACTATCCCAAACTATTTTATTTATTTATTTATTTATTGTTAAATGTGTATACTGCCTTTCATTAAAACAATCCCAAGGCGGTTTACACAAAAATTAAAAACAAGACTATAAAATGCATAATTAAAATATTAAGCTAAAATATAAAACAAATCTGATTCAAAAGATTTAAAATACAAGCATAAAAACTGTACAAAATACAAAGAAGCAGCAGTAGAGACAATCATATAAAAGCCTGTGTAAAAAGCCAAGATTTAACACGCTTTCTAAAAACTGTGATGGAGACAGAGGAGAGAATAGCCACCAGGAGAGCATTCCAGAGTCTGGGGGCAGCAACAGAGAAGACCCTGTACCGCGAGCATGACAACCGAGCCTCCCTCATTGTCAGCACCCAGAGCAGAACCCCCTCAGATGACCTCGTCAAGCAGGCAACAACCCTTGGGAGCAGACAGTCCTTCAGGTATCTTGGGCCCAAACTGTTAAGGGCTTTAAAGGCCAAAACCAGCCCCTCAAATAGTATCTGGAAACAAACTGGTAGCCAGTGCAGCTCTTTCAAAATGGGTGGGATGTGATCCCACCGGGTAGCTCCCTAGCTAAAAACCCTAGCTGCCCCATTTTGCACTAGCTGCAGTTTCCGGATATTCTTCAAGGACAGTCCCACGTAGAATGCATTACAGTAATCCAGCTGTGACGTGACTACGGCATGGGTAACTGTGGCCAGATATGCCTTCTCGTGAAAGGGACACAGCTGGTGCACTAGCCGAAGCCGGGCAAAGGCTGATTTTCAGGGCTTTTAGCTGTTTTATTGGTGTTTTAATAGTTTGATTTTAATTGTTAATTTGTTTTTAATTGTTTTTATCATGTTATGAACCGCCATGAGCCATATCGGAAGGAATTTATTAAATCTAATAAATAAATAAATAAATAAATAATAAAGGCACCCCTGGTCACCGCCTCTACCTGAGCTTCCATACTATATAACAAACTGAGCTTCCAAACTATGTAACACTGAGGATTCGTAGTTATTTTTTCACACATGCACTGATGTTTTACAGTATCTTCATGGGCAAAAGCCATACACAACAAAGCCTAGTGAATGTATTCTGCACATATCTGATTGCCTTTCCACCATGTCTCAGAAATTCTAATTTGGATTCTTGAATTATGTGTGGTGCTGGAGCAGCCAACCTTGTATTAAGCACACTTTCAAGATTGGATTTTAGTCAAGTTCATCCTAAAACAAAGCAATTTTAGTGATTTACAGCATAGAAAGTACCAATGCCACACTTCTGGCAAACCAGATGAATGAGTTACATATGAGAGGGCAAGGTAAACTGGAGGGTGTGAACCCTGACTTGCAGCCCACAGGAACACTTCATAACCACTTTTTCCTGTAAAATACCATGCATACAATATTTCAGAACACTTGAATTTAAAAAATGATATATGAAGTAGCCAATTCTCTCTCGTAAGTCTGGAACAGTCTTTCCCTCTACTTCTGAACCCTTATAAAAAGCAAGTACTAAGGGTCCTGTTGCTTGCTACAAATTCCTCTGTGACAGCTTAAGCCATGAGCTCTTTTTCTCCACCTAATAATCACTTGACAATGAAAGATGACTTCAGCTTGATAGTATGAGCTTGTCACTGCACCATTAATTAGGGGAACAGAAACACTGAACAGTCAGGGCATGTACTTGAACAAAACCAACTCTGTTCAAGAATGGTTGCTGCAGTCAGTCTGAACACACATACTGAGTTCATAAAAGGAAAAACAGGAATCACTGAAAAGCTGTGGCCATACTTCATCATCCATGATTAAGTTAACTGCACTCATATCTAGCTATAGACCCTCTGCAGTTTCCATCCTATACAAAAGACTAAATGCCATGTAAATTATCAGGGAGTGCTGATAATTATAAGGGAGTGCTAAGGCTATGGGCAAAAGGAAGGAAGCTATTGAGAAACAGTGAAAGGATCACTGAACTGTGGTTTCCATTCCTTCCTTCCACATTAGTAAGTAGTGCTTCTTTAAATCTGCTTTCTGCAAACTATTTCTCAAGAAATTAAATAATTATGCAGAATTATAACATCAAGGAAATACAATGTACGCTTCTAAGGAATTCGTTTATCATTGTTAAGCCTCCCAGTAGATTGATTGATTGATTAAGTGCCGTCAAGTCGGTGTTGACTCTTAGCAACCAGAGAGATAGATTCTCTCCAGGATGATCTGTCTTCAACTTGGCCTTTAAGGTCTCTCAGTGGTACATTCATTGCTGTCATAATTGAGTTGATCCACCTTGCTGCTGGTCAAACTCTTCTTCTCTTTCATTCAACCTTTCCCAGCATTATGGACTTCTCAAGGAAGCTGGGTTTTTGCATAATGTGTCCAAAGTATGATAGTTAGAGCCTGGTCATTTGTGCCTCGAGTGAAAATTCTGGATTGATTTGTTCTATGATCCATTTGTTTGTTTTCCTGGATGTCCATGGTATCCTCCAAAGTCTTCTCCAGCACCAAAGTTCAAAAGTGTCAATGCTTTTTCTGTCTTGCTTCTTCAAAGTCCAGGTTTTGCATCCACAGAGTGTCACAGGGAAAACTATTGTCCGAACGATTCTAATCTTTGTAGGTACAGACACATCATGGCATCTAAATATCTTTTCCAATGCCTTCATTGCAACCCTACCACGTGTTAGTCTGCAGCGTATTTCTTGACTGCTGGATCCTTTACTGTTGACGGTCGATCCTAAAAGACAGAAGCTATCCACCAATTCAATGTCTTCATTATCAATTCGGAGGCTGGTTGCTGTGCCCATTTTCATTAATTTAGTCTTCTATACATTTAATCATAGTCCCATTTTTTGACTATGCTCCTTGACTTTCATCACTAGAGCTTGTCTTACTCCTTTGCCGATCTGGAACCAGTCTGTTTCACCATGTTCCGTCTGGACTGTGGCTTCCTGCCCTGTGTATAGGTTTCTCATGAGAACAATGAGATGTTCTGGGACACCCATTTTCCTAACTTGACATGGGTGATGCAATCAAAAGCTTTTCTGCAGTTAATAAAGCACATATTGACTTCTTTTTGGTATTATGTGGCTTTCTCAATTATCCACCGTGAATCAGCAATGATGTCTCTTCTTCCTCAGCCTTTTCTGAAACCAGCTTGAATATCCCGCATTTCCCTTTCGACATAGGGCTCTAATCTGTGTTGGATGATCCTGAGCATTATTTTGCTAGCATGTGAAATTAAGGATATTGTGTGATGGTTTGCACAATCTGTTAAGTCTCCTTTCTTTGGTATGTAGGCTGACCTCTTCCCATTTGTGTAGCCACTGTGTTCTCCAAATTTGCTGGCATAGTTTGGTTAGAGTCTTGACTGATTCTTCTTCTGTTGCTTGCCATATTTCTGTAGCTATCCTATCAATTACTGTAGCCTTCCAACTTGGTAATGACCAGAGTGTTGACCTAACTTCATCTTCCCGTTCTTGCAGGTAGGGAATATCTTCTAGAGTATCTTGTATGTTGAAGTCCCTGCTGTACAGATTTTCAGTATACTCCTTCCATCTCTGTTTGATCTTCTCTGAATCAGTTACTATCTGTCCTTTGGCATCCCTTAACATACCAATTTGACGTTGGAACCTCCCTCTGAGTTCAGAGATCTTTTGGAAAACTTGCCTTGTTTTTCCATGTCTGTTTCCATCCTCAAGGTCTTTACAGATGTCATTGTAGTACTGCTCCTTGTCTCTTCTATCAGCTTTCTGAAATTCCCTATTAAGTTCCTTCCTGAGGTATTTATCTTTCTTGGCTTTGGCTTCTCTCTGCTTCTTGGCAATTTCCACCATCTGTTCTGACATCTATTTTGCTTTTGTCTGATTCTTTGGCAGTCTCTTTTCACATTGTTCCTTAACAATTTTTTTGATTTAATTTCACAGTTCCTCTGGTTCCCTATCAATTAGGTTCAGAACTTCAAAGCGGTTCCTGATGTTCTCCTTGAAAATGGTGGGTACATTCTCAAGATCATATCGGTGAAGCTGGGTAGCTTCGTTTTTCCACTTTAGCTTGACTTGGAACTTGCACATGAGCAGTTCGTGATCTGTTCCACAATCGACTCCTGGCCATGTCTTTGCTGTTATAACTGAGCTCTTCCACCTCCTTGCACCAATAATGTAATTCATTTGATTTCTGTGTACTCCATCTGGTGATGTCCATGTGTATAGGCACCGCTTTGGTTGTATGAAGAATGTGTTAGCAGTGAAGAGATCATTGCCTTGGCAGAAACTAATGTCATTCTTCTGCTTCATTTCTGTTTCCTAGGCCATACAGTCCGACTGTGTTTTCCTCCTTGCCATTTCCAACATTGACATTCCAAATTACTGCATATATTAGGAACAAGTCTGAAGGTATGTTTTTTACATACATGGGAGTCATTTATTCAATATAATATATCACAGGGTTTGGTTCCTCATCCAAGATTTGGTTTTTCTTTGTAGAGAAATGTGATGCTGATTGCTTTGTGTAGATAATGGGGGCATTAATTTTGTTATTGCTCTTATTGTTAATTTTATTAGACTTGTAACTATTTCTCTTTCAGAGTGGAAGAGGGAGATGGTGGTGGTGGAAAGAACTCAGGTGGGGGAATATAGATTGTAATAAGAATAACTGTAATTGTTTTCTTTGATTAGGTCTTCCCCCCCCCACACACACACACCTCTTTTTATCCTTGTCAGACTCCAAGGGGACAAAGTAGGCTCCTAGCCCTTCTTGAACTCCAGAATGACTGGCACACCCCCAAAAAGGTCAGCCTTGGGAACAGCCAGGGGAGGAGGTTAGCTTGTCACCTGAGTTCTCCTCCTGGCTTGCTCCATTCAGCCAGTTCCCTATCCTGGAGAGCTCCTGGCTCCCATACTCAGAAGCAGCTTCTCATCAGCAGCTGCCTTGTCTTTAAATACCCCAGTGCAGAGCTGACAGGGCTTAAAGCCTACTTTCAGCCCCTCCGCCTTCCTGACCTTGCTTCATGTTTCCTGCCACACACAACCTAGCTGTCTCCCTAGAGCTGTTTCCTGCAGCTCTCCCTGCCTTGCCCTCTCAACCTCACTGGGATCCAACCAGCCTGGGCCCTTCTCATCCCTACTGCCCCCCAAAGGGAACAAAAGCCTCAGAGGAGGGATGCCACGCCCTTCTCCAGACTCCACAGAGTCACCCAAGTGACCAGGTAACATGGCATCCAGACACCTTCCTTTTTTCCTTTCTATTTTTTTCTTGTTTTTCTGTTCATACTATAGATAATAATAAAAATTTTTTTTTAAAAAACAAAACACTTTAGCATCCCAGTCTTCAACCACAAGCAGCACATTTTGCTTGCAAGTTCTGTCAATTTCAGATTGAACTTGAGCATAAAACTCATCCACTTCCTCATCTTCTGCATCAGTCATTGGGGTTTAGACTTGAATAACTGTCATGTTAAAGAGTTGTCCATGAAATCTAATTGATATTTGTCAGTCACTGACCACACTGCAGTAAACAGCACAATTTTCTGCCTGAAAGTGTCCTATTCCAGTCCACTTGAATTCATTGATGCCCAAGATGTCAATCTGTAGTCGATTCATTTCATCTTTCACTGTGTAAAGCTATCCCACATTTATGCTTCTTACGTTCCATGTTCCCATTGTAATTCTGTCTTTGAAGCTTCGGATTTTCTTTTCCTGCATGGAAACATAAGCAGCTAGACATCCAAAAGGCTTTAGTCTAACCGTGTCATAAATACCATCGGTACTCTGAGAGATCCTCAGCTCTTCCTCAGTAGCATGTTGACTGCCATCTGACCTGAGGGGCCCATCATCCAGCACTACATTGACAACCATTCTATTTTGTCTATCTATGTGGTTTTCTTGGCAAAATACAGGAGTGGTTTACCATTGCCTCCTCCCGCGCAGTATGAAATGATGCCTTTGTCGTTATCACTGAAGTGATTGTCCACCTCCAGCACCTTCCTATAGCGCTGCTGACCAATACAGGTGCATGCTTGCTTTAGCTGGGCATCTGGGATGACCTTTGCACTCTGCGTGACTCTACTAGGAGTATAACTCCTAGCATACTTCGCTCATCCCTCCCAGTTAGGGGTGGCTTTTTCAGAATTGGAATTTGAAGATCAATGCCTTGAATTAAACACAGCTCAAGTGGCCATGAAGAGGCACAAGAATCATCAGAGAGGAAATGTACATAATATAAAGGCTAGGAATATTTAGCAACCACTAAACTGTTCTAACTAAAAACCTTTGAGAACATATTACTCATCTTGCTAAGAGGCATCAAATGGAAGGATCAATATAAAAAAGAGCCCTGCTGGATCAGACCAATGGTCCAACATCCCGTTTCACACAATGGCTAACCGTACATTATTCTAGGAAGCCCACAATTAGAGCATGAAGGCAATAACATCCAAGCTTTTCCAGGAGGAAGGAGCTACATCTCCCAGGATGTAGGAACTCTAGAGGAACTACATCTCCCAGGCATCCCTGCATTTGGTTCCTTCCTTCTGAAGAAGCTTGGGAGGAACTACATCCCACAGGCATCCCTGTGGTTTCCAGCTGCCACATGCGGGTGACGGGCTTCCTCTTCATCACTTCCAGCTTGCCTCCTCACCTGGACTCTCCCAAGGAGCACTGCGGCTGCCCAGATTTCTCTGCACTGGTGTTGGGCAGCTTTTAAAGCACAATTACCCCCACCACCACCACCTCCCAACTGCCCTTATCACCACCCTCTTACCTAGGGCAGTTGCCCCATGAGCGGCTACCTCCTTGCGGTGGAGGCTGGGAATTCAAAAATGGAATTCTGACCATTTACCAAAATGCAAAGTCCTAGTTGCAACCTCTTTTTATTAGTTTTGAAATAGGGTCACCAATATATAAAACTGTTCATTTTAATTAGCAATATCTTCTTGTTTCTGCCAGATATGAAAGTTTGGGGCGGTGTACAAATTTGATTAACAAATAAATAAATAAAATAAATCTTATCCCGGATCCTACCACAAAGTTACTTCTTCTTATTCTGTTTGTTCCTTCCCAGCCTTTTTTCTACCATTAGGGAGACAGCTATTCAATGCAAATATGCCTTGTTGCTATGCACTTGTAACAGGTTATGGAGAGTGGGGTCCATTTATCAGATGATACTTCAAAACTTCTCATATATACAAATATGCAGTACAAAATTTTCATCACTCACTTTGCAGAACAAATATGTGAAATGTGCTTTCCTTTATTTAACAGAGCACATTTTAGCAGGTGCTTAAAGAAAACACTAGCCAGTGTTCTTGAGTGATGCTCTCACTCTTGGTTTATTTTTTATAAATACCCCTTTTCTGTGAAGTTCATATTGAAAAAAACAAATTACAAGACCGTCAACCAGGGGCTATCATTGGTAATTCAGTTTGGAATTCGTTCAACGTCTGATTGCATTCCATTTTCTGTGAAGCAGCCTAATACTGTTGAATTACAGCTGCAGACGCCAATGCCATACCCTGTACTGCTCATGGCACTCTGTCCCTACCAAGCAGAGCAGACCCTTCAAGGTCTCCTACCGTGCACTGCCAGCCAGTATATAAATTCTTCTTTCAGCTCTTTTCTGTGGTCACGACTGGGTTGATCAAAGGTCTCACAGTTTACTGTACAAAGGGACAACTGCTGAGTCCACATTTTCTATCCTTGCAGTAGCACAATGCAGATACTCTTAAACAGCACTGCTGAACCACTTTGGAAGCAAAAGGTAATTGCTGATGCAACAAGGCTGATAGCACTTTCAGATTCTGAAGATTAAAGTAAATTTTTAAAATCTCCTATTAAAGTGTGTTCCACTGAATAAACGGACACCACCATTTTTTTCTATGAATATGTGCTGTCATGGTGAACTGGTGAAGCACTGCTAGAAATAATAAAACACCATTCTAACAGGTCCACAGTGATAACAATATAATTAGGAGAATTTCATGTTTTGGGGCAAACCATAGCACCCATCAGTCCCAATGTACAAAAGACAAACAATCATATTAAAAGACAGAAATAATAAGAGGTGATTTCACAGACTAATCTGAATTAGAATGTGAAAAAGAAGCCATTCCGAGCATCTCCTCACTACTTCTGCTTACAAATTTGCTTTCAAAGGGACATAATCGGTACCCTAAGATATCAGTTCTCAAAACAGTCACATTAATTTCAATAAGATCTCTACCCTATGAGGGCATTAGGATAATGACCATAAAGCACTGATGTAGTTTGTAATGTGTTGACTTGTGAATGGAGAAACCAAGAAAATAATCCGTAGTAAGAGGAACGACCTCATTCAATGGGGCTTTTTGGTAAGAATGTATATTATGAATATATTACATTTTACAAGAGGTTTTATATCTCTTCCATGCATGTGCATTTGCAGTTCTAAGAGTTGTACACTCAGTTGTACATGTGCTGATGTTCTTCCTGCAACAATTCAAAACAACAGAGTTGCAACAGTTCATGAGAGAAAGTTTTTTTTTAAAAAAAATCTGTTGCTTCTCTCAAGATGGAAACAAGAAGCAAACAGCTCCTTTAAGAGCTGCAGAAAATATGTTTTATTTTCAAGATGATTGTAGAGACACAGCAGGTAATAAAAAGGAAAACATATTTCCATGAAGGCCCTCAAAAAGGAAATACTCTTGAGAAGAGTTATAAATCTTGAAATATCTTGGACATTTTAAAAATAAAACTGCTTTTCTACAGTACTTTTTCCTTTTCTTCTTGCAATAAGCAAGGAACTTTTTTTTAGCAGTCTTTTAACAAAGACTAGGTTTTACCTCTCTAAAAACCAAGCATGAGTCAAGAAATATCACCCTCATTTATGCATAACATACGCACACCCATCCACACCCCAATGACACGATGAGAGACTTATCACAAAGCATAAGCAAAAATGCTATATAAACATCACCTGTCTCTTGGCACCATACTTAGGATTGCAGTGACTGTTGCACTGCGCTCTGACTTCATGCCACTTTCATGGCCTGAGGATGAAAGATGAGCAGTTCCCTAATTATTTACTTACTACTCATCCATTGTTACAATTTTGGCACTTATTTAAGGCTCATAATTTAAGAACACCTGCAAATACATACTTGTTGAGATATGACTGTTTGATAAAGATAAAAGTGGAATAAACTTTAGACAGCGAGTTCCTGGACTCTCACAATTCTAGCATAACCTTTTCATTTTTCTCTCAACTGACTCATATTTAAGGGAGAGTGTTTTAATAATGCAGTCAATTCACAGAGCATGTTATACTTAACTAATCCAGCATACCATCTTTGGCAGGGCCTTCAGTGACAGGTATGAGAAACCAAACACTATAGGTAGTCCCCAACTTAATATGCTCTGAGTTAAGGTGAATGGCACGTAAGACGTTTGTAAACTGCCACCTTGTTTCAGCTTTACAACACTCACCATAGGAAGGGAAGCTCTGTTAGACAGCTGCTAGTGTGTGGGCTAGAGGAGGAGGAAGTGACAATGGCAGCTCAGACTCACATAGTCACTGAGACTGGCACTCTTGGTGGCAGCTGCTGCTGCTGCAGCTGCATCATAGGCTGCAGAGTGATTTGGCCAACTCCTATATGCTCTCCCTGGCTGCTGCTGCTGCTGCCACTGTTGCTGCTTCAGCAACTCCTCCTCCAGGCTCTGTTGCTGTGCTGTGTTGCCCAGCAGGAACAGAAGTGAGCTACCCATTTGCCTCCCTTCCTTCCACAGGAAAGTGAGAAAGAGCCAGGGAAGAAATGGGAAGGGTGGCAAGGATGAGCAACTTCTGATTCCCCCATCAACTTCCATGCTGGTTACTGACACACCACCAGCTTTTGATAGCTACAGGAAAAAATAGGGCATCCAGTCTTGGTTCAGGAACCAACTCCCATTCATAACATTGTTTCCTACCAATCATGTCTTAAGTCTGACAACTTCCTGTAGTGTCTATATGGAATACAGTCCTTTTCCTGGTTTTGAATATAGCTAAACATTTTCAAATTGCTCATTAGTGGGTGATTTTTAAAAAGATATTCTGAACTCTGTAGGAAGACCAAAGAGCTTAAATAAGTCACATATAATACATGGTATACACTGATACAACAATACTTAGGGACCAAAAATTAGAGTCATACTTAACTTCATTGCTTATTAGTGTCAGCACAATCAGCTCCAAATGTGTTCTGCACAACTCAAGTAACATCAACACAACTGCATTTTTCAACATCTCTCACCACTTCAGCAGAGTTCACGAGAGAAGTACACAGCAGACTTCGAAAGAAAAAATGCTTTTCTTACCTGAGTATTGTACACACAGAAGACAGAGAGTGAATAAAAACAGCAAATGGAGCTTCCACTTCCATTGATAGCACCACACTTGGCTTTCATAAGACATCCTATGAAACAAGAAATTAGACATCTGAAAAAATGTAGAGTACGCTATCCCTTTGTATAACATTTTAGTGTAACAAGTATGAACCCGCAACAAAATGTTGCAGTATGTCCCTGGTGTGCATGTGTTATGTGAGCCTGTTCCTGAGTATAGTGAAAATTGTAGGCACCTTTCCCATTCAGAAGCAGAATAAATTGTGACTGTCCCGAGGGAGTATTTTTCAAGCTGAAAAATTACCAACTATTTTTGTTCAAGCCCTCCTTCCTCCATTTGCCACTGAATACAATTAGCTCCACCCACCTGGTTGTCTGTTCTGCCCCTCTTAGTCCATGAACATTCTGCTCCAATGAATTACATTGGAGCAGTTTACCACTAATTTTAGTGGTAAACTAAATTAGTAAATTAGTTTACCACTAATTTTTCTTCTTCAGAATTTTGTGCAACCAACATATCTGCAAGTTACCAGTTACCAGAGGGGGCAGTGAGGACAAGATAGCTCCCTCTCACCTGCAGGTGCTTCAGTTATGCAGCCATAAGGATCATCACATTTCCAAAGGGTCAATAGACTGTATCATTCCACTGGAAAGAGGCAAATCAAAAGCCCTATTCAGACTATATTAAAAATCTGTACTCAAATACAGCTATTGAAAGGGGTGGCAGAAGTCCCACCCGCAACACGTCAGTCTTCCCCATTCCCTCCCGCAGCACTCATGATTACTACGGTCATCTGAAGACGCGACCATCATAAGTGTGATGGCCAGTGATTCCCTGATTGGCAGCCTGGAGCACCCCAGGCTGAGAATCGCAGAAGCGCTTGCCATCACACTTATGGTGGTCACCTCTTCAAACAACCACAGTAACCATGAGCACCATGAGAGGGGAAGTGGGGGGACCAACTGGTACATCAGGGGGTGGCATTTCCGCCCCCTTTCAACAGCTGTACACAAGTACAGATTTTTAATATAACATCTGACTAGACACATTAATGAAGCTAAGTCTGAATCTAAGTCCGTCAATTTCAGTTTATGTATACTGAAAAGCAGCGCATTTGTTTATTTTTATTTAATCACATGTTTATTTTTATTTAGTCACAGTAAGAACAGACTGAGTCCAAGGCCTGCCATACTGTTGTAGTATGTGTCATAAAGTGTCATAACCTCTTTCTACACATTGCAAAACTGAAGGTCACAATCCAGAAAACTACTTTAGTAATGTGCAAGTGCTTATGTACATCCAGCAGGACTTTTTCCCCCCAATTTGAAATGTTTGAAAAATGTATAACAATCCCATTCTCTTATCATTTCACAAGCTTCTTTTAAAACTGCACCAGACATGAAAGCCATTTGGATTATTTTCTCAGTTGCAATCAAAGAAAGAACAAACTGCAACTATAAAGGAAGGTGTGATGGACACCTTTAGATATCTACCTCTGCCCTTGACTTTGATAAGGTGTAACTGACTAGCAGTGTTAAAATTACATTTTCTTTCATTACAATCATTGTGTCTTTCAAAGAAAAATTACATTTCATGGAGTAGATTAATTCTTGTTACTGGTTAAGCTTTGTAATGACTTCTTATTCTACATAAATATATAAGTAGCTGATTATGAAACACATCTTTATTGAAGGTGTTTTTAAAATTATGAACTTGAAAGTGATTTCACTTTCTGACATGCAGTAAAATTAAACATAATAGCACTGGTGATCATCTACTACTTGAGGCCCTGAAACATTAAAAGCTCTTTGATGAAGTCAGACACTCTAAAATAACCAGATTAGAGCACAACAAAATGAGTGTCCTGCAACTCAACGCAACTGTGGCTAAAATATCTGAAAATAGAATGCCAGAAGTCTATGATGAATAGTTAATAAATGAACAAATATGCTAGGTTATTTATTAGACATAAAAGTTTTCCTATGATTCTCACCCCTCAGTTCGCATTCTGTAACATAAGGATAATACTGAAGTACCTCACAGGTTTTCAATGAGTAGAATGTAGGAAAACATGGTGATCCTCCTGAACATTAGGGGCAGGACTCACATGAATTTAATTCATCACACCAAAGTATCTTATTCTCCTGAACACACATAATTACTCCTGTAACTACAACAGCTACAACACTGTGGACTGTGTAAATACAGACTCTATCATTAATATCACAGTGAGAAATCTATACTTCCATATCCAGTCAGCCTTACCTTGAGAGATTCTCCTGCCTTGAAAAAGAAATGAGAAAGAGACTATATATTATTCTGACTTATCTGCATCCAGATATGTCTATAATGTGTGCCTTATTAAACACTGCACAACGTATATGCAGAAAATATAAGAATTGAGCTCTATTTTATAGTTATTGGAGAGACTGAGTTGTCTTCAAATAACAAGCAATTCCCTTACTTAATCTATTACTTAATCTAGCTTTCAAGCTTGTATTTGCTTTAAAGTCTGTTTTTATATAGAAGCTTAAAACTTAGTATGTGCTTGGAACTACTCCAGATACAGAGGCAAAGAGGAATGAAGAGTACTAAATGTAATACTTCTGTCCCACTATTTCTGGACTCCTCTTTCTCCCCCTTCTTTCTTATACACTTTTTAGCCTCTTCTTCATAACAGTCTCCCCAAGTTGGTGTGAGTGGGGGAGAGGGAGTGCCACTCTGCCCAAAAATATCTCTTGGAATAACATATGACAACTCCTGTGTTGTAAAAATGGAATAAAAATGCCCCATAATTTGAAGTCTCATTACCTCAGGCCCGAGACATTACATCGTTCAAGCAGACCTGCCAAGTTTGGTTTCTGGAGTTGGGACCTACCAGCCTTCATAATAGCCTCCTACAGAGCCGATCTTACTTCTTCCTCCTGCTACCACTGACTCCTGCAGATGCCAGTGCAGCTCCCATTCCACCAGTTCACAGCAATGGTTGCCATATTGTAATACTACCTCACATGCACACATCTGCAGTTTTTTCTAACCACCTAAGGTAAACAAACACAGTGACAGCCAGAAGGAAATCATTACTGTTGCGCTAGTTTGGGCAGAGTTGAGGTAGAAAGTAACCACAGCTCATATCATACTCCTGCTGCATTTCTGCAGAGAAAAAGAAACAAACCACACGGTGAAGGGGAAGGCAACACCTTGACAGATTGTATGCTGTCCCAAAAGGGCCTCAAAATTAAAAGGATACACAAGGGAGAAACCAACGACAGCTACTGGGAGAGATGTTATGCTGGGCTGAATAGAGAAAATGTCCATCCCCTTGCTAAATATAAGAAAGTCAGCACTTTAGAAGTGTCTGTTTGTCCACAAGTTATCTTTCACAAACCCATCCAATTCTGGGTCGATCCTGCAAATATTCTGCTCTCAGTTAAGTAAGAAGGTCAATGAGTGATATAGATTTCAAATTACCATGGCATTTCTTCTCCAAGACAGCACAAACATGGAAGTCTTAGCTGGAGAGCTCAGGATACTGGGCAAGAGGCAATAGGACTGCTGCAGTAATAATCAGGTAGAGTCTTAAGAGATCTGTGGGTGGGACAAGATCTCCCTAGTTTAAAGTAATTGACAGCAGCAGAGCACTTCTGCTGTTGTTGCACTGTTGAGACATATATGCTCCATGATATAGTGCAACAGGGTGGAACTCAATATGACCCTCTAAAGCATCATTACTCTTGACTTTTAAGTAATCAGTAAAATGAGTCGCTTCTCACAAGCACTGTGAAGTGCCGAGAGGAGGTTTGCAGGGAGAGCAGTTTGACCCACTCTCCCTGCAGATGATCGCTCACCTGTCACCTGGCATGTGGACTGCCCACCCAGACAAGCGGTGCTCCTTGTCTCCAGTGCTCCTGCTCCCAGCCACAGCTCATCTGGTAGCTCCGGGGGTTAGACGCAGGGAAGTGCTGCCATACAGTGCCCCACCCCCCAGAGCCCCACCCCCCAGAGCCCCAGTAATAAACCATGTGAGTGTGCAGTGCATTTCTGTGATCCCCCTCCCTCCCCCGTGAGTGTGTCCACCACACCTGCAGACGCACGACCAGAAAATTTCATTTATTCAATCATTCATTCAATTTCATTCATTCGAAAAATGAGGTTAACTGAGTGCTCACTCCATTGACTTCATTTAAGTGGGTGGATAATTAGGCGGGCTTGCTACCGTGGAGCCACCGGGTTCACCCTCGAGCCCTCTGGTTCTCACGAGCGAGCATAAACGAGCTGGACTCCCCTAGCCCTGACTTGATGGCACTTCATCCATCCATCCAATCATGTAAAACGATTTCTTGGCTTCATTCATGTAAATGTGACCCTGAATGACTACCACTCAGAACAAGTTACTGGTATTATCTATGCTAAAAGGAAGTTCCATCATGCAAATATGGAATTTAAGTACTGAAGACTAACTTTTGCTGATATAGAATATTTTGTAGAATAGATATAGAAGGAAGAAACTGCTCTGTCAGATGCTTTTTTAAAAAAATGATGGCCTCTCTCATTCCCAGGCTACTTTGGGACAGTTCATTAGGAAATGGAAAGCAAATGTTAACAGTAGCAGATTATATTCTGTATTCTGGAGCATTTCTGTATTCTGGAGCATTTCTGTATTTTACATGTTCTATATAATAATATACTGAGAGAAGATGGATTGGAAGAAGATGAGTTGGAGAAGATGAGTTTTAAAGTTGGAGAAAGAAACATCAATAACCTGCGCTATGCTGATGACACCACTCTGATGGCTGAGAATGCAGATGATCTGCAAACTCTAGTAATGAAAGTCAAGGAGCACAGAGAACAAATGGGTCTACAACTAAATGTAAAGAAGACTAAACTAATGACAATGGGTACAGCAACCAGCCTCAAAATTGACACTGAAGACACTGAGGTGGTGGATAGCTTCTGCCTTTTAGGATCGACTGTCAACAGTAAAGGATCCAGCCAGCAGTCAAGAAATATGCCGCAGATTAGCACTTGGTAGGGTTGCAATGAAGGCCTTGGAAAGGATATTTAGATGCCGAGACATGTCTATACCTACAAAGATTAGAATAGTTTGGACCTTGGTTTTTCCCGTGACACTCTATGGATGTGAAAGCTGGACTTTGAAGAAACAAAATAGAAAAAGCATTGATGCTTTTGAACTTTGGTGCTGGAGAAGACTTTGGAGGATACCATTGACAGCCAGGAAAACAAATGATCATAAAACAGATCGATTCAGAATTTTCACTCGAGGCACAAATGACCAGGCTCAAACTATCATACTTCGGACACATTATGCTAAGATCCAGCTCCCCTGAGAAGTCCATAATGCTGGGAAAAGTTGAAGGAAAGTGAAGAAGAGGACAACTAGCAGCAAGGTGCACAGACTTGATTACAACAGCAGTGAATGCACCACTGAGAGAGCTTAAAGGCCAAGCTGAAGACAGATCATCCTGGAGAGAATCTATCTATGTGGTTGCTTAGAGTAAACACCGACTTGATGGCACTTAATCAATCAATCAATCTAAATAATAAAGATAAACATTCCTGACTAATCTCCCAATGTTAACATTTTCTCTCAGTACTTTACCTCTTCCCCAAGTGCCCCCTTTCCCACATCCCATCATATCCCACCTACTTCCATTCCTCTGCATTCTGTGGCAATGTAATATTACCTGTGAGTGCCATTATATTTCTCCAATTTACATCATTGTTGCTGTCTGCAATGGCAATGTAGCACCACAGTTTCTGAAGTGACATTATTTTACAGCAGCCTTGCACAACATATAGCCCATGGGCGGATCCAGTCTTCAGCTAATCTTTTTGCTGGCCCTCATGGGCTGCACTGTGAGTAACTGTGCAATCAATTATTACTGCTGCTGAGGCTGCCCCCTCCACCTCATCAGCCCATCAGCAGTCCCACAACGTAACAGACCACTCGCCACCAAGAAACCTGTCATTCATGGGCTTCTTTCCCTCCCTCTCCTAGAGTACATGCTCACACTAAAATCCCTGACCACAAATTGGGAAACACATCACAGTTCAGGGACTGAAAGAGAAGGGGAGGGATTTCTGAACCCAGAAAGGGCCACTTTGCTTCCTATGTTGACTGCAGAACTGTACGTTTCATCACTGAAATCACTAGGGATAGAGATGGGCCCACTTCCATTTGGGGATCTCGAATGCTGCCAAAGAGTCATAGGGCAGTCAGGTATTGAGGAGGATTGTTTTGGAAGGGGTTTGGTTGGGTTCTGTCATTATATATCCTGTGGGACCTTTTGGCTGGCCTGTATGGGTCTAGCTGAGGTTCCCTCATTTTTATCTTCACACCCACGCTGTGAGGTAGGTGAAAAAGTGAAGCTTTGCCAAGGGATTTGAACACAAGTCCCATCTCCAAAACTCACACTATGAGTAAAAATTCCCACTAATTTTAGGATTTATTTTGTTCTATTAATGTATTTTTACATTTACATTCCACTCTTCATCCCAGGAGTTCAGAGTTATGTTTATAACTTATATTTATAAATTATAAGGAGTTCATATATTTATCCCAGCAATGACAACCCTGTCAGGTAGGTTAGACTGAGACATCTGACTGGCCCTGAGTGAGTTTAATGTACGAATAGGATTTGAACTTTGGTCTTCCCAGTCCTAGACTAACACACACACTAACTGAAACACAATGCTGTATCATGCGGGATACAGAAATTAAATTTTATGTGTCTCATTTTCTCTGTCTTTATGTCTTTATTAAATTATATATTTTAATAACTGCTTGAATTAATTATTTTTTACCTTTGAGTCCTGCACACTAAGAAATGGTTGGTTCTGGCCCACCAAGGCAATTGAATTGATTGCTTTAAAGCAATCAACTTTTAGCTTTGAGCTGCCAGTGGCAGGAGAGTATCAGCAACTCTAATGAATTAAATTCTTAAAAAGTTATAACATGTTCTGTGTTGTACATGATACAGAATAAACTTTCTTAAATAGAATAAATATAATTTTCCTGTATGCTAATTAAAATGAAATTAAAAATGATATTAATGATACAGTATCTCTCTTCATCTGCTTAGATTCCTAGCCCAAAGACTGCGTAGCCTGTAGTGTACTCTTAGAAAAGTCTACTTAAGATACCATATTGTATTGTTGTTATTAACCATGTCAAAGATTCCTAAGAATGATAACCAAAAAATGAGCTTTTTTAAAAAGGAACATTTTGAAATCAATGTTCTTTATTCTGAACCATCTTCACCCAAATAAACAACTCCCCAAAACTCTTTATTTCTGCTCATAACTACTGGCTTTTATGTCTATTGTCTAACTGCAGTAGTATAGTATAGGTTGGTCATATTTTTGTAGCTGTGTTATTCAAATGTCATGAAGTACATGTAAAAAAATCAGGTAGCACTTGGACTAACTGGGGAAAAAAAAGATAAGACAGTTTAATATGCAATGGCATAGCCTTAACAAGTGTCAGGCAGCCAAGACAAGCTGAGTGAAACACTGGGCTTAAACTATGCATCTACAGAAATATGTTTTAGCTGTATAAGCTGAAATTCATGAACCACATGCTTATTTCAGCTATGACTATCGCCCTTCTACAACAGTCACAGTGCAAAGTGTGCAACCAAGCATCAAACTTTGTAAAGGAAACGTAGTTAAACATCTGGCTCCCATACACCCTTGGTGCTCTATTGATTGTATACAAGTTCTGTTAATCTTTTCAGTTACATTTTTAAGATCTTAATTTCTTTTTGTTGCTTATTTTGCATGACTTTTATGGGGGGGTGGTTTTCCTCTCTAAGGACCTTTTGTGTACTGCCTAAAAGTGGCCTAGAAACAGTTTAAATAAAAATAGTAGAATATACGCTTAAAACAAAACAAAACACTACCACCACCACCCCATTGCCTTTGAAAACAGCAAGAACAACAAAATGCCAACCCTGCTCTCTTCTGAAAACCCACCCGAGGTTTGGGGTTAGGACGTGTCTTACCTGCTTTTCATGAGAGAGGGCTTCTTCCCCCTTCTTCGGACTCTCCCTACCTTTCTGCCCAGAAGGGACTTGAGAGAGTCACCATCACTACTAAGGGAAAGGGGGAATTATTCTGTCTGGCCTGAATATTCAGTGACACCAAACATGTAGACAAAAGTCAAACCGGTTTATTTGGTTCGCAGGGGCTGGCACGGCATCAGAGCGGCATTCGCAGGGCTCGAGGGGGGCGGGGGGAGAGAAAGAAAAGAAGAGGAAAAAGGAGAGCTTGTTCCCATCCAGTGGAGAAGCGCGTGCTGAGAGGAAACTTACATGTTGACGTTACTTGGTCCGAGTAACCATCCTTTCCTGCTGACTGGCGGGCGCTGCTCCTCTTCCCCCCACCCCGCGCTCCTCTCCTTCACGGGGTGGCAAAGTTCACGAGCGCCCGTCCATCACCCGACGTTTCTCCACCCCTTCCACGCGCGAAGCTGGAGCCCTCCGGCTGGTGCTTGTCCCGCTTCAAGGGAAAGGCACAGAAGACACGAAGAAAGCGGCGCGTCAGCTGTTGCAGAGTGTCTTCCAAACTTTTGAGCCCAGTTTGTGCGAGCAGCAGGCGGCGGCTGCAGCTCGCCTTGCTGCGGCTCGCTGAGCGTGGAAAAGACCCAGGACAAGCAGAAACCTTCCTTCAGGAGCCTCGTTCCCGCCCAGCCCGGCGAATCCGCGCAGGGGGCAGGAGGGGAGAGACCTGAGGCTGTGGGGCTTTCAGGTGGCTCCGCCGCCTCAAGAGCGCCCGTGCGGCTCCTGGGCTCGCTCAGCTGTCCGCCTCTCGCCTCGGGAGGCCGGGCTGCAACGCACAGCCCCACCCTGCAGCGACGGCGGGGGCGGCTGTGCGAAGGAAGGCACCCAAAAGGGTTGGAAACCCTATCGCCGCCTAGTTTCGCGCACACGCACCTTGTTGCTGTCCTTTATGAACGCAGAAGAGACGATCCTCTCCCCTCCTCTCGTTCACTCAGCGGGTGCACTAGAATTTCCTTTTCACCGATAAGGACGCACTGAAGGGCCGGCGGGGGGTGAGGGCCGCAGGCGCGGCCCTTTCTTCCAGGGATTCATCTTCCACCGTTCAAAGGGCTGTTAAACTGTGTGGCCTCTGGGGAAGGGGGCTTGTGGAATATGTGCCCCCAAAAGGACACTGTGGCACGATGCATAGGTTATGAAAGACGTAGGCTCACAGCCAGAAAAAAGAAGGGGCAACTACACCATTTATGAATGGCACATTCCATTCAAACATGCATATTCATAAGCTCCAGCACGGCCATTTCAAGTGAGGACTTGCATGTGTGAATGAAACAATCCTCAGAGATGAAACACCAGATGGTGAGATTTCCATACATGGTTCTGGTACTTTTCAATGGAAGGCAGCCTTTGATTTCAGGCATCCAACAGCAAGTCACTGAGTGATGAAATAGGAAGTAGTTAATATGCATGCAAGAATCAGCCTTGATCAACCTTGATTTCACAATCACTGGAGGGCTAGAGGTGGGTCTGTGTGGTCTGACTGCTTTGAGGACTGAGGCATCCTACAATGTTGCAGTACAAAGGTGTACTATCCTCAGCTCTGTCTCTGTTATTCTGGGATCACAGCATGGAGACTGACATTCTTCCCCTTGGTCTATACATACTGCCTGGGACCCTGAGATCTGTCACATACTGCTTCTCTGGCTGTCTTCTGAATTTGCTTCTACACTTCTGAATTTGCAACTACATCTCTGATCAACATCCATGCCATGCACTGCTTCAGAAGCTGACATAAGATATTGTTCCGTGGTAATAGAACTTCGTGGCTATTTATTCCAAAGATTAAAACATGAGAAGAAAGGTCTATGAAGCATTAACACCATGGCCAGCAGAATATAGAATACATAGTAAATCAGTCTATCACTGTTTTCCCAACACACACAAACTCTCATCAGAGTTGACCCAAGGTATTGTGGCACATTAGGCGAGGTACCAAGTGCACCCCACCCCCGCAAGGGCCATCCCTCTTTCAGAACCATTTCATTCAGAGGTGCACCTAGGTAATTTGGGAGTCTGGACCTAAAGACTTTTGGAGCGCCCCCCGCCCTGCAAATCATCACCATGCTCGGCTGGGCGACCACACCACCATGGACAGACTAAAGAGGATTTGGGAGCCCCCAGGGGCTGTGGAGGCTCTGGGCTTCAGCCCAGAAGTCCAGGGGTAAGAGCGCCTCTGATTTCATACATAAGTGTGAGTTCCCAAGCTTAATTTGCTGCAGGCTAATTGGCTTCTATCATGCAGTAACCACACTGTCATTCAAATAAACAAATGTACAAAGAACAAACCAGTACAAGAGAAGGATTGTTTCCTCCCTTCTCTTTCATAGCAAGATTATAGGACACTTTTACAATTCTCTCCTATTCAATGGCTGTTGTTTTCCTTTTAAAAAATATAGGAATCCTATAATAGGATTACTGAAGCCAGGATTTCCTCACAAGTATCAAAACAAAGACAAATCTTCATGCTTTAAATGGAAGAGTGGGGATTAACTCACACTACCAAGACATAGGAGCTGTCTTACATATGTTAAATGTCACCTAAGGCAGTAGCAATAGCAATAGCAATAGCACTTACATTTATATACTGCTCTATAGCCGGAGCTCTCTAAGCGGTTTACAATGATTTAGCATATTGCCCCCAACATTCTGGGTACTCATTTTACCGACCTTGGAAGGATGGAAGGCTGAGTCAGCCTTGAGCCCCTGGTCAGGATCGAACTTGTAACCTTCTGGTTACAGGGCGGCAGTTTTACCACTGCGCCACCAGGGGCTCTTTAGGTTTTTTCTTCAGAACTAGGACCCACTTTGACCCCTAAAACCCTGAATTTTTTACATGGCATCTTTCTTTCTACATTTTTTCCCACCACTTCTCCCTCCTTTCACCCCTTCTCTTTCCTACCTTTTCTCTTTATCCACTTAAAAAATACCTCCTTAAAAGAGATAAAGGTAAAGGTAAAGTGTGCTGTCAAGTCGATTGAATACACATAGAATACAGGAGGGGTTTACTGTTGCCTCCTCCTGCGCAGTATGAGATGATGCCTTTCAGCATCTTCCTATATTGCTGTTGCCTGATATAGTACAGTGGGGATTCAAACTGGCAACCTTCTGTTTGTTAATCAAGCATTTCCACGCTGTGCCACTTAAGGTAACCAAAAAAGAGAAGACAACAACAACAAAATTAAGGTTAAGGTAAAGTGTGCCGTCAAGTCGATTTCGATTCCTAGCACCCACCGAACCCTGTGGTTGTCTTTGGTAGAATACAGGAGGGGTTTACCATTGCCATCTCCCGTGCAGTCTGAGATGATGCCTTTCAGAATCTTCCTATATTGCTGCTATCCCATATAGGTGTTCCCATACCAGCGGGGATTCAAACCGGCAACCTTCTGTTTGTTAGTCAAAAGCATTTCCAATGGTGCTCCTGATTCATTGCTGCTATTGGAGTGTGATCCAGTTTTGTATCCTGAGCCACCAGCAGAAGACAATTGACCAGGCATGTTTGTTGATTTTGAAAATGAACTTGAAGGGGGGAGTCTTCTTCTCATGAGTGTTCAAAATGCTGCTTGTGTGTAGAGTCAGATTAGTAGTGCCACATTCCTGAGCAACCAATTACCTGAGACCACAGCATTTTAAAAGCCTGTTAATCATAGGCATAGGTTGTACTCCTAAAGCACTCCTAAGCCTCTCACAGCGAGACCTACTTTCAAATCAACATGCATAGGATTCCTCCATTAGAGTATTTCCAGATGATTTCCTTCTTTTTCTTAGCACTGTGCTTGCACTAGCCTAAGTCCAGCACAACGATCTGTATGTCATCATCATCATCACAGAATACAGGAAGAGAGTTTAGCCTTGATTGCAAATAAGATATCCTAGTTCTGTTTCCCATTAACACATTTATAAGATGGAGTGATGTATGTTCCACTACTGAAAGGTGTACTCAGTACACTCTGTTCACAGTGCTCAGGAAAATGTAACAAAAGGTTCATGGAAGGGCATTTCTTCAGGATGAAACTCCTACTTCTGTTTATCATTTCCCCATTGTTAAAGTGGTAAATGAACACACCATTCATTTAGTCATTCTATACTGTGGCACCATGTGGACTGACTCCACAAATCTTGCAAAAATTCTTTCTGCTTCTCCTGCTAGAGATGTCATGCTATGAGATTGTCTGCCACTTGTGCTATTCTGGCAGGAAACAAGTCACAGACTTAGTTATATGTTGCAGATGCAATGGATGTAAAGCATCTGTTCTGTCACATACAGAAGTCTAAAGTTCCCACATGTGTGTACCAAATGTGGGACATAATGTTGGACTTTTAAAACATGATACATTTGTGGAAGTGTGGACTACCACCTAGGAACATTTTGTGACACTCTTTGTTCTTGGAAGTTATAATGAGCAAAGAGTTTGCATTCACCCATTTTCATTCCTCTGGATGTCATCAAGGGCTGGTGCAAAAATCTTGGCAGTGATACAGAGGTTCACACTTCCAAAGAGTGTGAGAGCTGGTTCTGTTGATCAAATTCATGTTTAAACAAACAAACAAACAAACAAACAAAAACTGAATGGTACAGCGGGGAAATGACTTGATTAGCAAGCCAGAGGTTGCCGGTTCGAATCCCCGCTGGTATGTTTCCCAGACTATGGGAAACGCCTATATCGGGCAGCAGCGATATAGGAAGATACTGAAAGGTATCATCTCATACTGTGTGGGAGTTCACCCCCCACCCACCCATCCCCGGCTGCTCACAAGGTGGCTAAGAAGTTAAGAACATAAGAACAGCCCTGCTGGATCAGGCCCAAGACCCATCTAGTTCAGCATCCTATTTCGCACAGTGGCCTACCAGATGCTGCTGGAAGCCACAGGCAGGAGTTGAGGGCATGCCCTCTCTCCTGCCATTACTCCCCTACAACTGGTACTCAGAGGCATCCTGCCTTTGAGGCTGGAGGTGGCCCACAGCCCTCCGACTGGTAGCCGTTGATAGACCTCGCCTCCATGAAGTTATCCAAACCCCTCTTAAAGCCATCCAGGTTGTTGGCTGTCACCACATCCTGTGGCAGAGAGTTCCACAAGTGGATCACACGTTGTATGAAAAAGTACTTCCGTTTGTTGGTCCGAGACCTCCTGGCAATCAATTTCATGGAATGACCCCTGGTTCTAGTGTTGGTGAGAGGGAAAAGAATTTCTCTCTATCCACTTTCTCCATACCATGCATGATTTTATAGACCTCTATCATGTTTCCACGCAGTCTTCTTTTTTCTAAACTAAAAAGCCCCAGGTGTTGTAGTCTTGCCGCATAAGAAAGGTGCTCTAGGCCCCTGATCATCTTGGTTGCCTTCTTCTGTACCTTTTCCAGTTCTACAATGTCCTTTTTAAGATGTGGTGACCAGAATTGTACGCAGTACTCCAAGTGTGGTCGCACCATAGTTTTGTATAAGGGCATTATAATATTAGCCGTTTTATTATAAGAGAGCAAGCGTGGTGTATTGGTTAGAGTGCTGGACTAGGACGAAGGAGGCCCGAGTTCAAATGGGGATTCAGCCATGATACTAGCTGGGTGACTCTGTGCCAGTCACTTCTCTCTCAGCCTAACCTATTTCACAGGGTTGTTGTGAGGAGAAATTCAAGTATGTAGTACACCGCTCTGGGCTCCTTGGAGGAAGAGCGGGATATAAAATTTAATAATAATAATAATTAATAAATAATAATAATAATAAATAGAGCTATGCCAGAGGTCCAACCATACTGGACAGGTCTCACCGGAGGAGCCAGACAAAGAGTGCCTCTCCCATCAACAATATGATGAGACGTAACTTTAATAAATCTATACCGGATCGGTCGTCGCCCGGGTCAACAAGGACTGCGCCAGGTGCTATAGTCCCTGGACATCTGGTGGCAAGTGGGCAACAGGACTCAGGATCTTCAGTTGAGCAACCAGGGCTGAAGACAGCAAAGTTACTGGAAGAAATGTCACTTAACCGAAAAAAATATACAAAAAATGCCAACAAGGAAATAATGATCTGCTATTACAAGTCTAGTCCAACTAGAAGAGGTTATTTAAAAAGAATGTACCAAATTTGGAAAGAGAAGCATCCAGATACAGAAATAACAGAACAAAGGCTAGCAGACCAGAGAAGATACATAATAAGAAATAAAGTATTCACAGGAGTTGAGCTGGAAGAACTGCAAAGAGCAACACAGGCTCAAGATATGGAAGAAGAATTACCACCAACTGAAGAAGTGGCTCAGGCGCAGGTGGAGGAGGTGTTGGAAATCGAGGATGCCACTGTTACTGAACTGTTTCAAAATCAAAACCAGGCAACCACCCCTTTGTCTTCACCTCAAAAAGCCAAATGCCATTTAACAGAAAAGCAACAAGAACTAAAGCAAAAAATAACTGAGCACATGAACCAAACAACCACCAGGGTTCGACTTCCAGCAATGAGTATGTGGAGTACACAGTTAACAATCAATGGCGAGACACTTGGACAGGTTAGCATTAGAAGAGGCATTTTCCAAGGGGACTCACTATCCCCTCTGTTGTTTGTAATCGCCATGACCCCACTTTCACAAATACTAAACAAAACAGGCCTCGGATACCAAACATCTAAAACATCAAGTAAAATCAACTGCTGTACATGGACGATCTGAAGTTGTATGGAAAGTCCCAGTCAGAAATCGAATCACTACTAAACACTGTCCGTATATTCAGTAGCGATATAGCAATGGAGTTTGGACTAGACAAGTGTGCTGCATTAATAATGAACAGAGGGAAAATAAGAAAAACAGAAGGAATAGAACTGCCCAATGGAAGCAAGATCAAGAACCTGGAAGAGAAAGAACATTACAAATACTTGGGCATTCTCCAGGCTGATAACATCGCACACACTGAAGTTAAAAGAAAAATTGGAAGTGAATACATCAGGAGAGTTAGAAAAATCCTCAAGTCCAAACTCAATGGCGGGAACACCATACAAGCCATAAACACCTGGGCTATACCTGTTATCAGATACACTGCAGGGATAATAGACGGGACCCAGGCTGAGCTAGAGACGCTGGATCGTAAGACCAGGAAAATCATGACCATCAATCATGCTCTGCACCCCCGCAGTGATGTCGATAGGCTATACCTCCCTCGCAGCTCAGGTGGAAGAGGAATGCTGCAAGTCCATCAAACAGTAGAGGAGGAGAAAAGAGGCCTTGAAGAATATATCAAGGACAGTGAAGAAGATGCACTTCAAATGGTCAATAACACAAAACTATTCAACACCAATGAAACAAAGCAGGCCTACAAGAAAGAACAAGTCAAGAACCGAGCCGAAAAATGGAGAAATAAGCCCCTGCATGGTCAATATTTGCACAATATAAGTGGAAAATCAGACATTACCAAGACCTGGCAATGGCTTAAGAATGGCAACTTGAAGAAAGAAACAGAGGGTTTAATACTGGTTGCGCAAGAACAGGCACTAAGAACAAATGCAATAAGAGAAAAAGTAGAAAAGTCAATAACAAACAGCAAGTGCCACCTTTGTAAAGAAGCAGATGAAACAGTGGACCACCTAATCAGCTGTTGTAAAAAGATCACACAGACTGACTACAAACAAAGGCATGACAAGGTAGCAAGGATGATACACTGGAACATCTGCAAAAAATACAAACTACCTGTAGCCAAACATTGGTGGGACCATCAAATTGAAAAAGTGGTAGAAAATGAAGATGTAAAAATATTATGGGACTTCCAACTACAAACAGACAAACATCTGCCACACAATACACCAGATATAACTGTAGTCAAGAAGAAAGAAAAACAAGTGAAAATAATCGACATAGCAATACCAGGGGATAGCACAATAGAAGAAAAAGAAATAGAAAAAATCACCAAATACAAAGATCTACAAATAGAAATTGAAAGGCTGTGGCAGAAAAAGACCCAAATAATCCCAGTGGTCATTGGCGCCCTGGGTGCAGTCCCCAAAGACCTTGAAGAGCACCTCAACACCATTGGGGCCACAGAAATCACCATCAGCCAATTACAAAAAGCAGCTTTACTGGGAACAGCCTATATTCTGTGACGATATCTATAACAATTGGCAATAAAATTCAGCCATCCCAGGTCCTTGGGAAGGACTCGACGTCTGGATCAAACAAACCAGTCAATAACACCTGTCTGACTGTGTTAATAAATAATAATAATTTTCATTCCCCTTCCTAATGATCCCTAGCATGGAATTGGCCTTTTTCACAGCTGCCGCACATTGAGTCATAATTACTGGCTAGAAGAATTACTGGCAAGATTGTCAGTTCGCTGTTGTGTGGTGGCGGCAGAAACTTGCAGCGGCAACAGAGCCCGCCCTACCCCCTGGACCTTGAAGGCCGTGGACTGGGGCCCCAAGGTCTGGGGGTAAGAATGCTTCTGCCCACAATGCTTAGGGTATTGTCTACACTACACTGACTGACATCAGCTCCTCAGGGTTTCACGCAGGGCTTTTCCTAACTCTGCCTGGAGCTTTCCCAAACAGCAGGCTTTACTGTCGGGTATTTTAAGCAACTTTGAACTTGCAGTAAACCTTGCAGAAAACCCACGGTAAAGTCTGCTGTCTGGGAAAGCTCCAGGCAGAGTTAGGAAGAGCCCTACCTGAAACCTTGAAGAGCTGATGTCAGTCAGTGTCTAGACAATACTGACCTAGATGGACTAGTGGCCTGACTTTTTTCGATGCAGAAAATGTTTGCTGGAGAGCTTTAAGTTCAGCCCTAGTAATATGGACAAGTGAATTGGTGGTTGCATGTGGGAACCAACTGTGCCAAATTCCTCTCTTCCTCTCTTCATAGATAAAATATCAACCCACATATCTCAAGTTAGGTTGTAGGCATTTGCTCGGAAGGACTGTCAACCTACCTCTCCTTTCTGTTGGAGTTAGCTCTATTAGCAACATAATAACAATTAGATTGATTTAATTATATAAACAATTGCTGTTTAACTGAACATGTTTAGCATAATTATAACTCATAAGCAAACATATAATTATATTAATGTGATAGTACATATAGAAACATGCAATTAAATTAATGTAATAATGGACTCTTCATAAAGGTAGCACCCTCGCCCAACTCCTTAGTACTCTTTTAATACTGCTGCTCTTGGACTATGGGGCTATTCTCACGATTGCAGAAAATCGGGCTAGCCTCCACTAGCCTGATTTTCTGTAATCGTGAGAACCACCAGGCTCGGCTGCGAGCCCGGTGGTTCTAGAGCGGGTAACCCGCTCAAGTACCCCTGCCCTAAAACCAGGTTTGCGGAGCGGGTGCACCGCAAACCTGGTTTTCAAGATCGTGAGTAGCCGCGATGCGGCTCTGTGCCACGCCTACTCATGAGGAGACCCCCAGAGGGGAAGCAAAAAGCCGCCTCCTGGCTCCGGGGGTCTCCCCAGTATGCCCTGCGTGTTTGCGCAGGGCATTACTGGAGCTTCTGGGGTCCACGCGGCCCTCGAGTTCCCCAGCCCCCGCTGGCTCCATCACGGAGCCAGCAACCGTGTGGGCAGCCAATCCGGCCACCCAGGGCTCTTGCTTGCTTCTGCGTGGGGAGAGCGGGCTTAGCCCGCTCTCCCCACTCAACTTCACAAACTGGGTCTCACTGATCGTGAGATCCGGCCCTATGATTTTTTTATTTTAATTGACTCTTGCTGCTTATCCTACAACTAGTTTCCACTGTTCAATGTTCTGTTACTCACCAACTATGCATTCACTTGTGCCAGCGGAAGTACATCTCTGCCCTTACAGTACTACCAAATTAAAACCTTTTGCTCTTTCCAAGTCCACCTCTGGCCTTCAGGTGGCCCTCTTCTATCCACACTCTTTCTTCCTTTTTAATTCTTGCATCTTCCAAATACTACCTCTTTTACAACCTCACTTACAGGCAAAGTCAATAAGAAGAAAGGGAGAAATTGATCCCTTGAGGCTCCGCTGAGAGATTCCTGCTGCCACTGCCACCTTGCACCTTCTACCTTCCATTCACCCACAGCTGGGTTTTCTCCCAGAGGCTCCTGCAATGGTTTCTACTGAACCAAAAGAGTACTGTGAAGATAAGTGGCATTGGCAATGCTGTCTTTATGAACTATGCAGGGGAATCTGGGGAATGCTCCTATTTGCAGATGGGGAAGCTGGGAGTACACAGTAGAAGCACAGCTCTTTCAACTGGGAGAGTTCCATCACTGCTGCTATACCAAGGTGGGCACAGGGGCCTCAGGGGTTGATGATGGGTCTTTAGTCCTGAGCTTCTGGGTGTCCCTTGATGTCAGGCCTGGCTGTGGATCACCTGAGAAGCAGATGTTCCTCAATGAGAATGTTAACAAATGAGATCCCTGATTTCCTTAGATTTGCTTCAAGACAAAATCTATTTAAAAGGTACTGAAGTAACCAGGTTGAAACTATAAGGATTTTTTCTTTATTTTTTCTCATTGCATTCCCTGTAGTGTTTTCTCCAAAATTCAATAGAGGTTAGGGAAACTAGTTTGAACATTTTTATATGTAAACATTCATATATATCATGACTGGTGTTATAATGTTGTCTTGAATATGGAATTAGCTTCTGCTCATTGAAGAATTGTTTTTATATTCCCTGTTATGTACCTTTGATGTTATTGTACAAGATTGGGGTCAAGAAAATCTTAGTTGGTCTTTAAAATGATGAGAGTGTCTCCAGCTAGTTACTTTATTTTATTAGTCATTCTGCCCCTTTTTTATTAACTATTTTTTACCTTTTTTGTTTTGTTTCTGCACAACAGGCTTTGGATACCAGTCATGAATATATGTTAATTATTATGTAACTGGCGTATAAGTGCTGGGAACTCCATCATAGCTCTGTGCTACTGGCAAGAAGAATTTACATTTAAATATTATGTTTTCATGAAGTTGGCATCTTCTCTCTCTATGAGCCATCTTTTCTTTACCACTCTAATATTTAGATACTTTGGGGAGCTAGACGAGAGGTTCAAAAATTATTTCTCCAACATTATATACTAGACTCCTAGATATATATCCCTTTAAACACTAGACCCCAGACCTATTTTGACTTTTTGGTTTTAATGAGATCTTTACAGTTAAGAGTTGAAATGTTTTCTTTGCATCATTACGATATCATAGTTTTTTTTGGTGGGGCAGTGTTATGTAGGGAGGAGAGCCAAATACGAAGTGATAATAGATATACATGAAGATTTTGCTGCATGATTTGGTGCTAAGCTTTACATTTGGGCAGACTGTTGCTCTGCTCTGAGGGACCCCTCTAAGTACTCTACTGGAGATATAAAAATTATATTTTCATATTATTATAAAAATAATATCATATATTAATTTATTATTTTTATATTATTATTTTGGAGTTTCTATCTAGAACTCATGGCTTTTATATATCTGCATAGAACTAATAGCTTTCACAAGTCAGGTAACAACCAACGTTTTCTTCATCTTCCGTTTATATAACATAACACTGAAATCCAATCTAGGAATTTTTCTCCATACTTTTTTATCTGATATCATAGGCCTATTGAATCTATAGTTCCTTATAGGAGAAGCTGTACTATGTGTTAATCAGAAGAATTGGGATGAAAGAGATCAGAAAGAGACTTGTGCAGTTAGAACTTTATTTTGAGAAAGCTTCTGGACAATTTTTATATAGGCTTTCGAATCAAAATAAGGATGACATTTATGCAGGGGAACCATATTTATTGAATTCATGGATCTTAGTGAGTTACATTCATGAAGGTTCTACTTTTTGCTGGGTTTGAAGTCCCCCCCCGCTTTTCTCTCTCCTGGTTAATTATAAGCTTTTATTTATATAAGATTAATTAATAATATGTTTATCGATATTTTTGTGTTTGTAGGTATGGGATGGGACCCTTGTAGTGGAAGTTTTGTTCTGCATGAATTAATCATACTATTCATGTATATGTTGCTGCCTTTTTTCTCTTTGTGGTTGTTCATTTTGGCTTTCCCCTCTTTATTTTCTTTAACTGCTAGATTCGTAATTTTACTGATGGTAAGATTGAGTCCTATGTCAACATTTCTTATTCTATAACTATATAACTATAACTATAACTATAACTATATATACACACATATACATATACATACACACACACACACACACACACACACACACAACTACTATTTGTATCTTACATATAGAGGAGGTTTTTTATTATGGATATGCTTCTGTGTGTAATCATGTATACTTTCAGAGATGTAACCTTTTCTGTTTTTTACTTAAACTAACAATAAACGCATTACAAAATCTTAAAAAAAAGAGAGAGAGAGAGAGAATGTTAACAAATAGTGGACAAGCTTCTCTGAAAGGTAGCCTGCCCATCACTACAAAACTTCTTTTACAATGTGCTACTTCAAAGGAGTGATAGAGGTACTCTAAGGTGCATTGTCAGTTCACATGAATGAAGCCTGGCCAGTGCCATGCAGGAACTGAGCATACATGCCCTAGAACAGGCTCCAGAATTCCTTGCAATGCACAGGAGTTCCATGGTAGTCAAATTCATGTGAAAAATGCTCCCTGAAAGTTGAGGGTGTTCAGACTGGTTGGCAAGAGGTGCTGTTGATATCTCACCTCTTGGGCTAGCCCCACCAGGCTAAGCATGCAGCCAGGCAGCGCCAGAATCTGCAGCGCCGTCAGAAGACCCAGGGTTGTCCCAGGCTCCTACAGTGCCATGTAGCCACTACCCCACACCTCCTGTGACCATAGCACTACTCTCATTGAGCCCAGTGCTGGTGGGAAGCAGCCTCCACACCAGAGCTTCACTTGCACCCACCACTCCAGAGCTTCACTTGCCTCCAGGCTCAGCCTCTGCTTCCTGAGCCCATCACTTCCAGCTCCCCAACTGCCTCCATTCTCCCTAACCCTAACCCTTGGATGAGTTCCAAAATGTGATTGGAACCCTCAGAGGGGATGTGACCAGGTGGACCCAAAAAAGCATGCGCCAAACAAGTGAGCCAATAGAAATAAGCAATTGTACTTACACTCCTCCTTCTGTCTAATTTGGCACCCCTTAGACCTTGGCACCCTGGGCGATTGCCTAGTTCACCTATATGGACAGACTGACCCTGCTTCTGAAGTCTTAAATGGCTTTGAACTAGGGTCCATGAAAAACTAGCTCCTACTGTATCAACTTTTGAAAACATTGATAAAGTCACTTATCAAAGGCTCTTGAACGAGCAGGATAAAAGGAAGAGTCACGATTGATTTGGAACTGGTTAAAGAAAAGGAAGCAGAGGGCGGGTGGGGGAATGGACAATTTTCACAATGGAGGGAAGTTTGAAGTGGATCCTTCCAGGATCTATATGGGACAGGATCTATGTAGGGGACCCTATAAGGGACATTAAGAGTCTTTTCTTTTTCATTGTCTTTACAGCAGCTTTTAAAATAGTTAATAATTGATATGGAGTTAGGGGTGAGCTGTAAGGCAGACAAGTTTGTTCAATGATAAGAGTTATTCAGGGTGGTGAAAACCAAACATGGATTGTGAAGAGCTCTCCAGATTGGGTGAATGGGCAACAAAATGGCAAATGGGGTTGAATTTACAGTGCGTAAGGGTAAAGTGATACACAATGTCCTATTTTCACATATATTCTAGCTGGTGGTAACTAACTAGCAGAGAGATCTCGAGGCTATGATGGATGGCTCAGTGAAAATGTCCACTCAGTGTGTGGCAGCTGTGAAAAAGGCAAATTGCATACTAGGGATAAGTAAGAATTGGATTAAAAATGTAACTGCTGACATTATGATGCTTTTATACAAAGAATGCTACCCATCTTTATCTTCCCTATTTGATCTCCCCCTCTCATACACACCTGACCTGATGGTTGTGGCAGTGGCAGCAGCCACTCCTCCTCCTGGTGCTCCACCTACTCCTCTTCCTCCTCCTGCTTGTCCCACCCTACTTTTTCAAAACACAGAAGGCAGGGGATGGAGTGGAGGGAAGTGTGTAGGAGTAGGCTGGTGGGCTAAATAGCCAACCTTTCTACTCTTTTTCACACTTTCTGCTGCTCCATTTCCCACCTTTTGAAAAGGCAGGGAATGGAGTGGTGTGCTAGGAGTGGGAGGAAGAAGGAGCAGCAGCAGCAGCGGGATTCCTACTGGCAGACAGAGTAGGGGCAGTGCAGCCAGCATAGTGGTGAAGCTGCTGGCAGAGGCAGGAGTGGGGTTCCTATGAACTCTGGTGGCCACCTTGCTGCACGTCAATGGTGGGTGTTGTTCTTAACTTGCTTGCTCCCTGTGGTTATTGGTGCCTCTTACATGCGCTGTCAATTTCTATGGGATGGAAATGTGAGACAGAGCTTTCTCTTTTGCTGGGCCCTGGCTTCAGCATTTTCTCTTCTGGGAGATCCAGTTAGCCCTCTTCCTGTAGGCATTAGAATTCAGGTTAAAAATGTATTTATACCAGCAGGCTTTTTACCCACTGAATTCTTGAGTATATTTTCCTAGAGTAGAGTAAATTTTTCTAGATTTTAATTTGCTTGCCTGCTTTTCCGTGTGTCTGTGTGTGTGAGAGAGAGAGTGAGAGAGAGAGAGAGTGTGAGAGAGAGTGTATATATGTATCTATATATTCTTTTCTGATGATATTTCTGTGTTGACACTATTTTGGTCTACTGTGAATTTTCTTGAGAGAAGAGAAATATTTTAAGTAAATAAAAATGAGTAAACAATATGCTATTTAAGGAAAAACACTAGTGCCACATTTCCATTTTAAAAATGTGACTAAGTTTGTATCCCATGTTAATTATGATTTCTACCAGGAGGTTTTTCACGCTTGGCATTTAGCCCACATCCCCTCCTGAATGGAGGCTGTGAGTCCACATATCAGGTGGATTAACCCCTGAAGTCCCTGTGAGCTATCGGGGACCAGTACACAACTGACTCTGCTTTTCCCCGAATTACTGTTAAAAATTACTGTGCATTCTAACTTGACTCAAATTATGTCAGGGGTAAAAAAAATCCTCTATTTGTGGAAGCTTTTCTTTGAAAACCCAAGCTTTCCTTGAATGCTGATACTCCTCACAGCCTCCCCCTGGCCTGGAGGGTCAGCAAGTTGCCTGCCTGCATCTCTGGTCTGCTGTGGGGAGCAGAGCCAGCCCCTCCGTTGCCATGTGACCCCTTTCCCTGATCGCCCTTGTGGGGGAGGGCCATGCCTTTGGAGCAAAGTGCCTCTGGGCTGTGAAGACCTCCCTGCATCCCACCCGCCTGCCTGCCTGCCTTCCCTTCCTCGCTCTTGCCCGTAGTGTGTGCCTGCTTTGTTTTTCTGGCTGACTGCTGTGTCGGATCATGGGCTGGGGAGTGATGGCAGCAGCAGTGATGAAAATCACTAGTGGGGCACAACAACCAGGAGGATGCTGGGCATCAGCTCTCTGTGCCGAGCAAGAAGCACAGGGAGCCGCAGTAGCAGTGGGAGGGGGTGGGTGCCAAGTTGAAGCAGAGAAAGTTCTGCAGCTATCCTCCCTTGCTGCTGGGGGTCCCGGGCATGTTCTCCCTGCCAGGCAACCCCCTCCCCATCCACACCATCACCCCTCTGGCCAGAGAGACTCCAGGAGCACCACCGGCTTCTCCAAACATCACCCAGCCCCAGCCCAGACATGAGAAATGGAGGAAAAAACCCAGAGCAGTCAGTGAGAATGTATAAAGGAGAAAGATCGCAGGGAGTGAAGGGGGGAGCTGATGGCTATGTGAACTGTCCATCTAATTCCCCAAATTAAGCTGCCTTGAAGCAGCTGCGAAGTAGATTCGCTCCTCAGATACCCTGAGGCATAAAGCCATGTGTAAAAAACCTCCTGTTTGGCTAAGACAGGTTTAACCAAGCCCTGGTTTATGTATTCAGCCAGGGCAGCGAAGGGCTTGGAGGATGAGTGACATATGGCTGACCTCTCCCTTTTACCATGCAAAAGTGTGGCCCAATCCCACAATATGAACATTCAATCATGTGGAGGCCCAGTTCATTTGACTCTGCTTTGTCAAAAGTCAGGAGATTTTGTGAAATGGAACATTGTCAACTGGACTTCTTGGCAGTTGGGTATTCATGCAGCAGACACAGTATACACTGAATGCTGCCTGCATGGTTCAGGGGTGAAGTTTATGCCATTTCTCCTCCATGCTCTTACAGCTTCACCCCAGCTGAGTGCATGAACTGGGACTAAGTGTAGTACTGTTACTTATATAAGTTAATTGCATTCTATTAGAATTCTGAGATGGAGAGTGTTGGCATTGCTTTTATTTCTAAGATCTAGAAACAAACTGCATAAAATAGCTTGAGAAAAGGTTAAAAGACAGTGCATCTTCATACGTTTTGAAAATAGGAAATTAGATGTATTCCTGAAAGTTTCATACAATCTCCTTTCCACATAAATGTCTTCATTTTCCATTTTCTGAACAGATGTGGAAGTCTAGAAATATGCAAGGAAGGCTGACCTCAAAATATTTCCATCAGGGGTACATTAGCAGAAGTGCTGGAAACCTCGTGAGGAAAAGTCTTCTCAACTCTAAGTTTTCAGCCCAGTTTAGCAAGCTGGGGAAATTCGGAAAGTCTGGATAAGTTTTAAATAAGCAACTCTGAATTTGGGTGAATATGCAAACCAAAACTAAACTCTAAACCCTTTGAAGTTCCGTCATCAGCTATATTTTTGTTATAACTGTGCTTTGCTTTTATGTGTATATGGTGGCAAGAGCCTACAACTCCCTGAGTGATAAAGAATGTTATATTATAGATTTGTTTCAGTCAAGTGATTTCAAAACATGACACAGACACAAAATTAATGATCTACTTTTCTATTGTAAAATGGAAACTAAATGCCACATGTTAACACAGTAGTAGACATATAAGAAAAAATAATCAAGAAGTAATAAAATCTTCTGGCAAGAAGTAATAAAATCTTCTGGCTCACAGTGCTTCATCTTGAAGGCAACAGAAGTAGTCCATTTTGGTTGCTCTTAAGTAAATCCCTATTAGTAGTTTATGATATCGTAATGAATAACTCTTATGAAGCAATCCCAATCCTTTGAAAATTATTGGAGTCTTTTCAGAAATTTCAGAAGGTCAGAATTACAGCTTTTGACTTCATTAGCGTGTACCTCAGACTCTCGTTCTTCGCTAGATGCACTTTATGACATGATGTTTTTATGGCTTGGGGGAATCCTGCCTCATTGTTGGAGAGTGGATGAGATAACCCTCTGGTCCCTTCAGACCTATACATTGATCCAATACCTGCTGATCTCAGTGCATGTGGCTGTGGGATCATTTCATAAGTATGCAGCAGTTTTCCACATTTCACATATCAGACTTCTAACATTTTGGAAACAAAGCTCAGCAGGGAAAAGAAAAGAAAAATATTCAAGAGGTGAGGTTTGTGAATGATAATATTTGTGCTAGTTATAATGAAAAGCAATTGAATGTGGTGAATGGATGAAAGCCATTATTTTCTTTAATAACAGAACTGTGTTCTAAATTTCAATAGAAATAGGCTTTAAAATAATAAAATAATAGTGGGAAACTAAACAAACTTGTAATATGTCCATGTGTGGAAGATTGCTTAATATTAGCTTTGTAATTGAATATATTGATGAATAGGATAACAATGCAAAAAAGTAAGAGGCTCCCCACATGAGCAGTGTGGAGAACCGAGGAGGGTTTGGTGGGGAGAGCGGGCCTGGCCCGCTCTCCCTACACATAAGCACTTCGCCCGGCCCCTGGGAGGCCTGTTGTTGCCTCCCAGTTGGGGGTCTCCTCATGAGTCCCTGCAGCGTACAGCCGCGCCACAGTGACTTATGATCTGGAAATGCTCATTCCACTAACCTCATTTTAGAGAAGGGGGAATTAAGCGGGCTAGCCACTGGACCTGCTCGTGAGCCTGGTGGTTCTCATGACTGCTGGAAAGGAGGCTGGGCTCACTTAGCCAGCTTTCTAGTGGTCATGAGGATAGCCTCTATGTGTGGTGCAGAAACAAGCCCTAATGACTCAAAGCTGTGGCAAAATGATGCCATATTTGCAGATTTCAAAATGTTATGCATGGAATGTATGTTCTACATGAAGAAGGACAAGAGTTTGCTGCTAGACACTGAGGCTGTTCTCACGAGCAGCCTAGCCCAGCCTAGGGCAGCCTAGCCTGGGCTAGGTTGCTTGTATGGAGCTCCAGGATCCATGTGGATCCCGGCGCTCCCACCCCACCTAACCCCACTCCCAAGTCTGGCTCTTAGCCGAGGTTAAGGCAGGAGGCACTCCCTTAACCTGTCTGCTGGGATCATGTGTCTCCTCAGGCTCCATGCAGCCTGAGGAAACACAGAGAGGAGCTCCTAGAGCCCCCGTCTGATGGGGGAATCCCACAAGGGATAACTGGAGGCTGGGAAAATGAATTCCAGCCTCTGTTGAGCTGTGCTTCTGGGAGCTGCACAGAGAGTGGTGCACGCTGCTCCTGGCAGTGTGGGTCCTGTGGGCATGCTGCTCGTGTGCTGAAGAATCAAATGTCGATGGTCTGGGGGAAGGTAAGTTGAACCCTGCCTCCCCTCTGCCACCCACTCATGTCGTCATTTGAATAGCCCCACTGGCTGATATCCAGTGTGTGTGGATATGCCTCTGCGGAGGCATGCTTGGAGCCTACCTGCAACTCCCCCACTCCTCTGTGCACTTGCTGCTGTACCAGAAGGCTAATACTTCAGGGGGCTCCTTGCACCCTGGAAGCACCCTGGAAGAGCAGAAAGACACTGCTGACTCTCAGCAAGGCCTTTGGGTTGCTGAATGTATGTGTAGGATAGATGTAGGAACATAGGAAGCTGCCTTATGCTGAGTCAGACCTTTGGCCCATCCAGCTCAGTATTGTCTGCACTGACTGGCAGCGTGTCTCCAAGGTTTCAGACAGGAGTCTTCCATAACCCTATCTGGAGATGCCAGGGATTTAAACTGGGACCTTCTGCATACAAAGCAGATGCTCTACCACAGCCCCTTCTCCATACATGGGTGTCCCATCCAGGCACTGACCACACCAAGACCTGCTTAGCTTCCACAAGGTGGCAATATTGTGTGCCCTTAGACCACACTCTGGGACACAAACATATGTCTCCAAACATGTGCTTGTTACACTTTATATTTTAAAGTGTACATTTTTACATGTCTTGTACATGTCTAAAAATGTAATGTGTGAAGGGGCCCTGAGAATCAAGTTAATGTGGGTTTTTTCCCCTGGGAAAGTTTTAATACAATAGCACTGTTGCCCACTGATAACTTGTCACTGTGATGAATCACTGGAATGACATACTATGAAATATAGAAGTGTGCTTGGCTTGTGCTATTGCATGTCCCATCTTGGCTCTAAGCTGCTTCCGCAAAACCTACGTCTTTTGTTTAGACTACAAGTTAGTGAAATGCCAGAATGAACTTTCTTAGTTTCCTTATATGTGTTCATTGTTTTCAAACCACTTCTGTTGTCCCTGGCTGTGAAGCTAGATATTCCTGACACCTTCCCTGCCTCAGATGTTCTCAGCTAATATTGTTTTATCTAATTATAATGTGGCAAAAATCCTTTTTGTTTGGTTCTAAACCACATGCTGCGATGGAAGTTATTCTGCACAAAATGCCAGGGGTTTTCTTTTTAAATAAAAATGTTGGGCTCATCCACTTATTTATTTGAATGTGTAGAGAGATATCTCTGTACTCAGAGGAATTGCCCACAATCTTCCAGGCATGACCTTTGAACATAAAAGCTGAAAATAGCCTTTTGTGATTGGGAGGGGGGCAGGGAGGAAAAGAAACAGAATGGGAAGCTGAGATTCTGTATGCAAACTTTTAGATGCTGAGATCAAACAATCCCTAGATATGTTGAATAATAATCCATTAAATTTCATATTGCCAAACAAACTCCTATCTTCTGAGGACAATCAGTGGAAAGTATGCTTCTTTTATTTTTCTTGAATTCTTATGAACAATGTAGAAATATTGTGGTGCTTCAATCCATTTTACATAATGTCAGGTGCCATCAAGGTCCCTTGGCTCAGGAGGTTGCTGCCTTAGATGGTAAGACACAAGAGCTTTGCTTTGCTGTATCTTCCTGTGCAGTGAAGTGAAGTATTCTCAGAATCACATCTGCAATTCCACTGCTCCCTCCTCCTGCTTTTCTGTCCAAATTTGGACATCACAGAGAGCGATCTCTCTGCAGTCAGCAAGACTGCAGAAAGGAGGGGAAACTGACTGTGTTTCTGACACAACTGCATGGGATCAGATAGAAGTGTTAAAAATGTGGCTCTTACCCTAAAAAATAGACATTGGCCAAAATCCTAACTAACTCACTGGCAGTGAGTCTAGCAGTGCTCTGTTGGTCCTGTGCAGGGGGCATAATTTCCACCCATATCCCAATTTAATCCACTCCCAGAAGCATGCACTGCAATCCAGAAGTGAGTTCCTGAGGGCTTCATGACCCTCAGAGATCCACTTCCAGGTCTCAAGGAGTACTTCTGGGGGTGCGGGAGGGTGACGAAAATCCCACTTCCTCATGAGCACATGTGCAACCTTCGTCTAGACAGGGCTGTGCAACTTCGGCCCTCTTGCAGATGTTGGCCTACAACTCCCATAATCCCTAGCTCTTGGATACTGTGGCTGGGGATTATGGGAATTGGAGTCCAAAAATAGCTGGTGGGGGGCGAAGTTGAGGAGGCCTGGAGTAGCAGCTGTGCACATGAAATGCCAGCATTTCATTAGGATCTTCAATAGGATCTTCATTGTGTGATCACAGGACAAAGCTACATGTTGCATTACTAGCATTTTAACATAACACGAGCCCATCGCTCACTGAGATCATCTGGAAAAGTTCATCTGCAGGTGTCATCAGCTCATCTGGTGGCTACACAGGGACGGGCCTTCTTTGTTGCCATCCCTGTTGAAATAAGAGCCTCCTCATTTTGGACAACTTTTTAAAAGTCTCCGATGACACATTTTTTCACTCAAGCTTTTTAACTAGACTTGTGGTTTTAAATCATTTTAAGTTTTTAATTTCTATTTTAATTTGTTTTATGTTTTTGAAAACCACCCAGAAACATAAGTTTGAGTTGGTGTACAAATCTAAAAAATCAATAATAAATAAAGTTCAGTTCAGTTCAGTTTATTGTGTTTGATAATAAATAAATAAAATATCTTTCTTTATAATAAGCAGTTGTAGGGACCTGATCTGTGTCAGGACAGTGACACATGAGGAAGGGTGTGCCACATTTTCCCACTACACTGTTTCCCCTCTGAATCACTACTTGCAGCAGCTTCAGGGGTAAATAGCAGCTTCAGTGGTGAAAAAGAGCATGTGGGAAAGGGTTAAAAACAACCACATTTTGCACTATGATTCCATTTTGGATCATGGCCACTTGTGACTTGTACAGATGTACAAGAAATGTACAGAAAGAGACATTTCCAGTCTTAACCACGCTATTAAAAAATGCTATGATTTTAGCATATAGTTTGGCTTTCAGCCAATCAAGGACTCACATCCAGACTAATGCTCTACTAGTGCAAAGAAGCACCCATGGAAGAACTCTGAAAGCTTTGGTTATTTGCACAAATATTCAGGTTGAACACTTCTTAGTACATCAAAGAGGCGAACTCCTAATCCTGAAATGTTGCAGCTATCTGCCTTAGCCGGGGATCTGGTCCAGTCCTCCGCTGCCTGTGGCCGCCATTGCAGTGGTGGATAGGGGCCAGGCAGGAGTGGGGATATGGAGTGGGGATGCTGTGTTGCTGAAGCTATGCTCCACTCCGCCTAGAGTGGGACTTGGGAGTGGCCGCTGGGCTCGACCTCTTGGTCCAGCGGCCCTTGAGAACTGCGAGCAGCTTCCTCGCAGTTCTCACAAGGTTCTTGGTGAGAACTGTGAGAACGGCGAACTCGCGAGACCTGCGAGGAAGCTACTTAGCCCAGTGGCCACTACTGGTCACACTTTGCCTGCGCGCCCACCAATGCCACACCACCAGGGACATGTGGTTGGGGGAGGCCTGCTCAGCTCATCCCCACACCCCAGCCGCAGGGACGTAACTAGGGGGGCAGGTAGGGCATGTGCCCTGGGCGCCACCTGCTGGAGGGCGCAAAAAAGTGCTATGACCAAAATCTATTTTTTTTACTTTTATCAATAGCTACAATAGGCAGCACTAGCAGCAGCCGCCGCGACCGCACAGCGCCAGCGCAGCGCCTCTCTCCCCCAGCGAGTGCTAGCCTGGACGACGACACCTGCCTAGAGACCCGCGGTGCTGACCACCAAATTTAATTATCTTCTGAGCGGCCGTGGGGGCACGGCGCCCTCCCAGCAAGGGCTCTGGCTGACCGGCGGCGCCCTCACTGCCTGCCACGGACCTCCTCGTGCACTCCCCAGTCCCCACCCACCCCCACTCGCGCATGCGCGAGTTTACCTCCTGCTCTCGTTGCCTCGCCTCTGAGGCGACGACGAGAGAGCGAGAGCGTGCTGCTTGGGGCTCCTGCAACAGGACTTCAGCGCCCAAGAAGGAACCAGCAACACAAAAATATCAACAAACAGAGACATCATCTCCAAGGAAGGACCACTGCGCAATAAAGTGTGCAACGGAAGGACAAGGTGTGCGTGTGTTTTTAAAAATTCATTATAATGTTTTATTTTCATAAATTAAAATCTCTGGGCTGAGCAGCGGCGTGGTGGGCTAGGCTTGCAATGCTGTGGGTGGTGGCGCATGGCCGGGGAGTGGGGGGCGGGCGGCAGCGGTTGGCGAGGCGTCCGACTCACGGCCCAGTTGGAAGAGGCGGCGCCGCGGCAGCAGCGGCATGGGTGGCCCACGCCGGGCAGGTTGTCGTCAGGCTGGGCCAGCCGGCCGTGGTGGCTCAATCCACGCCGTTGTGCTGCGTGCAGGAGAACTGAGGCAGAGAGAGTGGCCGGATTCCCTCCCCCTGATCCCCTCCTCCCTCTGGCTGCCCTTTCCCTGGGCCGTGCAGCGGTGCCACACGCCCAAGCTTGCCGCCGCTACCTGGCCAGCCCAGCGGCCCGCCGTACGGAGTCATGTCTCTGTGTGGCTGGTGGGAGTGAGCACACTAGCCCCCCTATCCTGGGCTGCGGCTGCGGCTGCGGATGGCCGAGAAGTACAGAGCGATGCCGAGGCCTGCTGTCCGGCCCGGCGTCGCTTCCAAATTGCGAGGTGCGCCTGCGCAGTTCAATCTATTAACTGCACGTGCACAGTTAATAGATTGAACTGCGCAGGCGCACCTCGCAGTTTGGAAGCAACGCTGGGCCGGACAGCAGGCCTCGGCGTCGCTCTGTACTTCTCGGCCATCCGCCGCCTGCCGCAGCCGCAGCCCAGGATAGGGGGGCTAGTGTGCTCACTCCCACCAGCCACACAGAGACACGGAGACAGCTGCAGCAGCAACATCCTCCCAGCCAGTGATGGGAGCCCAGTCGCAGCCACGGTCCAGTCCAGTGGCTAAATTAGGGGGGCTAATGATTGACGTCCGGACCTTACCTTGGTGATCACTCCCCCACCAGCCATCCCAAGGCATAGTATGCATTGCAATTTGCTGCTTGTAAATTTAAGAGACATCTGAGATTTGATTTCTTTGCATTTTACTGTATACTTGTGTACTGAAAATGTGACCAGATAACACTTGGGGGGGGCGCGGTGGGGCGCAATTTCAGTGCTTGCCCTAGGCGCCGTTTTCACTAGTTACGCCTCTGCCCAGCCGTGCACATGGCGTGGCTTAAATTTTTTATATTTTCACAGGGGAGTGGGGCAGTGGTGGGGTGGGGTGGTGGTAGGCAGGAGATGCCCTGGACCTTGGATGCCCCCCTGGAAATAACTCTTAATTTTAACATGGTGGGGGAGCTCTGAAGCCCTTCAGGCCCAGGCACTGAAATTACCTAGGAGTGCCCCTGGCTTTAGCAGCCCCATCCCAAGCTCTCTCTCAAATCCTTCATTCAGTCTGTCACTAGCCGTGTGTCTGCTCTTTTCACACTAAGGTTGTTCACAATATAAGAGGTGGTGTACAGACTTGCCAGTTCTAAGCTTGTTACTTGGTCTCAGAAACCATTACACATTTGACCCTACATTGTAGTGAATAAGAAACCACTGAATCTATTGTACAAGAATAAATCATTTTCTTTGGTTTAGAACTTTAAAACTGTTTCAACTGTGTCTATTTACTTCTCCCTACAACACCACTCAGGCAGAATACTAAAGTTAGTGTTAGAAACCCAAATTAGGATTTAATTTGGTAGTGGCAGCATTCATGCATGCATGCATGCATGCATGCATAAAGGAAAATAAAATAAAACAAAATTTAAAAGGGTTTTAAACAAATCAAAAAGATCACAAACATATTGTTTATTTTAACATTTATATATTTAAACACTAATCTCTCAGTCCCAGCCTCAGGTCTTGACAAGCCCTACATGGGCTAGCCCTGACCTACCCAGGTGGGGCTGGTTGTGAGAATTTATTTATTATTTATTAGATGTATATACCGCACTTCCAAAATGGCTCAAGGCAGTTTACAGCACAAGTAAAGCAATTAAAACAAGTTAACAGTTAAAATCAAACCATAAAAACAGAATAAAACCAATTAAACAGCTAAAAAACCCATGGAAATTAGGGCAGCATTTTAAAACAATTTAAAACCCTAACCCTAACTCTAACCCTGGAAGGCCAGGACAAACAGATAGGTCTTAAGGGTTCTCCTGAAGGACAGTAATGATCTCAAATTATGAATTTCTGCTGGGAGTGCATTCCACAGCCCAGGAGCAGCTACAGAGAAGGCCAGCCTCTGCATCACCACCAGACAAACTGGTGGCAACTGGAGACAAACCTCCTCAGATGACCTTAACATGCAGTGGAGATCATGTAGAAGAAGGCGCTCTAAGATAACCCGGACCTAAGCTGTTCAGGGTTTTAAAGGTAATAACCAGCACTTTGTATTTTGCCCAGAAACATACTGGCAGCTAGTGCACCTGTTTGAGAACAGGCATAATATGGTCTCTCCGGGTTACCCCAGAGACCAATCTGCCTGCCGCATTCTGAACTAACTGAAGTTTCCGGAGTACATACAAAGGCAACCCCACGAAGAGCGCACTGCAGTAGTTGAGCCAGGAGGTTAGCAGCTGATGCACCACTGTTTTGAGGTCATCCTCTTCAAGGAATGGGCTCAGCTGTCGAATCAGCCAAAGCTGTTAGAAGGCACTCCTGGCCATGGGCTCCACCTGAGATACCAGGGTGAGGCCTGGGTCCAGGAGTACTCCCAAGCTGCGCACCTGCTCCTTCTGGAGGAGTGTAACCCCATCCAGCACAGGAAAATCTAACCTACCCCTCAGATTCTGAGCCCCCACAATGAGCACCTCCATCTTGCTTGGATTCAGTTTCAATTTGTTATCCCTCATCTAGCCCATTACTGCCTGTAGGCAGGCATTTAGAGAATGAGTGCCATTTCCTGAAGATGAAAAGGAGAAGTAGATTTGGGTGTCGTCAGCATACTGATAACACCCAGCACCAAATCTCCTGATGACCTCACCCAGCGGTTTCATGTAGATATTAAAAAGCATTGGTGACAGAATGGAGCCCTGGCGGGGTTCAGCTCCCATTTTGAGAAGCTCCCATTTTGAGAAGCAACTGTCACCAAGCTCCACCATCTGGAATCTACCTGAGAGATAGGGGCGGAACCACTGCAAAGCAGTGTCCCCTATCCCCAACTCCCCCAGGCAACCGAGAAGGATACCATGGTTGATGGTATCAAACACCACCGAGAGATCCAGAAGAACCAGCAGAGTCACACTCCCTCTGTCGATTCCCCGGTAAAGGTCATCCATCAGGCTGACCAAGGCTGTCCCAACCCCATAGCTAGCTCTAAAGCCAATATGAAATGGGTCTAGATAATCAGTTTCCTCCAAGACTTCCTGGAGCTGGTCGGCCACCACCCTCTCAATCACCTTGCCCAACCAAGGGAGATTGGCCTATAACTGTCCATCGCTAAGGGATCCAGGGAAGGCTTCTTTAGAAGTCGTCTAACCAATGCCTTCTTCAAACAAGGGGAACCCTACCCTCCCTCAGCAATGCATTTATGATATTAACTAGGCCATCTCCAACAAGCTCCCTGCTAGATAGAAGCAGCCAAGTCGGGCAAGGATCCAGAGAACAGGTGGTAGGCTGCACCGCCCCAGGCAGCTTGTCCACATCCTCAGGAGTCACAGATTGAAACTGATCCAATCTAATACTGCAAGACGGATTGCTAGACACCTCCTCCATAGACCCTGCAAAAATAGTGGAGTCCAAGTCGGCCCGAATACAGGAGATCTTGTTCACAAAAAAACCAATAAAAGCCTCACAGCAGAACAACCCCGGGGACTGATTTGAGGTAAAAGGAGCAGAAATCAAACTCCTCACAACCCGGGATAGCTCTGCTGAGTGTGAACCTGCAGCCCCAATGCACGCAGACCAAAAACTCTTTTTCGCCGCATGCACCGCCACTGCATAAGTCTTCAAATGGGTGACATGCTGTATCATGTCAGATTTGAACCGAGTTCTCCTCCACTTGCGCTCTAGTCGCCTACCCAACAGCTTCAGCCCCCGCAGCTCCTCAGTATACCATGGGGCCATTTCTGAAGCAGGTCGGAAGGGACACTTAGGAGCAATCATGTCTACTGCTCTGATGAGTTCCTTGTTCCAGGTTCCTACAAGGACATCGACAGAATCACCAGCTGCACCAGTGTCAAAATCCTCCAAGGCCTTTTGAAATCCCACTGGGTCCAGCAGTCTTCTAGGATGGACCATCTTAATAGATCCACCACCCCTGCAGGGGTGGATTGCGGCTGTGAGACCAACCTTAACCAGGTATTGGTCCATCCATGACAATGGGGAAACCACTGGATCCCACAACCACAGAACACCCCCCTGATCCGAACAAAAGACCAAATCTAGTACATGGCCAGCAACAGAATTGGTTCAGAAACGAATTGGGATAGGCCCATAGTTGTCATGGCCACTATCAACTCCTGAGCCGCACCAGACAAGCCAGCCCCAAAGTGGATATTGAAGTCCCCCAGCACCAAAAGTCTAGGAGACTCCAACACCAACTCTCGACCAGCTCCGTCAGCTCAGTTAGGGAGTTGGTTGGGCAGCAGGGTGGACCGTACACCAACAGAATCCCCAGTCTATCCCTAGTTCCCAGGCACAAAAATATGCACTCAGTATAAGTCAGCTGTCTCACAGGGGCCCTGGTAAGGGAAATGGTATTCTTATGGACCACAGCCACTCCACCCACTCCCCACCCACTTTGGCTTGCCTGCTCCACAACAGAGTAATCTGGTGGGAGAAGCTGAGCTCACACTGGACTAGTCGCCTCCCCCAACCAGGTCTCAGTTATACATGCCAGGTCTGCTCCCTCTTCCACGATCAAATCGTGGACAATTTTGGTCTTATTCTGAATGACCTTACTGTCTTAACACACAAGCACCAGGCAAGGTAGCAGGGGAAGAGAACTGAGTGATGACACCTTCAGCCCCTCCTTTCAGGTGAACCCTATGTGATTTTTGTCAGACCCATGATGACATCACTCATTCAGAGTCATTAGCAAAACATCTTCTGGGCCTCTTTGCCCACCACTCAGTGAATAATTCACAAGTCAAGTCAGCTCACAAACATATCCATGTTTTATATGTGCATTGGGATACCATGAAACACGTTGCCCCTCCTACTGCCTCTGTGCCCGGGCCTGCTTCATGCAGGATTGCATTACCCAGGAGCAGCTCACAGTACTACACTGGCCCCACAGCCTTTGGCCCCCCATGCTGGGCCTCCTTTATTCCCTACATAAGTATGGCTCAGCTCCAAGATTGGACAGAAACTGAAATCAAGAATTGAGGAGAAAATATTCAATATCTAAATATTTGCTACTTACTCCCAGCAGCTCTTTTCACCAGGATTATGCCTTGCGCTTTTTCAAGACTGTGTTCCAATTCAATCTGACAAACACAAAAGCTTACATTTGCTTCCTGTTCTGAACGCTGGGATACATCTCCTGGGGCGAAATAGACATTGCCTGCTCCTTTGGAAACTACACACTATATAAGAAGCATTGTCTCACAAGATGACCCAGCCACTGCGGAACTGTGATCCTTTTCTTAAAAGAGAAGACCCAGAGGGATAGAAAAATAGAGGACCCAACAGAGTAGCTGGACCAGTGTGGGATGGAGGGATGGATCCTTAATTCAAAACAAAACAAAAGGGAGGCTAGAAAACAGGGGAAGGAGAAGAACAGGGTTGCTCCCTTTACAATGACTATATTGTGTCAAACAGATGCTGTTGAAAAGAGCTGGTAAAGGAATGTATATTGAAATGTTCCAAAATATCCACTAGTATTGCCTGTTATGCTGAGGTGTCCAAAGAAGTTCAGTCTCTTTTCACAAGATCCCAGTTGTTTGGGCAGTGTATATGTTCGCGCGCGGAGGGTGGGGGTGGGGATCTACGTGTAACATTTGGAAACTCAAAGAACTCACTGTCTTTTTTCTTTCTTTTCTTCTTTTAACAAAAATTAAAGGATATGGTTCCAGCCAAAGTGAAGCACTTTTAAATGACTTTGATTTCAGTAGAAGAAACTTAAGCATAGGTTTAACTTTCCCATTAAAATCTTTGGGATTTAAAAGTGCTTCACTTTGACTGGATCATGCCCATATTAATTTAGGAGTAGTGAACAACCAATTTTTTATAATGAAAAAAGTCTCAACCAAACATGAATTATACATGTGTCAGCGGCACCATATAGGGTTGCCTGGGAGGTAATTGCTTCTCCCATGTGCCTTGCCTTGGGTTTCAAAACTCGTATGATTATTCCTCAAGAGCACCTATATTTCTGTTATTATGAGGACTAACAAGTGAAACAGTAAATGCTCTTGACTCACAATGCTTCATTGCAGTTTAACTTTCACTCTGCCCAACAGCAGAGTAAAGAGTGACCTTTATTGTGAATCTTGACATACGTTAGGAAAGTATATATTTGTTGAACTATAAGAAATTAGCTGTTTCAAATCCTCATGAAATCAAGTTCCAGTACAATAAAAAGGGGGAGATGGGTGTATGACATGTTTATATAGCTTTCCATAGCTTATTTTATCTGTGAGGGAACATGGGGGGGGGCAGGTAATAAAAGGCACAAAATCACCTGCCACAGTCTTTTCCAGTGAGGAAAAAGCAGCTCACAAAATTATCAGCTACTAAATAAACTTAAGGTTACACATAAACATGGTATTGACGTATTCTATAGCCTTCCAAAGCTTACATTTTCCCACTTTATATCCATGTATAAAACAGATATACTGTATGAAAGTGTCGTGTTGTGTCATGTCGTGTCGTGTAGTTATGCCCCTGTATACTTGCTACAGAAGAGCAACACTTCATGCATCTAATAAAGTGAGTTTTTGTCCACAAAAGCTAATGCTACAATAAATGTGTTAGTCTTTAGGGTGTCACAAGACTCTTTGTAGGGATGGGCCCGGACCGGAGGCATTAAAATAGCCTCCGGACCAGTCCGGACCGGTCCGGACCTGGGCGGTCCGGTTCGGGTGGGGGGGTCCCTTTAAGAGCGGCAGGAGGGTTTACTTACCCCTCCCGCCGCATTCCCACTCTGGCGCCCGTAATCCATAGAGTAATTGGGGTGGCAGGACACCTCCCTGCCGCCCCTTCCCCGACGTTGCTTGAAATCCCAGGAGTCCTTTGCTCATGCTCGTCTCTGTGATGTGCGCGCGTGCGCAAAGGACTCCTGGGATTTCAAGCAACGTCAGGGAAGGGGCGGCAGGGAGGTGTCCTGCCGCCCCAATTACTCTACAGATTACGGGCGCCAGAGCGGGAAAGGAGCGGGAGGGGTAAGTAAACCCTCCCACCGCTCTTAAAGGGGCCCCCCCACCCCAGTGCTGGACTGCAGTTGGCGGTTCTGTACGCACCCCTAACTCTTTGTTATATTGAAAGTCTTAGAGCACTGTGAGAACACTATGGGCACTATGAGGAGAGCTGTCCCCTTAGCTAAGCAGGATTCACCCTGGTTGCATTTGAATGGGAGACTACATGTGAGTACTGTAAAATATTTCCCTCAGGAGATGGAGCCACTCTGGGAAGAGCAGAAGTTTCCAAATTCCCTCCCTGGCTTCTCCAAGATAAGACTGAGAGAGATTCCTGCTTGAAACCTTGAAGAAGCCGCTGCCAGTCTGTGGAGACAATACACTACACAGACTGTGTAAATACAATATTAAGCTAGATAGACCAATTGTCTGACTCAGTATATGGCAGCTTCCTATGTTCCTATGAGAACAATCTAGCCTCATTAAATACTTTAAAGTCCTACAGATTTCAACTGGAGAGTGTTAAATATGTGATGAACTCTCTCCTATCAAAATCAATGATCATCAGATGTTGAACTTTGGTGCTTCATGACTGCAAAGCTATGAAATGATGCCCTTCTGCCAGAGGCAATCAAAGGAGCAACCAACACCTACTGAGGTTTCCTGAAGCCATCATGTCTTGCCTTTACTAGTCCATACCCATCAATTTCTGATAAGAATATCTTTCATTTGGATTTGTCTATCTGGTTTTGATCTATTTCTTTTTATGCCTGTACTTAGTAGGCAAAATAATTTTGCAGAGTTATTAGGGAGAGTGGGAGGGTTATTAGGGAGTGTTATTATTAGGGAGAGTGGGAGGGTTATTAGGGAGTGTTATTATTAGGGAGATTATTAGGGAGAGTTATTATTAGGGAGTGTTATTATTAGGGAGAGTTATTAGGGAGAGTGGGAGGGATCATTTTATAAGAGTTTTTTTAATTGGGGGCAGGTGGTGATTGGAATATGTATAAGGCTGAAGTTGGTCAGTTCTACTGATTCCACTGATTTTAATATCTTCTTTATGTGACTTTACTGCACAAATCTTGCTACTCTTGCAAAATAGAGATACATTGTATTTAAACAGACGTGGGGTGGAAGAGGGAAAAGAAGGACTGGTGGGAGGGACAGGGTGGAAAATAAGACTAGGTCAAGAGGTCAGGGCTATAAGGTCAAAGTACTGGCAGGAAATGCAAGCCATAACCATCCATCTTGTAAGTGGATGCATGATCTGGCACATGTGAAAGTTAAACCACGACCACAATAGAGCTCCAAGTCAAACAGCTCCAAGAGGAGAGTAAATAGTATTGTTTTTAATCACATTATTTCGGTATGATTTGGATGTCAAACATTATTATAAAACACAAACACAGCTATGGGAAATGAAATGAAATGAAATGAAATGATAATAATCTACGCAATTTGTTTGGAACTTAGCATTACTATTTCTATCTTAGTATTCTTGCTTAGTCTGTTGTTTAAAGTGTTCCCTTCACAGAAGTCACACTGATCTTTCAAGGAGGAGCAAGGAAGGATCTGTTCGCCGTACAGAAGTGTCCTCTCCCCCCACTTTTTTTTGCAAAGTAGTTTATACTTATGAGACAGTTCTTGAAGACACATCTATTTGGCAGGCTTTGAATTTAAAACTTTAAGAAAAAAATTAAACAGGGGTTACATTATTTTATTCTGCTGCCAGTTTTATTATGGGCTGTTGCTTTTTTCTTTTTAAATTACTGGATATTTTTAGGTTTTATTGTGAACTACTCAGGGGCAGTCCTTTCATGAGGCAAGATGAGGCAACTGCTTCAGGTAATAGATTATTGAGAAAGCAGCAGGGCAACAAGATGGTCCACTACCACTACCACTGAAGTAGCTCTTTGGGACTGATCTGAGCCTTGCAAGTTTTGTGAGAATTGCCAGTCAGGCAGGGGGAGGGGGAACCTCCATGGAACCACCACCACCACCCCGCCGCCACCTCGAGTGTGTGTATATATATATATATATATATATATATATATATATATATATATATATAAATAATCATGAACGATCGGGTGGAGGAGGTTCAGTCCAGGGTCAGGGGTGGTTCAATTCAACCCTGAACAGTCAAACTGAACCCGTTCAACGTTGAAACACGTTCCATGTCAAACCTGTTTGCACATCGATAGCCATTATCCCTACCTAAGTGCAGGTATGAAAAGAACAGAATGAGACCAAACAAGACAGATAGATGCAAATCTATCTATCTATCTATCTATCTATCTATCTATCTATCTATCTACATGCTAAAGTAGTACGTGGCAAGCCCCTCCCACACAGTGCTTTACCAATCAGAGGTAACAGAACAGAAGCACTGTGGTGGTTAGGCAGTGGGGATTCCATATTTAGATAGGGAGCAGCATGTGATGGTTAAAGTCAGTTGGAATGCAACTGTTACTGGTCGGAAGATGTGCTTGATTGATTAGGAGAGAATAATCTATATATGTAAAAGGATAGTGGGCAGGGGTCTGGGAAGAGAGGGATCATGAGGGAGTAAAGAGCCCTTCAGGAGTAGGCTGCCACTGTGCAAATTAGATGAGGACACAAGATGAACAAGATCTGTTCACTCAGGAAGGAAAAGAGAGGGGGGAGAGGGGGAGAGAAGGGAGGGGAAGAAAGACATGGGGGGAAGTGTGAGAGAAGAAAGAGAGAGAAAGAAGGGAGGGGGAAAGAGAAAGAAGGGCAAGGGACGGGCCCAGGCCTGTCAGTAACTTGAGGGGAGCATGTGGCCATGGTGGCAGCAGCAAGGTAGAGTTTGGTCAACTGCTGCTGCTGCTGCTTGGAGCTACCAAGGCCATTGGAGGAGGCAGGCAGGCAGGTAAGAACATAAGAACAGCCCTGCTGGATCAGGCCCAAGGCCCATCTAGTCCAGCATCCTGTTTCACACAGTGGCCCACCAGATGCCGCTGGAAGCCACAGGCAGGACTTGAGGGCATGCCCTCTCTCTTGCCATTACTCTCCTGCAACTGGTACTCAGAGGCATCCTGCCTTTGAGGCTGGAGGTGGCCTATAGCCTATTGCTCTTGAAGGGAGGAGCAGGAATAGGGTGAGGGTGGGGTGGTCTCTGAGGTTAGGGGACTGCGGCTTGGCCAGTTGGCACTGGCAACGCTGCAGCCGCTAGTAGGAGGGGTGAGGGGGTGGGGCAAAGGGATGGAGGAGCGACCAAAAGGGGTGACAGGGTGAGGGGGGTGGAAGCATCGGGATGGAGGAGGAGCTGGAGGAGCAGGAGTGTGGCTCAGGTGAGGGTGGAGAGATCTCTGAAGTGAGGGGGCTGTGGCGGGGATGAGGGGAGCAATCAGGTACTAGCATTCAGATACTCTGCACGGGTTAAGCTAGTATATTTGGGCTTTATTTTTGGAAATATTTGAAAACTAGTATCTCTCTCTCTCTCTCTCTCTCTCTCTCTCTCTCTCTCTCTCTCTCTCTCTCTCTCTCTCTCTCCAAAAATAGAGACCAAATATTCCAACATTTTTCACTTTTCCTAGGCCTATTTTCACTTAATAGCAAAATATAATATAGTTTCTATGTGCAAAAAATGTACACTTCTCCCTACAAAGCCTGTGATTAAAATGTATACACTGCATATATATACATTTAGACATATGTATAAATGTATACACCCCTTATTAGGAATCAGAATATCTGTATTTGTCATCTTTATTTTTCACCAACATTAGTGGGAAAGACTGATGGAATCAGAAACAGGGGTGGGTGGGGTCAGGGACTAGAAGGCAAGAAAGGCGGCAGTCAAACTGTGGAGGGGGGGCAGGGAATGGGTATATTGACATATTAACAGCTCTTTGATTACATTGAAATTTCTTTTTCAGTCTTGGAACTGCACATCTGCCAGTTCTGCATCTCTCTTTATTCCAGTGTAAGCAAAAGGCTAATGATTAGCTGTTGATCAAGATCTTGTGTTGTGGATGGTGACATTTTCTAGAAAGATGCTTCACACTTGCTGTCGTTTCCATGGAGAGGGCCCTTTTGTGCTAACCACTCACCCTGTCCCCTTCTTCCTGTGCACAACAAATGGAAAAGTCATACCCTTTCCTCAGTTCTTGCCAGAAGAGCTCCTATCTTAGGAGGAAAGAAGAAATAAAACTAGGCATCTACTGCAACTGAAAATGTTATATTCTTGCAAACAAGTCAGAGGACTTGGAGTTCCAAGACTGGCTTTGATGGTTACTGTGCCAGTTCTCATCACCTAGAACGGGACAGGCTTGTAAAACAGGTCAAATATTGCTTTTGGCTTGTTTATAGCAGTAAGTTGTCAAATTTGTTACACTTATGAGATGCCCAAAATAATTTTATCCCTCTATTTTTTAGTTGCATAAGTTTAAATTAGGTGTGTTCACTATGTAATGAAGAAAGTAGTGCTTTCATTCTCTCTCTCTCTCTCTCTCTCTCTCTCTCTCTCTGTGTGTGTGTGTGTATGTGTGTGTACAATATTACTCTGGATATTTTAAAAAATAGGTTTCCTTTTCAAATTCACTTTAAATGATTTAGCGGAAAAGTTAAGGGGTGTTCAAGCTGATAAGCACACACTGTTCTTGAAATGAAATGAACCTTTGTTCCACATTCCTGTGAATGGTGGAGATCTTGGGAGCTAAATTTGAATGGCTCCCTTTAGACAATAAACAGCAATATGAGCAATGTGTGCACTGCGGATACCCAACCACATAAATGTGTTTTAAAGTTTTGCAAACAAATATGATATCCTCCAGTTAAATGCTTTGTAAACAGCCACTCTGCCCCTAAAATGTTTTCTTCCTTCAGCATAGTCTAACATGGAGGGATGGGTAGGGTTCAGGTACTCTGGATTGTACAGGCAAAAAACCAGCCTCCATAGAAGCATTGTGTTTTATTTGCTGTGTACCCTGACTATCATTTTAGACATTGCCTTCATGCATGTTCGTCTTGTGGGAGGGAGGTCTAAGTAAATATTTGGACTTATGAATCATGAGACAGCAACCTCAACCAATATGTTTCTCATTCTCTGACGTCTGATTCACTAGTACCATGAACCAAAACTGCTTACATTATATACCTTTAACTGCTTTAAGCCATCTTATGCTTTGGGGCAGGCATCCCCAAACTGCGGCCCTCCAGATGTTGCTGAACTACAACTCCCAGCATCCCTAGACACGGTTTTTTGTGGCTGGGTATGCTGGAAGTTGTAGTTCAGCAACATCTGGAGGGCCGCAGTTTGGGGATGCCTGCTTTGGGGGTTCAACTGATGCCCATATATATTAGAAAATGTAAAACCTTTCCCCCCAACTTGTTCCATTTCCTATTTCAGGTATTCTCCTACAAGCAAGGGGTCATCTCCCACAGTAATTTCTTCTAGGTTTTAATTCAAATGGCCCTGGAGTTTGACCCCAATTAAAGTAAGTGGTGAAAAACCAAACACTGCATCTCCAAGGTACAAAGGGATCTGAATGCACAGCATGGAGAAAACTCAAGATATATACTTTATGCAGCAATTAAGATTAGGAAACATTAACCATTCAGGATTTTAAAAAATACATATCTCCAGGAGCCTTTGAAATGAAAGGGGAAAAATGCATGCACAATGTATCAAGGATCGTCACAATCCTACTGGAGCTTTTTCATACAGGGCTTTTGGTTTGCAATTCCTCCGGAATGGAAGGTGTGTGTTCACATACCAGCCAGATTTACCCTGAAGTCCCTGTGAGCTATCGGGGAACACTTCACATTGATTGCACGTCAGAGTGTAGCCCAATTTATATCTGGGATTAGAAAATTTACTTTTTGCATTACTTTAGGGGGAAACTTCAAACTCACAGTAAAGCCTCGCAGTAAACTCAACCAATATGTTTCTCATTCTCTGACGCCTGATTCACTAGTAATGCCTGCTGTCTGAAAATGCTCCTGGGGTTAACACCATGGAATATTAAGACTCCAGATACTGCCTATAAGCACACCCTTCCCCACTAATACTCGAACAAGTTGCCTTTAGATATGCAAGACTTCGGTGTGATGCGGTTGCCGTTGCATGCACATTCATACCAATGCCATTTGACTTCTTACATTGGATAACATGAATTCTGAACTACATCTTCTGTAAACAAAATCACAGTTGTTCACTTTTGGAAACATTTTCTTTTTCTTTTTGACAGTTTTCTTTTAAGATATCATAAGATATCATAAAATATTTACTTCGGGCTCAAAAGGACATCATCATCCAAAGTTGAGCATCAACCTTGTTATCAGCAAGATTGAGAGACATGGAGCCAGGTCTCACGATCAGTGAGACCCGGTTTAAAAGGGTGAGCAGGGAGAGTGGGCTAAGCCCGCTCTCCCTGCACACGAGCAGGGAGGGAGCCCTGGCTGGCCGGATTGGCTGCCCACACGATTGCCGGCTCTGTGACAGAGCTGATGGGGGCTGGGGAGCTCAGGGGCCGCATGGCTCCTGGAAACTCCAGTATGCCCTGCACAAGCATGCAGGGCATACTGGGGAGACCCCCAGAGCCGGGAGGCAGCTTTTTGCCTCCCCTCCGGGGGTCTACTCATGAATAGCCGTGGCATGGCACTGCGCTGTGGCTACTCACGATCTTTAAAACCAGGTTTGCGGAGCACTCACTCCACAAACCTGGTTTTAGGGCAGGGGTACTTAGGCAGGTTACCCACCTAGGAACCACCAGGCTCGCAGCCGAACCTGGTGGTTCACACGATGGGGCAAAATCAGGCTAGCCTCCTGATTTCGCCCCATCGTGTGAATAGCCTCATGGATTAAATGTAAAGGGGGTGCATATGAAAAACAGAAATAGACAGGATCTGGACAAGTTAAACACTTTAAGCATGCCTTGTGAAGGTTTATTGCTTTGCAATAAACTAACTACTACTGTGTGTACCTTGTGGCCTAAAGCCTAAGCTCAGGCTGTTATCATTATCCAATCTCAGGCTTCCATTTAATAAACGAAAATACTGTCTGGGACACATCAGAATGTGTTCTGGAAATTAGAGAGGACAATAAACTGCCCACATTCAAAAGAGTTATCTCAGACAATCATGGAGCCATCTTTGATTTTTTCTTCTTCTTAATTTATTTTCTCCAATTTTTCATATCAGTAATGCAAGATCAGGGCTGTATGTGGGCAGTGTATTGGTTCCTGCATCACAGTAACCTTCCATATTTTGACCAGAAATGGTGCCACATGCTCAAGAAGATGTCAAACTTAGCTGAAAGGTAAAGTTGTGCTATTGAGTTGGTGTTGACTCCTGGTGACCACAGAGTCCTGTGGTTTTCTTTGGTAACATACAGGAGGGGTTTACCATTGCCATCTCCTGCACAGTATGAGATGATGCCTTTCAGCATCTTCCTGTATCACTCACTGATGCCCAATATAGGTGTTTCCCATAGTCTGGGAAACATACCAGCAGGGATTCAAACCAGCAATCTCTTGCTCCCTAGGCAAGTTACTTCCCCGCTGTGCCATTAAGTGGCTGCCAAACCTAGCTTAGGCTCTGGGTATTTAAGAGAACGTATTCTCCACCATGAGCCCAACTGTCTGTTAGGATCATCTGGAGAGGTTCATCTGAGGTTGCCACCAACTTGTCTGGCAGCTACTCAGGAATGAGCCTTCTCTGTTGCTGCCCCTGGACTTTGGAATGCACTCCTTATTGAAATAAGAGTCTGCCCATCTCTGGCAACTTTTAACAAGTTGTTCTAGTGAGAACTAATCAGCCTACTTTTCTTTCACTGTCTACATCTGGACTACATTTGGTGCAAATTAAGGTCCACAAATTAGATACCTTGTGCCTCAAATGTTCATGTGCCTGCTATCTTGGATCAGGGTGGATGTCATCATTACAAATGCACCATTGAGGTGTCCCTGTGTGTCACTCATTACAGCTGTTCCAAATTTGGTTCAAATTGGTAAGACAGTTCTCAAGTTAGTGCACTTGCGCCTCAAACATTTACTTCTCTGCCATCTTGAACTGGGGTGGATGACATCATCACAAACTGTGCCATTGAGGTGTCCCTATGTGTCACTCATTGCAACTGCATCTAATTTGGTTTAAATTGATTAAACAGTCCACAAATTAGCCTGCTTTGTCACAATCTTCACCATTGAGGTGTCCCTATTGTCTCTAAAGCTTTAGCAAATTTGATTCAAATCAGTTAAGCAGTTCACAAGTTAGCTCACTTGCACCTCAAACGTTCATGTGTCTGCCATCTTGGATTGGTTTAGATGACATCATCACAAACTACACCATTGAGGTGTCCCTATTTTTCCCTACAGCTGCAGCAAATTTGGTTCAAATCATTTAAGAGGTTCCCAAGTTAGCCCACTTGCGCCTCAAAGGTTTATGCATCCGCCATTTTGAATCGGTGTGGATGACATCATCACAAACTATGTCATTGAGGTGTCCGGAGGTGTCCCTACAACTGTACCCAATTTGGTTCATAGTCCAGGCATTGCAAAGTTGAAGGGGGGGGGGGAGACACAAGGACGGACACATGGACACACACAGAGAATGCCAGGTAATCTCATAAGTCTACTGGAAAGTAGGCTAAAAAGGCACTGAATACACATTTATTCACCCAGGTGTTTAATTAGATTTATAGTTTTAATATTTTAATGTTGGGTTTTAAATTATTTTAATGTTAATGATTTTAATGTTTAAATGATTTTAATTGTAAACTGCCCAGAGATGCAAGTTTTGGGTGGTATAGAAATGTGGTTGATAGATAGATAGATAGATAGATAGATAGATAGATAGATAGATAGACCTTAAGCCTCCCTGTCTATTTATTCAAGTTACTCATTATAAGTGTTAAAGCAATACAACGTTCATTACACTGAAGTTTATTCAGAATTGGTCACATGAGAATTTGCTATGAGTGTAATTGTTTTCTTCCCTTGGCCAAACTCATGAAAAAGTGCAAATTCACAAAGTGAACAATGCAGATTACTGTGAATGCTCTATGCAGTTTTGTGTTCACTTCGCAGCATTTCTAATGCAGCCATTATTAGCCTTTTGGAGGCGTTTGTTCTCACTCCAGCTCAGGATGTGGATATGGAAGGAATCCAAGAAACCACACAGCTTAAGAAACTCTTCACCCCAAAATTGGTAACACTGACTTTTCTGTTCTAACATAAGGGAAGATAGGATTTTGCATGGGCCCAGCTGTGATTATGTGATTATGTGTCAGGGCTGAGCTGTAGGCAGCTGTCAGAGATGAGCCAGGAGGTGTGCTATGGTGTCGGAGCTAAGGAATACACCAAAACACATCAGAGAGCCAAGAAGGCAACTGTTGCTCAGGCAAAGTTCCAGTCTAATCAGGAAATCATTCTAAAACCATTCCTGTCTAGAAGGACCCAATACCAGCCTACATACACAGAGCCAGTGCAGAGACTGAAGCCCCATTTGTACATAATGCGGAATCGGAATTTTGGGGGCAGAGGCTTTCTCACCATGTCGTCTGAATGCTTGCAACGCCAGTTCCGCAAGTTGACGTACCCTTAGCTCCAATGTTGTAACAGCAATCTGAACAACCTTGAGTTGTAGTAAGTTTCTTCGCCCCAACTCGAGGTTCCACACAGTCTGCGTGTCATCTGAATTCAGAACCACAGGCTAAGTTTGCCATAGCTTGAGTTGAGGGAGGAAGCTCCTCCCTCCCCCCAGCCATGACTGGCTGTGTGGGCTGTCCTTCATGCCACAAGGAAGCCCACGGACGTTTTTAGAATAGCCTATGAGGAATGGTTACAGGTGAAGACACCTTTTATCCTAACAAGCTCAGTAGCTGAGCATTAAGACCAGGGGCGTAACTATAATAGGGCAAGGGGAGACAGTTGTCTGGGGGCCCACTGCCTTGCCCCTCCCCGAGGCAAGTCACATGACTGGCTCCCCCAGCCACGCACCCGCCTGGGCTTCCTTCAGTTGTATTCATCCTCTAAAACTGATGTGGGTGTTAAGACCTGGAGCTACCATAACAGCATGTCTTTCTCTAGTACCATTAAATGACTTGTAATTTAGGATGATGTTCTATTGTGGCACATAGGTTATATCTATATCTAATCTAATCTAATCTTATCTAATCTATCTATAAAAATTTTACTATGCTTTTTGTTACCACTATTCAGCTTCATTTAAGATTTCTTTACATCATGAGCTGAGCTCCAGTGAGGGGGGCATTTTAAAATCTTGTCTCTGTGCCCACTCCAACCTTGCTACGCCCTTGATTAAGACAAGAGAGAAAGAAGGGGCGGGGGAGTGATCCTCATCTTGATTGTACATGGCTTTCTTTTTTTGCCAGACTTTGTTCAATAAAGAACCTCGGTCAGTTTATTGGATTACTTTTTTCCAGGATTCTTTCTAAATTGCAGATCAAAACTCATTACCATTAATAATTTTGATGGTTTTGCAGCTAGGTGAAAAGGAGGTTATGGCAATACATGCTGTTTACCAGCCTATTAAAAATTATCCTTTGGTATCAAATTGATCTGAAACATAAATTAATAATTGTTTATGGATCAGGCACACAAAACTAGATTTACAGGCCATGTGGTTTTCCTTGCTCCACTGTAAAAAGCTGTATTCCCACAGCTGTCCCACAAGACTTCTTTGGCATAAAAACATCTTTTAACTTCATTGCTAGTATATAATGTTTTTGTCATTTGTTTTCTTCTCTCTGAAGCATGTGAAAGGGGTCTTCCTCCATTTTTGTTAAAGAAAAGATGTTTGTGAATTTGTTTCAAACCTGTAGAGGCTGTTTAAGGCCGTGGGAAAGTGATATTTTCCAAAATCCCTAATGTGAAGATGTCTGCATTTCTGAGAAGAAGCATTTACGTGTGTGTGACTAGAGAGATGAGCAGGGAATATGTGCATAGCTTCTCTCCCCCCCCGCCCCCACCTCCAATTATTTTTTATGCATACCAGCTGATCCTCCTGGCACTCTGTTTAATAACTGAAGTTTCCTTTGGAAATAATTTGTTTATTATAGGTCATTGCACCACACACCATTCTATTCTTAGAACTCATTTGGCTATTGCCCTTTGCCAGTTCACACAAAGAAGTAGGAAGTTTTTCTACTATCAAGAATGTCTGGTTATAGGTGGTTTCCCCTTCTTTTTCTAATTTTATACTTTTTACAAAAGGATTGTAAGTAGGGATGTGCACTAACCGGTTTGCAGGTCCGGTGTTCAGACCGGATCAGTGGTGGTGGGGTTACCTTTAAGGAGCAGGGAGGGTGCCCTTACCCCCACCCCACACACACACATTTCCCCCACTGGTGCTGCTGCCAAAACTGCTGGTATCGGGCTGCTGTGTACCTCCTTGCAGCCCCGGTCAGCATCATACCAGAAGTTGCACACACACTGGCCACTTCCAGTACAACACTGACCGTGGCTACAAGGAGGTACGCAGCAGCCCGATACCAGCAGTTTTGGCAGCAGCACCAGTGGGGGAAATGTGTGTGTGTGGGGTGGGGGTAAGGGCACCCTCCCTGCTCCTTAAAGGTAAACCCTCCCCTGCCACTGAACCATCCACATGCCAGTTTGTGCACATCCCTAATTGCAGGTGGTTTAACACCTTTACTTATTTTGGAAACAATCTAGTCAAAGTTAAGTTCCTTTGAGACTGCAAGCCTAATCATACCTACTTGAAAATATAGTTCCCAAAATAATTTAAGGCATTAAAAATTGCACCATCAAACTTCTTCCACCTGAAATCCTTTTTTAAAAGTATAAAATTAGAAGGAAGAAGAAGAAGAGCGGTGGGGTGGCGGGGGGAGACCCTATGTAAATAGGTATTGGTGTGTTTTCTTTTTGCTGGTTGATGACTGAAATATAGTTTCATCTGATCTGAACTTTAAAATAAAAACCATTACAGTCAAGGTAAACATGAGAAGTCCCCCTGGTTTCATTTGGAGAGATAAGCATCTGCATAAATGTTTCCAGTTGAATTTAACTTGAACTTTGATTTGCCCCACTGTTGAATTTATCAAGGTCTTTTGGAATCATAAGATGAACATTCAGTAGTCCTGTTAGGTTTAACAGTTGTACCAGTGTACACTGTACATTTGTACACATCTGTACCCAGGTAGTTATTTGCACATGATGCTGAACTCAGATACATCAGTTATACTTCCTATCCATTCTCTGCATTTGAGGGGCTTTTGACCAGACATCTGTCTGAATAGAAGCAGAAATTATGTTGTACAAGTGCACAGATGTCCATACACTTTTACAAATTTTTATGTGATCACTGTACTGGCATTCATTTTAAAAGTGAACTTCGACACATGCCCCTCAAAGGCACTGTACAGATAGGAAGTGTACTGTTGTACCTGTGTTCAACATAACATGCAGGGGCGTAACTATAATAAGGCAAGGGGAGACAGTTGTCTGGGGGCCCACTGCCTTGGGGGGATATCATTACTGGGTCCCCGGCAGCCAGCGGCCATGTTTGTCATAGAATGCTGTAGCTAGAGGGGCCAAGCAGAAGAGAGCTGTTGCTATATTGAGGTCTGCATCTCTACTGTGAGCGCAATGCATTATAGGATACATTTATTTGTTATTATTTTATTTATTTATTTGAATTCTATACCGCCCTTCCAAAAATGGTTGAGGGCAGTTTTCATTAAAATAAATTAAAATAATTTAACTGTTAAAATAAAAAACCCTATTAAAACATATTACCATTATTAAAACATTTTAAGTAATTTTTAAAACCCTGGAAAACCAGGCCAAACCTTGACAGTTTTAAAACAGTTTAAAAATCCTGGAAGGCCGGGGGGGGGGGGGCTGGTCTTAAGGGCTCTCCTGAAGGCCAACAATGAATTTAGACTATGGATTTCTGCCAGGAGTGCATTCCACAGTACAGGAGCAACTACAGAGAAGGCCCGCCTCTGAGTCACCAGCAGATGTGCCAGTGGTAACTGAAGACGGACCTCCTCAGATGACCTTAACGTGCGGTGGGACTCGAGCAGAAGAAGTCAATCTCTAAGATAACTCGGACCTAAGCTGTTCAGGGCTTTAAAGGTAATAAGCAGCACTTTGTATTTTGCCCAGAAACATACTGGCAGCCAGTGTAACTGTTTCAAAACAGGCATAATATGGTCTCTCTGGGATGCCCCAGAGACCAATCTCGCTACTGCATTTTGAACTAACTGAAGTTTCTGAACTACGTACAAAGGCAGCCTCACATAAAGTGCATCTTAATAGTCAAGCCTGGAGGTTACCAGCTGATGCACCACTGTTTTGAGATCATTCTCTTGAAGGAATGGACGCAGCTGTCAAATCAGCCAAAGCTGATAGAAAGCACTCCTGACCATGGGCTCCACCTGAGATACCAGGGTGAGGCCTGTGTCCAGGAGTCCTCCCAAGCTGTGTACCTGCTCCTTCCAGGGGAGTGCAACCCCATCCAGCACAGGAAGCTCTAACTCACCCCTCAAATTCTGAGCCCCTACAACGAGCACTTCTGTCTTGCTTGGATTCAGTTTCAATTTGTTCTCCCTCATCCAGCCCATTACTGCCTGTAGGCAGGCATTTAGGGAATGAATGCTATTTCCTGATGATGAAGATGAAAAGGAGAAGTAGATTTAGGTTTCATCAACATACTGATAACACCCAGCATCAACACTCCTGATGACCTCACCCAGCGGTTTCATGTAGATATTAAAAAACACTCCTGGATCCTGGAGGACCCAGAGCTCTTTTCCAGGAATGGAGCCTTCAGCTGCTGCAATAACTTAGTGGTGAGTTTACAGAACCAAACAGAGGCTCTACTTGTCTGTGAGGATCAGGGCAGGGACTCTTCCCTCCCCCAAACCATTGTGTGAAAGACCTTACCAAATTGATCATTAGCTGAGAGGAATATTAGAAGCAGGGCTTAAATGTTTATATGGCCTCACCAAGGATTAGTCTTGGACTCAGTCCTGGAACATGGTGCGGGGTGCTGTTAAGTGTGTTCATCATCACTGGGTCATTTCTAACCAAAACCTATACCTCAGGAATCCAAGAGCAGCTATTTTAGGTGAGTTTGAACATCAGCACTTCTCTCTTCAGCATTAAATCTCAGTCTGGAAACTTGAAACAGTCCAATTACTCCAGGCCAAACCCAGGCTGAATCTGGGACTAATCTGTTCCCTGTAAAACAACCTGGCAGTGTCACAGTTAATACAATAGCACATTCCAGACAAGCCAATTCAACCAAATGCTAGCTTTAGCAATTTCATAAACATCCACTTATTTAATCATTACCAGTACCATTACTCATTACATGCTAATAAGTTACTCTAGCCAAAGAGTGTACTATCTCTATTAGACAAATACCGTGTTTCCCCGAAAATAAGACAGTGTCTTATATTAATTTTAGCCCCCCAAAATGCACTAGGGCAATTAGCGGTACATCAGAAATTACTGCTAGGTCTTACTTTTGGGGAAACAGGGTAGGGCAGGCATGAGAAGGAGTGGTCAAGATATGAATCTATGGAGCCTCCATTTTCAGAAGTAGTATAACTTTGCAAACAACAGCAGAGGGTTGTTGTTTTGTTGCCTGTCTTGTGGACTTTCCAGAGGCTTTCTATGTTTGTTGGTCACAGCAAAAATGGCAGTTAGGGATGTGCACTGAACCAGGCGGGGGTGGTTCGATGGCGGGGGCATGCATCTTTAAGGGAGGCGGAGGGTGCACTTACCTCTCCCACCACATTTCCCCCACCGGCACTCCATTTTGGTAAAGCCCCTTGGGACGGAAGCATACCTCCCTGCCGCCCTGTTGCCGCGTCTCCTGGAAATGACTGGAAGTAACAAACGTGCCTGTGTGCACCGGGCATGGGTGCACACACATTGCGCACATCACGTGCATATGCACACCATGTGCACACCTGTCTGTAATGTACGCATGCCTGTGCCCAGTGAGCGCAAGTGCGTCTATGACTTCCGGTAACTTCTGGGAGATGTGGCGACGGGGTGGCAGGGAGGTATGCTGCCACCCTGAGGGGCTTTACCAAAGCGGAGCGCCGGTGGGGGAGATGTGGCGGGAGGGGTAAGTGCACCCTCCCCCTCCCTTAAAGATGCACCCCTGCTGTCGAACCAGCTGAACTGCCCACCAATCGAATCGAGTCAGAGGCCCATAAAGGGCCTCATAACGTGTTCCATGCAAATCCCTAATGGCAGTAGATTAGGTGGGCCCTTGGTCAGAGCCAACAAGGCTCTTGTATTTTTAATTTAATTAAAAAATATATCCCACTTTCTCCACACATTGTGGCCCAAAGTGGATTATAATCCTACACAATTTAAGAGAACTATACAATATAAAATGAGCAAAGAAAATTGCTCATTGTCCTTCCAGGGATAAGGTGGCATATGGTACAGGGGGCTGCTGAAATCCGGCTTCCCTCTTGTACAATCGGAAGTGGCCCTCCACTCAAGCAAACACTAGTCAGAATCCAATCCAATATGTTTTCAACAAACAAAATAAAGGGATACTGGACATTGGTATACCTGAAAGTGTTACATAAATGCTTGGGTTTTTAAAATCCATATTAACAATAAGCAAATTTAGATGTATTAAATTATATTCCTTAAATTGTGTAACAATAAATTGTGTAATTTATAACTTGTATATATTAACAATAAATTGTGCAATTTTTAAATTACACAATTTATTCTACTTCTGCTGTCGTGGGGAGGTTCAAGGCCCTGTTCACTTGAAGACCTGAGTTTCCCTCCAGCTCCAGAGATTTCACCAGGCACTGTTCCCACCACCAAGCTTACCTCAGAAACAGAAACCAAACCAAACCATATACAGTAGATCAAAAGCTGCTTTTCAAGAGAATGAAGCCTGAAATTCTCAGGATTCTACATTTTGGGCCCAATATCAAATTTTGCATTTCCCCCCTCCCTTGCACTTGTGTGGATGCACACAATGGATGCCTTGCATTCAAGGATGCCTTGAATGCTGCTGTCTTGCATTCAAGGATGCCTTGAATGCAAGGCGGCAGCATCTGTGTGTGCATGTGGGCACATAGATGGTATATGGATGGCTTTTCTGTGGTATGCCGAGCACGCAGGGCATACTGGAGAGAGACCCCCCCCCCAGAGCCGGGAGGCGGCTTTTCACCTCCCCTCTTGGGGTCTACTCGTGAGTAGCCATGGCACAGATCCGCGCTATGGCTACTCACGATCAGAAAAACCGGGTTTGTGGAGTGCTCGCTCCACAAACCTGGTTTAAGGGGAGGGGTACTTAGGTGAGTTAACCGCCAGGAGGCAATCGGGCTCGGCTGCGAGCCTGGTGGCTCCCACAATCATCCAACATTGGGCTAGGCTCCCCTATCCCGATTTCGGCTGATTGTGGGAATAGCCTCATTATGTTTTTGCAAACCTTGCTCAGACTACCAAAAGAATCCCAAACCCTGTAAAAAATAGTTACTTCCTCGGAAAATTCAGAAAAACTCTCCCATTGGAAAGCATGGGGAAATGATACCTCACAGAGCTAGGAAAAGAGCCACACACCAAGATAAGAGGTTAATATGCTTGCTGCAAACCCTCACTGACTCATCACTGGCTGACATGAAACTCCCAGCCCAAATCACAAAAGATAGAAACATGCCGTTTTTGCAGGTATGTTCCTGACCTCACCCAGACTAGCACAAAAATCCAACCCCCTGGAAAAATTTGTTAATGTCCTGGGAAATAACGGCAAAACATTCCCATTGGACAGAGTGAGGAATGAGATCTCACAGAGCTAGGAAAAGACTAGAGTCACAGCAAATTGAGCCATTAATATGCTTGAAAACTGAAAGCCATTTTACGAGTATATGCATATATATGTTGGGTCTCACTCCATGTAGAATGGGAGGAGAGGTCACACTGTCATTAAAATATACACACACGCACACACACAGTTTGAAGTGCTGAAAGTGCAACCCCACTTCTCCCCATATAAGTATCAAGACAGAGAGCAACATTATGAAATAAGGATTGTGACTTGACCAAACGGAAAACTGGATTTTTGTGGCAAATGCAAAAGGAGAATTTGGGTAATGTTCTTTGGGAAACTCAAAGACATAGCCCCTCTCCCATCCCTGCAAGAGCAGGCTTAATTATAACTGCATATGGATCTCAGCTTGAATGTTATTCTGAATACATGAGCTATAAATTAGTTCCAGCTATCACCATTGCTGAATGCAACATTTTTACTTTAAATTAGCTATGGACTGAGAAAACAATTTTGTAGAAACTATAAGTATTTGAAATATCAGGCACCAGCATAAAACCTTTCAAGCTTCTGGAAGGTGTTAAAAGCAGTGACCTATAATTTAGACTCTATTAACATCCGCAGCAACAAAGTTACTTCAAAACTGGGCTCATAGAGCTGATTTTATATGGTCAAATTGCTGCATAGGTGAAGCATGCATAGTCCGGGTTAGAATCTTTAAGGATGCTCCTTGCCATGCAGCATCAAAGCACAATTCCTCTGGGCCACAACTGGTGATAGAGGTTATTGCCAGTGTAGCAGCAGTAACAGCAGCAATGAAGTCAACTTGATTCATACATAAGAACAAAATAACCCCCTCTGGATCCAGCATCCTGTTTTGGACACTGGCCAGCCAAATGCTCTGGGAAGCTCACAAGCAGGAGATGAAGACACGGGACTAGTTCAGACGACTGATCCCATGTCAGTTAAATGAAAACCAGAGTTCCCAGTGGCTCATGCACTCTCACAGGGTGTGTGGTAGTATGAACTCAGGATTTTTCAGTGAGCTCAGACTGGTGCTGTGCCCAACCAACGTTAAGTCAACACTGATGAAATGAGTTTAAATTTCAGATTATTAATCTTGGCTTAATGTCGGTTTGGTGTGGCACCAATTAGAGCCAACACTGATAAGCTGAGTTCAAATCTAAGATTATAGGTCAATGTCAGTTTGGCATGGCTCCAACTGGCATGGTCAGTTTGGCATGGCTCCAATATCCTGAAGTTCATATGACATGCTCTGAGGGAATGCATGTGCTGCCAGGATCTCTAGTTTTCCTTTAACTGCCATATTACATGGATAGAGGAAAAAAGAAAAGAAAATCGTAATCAATGGATTCAAATGGTTGTAAAATAAAAAAGGTTCAGTCTGTGGTGATACTGTAGGCTACAATGTGAACCAGCCCATTCCTTCCTCCCACCACAGCTCAACTGCAATTGGGTGTTGCAGGCATCCTGCCTCTGAATCTGGAGATAGCATATAGCCATCTAGGCTAGTAGCCATCAATAGATTTGTGCTTCATTAAGTTGTCTAATCCTCCTTTAAAGTGATCTTAGCTGTTTCAAGCCATCTAATTGCCCAACTCATGTTTATGCTGCCATGACTACTCATTCGGAAGAACAAGTTTGCATCACATGGTCTATCCCATTTCCTTCTCTCATTCAATTTCCCCCCACCTAACTAGCAAGTCTGCAGACTGCAGTGCAAGAAACCAAATTAGGATTCGAAATGCAATTCAGCCTCCAAGTTACAGCACAATCCCTTTAAAACTGAGGACTTCCACAGTCTCTTTAACACGGAAGAGATTAAGTCCATACTTGCTCCTCCGCTCGCTGCCACTTCTGTAATCACAGCACTCCCTCCAGCTAGGATTGTGTGTTGGTGGGGCATCTCCCAGCTGCCCTGCACAACACTTGTATGCACATGGCCTCCACACATTCGGTTGCTGACCACACAAATGGGCATGTGGTCATGCGGCTGCTGACCACACATGGCAGAGGCCATGTGCATGCCAGCGTCTCACAGGGGCATTTTGAACACATCCCTGATTTAAATGTGTCAATACTGTGACAAGTCTCTTAGTCTATTCTTTCCAAGAGCAGTTGCCATTACCTTCCTAGGTATTTGTATATCTGCTCAGTGATAGTGTTCCCATTTTACCCATTAACCAAAGATTGCTCTGTGAACTCTATCCCCTTTGGCTTATACTATGGTATTTCAGGTCAAGTCAAAATACCACATTAACGGATTGTACTAAAGTTTGTGACTTTTTCCAGATTTCTTTTCAGTAGATTTTTCTGAAGTCACCCATATACAATAGATGGGCAGAATGATACAATTTATTCCAGTCCTGGAGAGATGCATGCAATGACATGTGAGGGCAGAAGCCACAGAGCCATATGGGAATTGTATGGAAATGATGTTTGTGTCAGGGGAATATACATAGTCACAAGACAGATGTTCTCAGAGCTATGAGAGAACTCACAACGAGCCCTGCTAGATGAGACTAAAGGTTCATTAAGTCCATTAAGTTATTATGTTTATCACATTGACTGCTAGATGCCTCTAGGAAGCCCATAAGCAGGGCATGGATGCAATAGCACTCCTCTGCTGTTGTCCCCTCACCCCACAACCCAGCAACTGGTAGTCAGAAATATACTGACCTTGAACATGTAAGTTCCACCAACACATCATAGGACCTTGGTGGTAGAGTTTTGGGTTGTTGTTGGTGGTAAAGGGCTCTGACCATGGTGTCCACAGATGAGCAGATCCTCTATTTGAGTCTGCAATCTCAGCACTCAGACAATTCAGGCAGCCATAGTCTCCATATTTGAAATTAGGAGCTGGGTCCTCTGAGAATTGAAAGAGCTATCCCAGTATGCATTGTGCTACCAGGAGACTGAGAACCCTCAATACATCATCATCTGTCCACTGACTGGCCATGAAGGGGCAGGAGGTAGGACCAGCAGTATTAAAGCCATTGCAAACCAAAGAGTGTGCTGTGCAGAATGGCACATAAACAGATGATAGTCACTCTATCCACAGTCACTCTATCCACATTTACAAACATGGCTGCTCTCTCCCAGGGAATTCTGCAAACAACAAATGGTCTCACATGATCAAAACACTGAAGCTGGCCAGCTCCTCTTTCCCTCCTACTTCAGTAAAGAATGAGGTACAGAAGCTGGAAAACCTATATTTGAGTGAGTGGGGTTGGAGTCATTTGCATGGGTCTTCATGAGCCTTAGTAGATGGGTTTCTGCCTCCTAACTTCATGTTAATGGTTGTGTGCATAGCTCCCATGCCTAATAGCCAGTGCTAGACCTCTCCTCCATGAATTGGACTAATTCTCTTTTAAAGCCATCCATGTGCTCATGGTGTCTTTAATAGAATTAGGAGACAGCTTAACATTTTTTTAAAAGGACATATATTATTATTATTATTTCTTGCTTACACAGTCAGACAGGTGTTATTGACTGGTTTGTTTTATCCAGACATTGAGTCCTTCCCAAGGACCTGGGATGCCAGAATTTTATCATCAATACTGTTGGTTATTATAGATATCGTCGCAAAATATAGGCTGTTCCCAGTAAAGCTGCTTTTTGTAATTGGCTGATGGTGATTTCTGTGGCCCCTATGGTGTTGAGGTGCTCTTCAAGGTCTTTTGGAACTGCACCCAGGGCGCCAATTACCACTGGGATTATTTTGGTCTTTTTCTGCCACAGCCTTTCAATTTCAATTTGTAGATCTTTCTATTTGGTGATTTTTTCTATTTCTTTTTCTTCTCTTCTGCTATCCCCTGGTATTGCTATGTCGATTATTTTAACTTGTTTTTCTTTCTTCTCAACTACAGTTATATCTGGTGTATTGTGTGGCAGATGTTTGTCTGTTTGTAGTCGGAAGTCCCATAATATTTTTACACCTAATCACCATCATCATCATCATCATCATCTGGAAGCAGCCTGGTAGCTACAGCTACAGCTACAGCTACAGCCTCCACTGTAGTGGAGAAGAAAGAAAAACAAGTGAAAATAATCGACATAGCAATACCAGGGGAAAGCAGATAATCAGCCAGTTACAAAAAGCAGCTTTACTGGGAACAGCCTATATTCTGCGACGATATCTATAACAACTGACAATAAAATTCAGCCATCCCAGGTCCTTGGGAAGGACTCGATGTCTGGATAAAACAAACCAGTCAATAACACCTGGCTGACTGTATGAACAAGGAATAATAATAATGATAATTCGATTTCTATACCGCCCTTCCAAAAATGGCTCAGGGTGGTTCACACAGAGAAATAACAAACAAATAAGATGGCTCCCTGTCCCCAAAGGGCTCACATTCTAAAAAGAAACATAAGACAGACACCAGCAACAGTCACTGGAGGTACTGTGCTGGGGGTGGATAGGGCCAGTTACTCTCCCCCTGCTAAATAAAGAGAATCACCACATTAAAAGGTGCCACTTTGCCCAGTTAGCAGGGGTCAACTAATAATATAATTATTAGTTGTCATACATGTACATCAGTCATTAGGCTATCTTTGCCTTGAAAAAGAAAATTCAGACCTTTGCATTCTAGAGAGCCCTCCTTCAGCATAAATGAGAAGTAAACTTAGAGCTGAAGAAAGCTCAATAAGCACTTCCACACTTCAAAGCTACTTGTTAACACTAGAAACGTAAAGATGGAGTCAGGCCCTCTTGGAAGTCCAGAGAACCCCAGGCTGCTTCCAGATTTTGAGGCCCCTAGCCATAATGAAAACAATGTCCAAAATTTTCAAACACATATCCTCACACAACCCATAGGAACATAAGAACATAGGAAGCTGCCATATACTGAGTCAGACCATTGGCCGATCTAGCTCAGTATTGTCTTCACAGACTGGCAGCTGCTTCTCCAAGGTTGCAGGCAGGAGTCTCTCTCAACCCTATCTTGGAGATGCCAGGGAGGGAATATAAAACCTTCTGCTCTTCCCAGAGAGGCTCTATCCCCTAAGGGGAATATCTTGCAGTCCTCACACTTCTAGTCTCCCATTCATATGCAACCAGGGTGGACCCTGCTTAGCTGAGAGGACAAGTGATGCTTGCTACCACAAGACCAGCTCTCTTCTCACATTCATGTGAGAGAATATTTATGAACTCTTTCATATGACAAAATCTATATCATTTAACAAAAAAAATCATGTCTTCCACGAAATCATCTCTCTTACCTGTTTAAATTTGCAGCTTTAACTTGAGAGGGTGTATCACATTTTGGTCCGGTGGGGATGCCCATAAAAACGATTTGTGAAACGTTATCAAATGCCAAAACATTAACAAGTGTCTAAATCCGAGGCCCCTTTCCCTCTTGAGGCCCAGGCGAGCCAAGTAGCCCTCCCCCACCTCTGCTGATTGGTCCTGGAAAGAGCTCTGAAGCCAGCTCTAGTTCAGCTTTATGACATGCAATTAAAACCAATATTTATAAACTGCTTTTCAACATGTTCCCAAAGCAGTTTACATAGATGGATAGAAACAAAATGAAACAAAACAAAATAAAATGGCTTCCTGTCCCCCCAAAAGCTCACAATCTAAAAGAGGAACATAAGACAGACACCAGCAACAGCCACTGGAGGGATGCTGTGCTGGGGATGGATAGGGCTAGTTGCTCCCCCCCCCGCTCAATAAAAAGAACCACCACTTTTAAAAAAGGTGCCTCTTTGCTCAGTTAGCAGTTAGTGACTCCAGAGGAGGATCGAGATCCATATCTGCCTCAGACTGGATGGACATTGTAATTGGATGGATATTGTAATGAACACATTTATATTGACCACAAATGCAGATTTATCTTCCTGCTGTCTAATTATTGCAGACCATTCAATATTCATATTTATAGTGATTAAGAATTTATGCCATAATGTCCTCTGAATAGCAAATTCCAGAATTAGGGAGTAAATTTTGTACCGGAGCTATTCACACAACATGTTTATACGTCATTGGTGAGCAGAACGTAACAACAGTCCTGCTGGATTAGGCACAAGGCCTATCTAGGCCAGCATCCTGTTTCAAACAGGGGCACACCAGATGCCTCTGGGGAGCCCACAGGCAAGAGGTATGTGCATGCCCTCTCTCCTGCTGTTGCTCCCCTGCAATTGGTTTTGAGAGACATTGTGCCTCTGAGGCTGGAGGTGGCCCATAGCCACCAGACTAGTAGCCATTGATAGACCTGTCTTCCATGAATTTGTCTAAGCCCCTTTTAAAGCCATCCAAGTTGTTGGCCATCACCACATCCCATGGCAAAGAATTCCATAGAGTAATTATGTGCTTTGTGAAAAAGTACTTCCTCTTATTGGTCCTAAATTTCCTGACCTTCAGTTTCATGGGGTGACCCCTGGTTCTAGAGTTGTAAGAGAGGGAGAAAATTTTCTCTCTCCCTGCATAATTTTATACACCCCAATCATGTCTCCCTTTAGGCAACTCTTTTCCAAAGTAAAGAGCCCCAGATGATGTAGCCTAGCCTCATATGGAAGGTGTTCCATAGGAAACTGCCATATACTGAGTCAGACCATTGGTCTATCTAGCTCAGTATTGTCTTCACAAACTTGCAGCGGCTTCTCCAAGGTTGTAGGCAGGAATCTCTCTCAGCCCCATCTTGGAGAAGCCAGGGAGGAAACTTGAAACCTTCTGCTCTTCCCAGAGCGGCTTCATCCCGAGGGGAATATCTTACAGTGCTCACACACCAAGTCTCTCATTCATATGCAACCAGGGCAGACCCTGCATAGCTATGGGGACAAGTCATGCTTACTACCACAAGACCAGCTCTCCTCTCCCTGATCATCCCCTGATCAGGCCCCTGATCATCTTGGTTGCCCTCTTCTGCACCTTTTCCAGTTCTCCAATATCTTTCTTAAGATATGGTGACCAAAACTGTGTACATTAGTCCAAATGTGGCCGCATCATAGATTTGTATAAGGGCATTATAATATTAGCATTTTTATTTTCAATCCCCTTCCTAATGACCCTTAGCATGGAATTGACCTTTTTCACTGTTGCTGCACACTGAGTCAACACTTTCAATGAGCTGTCCACCACGATCCCAAGATCCCTCTCCTGGTCAGTCACTGACAGCTCAGATCCTATAAGCGTATATATGAAGTTGGGTTTTTTTTTGCCCTAATATGCATCACTTTACAATTGTTTACACTGAACCGAATTTGCCATTTTGTCACCCACTCACCCAGTTTGGAGAGATCCTTTTGGCGCTCTTCACAATCTGTTGTGGATTTCACTACCCTAAATAGTTTAGTGTAATCTGCCGTTTTGGCCACTTCACTGCTCACCCCAACTTCTAGATCATTTATAAAGAGGTTAAAGGGCACTGGTGCCAGTACTGGTGCCTGGGGGACCCCACTCCCCTCTATTATGAAAACTGTCAATTTATTCCTACCCTCTGTTTTCTGTCCTTCAACCAGTTACCGATCCACAAATGAACTTGTCTCCTTATTCCATAACTGCTAAATTTGCTCAAGAACCTTTCATGGGAATCTTTGTCAAAAGCTTTTTGGAAGTCAAATTATACTATGTCAACCAGATCATCTTTATCAACATGCTTGTTGATTCTCTCAAAAAACTCCAAAAGTTTAGTGAGGCAAAACTTGCCCTTGCAGAGGTCATGCTGGTTCTCCTTCAGATGGCTTGCAGTGTGTGTTTAACAGAGCAAGAACAGTTAGCCTGAGTGGGGGATTAGTTCCAGGTGAGTGACTAGAGCTTGTGGAAGGGGTCACATTCCTGAAGTAGGTCAGATTGCCAGCAGATCTTGAAGACAATGTTCAGACCAGAGGAAAATTGCGAATAGGAGTTTGCAAACAGGTATCAAAGGAGTTTTGTAGGAATTTAGTGGGGATTTGGCAGTAAACTCAGTGGACAGGCACACAAGTGGTCCACCTTCAATAAGGTAAGTAGTACCCTACTCCAATTTTCTTGGAGAACAATTCTTACAACCTTTAATTAGCTGACAACTGCTCCCAATACTTAGTTTCTAGTTAAAAAGCCCTATATATTCTAAATATCAGATCAAATCAGTTATGAAGGTCGAATCAGTAGGGGAGGGGATGCTTCCTAGTGTATTGCAGTGTTGCATGTATGACTATCTGCCTGAGGGGCAGAAGTCCTGGGTGTGTGCTTGGTGCAAAGAGCTCCTGGATCTCAGGGAACAAGTTCGTTACTTCAAAGCCAAGGTGGCTGACCTGGAGAAGCTTTGGGAGTCAAAGGAGTGTGTAGATGAGATCCTCAGGAATGCAATTGAGGAATCTCACTTGCAGGCTGACGGTGCTTTTGCTGTCATGGAGAATGAAGGTTGTCCTTGTTCCTCTCAGTTGTTTAGAAGAGGTCCTTCCTAAACATGGTCCTTCCGCTATTGTGGCTGAGGATGATGGGAGTTGTAGTTCAACAACAGCTGGAGTTCACCACTCCTGTTCCAAGTGAATTCCATTATGGGAATTATACTCTCTATACTCTCCGCCTCATAAAAAGCCATCTGGCACCAGACACTATGACCCTTACAGAAAATCTGTCAAATGTGACCATATGTACAGTGGAAACCTTAACATCACTCCAGTCTCTTTCACGTTTTTGCAACATGAGTAGCAATCTGGGTAGTGCTGCTCATGTGCTTTGGGATCAAGGCCAATCCCAGTGCTGCCTCCCTGGGTAGACTGGCAATTTACCCCAAGCTTTTACCTGGGTTAAAGGGTGTGAGCACACCTTTTTACCCAGTTCCTGTTGTGTGAATGCTCGGACTGTACACAGTCTAAGCATAAACAGAGCTTGGTGTCTAGAGCACCTGACTCACAGGATACCTCAATGCACCGTGCTCGTTGTGCAGTGCATGGTGGGATATCTGGGGCTGGGATGCATTTTCCCAGCCTCCAGAATGCCACATGGCTCGTGGCAGTGCGTTGTTTGGGTGTGAATCGTGTAGCTCAGATTACCTCTGGATAGTCTATGGAGAAAGTAGGTGTTCTCCTGCCTCCCCCCAGCCTACTCTTCCTGGCTCAGAAGGTTGTGTGGATGACCTTAGAGTCTCATGAAGTGAGGAGTGGATCTGGATTTGTAAGAAAGAGTATTAAGTAGAGTACTAGGACTGGGTGGTGGTGGTAGCAGCACCTCAAACCCAAGGACAGGAGTAACACCTTCAGTTCTAGACCTTTGTGAACTCCACTGAACCTTCCTTTTGGCTTTTGGGGTCATGCTTTTACAGTATTATTTATGGATATAATTATACAAATTATTGCTAACATACCCCAAGTGGAATGCAATGTAATTCAATTCCGCTTCCAAATTGAAAAGCTGTTAATATTCCAAAGCAATTGGAAGCGAAGAAACAAAGCTGTGACATTTGTTCAAATATAATTGCATGGTAACACCTCATTGGTTTCCCTCTCTTCCCCAGCTTAGTCCAAATGCTAGCTTGAACACGCATGAGTGGGGAGGTGAGTGACGGGCAGGGTCAGGACTTCCAGACCCATTTTTGATGCTTGTACTCAGGTACAGCTTCTTTTTGGATAATCTCTGATTAGGGCTAACGTGTGAATAGGACTTCTGAAAATCCTCATTGTATCTCAGAGGCCTACCCTGAAGCACTTTCCCTCTTTGCCCCTCAAGGTAGGGCTGCCACTGCTGCAGGATCAGGAAGCCTGGATGACAGAGCTGAGAGACCAGCCCCACCTAATCTCATCTAACCAGGTCTCTGTCACACATACCAAGTCAGTATGCTCATCCAGAATCAAATCATGGATGAGTGATCTTTTAGCATTTACTGACCCGGCATTCAGCAGGCACCGCCTAGAGGGACTGCTCCCAGAACTCCCTAGGCCTGCAGTTTCGAGAGAAGGGCCAACAAAATGCCTCAATTGTCTGGACATTTTTTCCTGGGAATGGCCTGCCCAACTGCCACCACCATGTCTCCCTCTCTCTGCCTGCCCCCCACCTTCCTCTACTGCCCTAGAGACATTCCTCAGCCAACTCTACCTCAATCTCCACCACCTCAAAGGTGACCAGTTACAGTTTGCACAGCATCACACAACAGGGCAGATCCACCCAAGCCCAGAAATGCTCTCGGCACTCCTGAGCTGAGTGATCCCTCCAATAGCAAAGCACCACAGTCACTCCAATACCTCATCCCTCAAAATACCATTCCTCTTTGCCAAAAAGGGAAACATATTTAAATGCCCCCTCACAAGAGGCAAGTCCAGAGCAAGTGCTGCTCTAATGCACCCTCACCTCACACTACACACACCAACTTGATATTAGCCAAAACAGGCCAAGGGAGCGGGGGAGCCTCCGCTTCTCTCCCCTCACCACAGGGCAATCATAGACACACACCTCAACCCCTTCAAAAGGCCCACTGACCCTCGGCACAACCCAAAGGTGTAATCCCCTTTGGAGTCATTCCCGTCAGAGGTGATCCATCACTGAAGTAGCCATGGAGCCATATACCCAGGCCCCCAGGAAAGAGTCACTCTAGGAAGTAGATTTCACTGTCCTTCCAGGCAAGGCTGCTGCTGTTGCTACTACAGCTGCTCTAGGCCTCTCCATCTGGCAGCTGCTTTAGGGGATGGAAAAAATGAAAATGAAACCCATCCCCCACCCCGTGCTGATCTTAGTTGCTGCCCCGCTGCTTTGTGCTGTCACTCTGGTCAAAGCAGCTGCGGGTCCAAATATGCAGCTCCACACATACACACCCCACCCCAGAAAATAGCATGCAAAAAGGCCATACAGCTTTGCATCCATTCCTAAATGGTCTAGGGAGCCAGTTTTATCCTATGGAATTTTGGAAAGTCACGCTATGGTTTAATTTGATTCTTTGAATATGTCATGCTCCTTTCCTTAAGCCGTTTATTATTTTGAAATTTCAAAAGGCATAGTCTGTTTTCCATTATTTTCAATGAGACACAAACATATTCACTATACTGAATAGAACTGCAATTCAGATGACACTTGAACCATTACAGTACATCTTAATCTTATTATATCATGCACATGGCAAAAAAATAAGTGGAGCATCTCATAACAAAAGTAAAAGAGAAAATGTAATAAGTAAACAGGAAGGAGGAGCGCTTCTGGTCTCTACAACACATGAACAAGCACAGGCAGGGGGAGTGTACAGATTGCAGTGTTGGGACACCCTTTACTCTTTGCTTTGGGGCAAGCACCATTTCTTAGATGGTGGAGAAGCATTTGCATTGTACATTTCTGGTTCTGGTAGCAGTCATGTGCACTATTTTATGTCATACATGATGGCAACCCTATAACAGAAAAAGGAAACATTAGGGCAATCTTGGATCAAAAATGGATTTTTACAATGACAGAAAAGTCAAACTGTGTTGCAAGCTTCATCGCTGTAATCTTTGGACATTGTTATTTCAGTGATTCCAGCCAGGCTGATTCTGTGCGAACAGCACACTTTGGTAGTAAAGCCACATGGACATGTTTCACAGTCTTATGCCTGATTACTTAACAAACTTTAGGAATACATTCCACTGACTTGTTTCCAGTCTGCTTCTCACTTCACATTTTTGTGCTCTCAACTGAAACAGATGCTCAAGTACAATAGTTTTTGAACAGAAAGGTTCCTCCCCTTGGAAACACTTAACTCCAAAGAGCAACAGTGTGAGAACCCCCATTTAGATATATCGTATAAGTTTGCTTCTTCCCCCCAGTATTACAAACTCCATGTGGTTATTCCTCATAAGTACTTGAAGTACTGATTAGAAGGGTCAGCAAATGCTCCTAATATATACTGCTTTGTTGCAACCAAATCTTGAATATGTCCATGAACAGACCTTAACTTGTTCCCTGTACCAAGTCCCTTACTAGAACCTGAAGTGGTGCTTCTGCTGGTCATGAGTGGTGACTAAGAGGTGCAAATACTTGACTTCCTGCAGGGACCACTTTACTGGGGGGACACAATAGAAACGGATGGTAATAATACATATGCCTGTTTAGTAGTTATAGGTCCTATTTTGTAACAGCATTATGAAAAATAATTTTAAAAACCGCATTGATGTTTTGGAGGATTGCAGCCTAAGCGTGCAGAATGCATTGGAGGTGCTGCTGTTAGGTTTTTATTCACTAGAGAGAACAGGGTGGTAGGGGACAGAGAATGAACAGGGATCTTAAGATCTTAGAAAGTCTTGGAACAACTAGATTTTAAAATATAGAACATAGACTAACACAGTTTCACTTGGTAATGGATTTCACCTAGATTTCTGGCATGCAAAAGGATCAGGAAGTAAAACTAAAATGGTTTGACCTTTGATATGAAAATAGAATCAATGCTCAGAATTCTTTATCCTGTGTAAACAGAGTAACTCACAGAAGCTAGAGGAAGGAAATTGGTTCTGGATATTTTGTTCCATCCTCCAAACAGGTATGCCTTTTAAAAAAATCATGACGATTGTGTGCTTTTTCTTCCAGCCATGTGGAAACTGCTTATCCATAAGCAGCTTCTGTACAGCTAGTATAAAACAGAATGATCCAGCTCTGTGATGCTGATTCCATAGGAAAAACCCACACAATCACTCCTCAATCCCTGGTTGGGTCATTTCAACATTCGCCCAGCTGTGTAGGATATGCTTAAAGAGAAATGTCTGCCACTTGGCTGGGAGAACATGTAAAGGGCACTAATGTGCCACCTTTGCTGATTCTGAATAAACATTTAAAGACATGTCAGGACTCTAATGGTCAAGTTAAAAGTGCAGAGCATAAGATGTTCAGGCAATAATTATGGTGTGTAAACTCAATGCCTTGCATTGCAAGTTCAGATATGCTTTTTAAGAAATGTAGGATTGGGCTAGCCTCTTGAGAAGTTGGAATCTCCAATCAAGTAACTGTGGGAAAGCGAGGTGAATTTGCAGGTGGCACGGTTCCGGGTCTGCATTAGACCAGGTTCCCACAGTGTGCCAGTTTGAAATATGGGTGAGGCAGTACCCATCAAGTGGAAAATGAGTAAATATAAAGATCCTATGCTACTTAAAGGCAAAAGTTCAGGTTCCAGGACAATTTCTCAATGATCTAGCCTTCACTATTTCCATAGCATTTTCAATTGCCTGTTACAGTTTAGTTCTTAAAAACAGTTGTATATCACTGGCAAGACCACTAGTTTTCATTTTCCATATTCAACTAGTGCCAGAGAAAGTTGGAGAACATAGTATTTTCTATTTTTGAAAATTTGTTAAGTATTCCAACATTTATCTGGATGAAAAGCACTATATAGAACATTTCGCCTGGTTTTATTAAAGTGAGCAAACTTGTTCCTCCAGTCATATAGACAGAACAGAGAATGTGAAGGTTACTTTGAACGTTAGTGCTACAAATTCAAGCAAACTAAACAGAAAGGACAGTATATGGGGCAGTAATTAAAGTCAAAATTCATCTCTACTGTAGCAGCAGTGTTTATAGTAAAATGAATACTACTCCTTGAAGGGAAATAGCTCTTTACGAAAGAGTGACAATGTTTAAGGCAAAATATAAGCTTGGAGCCAGAGATCTTGGCTTCCTACAGGGGTCACTGATTTTCCTTGTCTGTAGCCCTCCACATTGCCTCTCCCACAAAAGTGCTCTGAAATATTAACAGGAAACTGCCTTACTCTGAGCTGGATTATAGGTCCATGAAGCTCAGTACTGTCAAGCATGTGCATGGCCCCAAATATCAAATTTTGACACTATCAGGAGGACCAAACTTTGCTCCTTCCAGGTAACAGGTTGGGAGTGCTGGGTCAGATTCAGCGGGAGTGCCGATATTTTTGTTGGACTGAGCTGTTGTTTTATAGAGGCTAAAACAGAGATACAGCTAACTTGGAAAAGAGGTACCTTTTAAAGTGGTGACTCTCATATTTAGCAGGGGGAGAACAACTGTCCCATCATGGCATCCTTTCAAGTGGCTGTTGCTGGTGCCTTCTTTGTGTTTCAT